>NC_134185.1:27249000-27852214 GCF_964188355.1 Buteo buteo | reverse complement strand
TGGCAAAAAGAAACTTTTTCTTCATGTTCTCCGAGTGTTGTTTTAAAGTTGCTTTTTCTCTTCACAGTAAGGGAGAAATGGAGCTTTGTGCTTAACAGGCTGTGGGCCCTTGTTCATTAGAATCAAAAAATTGTAATATACAAACGATAGCATTTCACTGCCTTCAAGACAATGGCAGAGACGGTGAGCAGAGTACACACAACGCTGCTGCTCCTGCCCCATAAAACACTGGTTATTCCAGAGCAAAGTACAAAACGCCACTAACATGGCTAATGTGTGTGCCGATGCTGAGAAAATGGAGATTTGGGATGTCGTATATGTTGGTGCTGAAAAAGCTGCCCCTTAGGAAAGCAGAATTTTGCTAGGAAAAAACTTGAATTATAGCATGCTAGAATACAATGCTATTATTCCCTGTCAAAGCCAGCAGAATCACAGGGTCCAGCTTGCCCAGTCTTGCATTTTTCTGTGTATCTTCCTGTATAGGCTTTGAAATTTTTCAAACATTCTGTTTTTAAAAGAAAGACCGAGAACTATTTCTCCACCTACATAAACAAACAGTATTTGTGAGAAGCCCAAGATTCTTAAAGTCCACTTTGGAAAACTAAAACGTATGTTAGTAACAAGGGAAGAATAATTTTGCAGCAATAATAAGCATAACACTTGGCTTTGCTACGGCATTATCCACATGAAAAGGGAAATTTTTTCAAGTCTCCACCGTGATACTGTGTAGAATTAGGAAGAACTATTAACAGTCCTGATAAAAATGCTTTGGAAATGTCTCTTAGAGTTTGGAAATATGTCTCCGTGATCATGTTTCACAGCCTATTACCAGAACATATTCAGCTTCAGATGATGCAATGATCTACCATTTCACAAGGTTACCAGAAAGTCTCACACTGATTTGCATCGCAATGGAAATAAGCTTTTCAGATTGAACAAATGTCTTCACGCACAACCCCTCTTCAGCTGAAGCTGTGTTCAACAGGAAAGCACAGGGGTGTCAGACCTGAGGTATTTGCAAGTCTGTTCTTAATTACGGACTAAGAGACGGGTAAGAAGATCACCGTTCGATTTGAAGCCTTGTATTGTGGAACACAGACTCTTTTTCCTCGATAGGCATGAAGGTTTTTGGGCCCAGAGCTCTCTGGGACCTATTTTCCCGACTATTGACATTTTGCCTTCTGGAGCAAACAGGGTTGTCTTGTGAAACAACCTTTCAGCGTGGCATTGCTCGGACTCCAGAACCTGTTTGCCTCTGCTTTGGCAGGCTGCAGCACAACCCGTAAGTGCACGTTCGCACCGCGACCCAAATCGGTGCTGGAGCCCAGGCTCCATCAAGTGCATCTCTGGGACTGAACCTTGGGGTGGCTTCCACAGGGTTTCTGTCCACTCTCTGCTGAAACCTCAGCTGAATCAGTGAAACAGTTCAGAGCCCATAGTACCGCTGCTGCTTTTCTACACAGATTTACCAAAGGGAACCATAAATTGGATTATTTAGTATTTGCAGCCTTTGACACAGATTCATGGTTAATACAGAACTTAGTCCACTGTTTTCTTTCTATTTATTACCCGAACACAAGTACAGAATTCTATACAGAAACTTTTTCCTCATATTGCCTCCAAATACTCCTTCAAAAATATTTTAGTAACCTGATTCGCCAGGAAAGCCCTAGTGCATGTTTCATTTGGAAGGCTCTCCAGTCCTTTGACCATTACAAAATTTCCCGTTGATACCAGTGGGGTTCATGGTCTACTCCCAGTTAAGCATGTCTGTGATTTAGGGAGCTCTTAAGGCAAATAGCATGTCTTCACTTGTTTTCAATTTGTTTGCAAATTCACTTCCCAGTACTCCCATGCACAGCAGTGCTCTCGTCCCGTGCAATTTGGGAGCGGAGTCCATGGACCGAGTAAACTGAGCTGAATACACAGTAAACTGAGAGGAATATACACATGCAATACAGATTTTCTTGGGTGCCTTTCAAGGCAGCTGTGCAGTCACCCACGTCCCTGGATGGCACGTAAGCTTCGGCACGTTTTCGCCGATATCCCTTCTCACACATTTGGCTTTAAAGACAGACTTGTGAATAATGCGCGGCCCTGTTTCATGCCCTGTTGAGGAAAAGCTGCTCAGAACATCCAAGGAACAATAATGCGGTATTTCTTGATTACCTAAGCACATAAATGTGCAGACTAATGATTTTTTTTTTAAAAAAAGCAGCCAGTGGTTTTCGCTTGTTTAAGGAATTTACATCACGCAGAAATATAACACAGCTTTGAAGTTGCTGGCCACAGCGCTTGCACGTTCTCTCGGCTGGGGTGACTGGGCTGGAGCCCACTGGAACCTGCACCCAGCACCCTCGGGTCTGCAAAACACAGCCAGTTTCAAAGGGTCATCGCTCGTTCAAAGCAAAGGCAATTAAAGGCGATTGTCATCCCTCAAGGCAGTAGCTGTTCCCACTTGGGTGGCACAGCACCCAGCATATAAGAGAATATTTTCTGTTCATCGTAAGGACAGTAATAACAGAAAGTAGGATGATCACAAGCCTGTCTCGTAGTGAGCACGCTTGCCATTCCTTGTTGAAACTGGTCTCTCAGATTCATTTGCTACGGGGCTATTAAAGCTAGATATTCCCCAGGGGAAAAGGAGGCTTAGTCAGCGTAAGATAGCTTCTGCTCTTACTGATCTGCCTGCAAAAGAAAAAAAACTGCTGTTTTAAAAGAGACCCTGTGGAAATGCATCAAGACTGAAGTTCTCCGTGACAGATGCCATCGGATCGGAGCCCAGCCTAGCAAATAGTCACTATTCTCCGGAAATATTTTGCACTGTTGCACAGTCATCTGTCTAGAATCTCAGAGTGTTTTATAAATATCAACATAGAACAAGTTACATTATATTAACCTCTTTTACAGAGATGGGAAGTTTGTCATGGAGAATATCAGCAGCTCTTCTGAGTCATAGACAGCTCATGGCAAAACCAGGATGAGGAGCAAAATTTCTTAATGCTAGTCTCCATCCTTTAAGCCCCAAATTATTCTGTCCTATTTTCTAGTTGCTTTTTGAAATTTCAGCTAGCAGCGAAAACAGCTAAATGGGTGTTTCTTTTTAAAATTGATGAGGATCGCAGAGAAGGAAAGTAAGTGTTCCAAGTTTGGGGTGATTGTTTCCCTTCTGGTCTTTGTGCTGGTCGGTGCCCGGCACTTCATACCCCCAACATCTCACCCCAACTTGTCCATGGTGGTACTCAGCTTGCTCACTTTCCCATGCTACATTTAGAAATACGAATTCACTCCTGGCTCACTGATGGACAGAAAGGGAGAAAGGTAATACATGGAGGCTGTGCCAAGGAACTTCTAAACCTCATTACAGACAGCTTAAACACCAAAAAAAGTTGGTCTCCGAAGGATTTATCCCAACGTTGTGACTGATTCCAGTCAATATCTCTTCTGAGCTAACTGCCCCTCTAGAAAGACACTAGAAAACCATTCAAACAAAGAATGGAGTTCAGAGATCCTTATGAATTTGGCTCCACCTTCTGTACACAGTGAAAATAAACATGAATTAAATTGGAGCTTGAATGTCAGCTAAGCTTTTTGTTTATTTTATTTTCCATTTGACTTTCAAAAATCCTGCACTGAGATGGTCTCACAGTATTTTGTGAGCTTTTACCTCTCTATATTGGTGGTGAGGTTTTCCAGCCATTTGGTTCCAAAGGATGTTTTTTTTTAAAACAAATGTGGCCATTTCAGGTTTTCAAACCATAGAGTAACATAGTGTGAAAGTAACGTAGTCTTTCACAAAACAGTCTTTAAATTTCTTCAGGGGGTCTTGCAATGACTGAACACATTAGAGATGAAATAAAACAAAATTTCAGAATATGTATTGACACCATCTGCTACTTACTGTGATGGGTAATCTCACTGAATCCAATAAATCTGCACACATTAAGTACTACCCAGCAATGTAAATAAAGGCTATACAGCCAAACTCCAAAATAGAAACCTGCACAAATAAAAGAAAACCAGAGCAGCTAACTCCCCCAAAATACCTACCCAGCTGAAGATACTTTTGGACCTTTATCGATGAAAAATATTTTCTTCATTACCAAGCAGAAAATCAGCTGTGCAATAATTGTTGTGCTTTGGATGTTTAGAAAAAGTGAGTGGTTTTGACATAATTCTAATACTTTTTATCCGGTCTTTACAAGCAGCAACTGCCTTTCTGTGGTAGTCTTTGAAATCTTGTAGAGCTAGATGAGTTTTCCACATGTGGCTGAACCGAGGGACAGAAAGTTTGGCCATGTCAGAAGAGCAAAGGGGAAACGGGTGAGCTCTCTTCCCCTCGAGAAATCTTGCCTTTTCTGTCCTGATCTCAGAATATGCTCAGGTTTTATTTCATTTTTATTTTTGGTCATCTCATTATTTAAATCATTCCAGAGTTTCACTCAGCATTTGAATGAATTTGGTAATAGGAGGTACTGCACTTTAGTCACAGAGCAATATTTTTACATTTAGTTAGGCAATGTCATTGGTTACAGTGAATTAAATCGAGCTGCTTCAATACTTCAATAAGCATTGAAGACTTGCCAAAAGTACTTTTTATCCAGAAAATCAAAATTAACGTTTTATTTATGTAGGTCTACAAATTGTTTAATATTTGGAAATAAGTCCCTTTTATCTACCACTTTCTACACAGAGACAGAACTAGAATAAATTATTTCACCACTCTCATTTATTACTCCATACATCTGAATAAGATTTGTTAATCACATGATTTGTTTAATTTCATTTTTTTTTATTCATCGCGAGAGTAGAGAATGCTCGTGGGCAGCCTTTTCCAGTCGATACAATCATTTTTAGTCTGACGTGTGGGTTCATTCGCATTCAGCTGAGTGACTGCTCACTCACCTGCAGACAGCCTGTGCTGGTCGGTTTAGAGTCTTCTCCCCACACGACTGCCATGGAAATAAAGAGGATCAGCTTTCCTCTCACTTTAAGTGGGGTTTTTTCGGCTGCAGACAAGAGAAATGTAGCGTCACCTAAGAGAAGGGGCCTGAAGGACCCTATTTCAAAAGATTTCTGAAAGACAGAGGCAGGGTGCCTGGGATGTTCCTGGCAGAGGCACGCTCGCTGGGTTTCTGATAACATCACAGGGGGTTTGAGGACATGAACATTTCAAGGCTTCCCTCTCATTTTCCCCATTGCCATTTGCCGTCCAGCTGCATATATGTTGGCCAGAACCATTTGGGGAGCATAATTGCTTCTTTCTTTTGGCAGTCTGTAGGATTAACTGTCTCGTAGACACGAAAGGGTCTGCAAAGAACTGAACATCAAGAAATTTTACAGAAAAGCAAGGAAAAAATTATTAATAGGGTTGACTGCCGGTAAAAACAAAACCTGATTAAAAATATACTACTAATGAGGGGGTTCCCATAAGAACAGCTTTGGGAAAAGAACTGGAAAATTAATCTACTGGAATTAGCAGTATCTGTTATAAAATTTTCCCAGAAAGGGATCTTCCAGTATAATCCACGAGTCCTTTTCCCAGGCAGTGAAGAACATCATGTCCAGTAGTCTGCTTTGAATGTAAATGTATGTACACTCATTTTTCTCAGAAACTTTAAAATTAACTGAAAAAAAAAAAAAAGTAGTCGAGTTACACAGTGTATCAGTAATTTAATGACATGTACAAATGAGGCATAAAGAACCTAAATATCCCTGACTTCCCTGGCTGGGAACTGCTCGTTAGCTATTGCTAGCACTGTTCGGCAAATGTGAATCATGCATAAGGGAAAACATCATATAAGAGAGAACAATGTCTTTCAGCTATTAAACTTTAATACAAACTACATTATACCAAAAGCATGCTAAAAGCATACAGAATAAAATCAGTTCAATAAAGTGAGAAAAATTAGCCATAAGGTATCGAGCATTAAATTAAGGGTTAACTTTTACATGTCAACTTTGAATAATAAAACCCAGCAGCTTTACAACTTTCTGAGGCTGCATTCAAAAGAAACAACTTTCAATTACCTGCCCTCAAAACTAACAAACACTGGCATATTATCCACGAGCATAGTTCTTGTAAACTTGATCACAATAAAACCCCAAATGAGTACCAATAATCTCAGACTATTCCATGTTTACAGAATATTTTCAGAAGGTAGGAATGTAAGAATGAATTCAGCGTTCTCGCAGTCAATCAAGGTTATATCTTGCAAATTGTTCTGTCTAAAATCTAAGTAAAAATTGGTAGGCAAAGCCAGTAAGATGTTATCATCTCCTGTGGAAAAAAAAAGCGCATCCTTATAGGGGTGCTTTTTAAGGGTGATTTTGTGTAAGCACTGAGGATGAGAAGGAATGCAGAATTTAGGTCCTACTACAGACACAGGGAACTGAGGCACACAAGTCCTAATTTCTGGCCCAGCAGCCTTCCCCCAGTGATGACCAAGCCCTGGAAAAGCGCGATCTCCTGCAAACCTCAGGCAGCACCGGCGGTGCTGGCCGTGCCCCCAACCACCCCACCTTGTGCTGCCCGGAGCCCCCTTCCCATCCTCGCTCCGGCCAAAACCCCCGAGAAACCAGAGGTCCCCCCATCTCCCTCCCTCGGCCCCGTTTCGCCGTGTATTTTCCGGAGCAGCCCAGGACGGGGTCCCCCGTGGGGCTTCCCACGCCACGCGCTTCTGCCTGGCTGAGGCCACTTGGGATTCTGCTCCTGCCCGCTGCTGAGGTTTTTGCTAATTATTTAGTGATCGGACCACTTGCCCCCAAAGTGGTAAACTTGCTTGCAAGCCCTGCTGAGACTAAAGTTCAAAAGAGTTTCTTTAGCTTTCCAAGCCAGTGCTTTAATTAGCAAGACAGGGGACAACTGAAGGAAAACGGATGCATCTTTTATCCCTGTAGAGAAAGCTGCATGATTTTGCAAAAATGTGGCACTTAGGGACATGGTTTAGTGGTGGACTTGGCAGCATTAGGTTGATGGTTGGACTCGATGACCTTAAAGGTCTTTTCCAACCTAAGTGATTCTATGATTCCATGAAAAAGAATTGAAAAGCTCATTAACCTGAGAAATAATTCATTAAAAAAAAATAAATGTGAGAATATTTACAGAATACAAGCAGGCTTCTGTTTGAACCAGCACTTGAGCCCTCAGCTGTGCAGCTCAGCCTCCCCATTTTATCCCTGTTTTCTCTGAGTGTGTGCAGAAACTCCAGGAGCGGGGTGACATCTCTTCCCAGGGAACCTGAGCTCCCTCCTTCACACAGAGGACGACGAGCCAAAGAAACTCTGTCTAATGGCTGAGAGATGGTATTGTATCACTGCTACTAGCAGTTTAATGCCACGCAGAGAAGCAATCCCCGTGGAAGAAACAAGATTCTGACTTCTCTTCACCCTGCCAAGCACTCAAACCACTAAGGCAGAAAGTGAAGTTTTCTTCACCCTGCAAGTGTCCTTTTTTCCCCACTGTTTTCATTAAGTCTCTATTTCAGTCCAGAAGCTCACAGTTTGAGGAAGCAAAGATGATATATATATATAAAAAATTGTTGATACATATTTAAATATCTTTCATATATATATATGTTTTGAAGGTCTATGTCAGGAATTTATTTTGTGGTCACTACAAAATTCACATAGTAGCAGTTTGCCAATGTAGTTTTAATATCTTGTGAAAATATTGCTCTTCAATTTTTTTTTTTTTAACATATTAAAAAAAAAGGGTGTGAAACAGTAGGTTTCCTCTCTTACCTGTCTCACAAAAGGCTTAGAAAAGCTGACTGCCCATCCCTCTGTTCATACAGAAGAACGTGCACGTTTTCCAAGCAGTAAGCAAGAACTTGTAAGCAAGAAGTGTCTTTCTTCAGGTACTGAATTATCTGACGTTCATTGTTTCCAATCATTGAAAAATAAAAATATTAAATTAATAATACTTCAGAAATGAAATTTGAGGAAATTTGGATCATCGGTGTAGTATATTTCCTTTTTTTTTTTTTAAGTTTCACTAACTGCAAGATGCAAGGTAGAAATCCAAAGTCTTTCACAACACACTATGTGAGAAAGCTGCTTTTACGTTTTTGGAAACTTAGAATCCAGAAGACTCACAACTTGCTTTTCTTAACAGCTTTTTCAAAAATACTCATCACCACATGGTGTTGAAGAAAGTATATTTATGTCTGACAATGTCAGATGGGCACAGCACAAGCTGACACAATCTACATGAGCCTGAGTACTCCTTTTGCCACCCGTTGCACACTGGTTTCTGGAAGCTGTGAGTGACAACTACATTTCGGATGAACTCCTTTAGCCACTGTTTATACCCCTCTGGGTAAATTCCTTTTCCAAAACCTGGAAAGTAGTCACAGGTATGAAGCCAGTTAAGCTGTTAACTGTAGAAGAAACTGCCGAAAATGTTTACTGATAAAGGAAGATCATGCTGATTAGCCAAATGAGCCAGAAAATGAGGGCTAATCTCAGGTATAGGAAAGGGAAACACACACTATAAACTGCAAGGAAAATGCTAAAAACAAAGTAAAATCTCTTTGGATTACTTCATGAAACTGCTACGTAAAGCACAGATCATTTTATGAATTCACACAGAGTCAAGTGATGCCGATGCACCTGCATGATTCTTTTTCTTTCCATGGCACATAAATAGATCTTCGTTACTTATTCAACTTTTGTTCCCTGCCCTCAATACCATTTGATTTCAAATAGGAATTCAACATCAAGAACAAATAGGGGGTCTGCCAGCCTTTGAAATGGAAATGTAGAAGTCTCAGTGTGAAATTGTAAAAGTCCTTGATATGCAATTTGCTTGATCCGAAGACTACGTCTGAAAAGTGCTGGCCTATGTTTTGGAAGCCCTGGTGTTATATACCATCACAAACCAGCTCACTTCTACCAGTGGTCTTTGCTGTAACAACTCACCACGAGTTTTTAAAGAAGTGTTTTGCTCTGTTGGTGGATATGTGTAGATTTAACGTCAGACAGGCAACTGGGAATTGACTATATATTGCATATAATTATTCTGAATATTCATGAAATCTAGGGACACACATTTAAGGCAATACTATGCACTTAAAAATGTGTGAAACTTCTTTTGGCTCCCTTGCAAACTCCCCAGTGCAGGACCTGTAGGCAAAAGCATATTTTATTTATGCTTCTTTTGTTCTATAAATTGTCCTGAGGAAGGTTTATTCCCATACACCTACGGTTGGCTGCCAGTGTTTTCAACTTAGGCGTGAAAACAAAACAGAACAAGAATGAACAAACAATAGAGCATCATCAGCAGTCTTATTCTTGAAGATACTAAAAATATCCAGGAAAGCAGGACAGCAATGAGCTTTGAGGCTCAAATCCATAAAAAGGATCCTAACGCTGCAGTGCTAATCAGTGCGGCCACATTGATGATCACCACAAAAGCAACTTATTCCAATTCCTCTTCTAGCTTAGAAAGGTGCTTTCCTTACACAGACTCCACAGACCGAGGCACCAAGCAGCTTCGAGCTCTCAACACCAGTACGCTGCTACGCAGTCACAGCAGGAAGGAATTAAGGGACTTCTCAGAAAATCAGGTGCCTCCAGACATGGCAATTGCTGACTGGGAGCTTCCAGACTATTACAGCAGTACAGAAAGACCTAAAACATAATTCAGCACCAGGAACATTGTGAGTCTTTAAGCCAAAATCTTTATCTTGATTCTAAATGTTATGCTGAAATGTAATCTTTCTTTATGTCACTGTTAATTACCGGTTTTACTACAAGCTCACATTTCTATGCAGCTCTGCAAACTGAGGTTGCAGATAGATATTAGACACAATTTTCAGGTTGTGCCAAGAAGAATAACTGCTACTGGGCGAAATGCCTGATGGATTGTTTAACATCCCAATCCTAACCAGGGTTTGAAGGTTTGGTGGCTAGGAAAAAGTGTCATCTGCAAACATGGCAAACTAACTTGGAAGACACTGAAGGACAGCACACGGGAATTTCCATTTTGTCCTTATTCAGATTTGCAGCACATCTAAATATAAAAGAAGCTCTATACTTGGGAAAAAAAGAACCACATGAAAGCACAATAAAATGTTCGAAAAGTAGATCCTTTTCATTTTAAAAAGTTTCATCGGTGGCTATATTATTACTCTAAATACTTTAAAGATGACCGAGAATGATTGTGATTTTATTCGAGGCTAAGGCTTAACAAGCAAAGCTTTGATAGAAGGGAGAGGTGAGGGTCTGGGGGCACAGGAGGTCCAGCAGACCTTCGGCCACCGCGGTCCCTGTGCTGCTGCAAGGCGGCTTGCTCAGCCGTGGGTGGAAGGGGGTCAGGTTTGGTGGGGACGAAGGAAAAAAGCCGGGAGTGGAAGCAGGGCGCAGGGAGCCGTGGGAGCGGTGCCCGCAGGGATGCCCCCGCTCTGGCCGCAGCAGTGAACCCCCTGTATCTGAACCCGCTTCCCATCAGAAGCCTTGCTGTTTTCAGTGATTCCTTGCACCTCCATCAGCCTATACCTACGCTCGTGTATGCACACACAATTAAACCCTTTTTATAATATCTAGTAAAAACAAGATGTATTTTTGTGGATCTACCCCCCCCCCCCCAAATAAAACCAACCACAAAACATTCATGAATGTGAGAATAAACTATAAATATTTAAAAATGTCACCTGGACATTAAAAGCATTGGTTCGTTATGGCCATTCTTTTCTTATTTCAGGAATGAATATCTGAGGATTTGAAACTAGTGAGTTTTGGAGGGTTTCCACCTGAAACAGTAGTGACTCTTGAAATCTGTTTCAAAGTCTTTTATATCATGGTCTATGACATGTACTTGCCATAACATTTTCAGACTTTGACCAGCTGATCAACAATTTTGGTTTGGTTTTAGTTTTCCAGGGCCAGCCAAGAGAAGTTGCAGGAGTGTTTGCTCCACTATCTATCAGCTTAGAATAGCTGCAAAATCAATCAGCTTTTACCAAAGGCAAGTACATCTCAGAAGGCCAGTCCTTATTTTTCCTCTTGCACCAGGATTTCTGCATTACATGTGAAATACAAAATGTATATAACGTAGTGATTTGGCTAGGACACCACAGCTTTCAAGGTCTATTAGTACAACTAATTAATTGTCATTAATTGTCTTCCAGGTTCTTTACTATCATTCATATTGTTCTGGCTCTTCTGGGAGCACTATGTTGTATCCTTTTGTCAATAAACCTACAACACAGACACTTTTCATTAAAGGTGTCAGTCAGCTGTGTATGACGTGAGTGATTACTTACAATTGTTTTGGTCAATTCCTTCTGGGCAATATGATAGAGCAATTGTTTTAACAACAATTTCAATTTCAGAGAATGTATGTGAAGTCTTAACTTTTTCATCTGGAGATTGTGTTCACCTGCAGTAAACCTGGGTACTTATATCACTTGAGATCTAATTATCTCTAGAAGCATTAAGTTAATATCAGTCAATAATGATACCTAAGGACATGCTGCCACTTGATGTCACTTCCAGAAAATGCACTGTATGTGTTTGGGACATAAAAAAAAATATGTGGAAGGTAAATAACCATAGGTAACATGTGGAGTCACTGGCAGATGCAAGCAGCAGGAATTAAAACCTTTTCTTATTACTATTTATAATATAATCAAATCACAGGCATCCCTCCACTTGTACTGTAGATACAAGTTAATGTTAAGGGAAACAAATTTGCAAAAAGTGAACAATATTACACTTCCATCAGTCTTAAGTTGTTGCAGTCGTGCAATGTTGACTGCAATAGCCATAGTAAATAGTATATCTAATTAATTTAGATGTTTTCCATCTTTACATGATATTTCCAGGCACAGTTTGATAACTAAAAATGTACTCATTGTTCAAAATTATCCATTTAAATGTTTACATTAATGTACTTCAGGAATGCTCATGATACTCATCATTCCAGCCCTTGTTTCCAACATGAGTCATTTGTAGGCTACAGTTTGTGTTGCTATTATTTCTGCTGCTTGATTGATTTCATCTTAAACCCACAAGGGACCCTACAGAAGATCATGTGTACTCCTCTAGTTCACCCTTAATAAAAAGATACGTACAAAGCCACATTCATTTGATTCAAATATTTGATTTTCAGCAAAAGTCCCTGATAATAAGGCTTATCCTGTATGACTGTCCTTAAGAAAGTGTAGAAAACGCTGGTAAAATCTTGAGTTATTTGTCTCACTACAAAGCTATAAGGATTAAAAAAAAAAAAAAGGCATAATAGGTATAGTACTTAGGAAGTCAAAATAATCTATTCTCCTCTCTTGGCCATAAGCTTTATGACTCCATTGATGATAATGAAGCAGATACGAATTTTAATTAAAAAACACATTTTCACAGAAATTGTGCTGCAGAAGGTTTTTGTGTCTATGACAAACCTTCCAATGCTGGCTGCATCTGAATTACATACAGACAAACCAAGACAGTAGGCAGAACAGTACACTCCAAGCCAGTAATACAAATTGAAATGAAGAATAATGGCAAAATTTGGGATTTTCCTGTTTGCCTGATTATTTGGTTTTCTGCAGGGAAGGTGAGAAAAAACAAGAATTGAAGATAGAAGGTAGACTACTAAAGATGCTCTTGAATGAAGGAAAATCTTTTCCAACCATCAGTGAAGTGAAACTAAAAAGTCATGCCTTTGTTCTCAGTCTTTGTATGGCCTGAGTTGTTTATAACTAACTCGGACAAAAGCCCTTGAAAGACAGCAATTCTGAAATGGCTAAACCATAGATGAGAGGACCTAATGAAAGCTATTTCCAGCTCTAAATCTTCTGATTTTGTATTTCAACAATTCCTCAATTCCTCCTCCTTCATTGTAGAGGGGAGAGCTGAAACAGAGTCATTTGAAAATCAGGGATATCTACTTCTTGTGTCCTCTCTGAAGGCTGTGGAGATTAATCTCCATGAAGTGAACAGTATAAAGAGATATTGCCAAAGTCATGGGTGATTTTTAAACATCAAGTCAAAGAAGGTGAAACAATCTGAAAAAGAAATGTATCCCATAAAGATGAAAACCTCTTATTGAAAGCCATGTGCTGCATGATGGATGTGCACAAACTTATTCAAAGCAGACTTTGCCATGGCAATTTCTAGTAAACTATTATCTCTTTAGAAAAGATGCTGTGATATTGTAGAATTTCCAGTAGCTGGAAAGACTCATCAACACAGAATTGCACTTAATAGTGGTGCATCGTACAGGAGTGAGAGAGATTTTCATGGAAGAAAAATGCACATAGGTTTGTATGAAATATTAATGATACACAACAGACAGTGATATGATTAATGCTTCAATATGGATTATACTTCTGTAAATGTAATCTGATTTTTCTCAAAATAACCAGACTGAGGTATTTGTTCCATTGTGATCATCACACTGACTTAGATTTTCAGTTTGCCTTTTCAGTTTAGGGTTTGGTGGTTTTTTGTTTGTCTTTTTACTTTGTTCTCCATTTGGTTTCATAATGAGCAGTGTTCCCTGCTCATTATTAAGAACTCTTCTGGATTAACATAGTTCTCAAAATCAGACTGAGCTATCCAAACAACTTGGACTTGAATCCTGGCTCAGGGAGGAGAAAATAATGGATAAAGGACATGGGAAATATCTCAGCTGTAAGGACTTACTTTGAAAAAGAATTCCTAAAAGTATCTCATTAATGTAAGATCTAGTGTTTGGACAGAATCAGTAAGAAATGTAGCTCCATTATGAATTTTATGCAGTCATGGAGTGCACATATGCAGTGCCATGCCATTAATGGTTTGGGTAGGTCTTGCTCTTGCTCGTTTGGTTGCCTTTTTTCCCCACCTTTTGGAAACTATTCTTTTTTTGTCAAGCAGGGTTATATTCTACACGTACCACCTCTGGCAACATATGGAAGGAAGACATAGCTATGAAAGTGGTTGGATTAAATGACAGATTCAACTTTTTTCGACATAAAATTTCTGTGGCACAATTGTATCTACTGTATCTGGGACAGATAGCCTGCCTTAAAACTCACAACTAGAAAAATCAGAATAATTAGTAACATCTGGTAAGCATGTGCAAACTTTTATCTTGGAGGTGAAAGGAGAACAAGAAGGCCATTTGGGGATTGCGATAACTGAACACGGAAGGATATTCAAGTCTGTAGGGACCCTATCAGTCTTGATGCCTTCTCCTAAAGCTGAAGGTCCACCAGTCTTCCAGTTATCCCCTGATCTAATTTCTCCTGTAGATTAGCCCTTCCCATGCTCAGATTGTTACCCAAGAATTGTTTCAAGGCTGTGCTTTTGCACAGGTGAATTCACTAATGTGGTTTGCCGGATGAATCACAGAATCAGAGAATCACAGAATCACAGAATGGTTTGGGTTGGAAGGAACCTTAAAGATCACCTAGTTCCACCCCCCGGCCATGGGCAGGGACACCTTCCACAGACCAGGTTGCTCCAAGCCCCATCCAACCTGGCCTTGAACACTGCCAGGGATGGGGCAGCCACAACCTCTCTGGACAACCTGTCCCAGTGCCTCACCACCCTCACAGCGAAGAACTTCTTCCTTACATCTAACCTAAATCTGCCCTCTTTCAGGTTAAAGCCATTACCCCTTGTCCTATCACTACATGCCTGTGTAAAAAGTCCCTCCCCAGCTTTCTTGTAGCCCCCCTTTAGGTACTGGCAGGCTGCTATAAGGTCTCCCTGAAGCCTTCCCTTCCCCAGGCTGAACAACCCCAACTGTCTCAGCCTGTCCTCACAGGAGAGGTGCTCCAGTCCTCTGATCATCTTGGTGGCCCCTCTCTGGACTCGCTCCAACAGGTCCGTGTCCTTCTTATGTTGCCCCCCCCCCGAGCTGAAGGCAGTACTGCAGGGGGGGTCTCACCCGATGGGAGCAGAGGGGCAGAATCCCCCCCCTTGACCTGCTGGTCACGCTGCTTGGGATGCAGCCCAGGGTACAGTTGCCATATGACATTGCTGGGTCATGTTGAGCTTCTCGTCAACCAACACCTCCAGGTCCTTTTCCTTGGGGCTGCTCTCAGTCCACTCATCGCCCAGCCTGTAGTTGTGCTTGGGATTGCCCCGACCCCTGTGCAGGACCTTGCACTTGGCCTTGTTGAACCTCATGAGTTTTGCACAGGCCCACCTCTCAAGCCTGTCCAGGTCCCTCTGGACGGCATCCCTTCCCTCCAGCGTGTCGACAGCATCACACAGCTTGGTGACATCACCAAACTTGCTGAGGGTCCACGCAATCCCATTGTCCTTGTCACTGACAAACATGTTAAACAGATGATCAACAGATTCATATCTCATTCCCATATCTTAATACCGATAGTTTAAAATGAAAACTTTTTCACTTTCTGAGACCAATTGTAAGTAAAACTCATTTTTGTGGAGACAGGGATTTTCCTAGCAGTCATTCTCTACGTGATTCTCGGAGCTGGTTGCGTTACACCCAACTTTTCCCCCAGCTGTAAACACAAATAGAGGCATATGATTTCTTCTCAGATCATTTCCAAAATAACTCAGCTATTGAAGGATTAACCTTCAATTTCTGTTCCTAGTGTTCTTCCCTCAAAAGCATAATTTGCCAAAAGGTAAGACTGTTGAATTTTCTTTCTGCCTTGAATTGGGGCATGAGAAGACAGCTGGCTTACACATGTGCTTCACTTTGGAGTTTAATTACTAAAATTCTGAAGATCGCTATATATTTGAATTTGCTGCATTATTAAGTAACGCTGCAGGGTAATGCAGTTGTTCATGGTGTGCCCATTTAAAAACGTGATGGCAATTTTATCAACGTTTTTAATAGAAATTCATACCGAGACCCAAGTAGCCAGCTATTAATCTGAACAATTTCTGTCATACTGGGGCAAGAATATCGATGGCTGTGCATTTGTCAGAATGCAGAATTAAATAATATGAAACCATTTTAATAAAAGGCAGTTTCCCCTTCAGCAGGATTTTGGTTGAAGTCTGCTTCCATTATTTACCTGAATTGTTTAATAATCTGTTGCAGTCCAATTAAAAAGACAGATTGAACTGAACCCATATTTGGAAGAACAGGGCATATCACTTTCTCCTAATGTCAAAATTGTTTAATTAGCACTGAAATTTGCAGGACCTACCTTTCCACCTAAATTACTGTAGCCAGCTAAAATGCAGCATGTTTCCATACCTGTAAATGTTCAAGACAATCAGGAAGAAGCAAGTTGTGCCTCAGCTCAGAGTTTTCAGATTCTCCTACATACCTAGCTGAATGCACTCACAAATAAAAGCTTTACCAGTATCAAAGAAGCAGATCACAGACCTGGCAATACATTCAGATTTGTTCCAAGGCAATGAAGCTATTCAATAATTAAGGCGAGTTGAATCCATTACTATATTGTTCTGAAAGCAAATCTGTTATTTGAATGTTCAGGGTGTTCAGTAGAGCCAGGCTGCAGGATGTGCGCGTATACGTTAAGGAAAAGGAGGCGGAAGAATCGCTAACTACAGAAACGTTAAGGTCCATATGTTCCCGACAGCTGCACAAGCTGGGAAATTGCCAGAAGCTGGGCAATATCCGTCTAACAACGTCACCTGCCTGATTGCGCAGGGTGCACGGGCTTAATGTCGCCGTCAAATTGCCGCATATGCTGCTGTCTCAGTGAGAGTCGTGGAGACACAGCCTACTCCGCAGGTACTCTTCATCTTCCAGATGATTTTAGTGAAACGAATAGCATCTTTCTGCCCCGGAACTCCTACAGAGTTTCAGCGGAATGACTTCCAGGGCAAGAGACTGTTCTGCTGAGAAAGGTTGGCAGACGTTGGTATGGAGAAAGAATCAGGAGCAAAAAGGTGAGAAAAACCGAGGATAAGATAATCTTTCTTTACAAATAATAGTTTGTCTTTTTGATAATTTGCCATCGGCAGGACTTAGAATTTCTATCTGCGCACCAGGAATTTTAGTAAGGGGGAGCTGCACTGAAGCAGTTTGCCACCCCAGCACTATGATTTTATATCGGAGACACCCGTCTCCTTGTCTGACCCATCCAGCCACCACCACGTCTCCCTGTTGACCCTACCTCTTCTGCGGTGGCAGCTGCAGGGCATGGGTTTATTTTTATGGAATACCGCTTGTGGACCGCCCTTGACACAGCTCAGGGACCTCACTGGCAGCAGTACGGTGCCCAGTTTTCAAACACCAGTCTCTCGTTGGTCCATAGTAATGGTCAAATTTACATAAGTACAATACGGAACAATATTAGTTCCTAATTTGGTGCTAGAATATTATAAAATTGTTTCTACTGACACACCCTGAAGCTTTTGCCCAGGTTTGTCCTTGAGTGGATTGAACTAAGTGTTGTGTTTTCACTACGAAACTCCCACCATTTTGATGTGCATTGAAGCGGAGCTCTTCCTAGAGCTGGGTAAAGAGTTCTTCAAGGTGAGTTGAACTGTGCAGCTTTGAAATATGCTTTTGTATTAGGAACCTGACAAGTATCACATTTCTACCTTGTGCATTCATTCTTTGAAATATAACTACAGTCAGATTCTAATATGCCAAACACCTATGCTTCTTTTTCCTGTCATCTATGAAGGAGTATTTTCTTGATATAGAAAACTAGCTGTCTATTTTTTTTTTTTCTTGGCCTCCCTGGAAAACAAAAACTATGGATTCTAATTTGAGTGATAACATCACTTCAAAATGATGAATTTTCACCTTACCCGGGAAAATTCAATATTGCTAAGAATAACAGACTCCAATAGAGATGTAACTTGGAGGAAAAAACTTCCATGACAGCAGGTTTTTTCTGTGCTAGAAAGCACGTTAAATAAGACACTGCTAAGGTTAAATTGATCCTCCCATCAGAAATCATAAGCCCTTGTATTTTATTTAAAACATAAAAAAAAAGGACTTGATTGTCTTTAATTTTCATTTGTTTAACTTCTGTATTCACAGCTCTGATCCTACACTGTAATACATTTCTGCATGAAGTGCCTTAAAGTTAAGTGGGCTGAGCATACTGGTGGAAAGCAAATAGACGGAACATGTTAGATTGAAATGACAGGTACTGTTTTATACACAGGATGTAGGAGCCTAAACAGGAATTAAGTAGATGTTAAGGATGAAATCCAGTTGCATGAACTGCACATGGTGAAACTGCCGATATTTACAGGTGGCTAGGGCCATTTGGTGCACTTAGGATATCTGTGGGACTGGGAGAAAATCATAGAAATAGAGATGCTCAGCTCTCTGGCAAGACTTGCCTTTAAGTTCACCTTAAAGCTTAAGTTCCTCTTAAGCTCACCTTCAATTTAAGCTCACCTGAAAGAAACGGAGGGTTTGGTTCAGTGGACTAAACCAGGCATCTAGTGCCATTTAAGATGCCCTGGGGCATTTGAGACATGCACATGTGTCTGGCAGATGTGACACAGGACAAAGAGGATGCCTACCCTGTTCTGGAGCAGCTGGATACCACACACTGTGCCCGAGGACATCTCAAACAACACTAAATGCCATTTTTAGACAACCAAATTTGCTGCTTATTGCCCCCCAAAAACTTTCAAAACCATTAGCCACAATAATGCATTGTAATATACCAAAAGAAGGCCACACGTAACCAAGGCATTTTCATGTGAAGCGGTCCAGAATGAAAACTGGATTTTGTTAACAGATGGATTATTTTCCCGTTGTTATCTTAACATTGTTCCAAAGCACGTTCAGTACATCTGCAGGGTACTTTCCAGTCCTCATCGCCAACAACAACTTGCAAATACCAAGCAAGATGGTTTTGCTTTGCCCAGTTCTGCACAGCAGCGTGTTTCATGTAGCCAACAGAGTAACACTTGCCCATACGCTACCACTAAGAGCCCAGGTAGGGCTGGAAACAATTTTAGGAGATTCCTTTGAGTTCACTAAACAGAATGTTTTCATTAATTGTTAATTGTATTTTCATTCTCAGCACTGATGATGTGGAAATTAATGACCCAGATGCAGACAGAGCTGAAGCAAAGGCTAGTGATTGCTGCAAGAGCCTCTGAGCACTTGTGCACTCCTGTCGCAGACAGTCTGTCAGGGAAAGGGCTAAGCAGTTACATACCAAAAGAGGTCTAGCAGAAAAAACATTTAACGTGAAGTCTATGAGTCCATGTCTTAACATGGACCACACCCTAGGTAATTCAGTTTGTGTTTTCTTTTGGCCCCTGGTTATGTGATTCATACTTATGGGGATTTTGAAAGTTTATTTCAGCCAGATTCTCCCATCAGTTACAATATTATAAATTAAGGATGACTTCCAATGGACTAACTTACTAGTGCAAAATAAGCAAAAACAAGGAAAGAAATCAAATAATTTTAGATTGCCTACGTGCATTCTATCCATTTACCAGTGGGCCACTAACCCCCTTCTGAATCTGTTTTGTTTATTCTTCTAGATAGCATCTTCTCAATTAAAGAATGTAATTTTGCCTTGTTTGTTATTCTTAGACCCCTAGAATCATCTAAAAGGGCTGACTTCAGTATTTTATAAACTAGCTGGTTTATACTCCACTTCCACTGAGCAGTTTTCATTGATGTAAATACTTTAAAGAAATGAAGTGTTCTGCCTTGATCGGGTTTGAGGTTTACAGTTCTAAAAGTATTCAGATTTACCCAGCAGGATACTTAATAGTAATACAAGAAGGATGCAAATCAGTGAGTTTACAGAGTTAAAACAGGTAAATTAAAGAACCTTGAAGGCTGAGAAAGTCATGGCAAAATATTAAACTGAAAAAGCTCAGTAGCTGTGGTGTGACACTTTTGAAGAGAGGTGCTAAATGTATGCAAACATTTAAAGGGTAAAATACCCACTATAGAGAAAGCTGTTTTATAGCAGTGCCAAGCTGAAAAGCACAGGACAAAGCCTGTCAGAGTATGGGGACAAAGCATTCCTCACAGAAGGGATCCAGTTATGGTAAAAGAAAACAAATCAGAAAATATTATAATCTGAATTACTTTAGGAAACACAGCAAAACCTTAAACAGAAGAGACTCTCTGCTCCATCTAAGAGCCATGCTGCTTTGTACCGAGAAACATTAATGCTCCCTGCCTCCAACCTGAACTGCAGGAATCTGAAGAAAAAAATCAGTAAACCAAATTATTAGAATCTCAGAAGTTAAAAATCACACAGCCTAAGCAAAGACCTACACTGAAAAAGAAAAATGCCAGAGAAAAGAAAATGCCAGGGACTCTTTGAATTCCTTTAGGAACTTCTTTGTTGTTATCGTTTAGCATGAAAGATGATCAGATACTATGATAATGAATTGGAGTATAAAACTATATTGGGAATTATTTTCAAGATAGCAGCAGTAAGACTGGGTAAACAAAATGTAAATCTGATTGTCTGAACTGTCCCAAAGGTTGTTGTTTCTGCCACATCAAAAAGAAAAAACAAGACAAGCATGCACTAGGAAAACCTCCTGGAATATCTTGTAGGGGAAAAATCCTTGACAGACTTGAGGACAGAGGGTATGACCTTAAGGGCCAACTTTCAAAGGGCTTTCAGCTTCGGCTGTAAATTGAGTATGCTGCCTGCAGGCACAAACAGGATCTACGCTTGCAGATAAGATTTTACAATGTTCTCAGATCACTGCTGGGTCAGTCACTCACTTGTATGCAGTAGATCTGCAAGAGGCCATTAAGGACTCTTGTAAAGTTGGTATGACAGGTCATTTCCTTCTCTAATTCAAGTGTTTCTCTGACAGCATATGCTAATCTCTGAACGGTTTATAGCATTAACATATTCAGGAACGTTCCACGCTCTACATCCAGCAAGACACAGTTTCCATCAGCAAGTGCAGATGGCACTAAGCAAGGAGTTTACTCCATCAGCAGGCTCGCAGCTTTGCGCTACCAGGAAAATTATGCCGTTATTTATTTATAATGCCAACTTTAATTTCATTGTGGCCCTGTCTTCAACTTACCTCCTTCTTTGTAGCTCCCCCAAATCTTTTCCTCTTTTTCTCCCGGTCTTTCATGCTGGTCTTTCTCTCTCTTTCTGCCCTCTTAGTCCAGCCAAAAGCATCTGTTCTGCAAGAGGCTGCAGGTTTTACTGTGCTTTCTGGCATCCTTAAACTGTGGCTTGATTTTCGAAAATAGTTAAACTGAAAGAATGCAAACTCTTTATTCAGCTTCCTTAAATAGAAATTTCAGCTTTCAATTTCCTGCTGTTATGGACAAGCACCACAGGATATACTGGCACGCTCACAGAACAGATGCCATTAGTTGGAGAGGAAGGGGGTACAAACAGAAGTTGGAGTGTTTTATTCACGAAGCATGGTTTTTCTTGTGATGCCGCAATGGCTCTTTTAATTAGTTTTGGGAGGCTTCTCTCATCACCTAGAATTGATGCAAGTAGATGGCCTGAGAGTTTCAGCAGTAGGTGGCAGCTGTGTGTGCAAGAGAGACGTGCAGGGAGCTGCAGGGCATGGATACACAGCGCTTCCTAAAAACCAGAGCCCACCGAAGCTTCCTGAAAAATACTTCAGCACCCCAAAAGTCAACTCTCTTTTTGGAAAACCCTGGTCTTAGCATTTTATTGTCCTCACACTGTGTCACTCTGAAGGAGCACTCGGAGGGAGCTCTGAAGGACCATCCCCTTTCTCCTGCTAGTGGAAGCTTCTCCCCTACACGCTGAAGTTAGTCAAGTCACTTATAAGGTGATCAAAACGAACAGGAGAACCACAGTGAGGCTTGTTGCATTAAAGAAGCCACCGCTACCACTTTAAATAACCAATTTCAGGTGGTGTTTTATTTCAAGCCACCTGTTTCCTCCAGCAACCACTGCAAAATCCACGTGGCAGAAATGACCTCACCGTTCAAATACAAGCCCAGCCTCCCTGCCTTTCCTCTGTCCTCGATGCAATCACTGCTGTCGTGTCACTCAGGCCATAGATTGCGCTTTCTTTGTACCCAGTCTTGCCATTAAAATGTATTGAGAAATCGCTGGGTAGCCATAACTCATTTTTTGTTCTCCCTGTCCTCCAAAGACATTCTTAGTGCGCAGTGAGGGCTGGCTGTTCCCTAAGGGTTATAGCTGCACTAAACAATGCCAAAACCCCAGAATCAAGAGGAAATCTTAGCTAGAAGCAACATGCAAAAATGAGGTAAGTGTAGAAAAGACCAACCCATAACTACAGTATCTGCATAGCTTTTTTTAATTAGCAAAGAAAAAGTATTTTCTCACATTTCATTTTATTATACATTATGCTAGTGCTTTTTAAAAGTGAACACAGAGTCTCATCAATTTTTCATGCTTCCCATTTTTTTATATTATTCCGATGGAAGTTGTACTATGGGACAGAAAAGCATCCCCAACAGACAGAGGAGAGGATGCTGTGGCTTTTTCCTAAATTGACTACAGAGACACAGCACACACAGCAAGGTGTACAGCCAGTGGTTAACAGGCAGCGGTATGCAGCACAGCCGCCTGCTTGTTTTCTTCAATGGACCGTGGTTTTCTGTTCTTCATACCAGCTAGGTGCAAGCTGAATGTTTCATGGCAGGGAAGGTTATGCTATTATACATTAATGGTGGAAGCATTATTTGTGGTACACATGATGGAAAATTAAAATGTTTGCAGTACACTTGCATAGCGTGTGACTAGGGCTATGGGGCAGTACGGTGCCGTGCTGAAGGAAAAGCCTAAAGCAATGGAAACACCTATTTCTTCCTAAGTATTTCTGCCACCATCACGTCCTTACACCACTAGACAGAGCAGCTGCTGTTGCTCTCACTGGTAATCTCCTACTCAGTACATGCATAGTCAGCGTCGGTCTAACGACGGCTGTTTGCACCCAGATCGGCAGCCACAGGCATTGGCATCAGTATAGATGACTGTATGACGTGTGCTATCCTGTGCACATCGTTAGGCAGAGCTCATCATTACCAAGGGAGAAAGCCTCCAGGTAGGCAGGAATCCTGTCCTGGGTTCCTGGGACCCGCTTTCCATTGCAGGCACCTTGTGCCTAGAGAGCACAGTCAGCATTTAGCTTGTGAACGGCTTCATTTCTGTGAATATCCTTCTTTATCCTTTGGGTAAATAATAAAGTTTAGCAGCTTGAGATAGACTCACATTGCTGACTCTTTGGGTTTTTCTCCACAGAAAAAAATAGCAAGGAAAGGAAGCTCCAGCGCTCAGAGCTGTCGACCGTACCGAAATGCAGCTCCGCGATGGCTGCAGCCGCATCTCCCCAGGCCCATTAGACTTGCTAAGTGCCACCTGCAGGTCTGCTCAGGAGCATCGAGAGTGGGAGCTTTTGTCACTATCTGGTCCCACTGAAAATAGCTGGAAAAGATTTTGCAGCCTAGAAAAAAATGTAGGCGTATGAATGAAATTAACTCTGTCTTGTCCAGTAATCATTTAGTAATTTTAAAGTGTCCTGGTTTCAGCTGGGATAGAGTTAATCAGCTGAAACCAGGACATAAAGAATAAGAATTTCTCTCAGGATTCTCTTCCGCTGTCCCCCCAAATCTTAATCAAATATTCATTACTGGTTTAGATTTACTGTTTTGTCCTGAAAGTCTAGGCACATTTAGGCTTTGTTGGTTTGTTTTTCCCCACTACTTTGTCCAGGCTGATTCAGTTCATATGGGGACAATAATACCACCAACCTTATCTTCAAAATATATTAAATAACTGTTAGTTCACCACACAGTAAGTTATATTTTCATGTAAAATTAGTTTCATTTTCCTTACTGTTGATAACGCCATTTAAAGCATCCTTCAGTAACACAGTGAAAACAGGTCTATAGAATGACTCTTCCCATAACTCAAGTTATCTATTGTCACAGATGCGGAGAGGAAAAAACAATGCAGCGAAGCAAAATGCCTGTTCAGGAGGAGTACATCTATGATTCAACAAGCAGGGAATCACTTTTTGTAAAAGCATGCCCATGCATAATTCTTTAAATGCCTGTAAAGAATTAATAAACTTTTTTTTTCTGTGCAGTTTCAGCTTTTTAAGAAAGAGTTACAGTCAGTGAGGCACCTTGCCACTATTCTGCAACCCTCTTGCTGCTCAGTGCCTGCAGACACATCTGTCTGGCTGATTTCATGCTTCTCTCTTCTCCCTCACTTCAGCAGACCACCAGACCACAACCACAGGCACAGTGGGGAAATGTTCCTGTGATGCGGTTTCTGAAATTTGGCTTAGTTTTTCTTTGCTTGGCAAAGGTTTATTCATTTCCATGCTCTGAGCCAATCCTGCTCCCAGTCAATGATAGCTGTGTGAATGCATTTGAATGCTGAATTTGGCTTTTTGTGTTCAGCTGGTTTCACAATGACTTTTTCTGACTCAGCACTCATTCTGGCAAATAAATTCAATTTTTAGTAAGCAGAGTTGCCACTTAGCAGGTTTTTTTATTAGTAAGTAGATCTATTCCTACTCCACTTTGATTTTGGTTTCTTTTTTCTTAAATTAAAAATCAAACCCTCATTTCTAAGAACTGTTTAGAGTCCACATTAGATTAAATTTTCAGGTGTAGGTAACATATTGCTCAGCCTTCATAGCTCTCAGTGATGCCTGGTGCAGTTTAAAAGTTACTTACGTTCTAAAAACAGGCTTTCAAAGCAAAAACCTAGCGTCATTTCTAAACATGTGCTTTCCAGAATGCAGACATTGACAGTCGTACAAAGGCTACACCATAAAAATGCTTGGGAGGTCCCTGGTCCAGCTCCTCTGCAGCAGGCTCGGGGCTGACTGAGGGCAGAGCGGGCTGCTCCGGTGATGTTACACAGAACGGGTCCCACGGCACAACCCTGGGGTACTCACCGTCACCAGCCTTCAGGTAAATAAAATCTATTAATCACTGTCCTTTGAGCTCAACCATCCACCTGCTTCTCAACCAACTCACTGACCAGCCGTCCACACTGTAACGTCCAACCTAGTACAAGAATATTGTAGGAGACGCTGTTGGAAGCCTTGCTAAAGTCAAGGTAAATGAGATCCACTCTCCCCGGTCCACAAAACTAGTCATTTTAACATAAAAGTCAGTCAGGTTGGTCAGGCATGATTACTCCCTGGAAAATCCATGCTGGCTGTTGCCAATCACCTCCTTCTCCTTCATGTGCCCAGAAATGTCTACCAAGAAGACTTGCTCCGTGGTTTTCCAAGGGATTGGAGAGTCCTGGAGACTACTCTGTTGCTAGAAATTGTTCCAACTTCCATGTAAAATAAATTGTATCGCATTCCCTTCTATGCTACTAGACAGATTTGAAATCTTCAGAGTGGATACAACATTTGCTTAATTGCTCAACTTCATTTTAAGTTGGTGTCTTCAGGAACCCCATTCATTAAATTCCGCTTCTTTCACGAGATCTTTTGTCCATTGCTTGGCAGTGGAATTTGAGGCTTGGGCTGTAAAAATCCCACCAAAGCTGCTGAAATCTGTGAATATAGCTGAGGGCAGCTTTTTTTTCCAGAAAACAAGTGGTGACCCTAATTCATTAATTCATTATCAAAACAATGCGTTTAGTTTCATTTATTATTTGAATTGTACATATACATTTATTTGCATATTTTAAAATATGTTGAACAAACCTGAGCTATGGTTTGAAATGTTAAACATGAAAAAGTTAGGAAATACTACCTTTTACATCGCTTTGCGTATTAAACTTGTGTTTGGGGTATATGGCCAATCCTAGTATACATAAGTGCCTACTGAGGTGTTTGAAAGACAGTTTTGCAGGAGAACTTCACCTGACATTTCCAAATCTCAACTCAGAAAATGCATAATTATTTTTTTTTTAAGCATATGGCTTCTTGCTTGCTCTTGTTAGTTTTCTGCTGTGATTGTAAACTGTGACAGGGACTGTCTTTCTGTTCTGTGTTTATTCAGCACCTGGGGCAACGCAGCCCTGGTGAACCACTGAGGCTCCTGGCAATAGTGAAAGGGAAGGATAAGTAACAGCTAAACACAGCTGCTAAGTTCTGAGACACTTCTAGGTTATGTGTCACTGCCCAACTTGATTTTGCCATAACTTCCTTTTCTTCCTTCCCTTCTCCATACCCACTTACCTTCATATGAGGAAATGAGGATTGTAATTACCTAGTCTGCCCGTACACGGGCCTGAGAGATAGTTAAGAACTTGGATTTTCTTCTCTCCTTCTCCCTCTCTATATCATACTGCAGGGAAATACATGGATTCGGGGGGTGTCCTGCAGCAGACGGGGAGGTAGATCTCACTCCACTCTTTTAACAGTGTATTTTGGCATCACACATGGATTGCATTAGAAAGAAAACTTTTCTGCTTTGGCTTCTGAATCAGCCCAGCCACAGAGTTTCATGGTTTGTAAATATTTCAGCTTGCTGTCATAGTTTTTTCTTGTGGTGCATGGGTGAAAGAAGGGAAACGGCAATATCAAGAATTTACATCTCAGCAGCAGTTCACCAGAATTTAACAGAACAAAGAAATATTTCATTAACTGTAAGTTCTCCTCACAATCCTCCTGCAAACAGCATGAAAAGGAAAATATCATATAGCAAATCTTAAATACATTTCTGAAGGCTATCCACAACTGTGCCATTAGCCAACACAAATAAGGATGTGCTTCAGCAATATTCAACATTGCATTCATTAAAGAACAGCCTTTATTTGGCTTAAATTACATCAGGAATTTGATAAAAGAGAGTTTATGAGCCAACAGGTTAAATTGAATGCCTGGAATAATCTTACTGAATCATATTCAATGGTGTGGTCTCCAAAGATGCATTTGCTCAAACACTTTTGAAACAAAATGGACAAAACTGCAAAAGATGCTGTTTTACAGAGTTTTATTTAAAATCAATACTGACTTCTATGAACACAGCCTCTGGAGCACCAAGTAAGAAGTTCAACCAGCAAACATCTCCACAGAAAATATTTATTTTTTAACTCCAGACAATAACTTTTTTATTTTCCATTCAGTTCATATCTCCATCCCTCCATTTTTTTCCCCATATAATCTGTTCATCATTTTTCAAGAAGATGGTTTTAAATAGGACACAGACAAAAAATCCTGCATATCCCTTTACCTTCTGCCTATGGGTAAACTTCCTGGTCTGATCATTCAGGTTATTTAGCTTTTTAATATTTCCTGGCTTTCATAGCCTTGAAAAAATTTTTATCACCTGCCTTGCATATTTCAGTGGTGTCTCCTTTTCTCCCTTATAAAAACTGCTGCAGGCCACTACACACATATTGTGAGAACACTTGGACTCCAAGGAAGATGGCAATTTAGCTTCCCAGCTTTAAAGCCTTATATTTAGTAAGGACCTTTTCTCCAAATGTTGGTTCTCAGAGCCATGTCCAAACCCAAGGCTACTACTGAAAAGATATCCAGCAGGGATCTTGATGAGTAGATTAAACAAACAAACAAATAAAACTCCTCACTAAAGTAACGAGAGACTGCTAAGTAGGCTCCTTACTCTCCAACGAATTTCATAAATGAAGGTGCCCTAAGATAAGGAAAGCAAATTGCTGATGAGGAAAAGAAAGAAGGAACCTTCCTCCATGTTCTTAAGGCAAGATCTAGCATTTGTGTTCTACCCACTATTCTTGTGAAGCTATCACAGAAAGCTTGGGGACACAGCAAAAAGATATATCAAAGAAAAATCAGAGATGTTAATTGCTAAAAATTTTAAACCAGTAATAGGGTAGAGTGACAGAGAAAGATTTTAGGGAATCTGTTCTTATCCTGATAATCTGATGATCAATGAATAATCTGATGATCAATGGTTTTTACTCAGGCTGGGAGCCTGTCACAAGTGGGATCCCCCAGGTATCAATACTGGGTCTCACGCTGTTTACCACCTTCATAAATGGGATTGAAAACACCCTCACCAAGTTTTCTGATGACACTAAACGGGGTGGAGAGGTGAACATTTCAGAAGGGCGAGCCATCTTACAGAGAGAGCTGGACAGGCTGGAAGAGTGGACAAGCAAGCAGAGTATGGAGTTTAACAAAGACAAGTGCAAGGTCCCGCACCTGGGACAAAATAACCCAAGAGCCCAGTACAGGCTAGGATCCCTGCGGCTGGGGAGCAGCCCTGCTGAAAGGGACCTGGGGGTCCTGGGGGACGACAAGCTGGACGTAAGTCAGCAGTACGTTGCTGCAACAACAAAGGCAAATCAGATGCGGGGCTGCATCCACAAGGACGTTACTAGCAGAGATAGAGATGTGAGCATCCCACTCTACTCAGCGCTTGCCAGGCCACACCTGGAGTACTGTGTCCAGTTTTGGTCTCCATAATTCAAAAAAGACACGCACAGACTGGAGAGGGTCCAAAGGAAGGCCACGAAGATGATTAAGGGCTGGAGAACCTGCCCTGTGAGGAAAGACTGAAGGAGTTAGGTCTTTTCTCCCTGGAGAAGAGAAGGCTCGGATATGAACTCATCACAGTTTTCCAGTACTTAAAGGGTGGCTACAAAGAGGATGGAGGCTCTTTTCACCAGGCGCCACATGGAGATGACAAAGGGTAACAGGTACAAGTTGTACCAGGAAAGGTTTCATCTTTGTATAAGAAAGACCATTTTTTACAGTAAGAACAATCCTTCTCTGGAACAACTTCCCCAGGGAACTGGTGGAGTACCCACCACTGGAGGTTTTCAAGACATGACTGGAGAGGGTGCTAGATAACCTCATCTAGGCTCTCTTTTCCATGAAACGTTGGACCAGATGATCTTTGGGGGTGTCTTCCAACTTGGGCTGTTCTATTATTCTATGATCCAAACTACACTAAGGTTTTTGCCAACATTTGGACATGCATTTTTGATTAAGAAAATGTCCACACAGTCTTGCTGTTAACACACAGCATCCTCCAGAGAGCATCACACTAGCAGCTTCTCCTCATGAGAATAAGAAAAGAAGTCAAATTCATCCCCGGACAAACCTAGATGGAAATGGTGGGCCAATTGTTCCCCTTTCTATTAGGCTCCATAGTGTCGCTTTCTTACCCAGTGTAAGGCAAAAATGGCAGAGGTTGGTTGGTGTCATTTCTCAGCTTCCAATGATACAGGTCTCAGCATGTCTTAAAGAAAGACAGGTGGGTTTTTTTTTTGTTTGTGGTTTTGTTGTTTTGGGTTTTTTTTAAATGTAAGACCTGCAGGAATCCCATCCAAGCCTGAAATTGAGAAACAGACGGTACAGTTCACCATTTGCTTGCCTGAATGAGATAACATCAGACATCTCTCCAAAATGTTTGATTATCTCCTTTGTCTCATCCTCTTTACAATTCTCTTGGACTCTAAATCAGATATGATAAATTATTTGAGGATTTGGTTTTGACATGAATGATTGTGTCTTCTGTCCTGGCTCCAATTCACAGTCAGTGCTGAACAAATGGCTTATCTGCCACACATTGCCATTCTTTGACTGTGTGACTTCTGGCTGTCTAAAATAGCGAAATTACCGTTGTTGCAGCCACCCCTTTTCTCCTTGATGAAAGATCATGCTGATTTTTTTTCTAAACTAAATTACTTTGAACATATAAGTTAGCAGAGATACAGAACAAGAAAAATTTCACAGTTGAGAAATCATAATAAAATGAGAGGAAAGGATTATAAATATCAACCAACAAAACACAATTTGTGGGTCAACTTGCATAGATTTTGTACTATCTTCATTAGACATAACTTTAAAGCACAGATCCAGCACATGACACACAAGTATTTAAAACCATACAAGACTGTAGTTATTAGGAAGACATAAAAGATCCCAGAGGATACTCTAATTTAGTCTTAAAGGATGGAAAAAAATTGCAAAATTGCATCTTGAGGTCAGAAGTAACTGGCAAAAAACGTTTACATAGGAAAGATCTTGTTGTGAAAGTTAAGCCAGGAACTCATGAATACCCACGTGTGCATAGTTAGGAGGTATATGCCAAGAAGAAAATTAGGAGCTCCAAGGTTTGCAAAGTCATTTCTTCAATAGTTCATTAAAAACATTAATGTAAATGCCCACCTTGTTGCATCAATTTACCAGTCAAATGTTGAAATTTGAATGGGACAACTTAGCTAATAGGTTGAGAGTTTTAAAATTAATTTCAATAAGCAGAAAAACATTACTAAATGAAGAACAGGTTCAGTGAGAGTAACAGAAATGGTCAGAACACTGGGACTAATTATAAGCTACAAATAAAACTGCTAAATACATCAAACTTAGCAAAGGGTTGACTGAGGGATAATGTAACCATAGTCACTGATATTTTTTTACAAATATTAACCTCAATATGATATGGATAAAATAATGCTGGAAAAATTTGGCTAAATATCAACAAAAAGTGAGAATGAGTGTTTTCTGGTTTTCTTGATGAAAAATAAAGGAAGTTGCATAGCCTGGGAATATTTGGTACATGAGGCATCATTGTAAAAGTGCAGATGGGTTGCATGACTCAGTTGGCCACTGCCTTTATGAAAAAAAAAAAAAAAAAGGGTGGTGGTGGTGAAAAGGGAGCAAAAATTCTCAATACTACCATCACAGAAAAGGAATTACTTTTCAGATAGCTCAAGACACAGGTCAGGAAAGAGCTCCTCACTGTTGCTCTAGTTACCACTGACTATAAGAGCAAGCAAGTGTTCTGGGGAATTAGGGTGAGCCATGGCATTCCTCTGGCTTGCTGGGTAGGACTGCTACAGAAAGAGATTCTGACGAACACAACCCATCCTGTGGTCTCACAGCCATTACCCAAACCTCTCCGAAATCATCAGGAGTCTTTCCACTGACTTAAATAGACTCTGATGTTCTCTCATAGTGAAATGAACTTATGGCTAGTGCCCAAAGTTCAGGAAAGCTCAGAGGACAAGGGCCTGACCTTTCTAAGCCTAACAAGGGGGAAAAAAAAAATATTAAGGGAGGAGGCCAGGCAGGCCTTGTGAAGAGGAATAGCAACTTTGGGCTTTCTAGCCTGGGGCATGTCTAAGGTCATGATACATGATGGGGGTCTGCTCCAAACTGATAGGGAAGGCGGGGATTTGAGATCCTCCAAGTACCTTATGAATCTCTCCCACTTTCCTATTTCCATTACAAATTCAAGCAAAACAGAAAGCAAAAAAGCAGAGGAGACAAAGAGGAAAGGCTTTGCTTTGGTGGCAAGAGAAAGAAAGTAGGCCAATTATAAGGAAAAAAACAATAAAGCAAATCCCAGACATATAAATGCAGCATCTTTTATCCTGCTACTATAGTAGCATATACTGTAATACTGTGAACTTCAGTGCTGTTAGGCACCCAAAGCTTCTCTGAACTACACAGAGACTGGAAAGATTGGGAAGTGTATATGACATAAGAAATGAGGGGGAAGAAAGATATGTTCTCATGTTTGATCTTTTTCAACAGATAATGACATTTGGTTCTTTTTCTCATCCAAGCACTGAAAGCAGTAACCGCTCGGTGTCAGAGAGAGATGTAGTCCTAAATCTGATGTAATCAGACGTAATACTGCATCAGAAGGTGGAGAATGAGAAATGGTGTGGTGGCAAGTGGTGTGTCAAAAGGAGGACAGTCCCTGCCCTCCCTTTGTCGCTCTCTCGGCTGACACGCGCTCAGCAGTGCACAGCCAGCCCACCCGGAGGGTCCCACCTCAGACCGGCCGCTTTGCTTGCCCCCAACACACGCCACCGACTTCAGGTGGTGGAAATGAAAATTTGGAGCACGTCACACATTCTCTCCTGCTCCTCAGTTGTAGGGATTTTAACGTCTTTCCCTGTCACAGGGCTTGTGCCTCACAGAGGTGGGGATACAAACCTGCAGCCGATTCTGCCACTGAAAAATCACGTATGACATGGCACAGGCACAGAGCAACCGCAGACTACAAGCATTCCAGTTAGTTCAGTAAAACTTATTCTTCCTCTTCAGTGGGATACAGATGCTTAAGTTAAATTTCTTATTCCCAGATGTATCTATCTACCTATCTACTATATTTGATGAGAGACAAAGCTAAACAGAGGGACCTTTTCCACTCATAAACCAAGTGAATAAATCAAAGAAAGTGAAAAGCAAAAAGTGACCTGGGTTATTAATAAAGGCCAATTTTGTTAATTTGATGAAGTCAGGGAATATTAATATAATTATGAATAGCTATTCTACACAGCCATAGGTACACCTGTATATATTGATAAGTTAACACCGAAGAGAAGGTTTTTGCCCAGAAAAAATCTTTCTGGTTGAAGTGAAGGATCCATAATCAGAAAAGATGATTAAACATGGGCATGAAATAAATGGCCCTATTTTACTTAGAAGATTCCCCCTGCATGGATGTAGCAGAATGGGTGGCCTTAAAAAGGCATTATGAGAAGAGAAGGGAAGAAACAAAACATCCACATCAGAAAACTGGTGACATCCATAATAATAATAATAATAATAATAAGCTTGCACTAACAATGTTTTAACCTAAGACTACACAGAGGAGAGCCTTAAAATTTGTCTTCCTGGGAGGTGACAAGCCTCAGCGGTCACAGACCAACTCTGTAACTACCGCCGAGGGGACGGTCCCTCACCTGGGCACGTGCCGTGTTCCACGTGGCAGGTGCTGCTCAGGGCTTTCACCATCAGTTGATGTCAGTGGAAGGGTTTTGCCTGCCTCCCTCCCCCTGTCCGCCAGTCCAAGCACAAATATTTATTCAAATGGGATAAACATCAGAAACAGTCTTTGGAAGAAGTAGAAATTCAGTTTATTAGACTGTGGAAACAGAGTGCTAGACATTTAAAAGTATAATCAAGCCACTTACGTCCAGCCATAACATTTAGAATCTATTTAATCCTAATATATTTTTGTAACTGATTTTTGATGAATTGGTCTTTTAAAAATCTTTACATAAACTGTTCTTTGGATTTATATGCAAATACTACTCTTTGTAAACCTAAATGTTGGCATATATTCTTACCGCAGTTTACAACTATGTACCTTTCAGATTATTCCTAGAGCTTTTGATGGTAAATAGCATCCAAAGAAAGAAAAGTGCTACCTTTTGGTACATCACTAAAATAAACAAGCTTGGGGACCACAAAAGTCCCTTTGCTAACATGCTGGCAAGAAGGCTAATCTGAACAAGATGGGTTAGCTCGATTTTGTTCAGATTATTTGCTTAGCATATGCAATAAGAACAGTTTGGGAAATTATCTGCATTATAAATGAGCTACTTCAAAGACTGCTAGAGTGTGTCAAAAGTCATTTCACCTTTTGATGTACCTAGTTGACTAAAATGGTACTCCTGACTGGAGCAGAAGTGAGATACCTGAATAGCACCAAAGTCAGAACAAGCAACAAAGCAATCTTGTAAAGACCTGCTAAGCTTCCCTACCAGGTCACATACATTCAGGAAGAGGTAAGAGTGGGAAGGGAACTGCAGACATCCTTCTCCTTAGGAAAGAAGCATTTCCTATTCCCTTCTATGAAAAAGGGAAGAACCTTTCATCTCCTTATGTGCCATGTGTTGCTCCTACAGTAATGGATGCTTCTTAAACTTCTTAAGGTAAGTTTTGCTTCTACCCACTCTCATGGAAGTTTCTACACTTACACATAATTTCCCTTGTGCTACAGATATCTTCATCCCTGTCCAGTAGCCTGGAATGGTCAAAAAAGTCAGTAAGACTACAGAATACAAAAAAACCCAGTCTGAGTTAACAGAATGAGCACTAAGACAAAGATAGGTATAGCCTTACACATAGTAAAGGGCCCAGAGATGGCCAGTTAGAGCAAAAAGTCCCTGACTTCACATTTTAAGAGGAACAGAGAGATTCAAACTTCATCTCATGTCACCTCAGATTTCCAAGAGAACTTCCCATACCCTATATTGCAGCTGACAGTCAAAGCTATCATTTCACTGAAATGTCTGTAATATTCACGCTGCATTTTGGTGCAGTCTATAATTAAGTGCTCCTATGGAGGCTGTGAGGTCCACTCATTTATGTATTTCTCATTGTAAAGATTCACAAAACACTCTGAGTAAAACCTTCTACTTAACATACAGAAACATTTAAGATCCCTCCAACAACACGCTGCTACATTATACTGCAGCCTTAACATCAACTCACACCATTTTCAGTTAGTACATCCTATATAAACAATGCATTTGAAATGCAAACATACAGGACAAGACAAAATGAAATAATATACTATATATCTATATAGTATAATATAAAGACAAAGCACTTGTTTCTCTTTCTCATCAGCAAATTAAGTCTTGTTTAAACAGGCACTAAAAATATTTAGGATTTAAGGAGTCAGACATCTTAAAGAGTTAAGACAAAGCTCTATCCGAGACTAAAAAAGCTATCAAATGTAACAAGGTTTACCTGGGGAGACTTCTAGCTCATTGCCACATATGTTCTTTAAATCTACTTTGTCCCTTGGTGGTCCAGAAGCAAATTAGCAACACGGGAAAAGTACTAGGGAAAACAGAAGGTGTACATTAATTTCACACCTAATTATTAATTAATTTTCTCAGGCTCTGCTGGAATAATCAGCACTTGAACAGCTTCACTTGTTCCCAATGAGCCGCTGCAGTGTCTCTGTTTAAAATTCCAGGGGGGTCGCAGTTGCTGCAGGCTGAATAGCGATGACTGCAGGGAGCCGGAGCCCCCAGCCTCCTTCCACGGGACCTGCACCACGTGCTTCGACCGTACCAAGCATGACTAGGTCACCAATGCTGGGGTAGATAGATGTGATTTCTTTCTGACAGCTGAGTTACACCAGTACAAAAGTGAAGAGAAGGAGGATTCAGGTGAGGTAGCTGCACTGATCTTGTGTCGCTATGTGAGAGACTGGATGGAGTTAATGCCTCAAGCACCCGTCCTGATGGACAGAGACCGGGGCCTGGCTTTTTGGTTGAGGGAAGGAATGGAACTTGCTTGCAAGGCTGCAGAGCAACACCAGGTGTGAGGGACTGAAAGAGTGAACGTCTCAAACATTGTACGCAGGCTTGACAATGAACCTGCATAACAATGAACTGGAGGTGAAGAAGCTGGTCAGCAACAGGAGGCCGTGCCGGAGGGTGCGCAGTTCCCTGTTTGGGTACGCGGAGCAGGGCAGCTCACCGCGCATGGCCAAACAATGGTCGTGCCTGCAGGGAGGGAGAAGTTACTCCCCAAACACCCCCCAAGCCCACCGACCCATTTCCCGAATGTTCTGGAAGAACAAACCAGGCATCACACCTAATTAGCCCAATGAGTTTGAGTGCCCGCCCGAAGGAGGGGCAAGGAGATGATAAAAGGACAGGACTTGAAGCCCCACGTGTGCGCACCCTCCAGAACTGGACCCCTCGGCTGGCTGGACCGACGCTGGACCCAGGGCTGGTGAAATCTTTCTCTTTTCTCTCTCTCTCTTTTTGCCCATCATCCCTACACCTCATCCCTTTAGACATAAACTGTTGACCAAGTCTGGGACTAGGACTGGATCCAGCCGTCCCTAGGCTCCTCTCCGAGGAGGAGTCTGGAAAGCAAGGGGGTCTGCTCTGAACCTCCCGACCCAACGGGAGGGCTCGCCTTATTTTCTTCCCTGAATTTATATATATGTGGTTACGGTTAACTGAGGTAGTTTCATGCCAATTCTTGTTGTGAGAAACCACACCACCTACTGTTACCCCTTCCAAGTTCAGGTTGCTTCTGCCATAAATAAAACGTTGAACTGATCGTTTGGTGCTGCTTCACCTTAATTTAGCCCGAGGGAATTCCGAACTCACCACAACCCCTTCCTGGTCTGTCCAGCGCCGGTTGTGACATGCTGTTAAATAGTTCAGAGTGTTAAGACAGAGCTAGTGTTACTGACATTGGAAAAATTATCCAGGACAAATTTATCTGCATAATGTATTATGAATCAAGGCTTTGGTGCTCTGATACAAGCAATATGTAGTGTTGGGAGATGACAGGTTCTGCTAACTTATTAAATAACACACAAATCATCTTTGACAGACAGATGATGTGACAGGCTGGCTGAAATTTTCCTACAGGTTGCCTCTCTTTTAGATAAACTTCTAAATACAGTATATATAAGCAGTTCCTTGTACATTTGATCCAAATTGCTTTTCACTCCCTTCTGTACCCATGTAGGTTGTAATTTGCTATAACATCTGTCTGATAAAAAGCCTTTCATTTATACAAAATAAGTGACAATCTGAAAAAGAGCATTATGCTTATACAATGATATGAGACATCTTCTACATCCTATCCATATTATTTTACCCTAGGTATCAGAAATTGGAATAAGAACTGTCATTGACCTAGAGAGAACTGAGTAGAGAAAGAGGCCCATGTGAAAAATGGAAAATATTTAGGACCAGATAAAGAAGGAACTCTGGTATAAACAGGACTTGGTAAACTTTATACCCCAAACTGAAAATTAGGATGCAACCTCCTGTTTGGCTCTGAAGATCCCCAATGCCCACACACCTCTTCCCGCTTCAGTCTCACAGTGCACACTGACGCTATCTAGCTCAGCTGTAGAAACTGGGAATTCAACACAAACCTGCTCCGAGGAGAGTTTTATCGTTGGTGAGGAGTAGGCTAGGCTGAGCAGGACCGTCCTCTTCTCCTGGTGGGGACTGGTGAAGGAGGTCAGGATCTGTCAAAGAGGGAGGGAAAGCCAAGGAGGGGGAGGTTGGCTCTGCAGAGCCACTGGGACACATAGGTAGGAGTGAAACGATGAGACTGTCTCTACTGTCAGGACTGATCATGCATTCTATATTAAACAGTCACTGGACTTGAGAATAAAAGGAAAAGTACCGACACACATCGGTACTTAACCACAATGCTACAGTCAAGCTCCATCCCTGTATGTGCTTTTCAGCTACAGGAATTTAGGATTGCTTTGGGAACCTTCCTTCCCCTCCCTGCGGCTCTCACGTTCCAGACTGCTGATAGGGACTTTGCCGAGAAAGGAAGGTTTGGGGTCCCTCAGCTGGAGGATGCCTAATATGCAGATCCACCACTGCTAATCTCTCCTCAGACAGAGCAAGGGCACGCTCTGAAAAGACACCAGGAGCTTTGCCTAGATTATTCAAGCCATTTTGATGGGCACTTACCCTCTGGAGAGAGTATGGACTCTGGATACCAAAAGTAGAGGGGCATGTACCTGCAGCCCTGAATAAGGCACCTAAGCTCCAGAGCAGGATTTAAGGGACAGTCCTTAATTTTGTATTTTCTGCCTGCTTCTTCCTTGTTCAGTATGTTGGGGGAAGGAAAAAAAAAAAAACCACCCAGTAAGAATGAGCTGAGGGCCTTGGGCCACTGAACTTTCCCATGTACTGCCTAAAAAATGCTATTTCAACGGTCCCTTTTGGATATCAGGTCCCATTCTGGAAACAAGACCACAAAATGAGAGCCATGCAGTATATATCTGTAAGTAATTACTGTCATCTGCAGAGGACAGCTCATCGCAGTAAGCTTAGCTAAGTATTTCAGTCTCTGATGGATAGGAATTGGAGCGTCCTGGTTAAAATGCAAAAAATTCTCCATATGGGTAAATAACAGAAAGAATAAATGGTTCAGTTCTGCAAAGTGTGATTCTTGGCATCCGTTGCCTTCAGAAACAACTGAGAATGTGCAATGACCCTCAGGACTGATCTTCAAGTAACCTCTGAGGCAAAGCATTACAAACATAAGCTAATTTTAAAAATCAGGTGTAAAACCCATAAAATTCTAGCAGAGCTTATTTACTGTTTTACACCAAGATCTATGTTTGTATAAAATTTCATGAAAATTGCACCTAATTTACCATGGGTTATTTCTTGAATAAAAAGTAGGAAGAAAGGGAACAATAATTTCCCTATATTTTTATATTATTTTCATCACAGTAGGTAACCTACCTGTAATAAAAAAAAAATGCAGCAACTCTTTTTTGTAATGCTATGTTTATTGTATTGAGTTATATGCAATATAATACACATCAATACCATATGGTGCATAAGCAGTAAAATAAAGAATATAAAAACACAATGGCATTACAATTATTTAGTGCTATAAACACCATAAAGCATCAGAGTAGCTAGCAAAATTATGCTGAAAACTAAGCAGGAATGTATTTTTAAAGTTTTTTGAGAACTTTGCCAAGAACTACTCAGCTGTGAGTAGTTCAACCCCTTAAAACCGGGGTTGAATCCTCCACTGCTGTAATTTAAGAAAGATCCATCAGCATAAATCAAGTTAATCAATATACACCAGCTTAGAGTCTACACCCACAAGGATTCTTCCCTTTAGCTATCGCATTATTCTTCAGTGCAAGCCCAGGAACCTAGTTAAGCAGAAAGAGTGCGCCAAAAGGGAAACAGACTTTAAAATAGTAATTATCACATTATTAGCATACTTTGCATTGCTATGGGAGTGCTTCAAGGATTCCAAGCAGAATAATCAGTCTTCAATCAAGTCATTACAAGTTCACAAAACCCATTTTACAGATGAGATATTCATTATGTGAAAGGACTGAAGATTACGCTATGCCTTATCAAAACAGGATATGCTCGCATTTTCTTTGACCGTAAAGCCAGGTTATGAAGTTCCAACCCCCAGCAGTAGCTGACTTCTCCCACCCCAGAACCACAGCTCTCTACCAGCTCAGCACCACGTAGGTCTGGTGCAGTAAACAAGACTATTCACAGAAAGGTACCTCCTGAATCAAGGGACCTGAGTCCCACCTTGTGGATTTAAATAAACTGCTGACTCGGGAGAACAGGGACTCGGTTTATGTTTTTTCTGGTAGTTGCCCCAAATGGGTATGTGTAAGTACAATTGCCTGGATGGAGGAGGTGGTTCCCCTAAAAAAGAATTGAAGAGATGAGTTTTCTGAACTGAAGAAGAGGGGGGATAGATTTTTTTGCAGGCTGTTCAATTTTCTTCTGAGTTTACAGATGGAGATTAAAAAAACCAGGACATTTCCCGTCAAACAGGCTGTAACATTCAAAGTCCTGATCCGTGGGAGGCAAGACCTGTCCAGTTGAATGTAGCTTTGCACTTTTGCATCCTGAAGCGCTGGCAGAGAGCCCTAGTAATTTCTGTTATGCCTGCTCTGTGGATAGATTTCTTCATTTTGCTGCAAGCCATATGGCTTTCATGAAAATTACTTTTTTTCTCAAAATACTAAAATAAAGTAATATATGGCTAATATTTTATTTACTTGCCAATATCTTTTGGGGACAATGATTTAGTCTGGGATAAAATATGCATTACAAAATTTGTAACAGTTACTGCAGAGGTGTGTCAAGATAAAGAAGTATTTGTCTTACTCCTCACTGAAATGAGTTTGATAAAACCATGTCTCTATTGGAATTTTACTCACGCCATGAGAGCACTAAAATAAATATCAATGAAAATATTCAGTATTCAGGTTGTTGCTCAGAGATTATTATTCATGTCAGAGAAACGTATTTGCAGACTTACTGAATCAAATTCATCCTTAACACTAAAATTCACTGGAATTATACCAGAGATGAGGGTGGCATATTGACTTCAATAATACAAAACTACAACACATTTTTTCACTTTTCCAAAGAAATGAGATTCATTATCTTAAGGGATTATCTTCTGTGTGTTACCAGTGAGATTCCATTGCATAACAGATTCTGTTACACAACAATCTTAAAATCAGTTTTCAAGAAAACATCATTTTTTTGTGTGTGAAGACATTCGGGACTGGTGTTTTTCTTCATCCATCTTTCTTTACTTCAGACATGCTATTTGCTTAGAGGAGCTCCAAAAACTTTTCTCAGATGTAAAATTATGTTAGGATCCCAGACATTATCTAAGTGAAATAAAAGAAAAAATAAAAAAAGTGCTTTCTGGAATTTAAATAAACAGCATTGTTACCAAGCAATGCTCTTACTATTTCCTTAAAACATCACTTTGATGTTTGAGGAGGTCACAGTTTGCTAGGACACAAAATATTTGACAAACAAAGCATACAGCTCATGTTGCTGTAAGTACACAGAGGAATAAAGCATGGCAAAGCACGGGCCAAATTCTGTCCTCCTGGGCAAGTCTTACAAAAGAGTATAGCTTCAAATGAACAGCAAAGAGCATGATTTGCTTACTTTTCAAGCATTTTACAGCATTCCAAAAATGAAGAGAACAAAGTTTTCTGTGCGTCACATCTGGCTAGGTTAATTTGTACTTCTAGAAGAAACTGTTAAAAACAAGACTATAACTTACATTAACAAAAGAATATAAAACAACAGCTTACGTAGCAAATGTCTCAAGTACTTGACTCCCTGCAAATATAAGGAGTACAGAAAGCACTTGATGTGACAGTGCAGGAAGCAAATTGTATTGTGCTTGATAGTGGGATTCAGAACTAGAGAAGGGTAAGCCATTGGGTAAGGAGAGCTGTGGTTTATCCGGACGAATATGATTTTCAGCATACAGATGGGAAAAAGAGGATAGAGAAGGTGCAGTGGCTCAACAGAAAAACACTTATGCAGGCTTTATAGTACACATGGTGTAATAAAGGAAGTGATAGCAATGACACACTTTAGGGAAATCTAAGACAGATAGAAATCCAAAAGGAATAGCTGTCGGTGTCTGCAACAGAATACCACATCAGCAGCTCAGAAGAGCTGATGAATGAATTCTGAAATGTCAGTGTGACGGGTGCAGGAACTAATGCTAATCTTGGGAGGAAATCTGAAGGAAGTTACTTCAGCAATACTGTACAAAAGATGAGCATAAAAACAAGCAATTATAAAAATATTCAGCTTCAGGATATCAAAGTAGTGGTTTGCAAGGTAGCACAGACAGTAATTGGGGAGGACAAGAAGAAAGACTGACAATTCTAAGGCACAGGAATATTCATGTACCGCTACAAAAAAGGCCACCAGGTTTGCTGAGCAGACTCCTTAGGAAGCACAATACACTAAACTCCGTTAGCATAATTTAAAACTGTAGCTTTTGTGTTCCATGCACATTTAGGAGGGGAGATTACATTTAAAACAAAGGCAGTTTCCTCCTTCCTTTTCTCTCAGAATGAAGCATTCAGCTCGGAAAGTATGAGAGGATTTGGGAAGTCCATTTGAACCAGTGAAGACCCGCAGGGAAGCCTCTGCCTCCGTTTTGCACCTCCTTTGGCAGCACGGCCATCAGCAGCCATGCAATTCCTTTCCTCAAAAGGGGCCTTTCTGGGACAGCAGCAGCAGAACTTGGGCCCCTGTCCTGGATGGGTTGTGAGAGCAGACCTGGAGCGAACAGAAGACTTGCAGGCATGAGAATCACCTAACATTATGCAGTCCTGGGGTGAAAGATGAAGGGGAGGAGAGCCCTGTGGCAGAGATGTCTTTGCTGGCTTCCATGATTCTCCATTCGGACCGCAGCTGGGATCTGCAAGTCCCTGACCAGGCAACTGCTAGCAAAATGAAAGGAGACGAGAGTTCTCTAAATTGTTTCCTATTTCTAATGGTGATGTAATTGCCTCGCCTCAGTAGCAAAACCATTTCACAGTAATGCAAAGTGTATTGAGTCTAAGGCAAAAGAAGTGTTAAAGATTCTTTTTGAATTAAAACCCTGGTGTGAGATACAGTTGGCCTGAGTGGCTCCAGCAGTGATTATAAACGATTAAGATCAAATGAAGGAATGGAACTGAAAGGAACCCTGTAGACAGGCTGTAATCTTCCTTCAGTGATCACAGATAATATTTGTAGTGTTTTGAAGTGCTAATGTAGTGCCCACAAATGAACTGACAGTTCCCTTCAGAAACGTACATGATCCAGACTTCACTGAAGCCAATGAAATGGATAACTTTAACTACAGGGAACAGTAAAATGTTAATTAAAAATATTTAATACTTTAGGAATATTCCTTTAGCTTCTGAATTTTTACCAGAGGAAAGAGTAAGCAATCACCATCACCCCAGGTCAACATATTTTCTTCATATTCTGTGGTGATATTGTACATCATATGTCCACAACTACAATATCTATGCCATCAAAGTTTGATTTTAGCATATTATAAATAGCCACAAATACAAATAAATTTACATTGAAAGAAATGCTGTATTACAGGTCAATAGGTTCAAAAGTCAGACATTCATGCAACTCTTGAATATTGCTGCCACCTTCAGGAAACACATGATAAAAAAAGACCAAAATACTAATTAGAAAAGAAATGGCAAATAAATCAGAGATTTATGGTGCCACTTGGTTATTATATTGTACTTCTTTGACATTAATTTTCATAATGGCATATAAAGATAATTTTATTATCCTCAATTTCCAATAAAGACTTAAGTCCAATGTTAAGAGATTTGCCTAAGGCCAATCAGAGCCAGTGACACATATATCCTCAGCTCCTTGAAGTTTCACCAAGAAAGATTTGTGGATCAGAAAATCATTTTATTGGCATTTGGATATTTATATTATCATTGAAGCTTATTTTATCTTTAATTCATTGAGGCAGTTACTTAGCATTGCAGTGTAGATTTTATCACCAGCACTGAACTTCAGTTCCAGTAGTTATTTTTACAACCACATGCAGAGTATCTATTGAAAACTGGGTCATAAAATACAGATGGAAAAATCAGTGTCTATATATTCACTAAGTTAAATTTTTAATCAATAACATTCCTGATTGTTATTGGGCAGGATGGTTCTGTGTTGGTGCTTTACAATGTTATGCAAGAGTCCTATCGATCCCCTGCCAGTTTCTCACTTCTTTTTCTCATACAAAAGAAATCAGGAATAGCAATGTTAGATCTCCAGTCTTTATGAAATGTCAGCATAACTGAAGTTTAATTACCAAATAAGTAAACTGACCCAATTTTATTTTTTGATTCCTATAAGAGCTTACATGCATCTCATATCAGCTTAGCTCTCAGTAGTAAGGTACAAACTCATCTGATGTAACTTTAGCCTAAAGTCATGATACTTTATGTTTTTTTGTAATGGAACCGATGTAAATTCTGTATGGATGTGTTTTAACACAAGCCTTCCAAGTGCAGCTGATTGGTAGTATGAAGTGATCCAGCCTGTGACCCTCATGCCCATTTACCCACCAATTCCTTATTGTTTGTTTTAACGGAAACATCTAGTAAGGGGTTAGTATTTCCCCAGAGTGCACAGGGAGGAAAGGACAGATGGTCTCCAAAATAGAAAATTTCCTTTGGAGATTATTTAAAAAGACTTTCCCATCAGCAGTAATATTTTAAGCAGTTTCCTTTTTGATATTTATGATTAGATTATGATCTAATGATGTCTCAAAACATGCTCATTGTTCCTCCAAATTTGGGAACTGCCATGAATAGTGATGCAAGAGGGCAACAAATGCCACAGTGGTCATAAAAGGGTTGATGAAGTGTCTTAATCTTTTATTTGGTGGCTCAAGAACTGCCTAGAGGCATGTCAGGGTACTCAGAAAGCTGGGGCAGGCTTCTTGTGTTATCTCCAGAGCCAGATTTCACACTTACTTCTCCTAGTCTGACATCTCTCTTAGTCCTAGTTTGGGAAACTCTAAAGTGGGGTTATCCTGGCTCCTCCTGGTCTTGATTTAGCTCTGGAATGGAGTATAGAAAGTTGGTTTTGTTTTGGTTTTTTGTCAAGTGTAGTTTGCCCTCCCCTTAAGTTCTTCTTTGGTATATACTCCCTTGAAAACCATATCAGCCAAGGAAAAGCATAGAGTGGGATTTCAATACATACTGTTTTTGGTAACTTATTCTATCAGATACTAAAAAATGATCCCATTAGTTTGCTAAAATAAAGGTCCTACTGAGTTGCTGAAAGTCTTAGTGAAACATTCTTGGAGACACTAACGGCTGTGCATCAACTACATAAAATCACAATATCTGTAGGCCTTTGTGAGCCATCCACAAAAGGGTGGTCTTGTGGACAGTTACAATGAAGGAAAAGAGAAAAGGCAGGGCAGAACAGAGCAGAAAGAGAGGAGGGGAGAGAAATTATGTCCCTGGTGTAATGACATTAGCACTATGACCAGCTGTTCCCACTGCTACCATTAGCTGTAAAGATTTCTTTGTTGTCCACAGTTTCCTCCTTTCTGAACTGCCACATTGGAGACACTGCAAGAATATTTTAAATTTACAGAAATTTGGAATAAACTGGTAATTCAAATTTTGGGACATATTCAAGGTATGGGGAGGGAATCTTCTTATTAATCATGAGGTATGGAAATTAAACTGCTCTGTAATACTTAAATGACTCACATCCCTGTAATGTTTCACAGTTTGAAACTTTGCTTACCTTATATGCTACACACTCTAAGAACTGGTGCATTTGCTGTTTCCTCTAAGTTTCTGAAATTATAGAAGTCATCACTGTGACTTTCTATGAACACTGAAATCCTAAGAAGACTTGTTTGTAACTCATGTCTCCCTGAGCTAGGGTTAGGAGCCAGGGGTTTTCCTGTTTGTACACCTGGGAGAGACCATCTGGAATATTTTTGCCAATGAGAAGGATGCCTTGGTCTAAGAGACAGTGGAATTTCACCAGTGTGAAATCCGCATGAGCAATTTCACAGTGATTGCACCCTCTCTCATGTGACTGACATCCATCCATGTAAACATAATGTACTTCAGAATAGTGTTGCTTACCCTGGAATATCACCCTCAGAAGGTATCTGCCTGGATGCACGCTAATGATTCATGCCAAATGGCAGCTGAGATCTGCCAGCTCGGCTCAGAAGAAAGGGCTCCAGGTTCCAATTGCTGCAAAACATGTGGCAAAAGAAGCTGGATGAAATACGGAAGGTGGAAGAGAGTAAAAAGGAATGGAAGGATTTCAGAAACACCACAGGTACCATGACAACATCTTTCCGTGTTGCCACTACAACTGCAATTTGTCTTACAAGGTGGTTTATAAGATAGGAAAGGCATGCTAAAATGGAGGCTCTTTCAGTAAGGACCAGGAATGCTGAATGTTATATATACTGTTTCTTTATTCCACAGCAGCCATGAAATTGAGATGCTGTCACTTGAATCAGCGCTTGTGAAGTGATAGAGGAATTAGAAGTGCTGTAACACAGCACAGCACTTCCCATTTGGTATGGGGACAGAAAAGAAGCAAAATGCTCTGTTGCGTATGAAAGAAGACCCTGGCATGGGCGAAGAATAAGCTGCTGTCACCTGTAGCCCATTCCAAACAGTGCACTTACTTAGAAGATGTGATGAGTGCGTGGCTGAGCTGAGGACTCTGGTGAGTTTACTCAAGATCCTTTGCAAGCAGCAGTCAGCAGACAATTGTTCCAGTTTTTGTTTTGTGGGTACCTGAGGGCACCGGCCACTTCACAGCGCTGAAGAGAACGGCGTTAAAAGTACCGCAGCGACTCCATTGCAACTGATCAAAACCTTCTTTCTGAGGAATGAGCAGTAAGACAGGTTTATGTTTCAATTCCTGAATCATCACTTTTCAACACAAATACTGCACTTTACGTGCTGGGAGCCAACGTGCTAGTAGTTCTACTGTGAGAGACTGGATCCCCACACTTAGGTAGAGCTCTGTTACCTGAAGGGGCTACAGATACATTTACAGCAGCATGTTGTCATGGAAGATTAGCATTACTGACATTACCAAAATCGTTAGAAAAAAGCAGGAGTAAGGGATAAAAATGTACAATTTTTCATGTCACCTTACATGCAAGCACTGTCAAACATCATTATGAGTGTTTATTATAACTCATTTCCAGCTTGTTATAGCTAAGCTAATGGAAAATGATTTCAAATGTAAATGCTTTCACTGTTCTGTGTTACACCTTTATTTGTCGAACAGAAAAAAATACTATTTTCTCTTTTTGTAGTATTTCCTCCATCCCAGGAAGGGACGGAGAGTTAAAAAGCACTGGAAAATACCTCGCCATTCACATTTTTATTTATTGAGACAACCTGCTCCCTTGCTGATGTAAATTCCTTTGGTTACAGGGGAAAAACCTACACCACACCGAAGGCTGGGGGCCACCACGGGCCAGGCAAGGGTGAGCCCTGACCACCAGCCTGGAGACAGGGAGAGCCAAGTTATCAGCAGCTGAATGTTTAATTAAGAGTTCTGCTGGGCGACGACGACCCCTTACTGATAAACTTGTCCCAGTCACCCAAGCCACGGGCTTTCCCTTGAAAAAGAGCGGAGAGGGCAGATTAATCTTCTAGGTCAGCGCTGTTCCTCAGCACCCTCGCTCTGCGTAATTTGGCCGCCAACACCGGCGGGCCGAGGCGGGCCGAGGCGGGCCGAGGCGGGCCGAGGCGGGCCGAGGCGGGCCGAGGCGGGCCGAGGCGGGCCGAGGCGGGCCGAGGCGGGCCGAGGCGGGCCGAGGCGGGCCGAGGCGGGCCGAGGCGGGCCGAGGCGGGCCGAGGCGGGCCGAGGCGGGCCGAGGCGGGCCTCTCGCGATGTTGCTAAGGGGCCTGCGAGACTGGGCGGCGGGCGCCGCCGGTTGCTAAGGGCCGCCGCCCGGGGAAACTGCGCGGCCGCCGCCGCCTCAAGGTGATTCCCGCCGGCCCGGGGTGTGTGTGTGTGTGTGGGGAAGGCTCGGGGCGGAGGGCGGCGCACGGCGAACGCCGCTTTCCGCGGGGCCCGGCCGGAGCCTGGGGCTGGGCGGAACCCGGAGTGTGGGCCGCTGGGGCCGGGACGTTCTCGGAGAGCTCCCCGCGGGGTGAGGGGAGGGCGGCTGCGGCAGCCGCGGTGCTGAGGCGGGCTCGCCCCTCCGCGCTTTTAGCGATAGCGTGAGGGAAGGGGCTGGTGAGGGCATTAGCCTCTTCGCCTGGCGCTTCTGAAAGGACAAGCCGCTCTCGTAGGCGAGTTGCCACTAGAAATCTGTTCAGTGCCGAAAAACCGGTAGGGGGTCGAATGACTGGCGGTACAAATCGAGAAGGGGTAGGAATTCTCGCGCTACTCGTATTTCTGGTAACTGCTGCCGTTTGGTTTGTTGCTAAAATTATCGGATTCTCTGTGCAAAGCCTTGCTCAGGGAAAGGCTTGTGAAAGGATAAATGCTGGCAATGACAGGCCGCTTCTGAATCATCCCCTGGGTTTTGGGGCAGAATTTGCCGTTGTGGGATGGTGCCGGGAAAATGAATTTGAGCTTGAAAAGACTGCACAAAGTGGGCTTGGGGTAGAGGTCTTCTAGGGAGAAAATGGTCCTTTAAATTTTACCCAGAAACTGAATAGGGGATATACCTGCTGAGGAAGAAAAAAAAACCCCAAACAAACACCACCAAAACCCAAACACAACAAACCACAAACCTTTACAAATTAAAGATAACCATCTCTGTTAGTACATAAGTCAAGTAAGAGTTTTCAAAGCAAACTGGAGGTGAAACTGCAACACTCATGATTTGCAATTATGAATAAATTGAGTGGGGCTTTGCACTGATTGCCAACCGGTATCCAGATACTTGCACTTCTAAAAATGCCTCGTCGGACCAAAATACTGAGTGAAGTTTTTTGCAGGGGATTAGGATATTGTTCAATGCTAAGGTCAAAATGTAAGACTTATGAGAGTGGTTTATATGGACCTAAAAATGCATTGACTTTGATTAAATATCTTGAGATGCTAATTTATAAGAAAGAGGACTGCAAATTGTGGAGTTAAGTTTATTACAAGTGTTTTGTGTGTTTTCTTGTTGTTTTGTTTTTAACTTTATTTTAATGCTATTTCTGGTAAGATGATTGAGTTAATGCTGAATAATGTTTGATCACAGTAAAATGTTCTGCAACTGTGCTCCTTACCAGAGAGAACTGCTAACTCAAGGAACCGTTACCTCTCATAAAGGGTAACTCCTCCAGCTGGTGCTGTATGGCTTCGATTTTTTTTTTGTTAGTTAATAGTGTTTAAGTCTGAAGAAGTGATTTATTATATAGTCTCTTCCAAGTGTGCGTATTTTTATTCACAGGTGCTTATAGAGTCATTGATTGACTTTTTTCTTTTTAAATTAAAAAAAAGTCAAAGGTCTCTACATTGTTCTTCCTCAAATAGACTAGAAATATATGAGGTAGAACTGCCACTGGGCGTTGGAAGTATTCCTTGGCATATAAAGAACTTTAAGCCATGAATTCAGGTTAATTAATTAATCAAGATAGAAATGGAGCTTTTGGGTTTCTTTGCAACCCTTGAAAATAAAAGTGATAAGATGCTGTCTTCTGGACTTGACAGATGTTTCCAGTTTCTCACTGCTGCTGCTTCTCCCACTTTTTCCCTGTAGCTGTAGGGTTAAATTGACAGGACTTTGTCAGGTCACTGCAGGTGATTACTATAGGGATATTAAATGGTTCTGATAATTCCACCTGGCCCTTGCAAAAGCTGCCAGCATCTTCCATCACCAGCACAGCAACAGCTCTGAGTAGAGGGATCCAAATGTCAGAACTGCCTAGTAATAGTGAATGAGGAGCAGCTGAGAGACTTGTAGAGGTTTCTCATCAAAATAACAGTCATTACAGCTGTAAACCCCCCACTTTTTTAAATTAGACTGTAGTCTTGTGCCTATTTGATGGGCAAGTCCTTAAGCGACTATGAACAGGAATACTCAGGCTTTTCTTAATGCAATATCTCATTTAAGAGCATTGTACTAAGATAACTTTTATTAAAACTGAGTTGATTATTTTGTTTCCAGTTTGTCTGAAGATAAGCTCTATCAAATGTTTCCTGTCTGTGCTCATGTCTTTTGATAGAAAATCTCATGTTGTTGATAACAGGAAAAAAGTAGCAATTTAAGGGATTTATGCTTTTCTTACCATCTTGAAGGGTAGAAAAAAACCCAAACTGAGAGCTTGTTATTCTTATATTTGCTTTATACAGATGTCTCACTTTACAAGTGAAGATGAAGCTCTGTTACAGTCTATGCTTAGGCAGTTGCTGCAGAGTGTGAAGGAAAAAATCACTGGAGCCCCATCAGTAGAATGTGCAGAAGAGATTCTCTTGCATTTGGAGGAAACAGATGAGAATTTTCACAAGTAAAAATATTTTTGCTATTTTTAATACATTAAAGGAGGTGAAATGTGTTACTATATTATTCCTGGTAAATGTTTACAATTTATATTGCTGTGTGAATGTGTATGCATTTATATGCATAGATATTCCTGTCACTAATCAACTCTCAAAAGATGCTAATTTAGAGAATAAAATTAATTTTGCTGTTTTTCTCAGTTTTTTCTTTTTTTTTTCAATTCTTGGTAATATATTTTTACTGTAGTAGTAATTGATGAGCTGTTTGTGAGAGAGGAACTTAAAAAAACTACCTAACTTAACCAGCTCAGATGCATGTGTATGTCCAATGTACTAAATGCACATGCGAACAGAAGCTAGAAGAAATTCTCACTGAAGGCTGTCAGGCAATATTTTTGACACCTGCCAGATAATATAAGTTTGTTTTTCAAAATAAGGTAAATTTTCAGAAGGCTACTTGGCTTCCATATTTCATCTCTCTGGCTTATATTACTGAACCCTTGTGTATCTTATCAGGTAGTCATTCTTTTATGTTTTGAATAAAGCAGAATAAAGCATCCCCATCACACTTCTGTTAAATCAGACTTGACAGTGTGACCTCACTTACATGCAATTACATTTCTGGAGCCCACACTCCTTTCCCTTCCATGGTATTCTAACTTGTTTTTTTAACACATGGGGAGATTTTTAGTATGCATTTATGACAAGTCAAGAGAGTATCAAGCTGAAATAACCCTGAAGACGTTTTAATAAGGACCAGAGTTCTGTGACCTGACTTCTGATAAAGCTCGTTCCCTGCCAGTTTTTTCAGAAGTGGCGCTATCTACATTCTCTTAAATTTGTCTGGGTTTTAGCATTGCTTTGTCAGTGGTAGAAGTTAGGTAAAAGTAAATAAGTGAAATAGAACTAGGGTTTATCTAAAATCTCACTGTGATTTTAAAACTTTAATGCTCTTGTATCTTCTGAAGATGCTAAATCCTTTAAAATGTTTTTTAGCTCAAGTTTAATTTGTATTACAAATTGTAACAGGTAACACTTTTGTTGGTAGTCTTGTGAATTTTGAGCACCGTGTTACCAGGTGACAAGTAGCAGCATAAAAAAATTTGTTATAAACATATCAAAGTTGAAAATTACATGTAGTTTTGAAAGAAAAACTTTTTTATTTAAAGGAAGATATATACAGTAAAAAAGCTCAAACAACCAAAACCCTATGAAATGACTTCTGTCAGTATTTCTTCTGAGGACTTATTAGGAGAATACTTGGGATGAAGGAGTAAATTCTACAGCTGCTGGAAATAATGCATACATAGCTTTCCCCTTTAGAATAGTGAAACCATGGCATCCGTTACTCTTTCTGGTATGTTAAAAAATTGGTGATCCTAAAGATACTTTTATTTCATGAGAAGTTTTAACTTACATTTAATGGAAAATCAAGTACGCTTTGAATGCAGAATGTGAGCGTTACTCTCTGGTGCTGGAATATTTCTGGAGGTATTCTAGTCTTGTTCATGACCCACAGCAGTATAGGTTGGTTTTCATGGAAGGTCAGGGAGGTCATATGGCCATTTATTAGTGAGACCATTAAGAAACTTTCTCCTTGACCATTACCCCATCCATCCAGACTGCAAGCTCCTTTATTAGTAGTGTGTGCTTTTGGATTGTCCAACATGCTACTTAAGCTCAGTATTTTGATCAGCACTGTTTCTGCCTCATGGTTGTTTTGCCTCAGTAATTATATCAGATTTTGAGGCCTTACTTTATCCTGTGTTCCCACTTTGACATAGAAAAGACAGAAACACAGGATCCTCAAAAAGCTAATAAAAAGGAAAATTGAATCAAGTTCAAAATTTATGTGCAGTAGTAGAAATCAGGATTTTTAACTGTATAAGTAGTGTGTTTTCTGTTGTATTTTTTTCCTTAATGTCCTAGAGTTTTTTTTAACACTTCCCCCCCTCCCTGTGCTTCCTTTGTAAGCTCAAGCAGATCAGTCTGCCTTGATTCTGTATGTGAAGTAGTAGTTCTGTCGTTGCTGAAACACTTATTTTTTACAAAACATTTTTAAGGTGGAAGAATGATGCAGAAGATCAAGGCTAGGACATCAAGCAGACATAAACTTAGTGGCATGAATAATGATGTAATTGCTTTGTATTTCAGAGCAACGCAGTCACTGCAAAAATGTATACCCTGGAAATGTTACTGTCATAAAACAAATGGGAGAAAGTTTTATGAAAGCTTTCATTCAGTGGATAGTCATGTGCAATTTCATTATTGCAGAAGTAAAAAGCCAGCCTTGAAGACAAATGAAAATGCAAATAAACATGTTTGCATCTTTCTTGAGATGTATTTCTGTTACTTTCATTGAGAACAAAAGTGATGTAGGAATGGAAATAAGTGGTAAATGACAGAAAAAAAAGAGAACAGAACTTTATATCTGATGGAACTTGAGGTAGGCAATCTAGCAGTGAGGAAGTATGTATGATACAAGACACAATTCTCTGTGCTTTTTTTTTTCTTTTTATGTATCTTGAATGTAGTCTGATATTTTTTCTTTTTTTTTAGTACCCAAGAAAGGCAAAAGCTGCTGCCTGTTGTAACAGCTGCTTTTATTTACATTTACATTTGCATTTTATAGCTTTGGACTCTGTACCTACATGGTGAACTGACTTTTTTATTTGCATTTTTCTCACTCTGTATTTATCCAAATTAACAGGAAGTAGTTGCACATCTGCATTTGATGTAATGAAAATATAATGATACTCTACTGTTTATGTATAACTTTTTTCTGTGTTTGTTTGCCTTGTCCTTTATACAAATCAGAAGACTAACAAAACAAAAAAGTTTATATATTCTGAGCACTACTTTTTAGCAATTTCTATAGCTAATACAGAAAGGACCCAGTGAGTGTTTCATTTGGAAATCCCCCTCTGATTATTCTTTTGTTTAAACAAGTTTCTGTGAGTATCTAATAATAAGAGCGTAAAGTGCTGATTTCCTTATGTTTAACATGTCCATGTAATCACAGACAGCTAGTTTGTCGGTTTGACTGAGATCTTCCTCATACTGTCCTGACACACAGACTTTCATAAGCCTTAGACATGCTTATATGCTAGAATTTATAAATTGTGTTTTCTGTGTTTCTTCTCAGTTTGCATGTATACTGCGTAAATAATAATACCAGATGGATCTACCATAAGACAGTTCTATGTTCAGAATGCTCCAAGTAATGTTTCTTTTGGAATTTTAAATTTGAGTTTTCTTGATATTCTATGATTTTTGTCTACAAAACCTTAAACTTTTGTCTGAGAAGGTTTTTACATTTAGAAGAAGCACAAAAAGAAATTAGAAAGTATTTGTTATTGTTTCTTCCTGGAATAGGCTGATAATGACCATATTGAAGAAAATCAAACTTTATTGTGTTTTTTTACACCATTGAAGTTTATTTTTCTGCAAGTCATAAACCCTTACCTTAAAGTAACAGGTCTGCTGTTGCAAGTAGCGAATGTTGATACAAAGTTGAAAATGTCTGATGGTGAACTCAAGGAAATTTGTTACATTTTAATTTTGTATATTTGTTGCAGCTATGAGTTTGTAAAATACCTTAGACAATATATAAATAATACTGTGGGATCTGTGATTGAAGAAGAAACAGAAAAATGTACTTCTGCTCAGAATCAGGGTGAAGTATCTGGCTATGACACGCTTGTCCAACATGTTACTAAGAAGACCCGTGAATCAAAAGAGTGAGTATATAAATGTAATTCACATTTTTGTTTCTTCTAGGTCTTTGCCTTCCTTTCTCCTTTCCGGAACTTGTCTTGAAAAAACAAATTCTGAACCGATGGGTAACAAAAGTGATTCTTTGCTTTCAAAAATCAGTGCTAAGCAATTCAGATATTCCCACCCTACATTGCAATTTCTCATGCTTCATCTCACTCTGGAATTAAGATTATGAACCATTGCGTAAAAAGATTGGTAGCAAATGTATGAAGTTCTTGAGGTATCTAGGTCTGGAGTTGGGCAGGGGTAAGATTTGAGAGAAGAATCACTAATTCATGCTATTCACTAGCTGCAAATCAAATTCAGTTGTGATATGGAAGTTGGCCTAAAGGAAAATTGTTTTTTTCAGGTAGTAAAGTTTGATAATTTCCTTAGATATATATGGAGAGTCTGCACGACAATGTTGTTTTCTAAATAAAGAAATAAGAATATGTGTGTGTTTTGGTTTTTTTTAAGATTGCTTCCTTGGGATCTAACCAGGTGTCCTGTGAGAGTAATATGTTTAGTCAGATCTGCTTTCATTGAGTAGTTTAAAAATTGAAGTTTGAGCTATCTTGCTTTGTATTTTAGTGTACATGCAAAGATACTTCCACAGTGCTGGCTGTATAATGTAGAATTGGTATGTGAACCAACTGTGTATAATTATCCAAGATCTTTTTGACTCAGACTGTCAGATGGCCAGAAATCAGTAGGTGTGCAAAAACACATATCAGCATACTATAGGGTCTGTGGACGAGATTAATTGGTTTTGAACACTGTATTTAGTAAAGAAGCCTTAAATAGAAAAACCTCTGTGACTACCAGTAAAATTCTTTTCTTAGTCATCTCTTCCCTACTAACTCTATTCACCTTTCTGTGGCCATTAAAATAACTTTTCCTTGGAATACAGAGGCTGGTAGCTCTCTTACTGAATTTTCATGCTTTGGATTTCAAATTTGCATAAGCAGATAATAGCCATGACTCTTTAAAGCAGTAGTTAGTAGTACTTATAAAATGAATTTTAGTATATACAGCTGTTTTTTCTAGAAAATACGTAAAACTTCAAAAGTTTAGTCTATGCATCGCATTGTTTTTGGAATTCCTGTACAAAATCTAGCTACATCATAATGCTTAAAGCAGTTTTAAAAGTATTGTTTCTTTAACTAAAATAGACAGTATACTTTTGTCATCACAGTGAATCGGGTCCTTGCCTCTTTAATTGTCACAGAGAGTCATGATGAGAGCTTTACTGAGGTCAAACCATTACAATGTATAAACAATGAAATTAAATTGAGCACCTGAAATGGTGAATGTTGAAAAATGAAAAACAACCAAGCAACCCTCCACTATTTTAGCATCGGTGGTCATTTTTGTGTTGCAGAGGAAGAAAACAAAAAAGGCAATTTTTGAATCTCATATTTTAGCCACTAAAATGATTTTGTACACTACTTCAGCCAAACTATTTTTTTCACTCATTTTTTTACACAATCTTAACTTCATCTCCATCTCTCTTTTTAGTGGAACTAGGATTTTATTGTGATACCTATTGTTTCCTATGTGTCCTCAGTAAGAAAGGAATTAAAAAATAGTGTATGTTTCTGTTCTAGGAGATTTTATTTTCTGTTTGTTTTCAGGTTTCTTATCTAGAAGTACACAGAAATATGTTTTATGAACCATGCTTTTATAGGGTCCTTTTCTTGTAACCTGTCTGCAAGCATTCTGAACTCTGATTGAGCATTATTGGGTCTCACTGTGGTGGTCTTGTTACCATTTCAGGATCATTCAAAGTTCCAGTTTTGTTCATTACAATTACTCATTTTCTGTGGTAGGTAGGATGCTTAAAAGTATTTATGGAGAAAAATGTGCTAAGGAATTTAACTCCTTAGTGATACATTCTGTATTTTCGTAGTACAGTCATTTGTGTTAGAAAGCAGTTCTTAATCATCTACACTTGGCTTTTATTTTCACCTAGAAAATAGATGTTAGGATGACTGTTTTTCATGTTATGCTCTTTGTGTCTTTTTGTTTTGAGGATCAGGACCTTAGGGTTCTTGTGCTTGTTAAAGTTGGTAGAAGAAGCTCCAATGAACTAAATATGTCTGTATCTTATATTTTTAATATGAGAGGTAGGAGGATACACAATATGGTAATTTATATCTTTGGTGACTGTAAAATAAATAATAGCCTTAAAGTAAAAAATAATTGGAAATAAAATATCAACATTTTACAATAGGAGGTTTTTCTGAAGCAGCTTTTATTTTGAATTGTTTCCTTGTGGATATTATTATTCAATTTATGTAACTTAGAAAAACCCTGGTTTTGGTTTTGTTGAAACAAAATTGTTTTGTGTGTGTGACCTGTACTCAAGATCTTGAATCAGGATAATGTGTTCTCTTTTATTGGTTCTGCTTGAGGCTTATAGCAGAAGAAGAATTGGATGTTGAACTTGAAGAAACGTAACAGTAACAACGATGAGAACTGGCCTGTTTTCTCAGGGACAGATTCTCCCTTTTAGTGGATTCACATTGTTCTTTCTTAAGAATCTACCAGAACAGGATTATGTTAGTTATTTTATTGAATGCTTTTAGAAGGGCAAAAAGGAATTTTATTATAATTTCAAAATATAGTTATCTGAAACATTTAAGATACATACATATTTTGTTGCTCATTTTGGATTTGCATTTCTTTTTCATTCATTTCTGTAAATTCAGTGAGTTTGTGTCTAAGTAGCATTATGCCATATTCAGTTACTCATGATTTAATGATTTTTTTTTTTTAATTAATGATTTTGATGCTCTTTAATATTAAAATCATTTTTACTTCTCAGATACAGAGAAATGATGCATGCCTTGAAGAATGTCATGATGGTTGTGGTAGAATCTTTGATTAACAAGTTTGAAGAAGATCGGATGCGTAATAAGGAGCTGGATGGTAAAACAAAGAACGAACGTCAGAGTGGCTATTATACAGACAACTGTTCTGACAGTGACTCCTCATTCAACCAAGTACAATGTGTTTTCTCTCTGTGTTATGAAATAAGCATGGTACTGCAAAATTGTGAAGTTTCTGTCAGTGGAGATTGAGAACAGCCCTAAAAAAAGATTCATCCTTGCTATCTTTGATATATCCTGAAATGAATTAATTACTTTTCTTTCACTCTGAAGTACTAAGCTTGTACTAGCTATCTAATCTTTAGACAGCATATCCTAGATGACATTAATATGATGCCCATGTGCTCTAAAGTACCTATGCAAGTACTGCATAGAAAAAGATAAAATAATGGTAAAAGCTAGTCTAACTTTCTGTGATTTTACTTTAGGAGCCAAGTATGTGCAGTTCATTTCCAGGCAGCTGCACTATGCTATAATATTTACTGAATGAACTATTATAAGGGATTTTATGAAGACACAGGAAACTTAAGTAAAGCAAAGTAAAATATGTAACAGTAATTTTGTTGCTGTAAATTTAGCTTTGGGCAAATGGCAGAAAACATTTAGAATGTTGACTTTAATGTTAAATTAGTGTAAATGTTGAAGTCCTAATTATTAAAAGTAAATTAGATATCAGAAAGACTGATGATTTTAATCTTTTGCTGTTCAGTTTAATAAAATATACAAATGATCGTTTTATAATGTGTATTACAGAGTTACGCGTTCATGAGTCAAGAACAATTGCAGCTGCTTGCAGAAAGGCTTGACCCTGTTCAGCCTAAGGAAGTAAGTTTAAAAGAAGAAAAAAAATGTTAATACGGATGAATGTTTATGGTATATTGGAAAACAGACTGTATATACATAAGAGTTCATATGTACCTGGGTGGAATCTTGTCTTTGTTGGTTCATGTATCTTAGCTTCAGTGCAGCAACTGCTCTGCAGTGCAGTATTTCATTGTTCATAACCATCTGGTTCAAAAACTAGTGTTGCAGCAAATATCTTTTGTGTTTCAGCAAGTATCTTTTTTTTTTTTTTTTCCTTAGGAGTTTATGTGCTATAGGTGGGCATTTTTAGTTTGAAAAAAGTTGTTCTGTGAGAAGTAAAGTTATTGAAGCTTATCTTCCTGTATACGTGCCCCTTGCCCTTCTTGGTAACTTCTATGTTGTCCTTTGCGTTACCCCCATCAGAAGAGAGAGATGCCTGCTGATTTGCCAACAAGCTGCTGCCAGATGGAATATATAAAGTCCAAGTTAGGTTTGCTTTCCTGTCAGTGGCAGTACTAATTTGGGTCTCTAACCACCAATCAGCACCAGCTGCTGATATTTTTGAAGCTTGGAGAAGCATCATTTTGAGAGTGTTGTCTCAGTAAGATTTGTTTGGGATTGTCTGGCAGTTGAAAAAGGCAGGTGGGAACTGGTACGAACCCTGGTATGAACATTGTGACTTGAGTTTTACTAGAAAACCAAGTAAAAAGTCTGATGCTCTTAAATATAGTTCAAATTTCCTACAGTTTGTTTCAGGAATATGAAATAAATTACTAGAGATTACAGTTGTCTACGAATAGAACAAAAAAAAAGTTATTTGAAATTTAGATTATAATGCTGATGAAAATTCAGCAGTAAAACATAGTGTCTGGTAATTCTGTTTCCATTTTCCTTTACTGACATTTTATAGAGCTGCTAGGCACATTTGTAGTATTTGATGATAGTTTCCTGTATTCCCTGGTAATAAAATATTTGATTACAAGCAGAAAGTAGAACATAATCCTTGCATTCATTATTGAAAACCTATATAAAATGGTTTGTCGCTTCTTCAAATATGTAGTGATGTAGTGTTTGGTCTAAATTACCATACAAAATATAGCAGAAGGTAAGTATTCTGGAATTCCTTATCTGTTCTGCACCCAGGTCCTGTTCCTTTCTTCCTCCAAATTATATTGTGAATTACATATTTGAGAGGTTGCTGTGAACACATTTGTGGTGTTTATCTTTTTGACCACTTCAGGTTCGCCAGGAAGCATTGCAGACACTGTGCTTTGCCCCTCCCTCTGATATACTGAACTCTGAGTGTTGGCCAAATCTGCGTAAGCATCTAATGATGTCTCTGTCAGATCCTGATGCAACATTCAGTGTAAGCTAATGTTCTGTATTTAGTTATCAGATGTGTAGCCTTACTAGAGAGTACTGAAGAGGAATAAGAAGTTACATATGTATTATGAGTAGTCCAGCAGGGTCCCAAGACATTTTATTATTTGTGTATATATCAGATAAACTCTTTTTGAAGTAAAAGAACTATATGATTCCAATAGGTCTTGATTTAAAGGATTACAACAGGATTTCAATAGGATTTTTAGATACTGGAGTATTCATTTACATATCTTTTAATGGGAATGAAAAGGTTAGAACATCTTTCAGCAAACATATATAAAAAAATTGACAAAACTCTTCTGTAAAATATGTCATGTTAATATTTCCTATATAAGTCAGGTATATCCTCCATGATCATAAGAAGATGATACATAGTAATATTACACAGGCCCTGATGAAGAAAAAAAATGGCAGATGCTTAAACTGCGTTTAGATTATTTATTATGCCAATTAAACCTTTTTTTTTCTTTTTCTTTGAATTTTAAAGTGATAATCAAATACATATGAAAGTTGCCCCAGCTGCTGTCATGTATTTCTCTTTCAGCTTAGAAGGTCTACAATTTTTTTTGAAACAGTGCTATTTACAAGTCATCAGTACATTTAATAACATGAAAACATTAATGTTAATGGCAAAGTACAACAATATTCCCTGATCTGCTTCTTTGTATCTCAGTAAGGCTTTGCATTAGTGCTGTCATTTGAAGTGTTTGCGTAAAATTTCCTTTGGACTGTAGGTTTCTGTGGTCCCAAACTGTATATTTTTATAAAATATGCTTCACATCTTTAGAGATATCTCAGCAATATGTAATGTTAAGAATAATGCCACTACATATTGATTATTTTGCAATAAAAATGCAGTTACGTGACTGTTTCATACATTGCTTACTTTTTCTCTCTTAGGAGAAAATTCTTAGGTTCTATGCAAAAACATTTTCTTCTTCTCCATTTAATATGACAAGAGAAGTCTATACAAGTTTAGGTACGTGCCTTTAATTACATTTAAGGCTTCATGAGCCATGTACTTCCTGAAAATCAGTTAACTTTTGTAATGAAGCTGTATAATACAGTCTGTTTTGCCACTGTTGTCATGGAGGTGAGGTTGGTCTTTTTTCCTTCTTTTTTAGCAAGACACTTGGAGTTGTACTTTCTTTCTGGAGAATACTCTCTTCGTATTTCAGCTGGTCTGGATGTATCTAACACAGACATAAATCGTTTACTTAAAAAGGTATAAATGAACTTTCCATACCTTTTTTGTCATTACTGAAAGATCATGCATTCTTTTATTTTTTAATTTTAATAATTATGTTTTCAGGTCCGCCTTTTAAATGAGTACCAAAAGGAAGCTCCATCTTCCTGGATACGTCATCCAGAAAAGTATGTCACCTTAAAAAACCTGTCATTGTTTCTTAATTTAATGATTTTCAACATATAGATGCATATAAATTTAGCAGAAGTTTGATTACAGGATGCACAGATGACTGGTCAGTGATAAGGGGGGGAAATATGAATAGAGGGTGGGAAAAGTGGAATAGGCAAGTTGCATAGAAGTAGTCATGGGTCATATTAAGCTGCTTACTTAGCTTTTGAAGTGCTTTTTAACAAAAATAATTTGGATTTGAAGTATTATGAAGTAACAAGTGTAGTAAAATATGTTATCATGTAGCAGAATACACATGTATGTTATTAATTTTATGTCCTGACAAGATTAAGTTAAAGATAATGTCAATATTTATGATTTCTCTGAACAATGAGGTTTTACCAGAAATTTGTTCCTGAGTATTACTGGTGGAAAGATTTAAGTGATTTTTGTTTTCTGTTCATTTTTTCCTATTTGTGTCATAAGGTACATGGAAGAAGTAGTGGAGAGTACATTGTCACTTTTGTCAGTAAAACACGAGCCTAATCATCCTGCCTCTCCAGATTTTCTGAGTCCAGTCTACTTCTTGGCTCTGCTAGATATCAAAGCAGTATGGTTTAAAAAGTGGACGGTAAGCAAAAAAATCCCAACCCAACAACCCCGTAACTTGTTCATGTCTAACATATATTTTGAAAAGTTTGATTTATGACTGTTGTTATCACAGACCTATTGTGACCTGATAACAACCTATAATGAGCACTGTCATTAAGGAAGTCTGGGTTTTGGGTTTTTTTACTCATTTATGTCCTTTGCCCTTTAGCACTACTCTCTCCCTCCATTTCTATTCAGTTACTAGTTTTCATAAAATTTCTGAGAACTTACTGCGCTTTGGTACTTCAGTCCCTTTGTCATAATTGACTGACAGCTATCAAAAGATAGAAATATTTTTCTGGAAGGAGTGATGAGTGTGAAAGTGCAGTTACATATGTGATATGCTGCACCCGAATTGCGAACCTCCAGTGGACTTTAGAGCTTTTTGCAGCCTACCGTATATAAACTTATAATTTGGGATTTACATGGCAATGTCAGAACACATAGTCTTACATTTCAGTGTAGTTATTTTTCTGTTTATTGCATGTTCTGCTACACATTTTTCGAATGACTTAGTTTTTTTTGTCATCTTAGATGTAGTGCGAACAAAAGGCTCCATTGAGTTTAATACTGGTTTATACAAGCTGGAGTTCAATACATTGAATATATACTGTGCACAGGATCCCTAATAGAACAGAATCAGAGATGATTTCTACTTCTTAATTAGAAAATAAAACTTACATGTTTGAAGTTGACATTAGGTCTTCTTTGTCATTTTAGCATGCGTATTACAGCAGAACAGTGGTATTTAGGCTTTTGGAAAAGAAGTATAAATCTTTGGTAAGTATACCCAAGGCAAATTTACTTGGAACTTGTTCTTGCTTTGCACATTGTGGTTTGAGCATTTTTTTTTCCTTTTCCCCTTTTGTCAGAGCTGTTCCATGTTGTTTAGCTAGATGAACCTTATTGATTTTAATTTTTTTTTTTTAACTTTCTCTTTGCTTAAATGAATCATTGTTAAGTGCAAAGAAGGGTATGTGACAGCTCTGAGTAAGGGGAAATTTGGATGTTTTGTAGAAGGTGTTTAATTAGGATTATTATTTATTAATTCCTTATGTTGCATTCATATTTAGAATTATTTCTGACAATGTATAAAAATAGCAAATGGTGCATGAAAAAAATCACAAAAATACTATGCTGAATTTGGATTTTTGGTGGAAAGAGACTAAAAAACCGCCATTGTGTTCTTTAAGTTAGGATATGAAGCATTAAGGATTCAAAATGTCAGCAAAATAAATCAAACTAGGAAAACATCTTCAGTGACGTAGGCGTTAATCCTATCACATATTCTGTGTGGGCAGATCTCTTCACCGGGGTGGAAGTTTCATTGTTTTCAGTAAGACCAATATATATGTGAGATCCACTGATATAGACAGGACTTTGGCTATGTTTTGTAAAATCTTGTAATACAAATGGAATATAATGTAAAATATATGTAACTGATAAAACCTTGAGATGGGAGACAAGGATACAGACAGCTATAAAAGACGTTTGTCTTGTTTATCTGTATTCATAGAAGAGAGCATGGAATAAAGCATGTTCCATGCAACAATAAGTTTATAATAGGAAGTCCATGAGCAGGGTAGTCTAATCTAATTTATAAGCATAAAGTAAACATTCAATTAAGTGTTTTTTTTTTTATTTATTGGGTATGTCTGTATATTTTACTTACACTTGTGAGTAAATCTTAGCACCTCCAAACTGTAATAAATCTAAATGTACTTTGTTTATGTGCTGTATTTGTGATTAAATTCTAAATCCATGCTGATAATTTTTAAACTTTCATATACATTGATTAGATGATAATGATACAACTCTTCTGCAAAGAAATTAAAAGCACTGACAGCACCCAACAACCAAACTTACAGTTTAGTAAGTGTATTCAAGTCAAAGTTTTTCACGTGTGGAAGATGAAAATCTTCCATGGTAATAACAATATGGCAATCACAGATTGCTATTAACTTCTCAAAATACTTGCATGTTTTCTGTACTCTCTTTTATAGATTGTCTTAATGCTTATAGACCTGGTAGTGTTATAACGTAATAATAGTGGCAGTGTGTTTTAATAGCCCTGTAAAATTTGGCCTTCTGTTGGTTAGCCTATCTAAAGCACTGAAACATGAGGTAATTGCAGTGAAGTGGATGTTTAGGTTCTTGTGTTAAAGGACAGTCCTTGGATACAAGGGAGAATGACTTAAATTGTAAAATACCAGGTATTTTATTATTTTGTGCTTTTTTTTCCACAGATTAATGCAGCTGTCCAGCAATGTCTTGATTATTTTGAATTTTGCAAGGCAGCAGTTAATAAAAATTCCAGAGTCAATGATTTCTCCCAGCAGCATTGTAGTGAGTATCTTTGCATGTCTTGCATTATATGCACATACATCCACATTCTCTAGGTCTTTGAGCGTGCTACCTCAAGAGGAAGACGTTCTATCTGTTCTTTTTCTTCCCAAAATATTGTATATCCATCTTTTGAGAGAACACTAATAGCAGTGGTTAATTACTTAAACTGTCTGTCTTTGTAAGCAAAATGATCCGTGTACGTTTCAGGTATTAGCTAGATACTGTGAAGTAAACTAAAAGAGTCAAGTTCTGATTTTTTTGTTTTGTTGTTAAAGGTGATAACCAGAACTTTTCTTACACTGGACCAGAATTGCAGTACATCTATTTTGTTCATTCACTGTGCCTTCTAGGAAGATTGTTGATCTATAAGCAAGGCCAAAATCTCTTTCCAGTACAGCTGAAAAATAAAACAGGTAAGAGGAGGGCTGATGAAAATGGAACCTGTTGAGCAACACTTTGTCCATACTTGATACATGTTTCCACTGCAATATTGTGGACATTATAGGACAATACTCTGTTCAGTGATTTTGTGCTTGGAAACCTTTCTTAAAAGAAGGTATAGGTAATTTTGAGCATCAACGTTTTTTTAATCTTTGATGGATGTGGTTGAATAAATTGCTTTTATCCTTATGTTTACTATATTAATTTCATGTTGAAGAAGAGTTGGATCAGTGTGTAAGTGATTCAGTCTTTCTAGGTATGAGTAATACCTTTTGTCAAACGGATTGATAGAATTGGCTGGAAGAGAGACACATCCAGGGACCAAAACTGTTTGTCAGGTGTGAAACAAAATCAGTATTTCAAGCTAATTGCGAATTGAAGACAATTGCTCTGAGTTTAACCTATTAATATAATTAAGGTAAAACAATGGTACAGGAAAAGGTCGATACCTGTGGCACAGAGGTATTAATAAGGATACGATATATGAGATGGAAAAGCCCTTGGACATCCAGAGAAATCTGCATATGGTGATATGTTGTGCAGGTTGGCAAATGCAGGTGTGTGAGAACAATTGTAGTGTTCCATTACATTAATATCTCTATTAATTCCGTGTAGAATTCAAAACATTACTGGATACTAATTCTGAGACTTGTCTTTTGAAGGTATTTTGTCCCTCTGGTTTGAGGATCAGGACTTAATAGATCCAATGTAGAACAGTTGTGAGGAAGAAACATCTACTAATCGAGTGCTTTTGTCATTTATGGATTATCTGTATAACACCATTCAAGCAGTGATCCATTGGTGATGGTTGCTTTTCTCTCTCCCCTACAAAAGTAACAATAACACCATCTGTCTTCTTAATAGTCTCCTTCTCAGCTTCATAGATAGCAACCCTTTCCTCACAAATTGTCTGATTTATTAACTTAATTACATTAAACTTGGAGCAATAGTTCCCAACCTGCATTTAGCTACATGTTTGTTGTTTTTGTTTCAGGCCTGAGGAAGAGTTGTCTCTTTTCCAGTTGTTTTACTTAATCTAATAGCAAGGTAATGCTTTTTCCTACAGCCGTGTATATTTGGCATTCTCAAACTTTGGCGGCCATTTGTTTCAGTGGAAGACATGGTAAAATTGCAAATGGCTAAACTGGGAGCAAGATAAAGCCTTTTAAGTTGATTGTGAAATACCTTGGTAGAGTCCCAGGGACATGCATCTCCTTTGCTTTGAGTTGTACGTATGTTGTTTTCCTCAATAAAGCAAAGCATTGTTTACGTATAGTTACAAAATCCATTTTATTTCTGAAATTAAAGTTGCACTTCAATTTGCAGAGTACTTCCTTTTTTTTTTTTTTTCTTTTTTAAATAGATGGTGTATCCATTACCGATCTGTTGGTATTATTTACTCAGCTTATTTATTACTCTCCAAGTTACCCAAAGACAGCGTTGGCAGTGCATACAGGTAAATGTTTGTTTTTAATATATGCTAATATATATATAATGAGGCATGTGGTAACTTCTTTTGCAGTTTTTAATTTGGGTCTGTTATTTGTGCAGATTCTTCTCTTCCCTTCGTCCCTTACCTTTCCTTCTTCCCTCTAACTGTATTAAATCAGTGCTTAACAAAGTTATAATTCAGAAGCATCTACATAAGCCATATAGGTATGTTTGTGTAAGTTAAAATATAAACAAATGCTTTTTGTGTTCACCAGACAATTATTCTCCAGCAAGTCTTGTTATGGAGATTCTGCAAGTTTTTTGTGATCAAACAGGATCTGCTGCTGAATGTTTATATACGGATGCAGTGATAGATGCCCTACTTCATCCTGTTCAAAGCTTACTGAGTGGCACAGAGGTTTGTAGTAATCTTTGAAATAATTCTTAAATCTATAGAATATTATCATTTTTATGTATTTACTGTGTAGAAGACTTAGTCACATGGTAACTTCTGTAGTATTTTCTACATTAGCTATTATAGTATGCCTTAAATAGCGTAGGCTGTCGTTATTGTTGGCCTGGCAAACTTGATTTTCTTGAAATCTTGTGAATATTAGCAAAAATCGTGCTGTAGTGAGACCGTTCTCTTCACATCGCTTAATTTTTTTTTTCTTGCAATGTTTCTGTGTGTCTTTTGGATATTTCTTGAATACTTATTTGCTCTATCTGCCATTTAAAAGGCAACCTACTTTTATTCCTTTTTAAATTCTGCTGGCAACTTGAAGTTAAATGTTCTCAATAATTAGTATAGGTAAAACATGCAGTTCTTCATAGAAAATTATTATTTTCTGAAATGGTAAAAGGAAGAGGTGTCTGTGGGCTCTTTTGTTTTTTTTTTTTTTGTTTGTTTTTTAAACATTTCTATAAGAACTGTAAAAATCTTGGGAAAAATTATCTACCTCTAGGTACTTGAAAGTCTAGTTATAGTTTCTGCCTGTCCTATTGCTGTTGTTTTGACTGAGATGACTTAATTGATTTACGTGACTGTAAGTCTCGAGACAGAGAGGCTGAGGGTCTGAAATGCCCATAGAAGAGCCTGAGCTGTCTTACATAAAGACACTTTGAGAGAAACTAATCATAGAATCATAGAATGGTTTGGGTTGGAAGGCACCTTAAAGATCACCTAGTTCCAAGCCCCTGGCCATGGGCAGGGACACCTTCCACAGACCAGGTTGCTCCAAGCCCCATCCAGCCTGGCCTTGAACACTGCCAGGGATGGGGCAGCCACAACCACTCAGGGCAACCTGTCCCAGTGCCTCACCACCCTCACAGGGAAGAACTTCTTCCTTACACCTAATCTGAATCTACCCTCTTTCAGTTTAAAACCATTACCCCTTGTCCTATCACTACACGCCCTTGTAACAAGTCCCTCCCCAGCTTTCTTGTCAGCCCCCTTTAGGTACTGGAAGGCTGCTGTAATGTCTCCCCGGAGCCTTCTCTTCTCCAGGCTGAACAACCCCATCTCTCTCAGGTTGTCTTTGTAGAAGAGGTGCTCCAGCCCTCTGATCATCTTCATGGCCCTCCTCTGGACCCACTCAAGCAGGTCCATGTCCTTCTAATGCTGGAGGTCCCAGAGCTGAATGCAGTACTGCAGGTGGGGTTTCAGAATAGCGGAGCAGAGGGGGAGAATCCCCTCCCTTGACCTGCTGGTCATGCTTCTTGTGATGCAGCCCAGGATATAGTTGGCTTTCTGGGCTGTAAGCACACATTGCCGGGTCATGTTGAGCTTCTTGTCAACAAACACCTCCAGGTCTTTTTCCTTGGGGCTGCTCTCAGTCCACTCATCGCCCAGCCTGTAGTTGTGCTTGGGATTGCCCCGACCCCTGTGCAGGACCTTGCACTTGGCCATGTTAAACTTCATGAGTTTTGCATGGGCCCACCTCTCAAGCCTGTCAAAGCCCCTCTGGATGGCATCCCTTCCCTGCAGTGAGTTGACTGCACCACACAGCTTGGTGTCAGCAAACTTGCTGAGGGTGCGCTCAATCCCACTGTCCATGTCACCGGCAAAGATGTTAAACAGTGCTGGTCCCAGTACCAACCCCTGAGGAACGCCACTTGTCACTGGTCTCCACTTAGACATCGAACCGTTGACCGCAACTCTTTGAGTGTGACCATCCAGCCAATTCCTTATCCACCGAGTGGTCCATCCATCAAACCCATGTCTTTCCAATTTAGAGACAAGGATGTTGTGTGGGACAGCATCAAACGCTTTGCACAAGTCCAGGTAGATGACATCTGTTGCTCTTCCCTTATCCACCGATGCTGTAACCCCATTGTAGAAGGCCAGAATATTTGTGAAGCATGATTTGCCCTTAGTGAAGCCATGTTGGCTGTCACAACAGTTGAGAAGTTTTGAATTTACTTCCTGAGACTCATGCTTGCAAAGACAGTCTGGGTTCCTAAGTTAAATACCTCATCTAGGTTCTTAAAGTTGAATTTTGTAAGTATCCTTCTGATTATTTTTTCAGTGCAGTTTGTTTATTTTTCAGAAAAGACTCTTTGTATTAATTCCTGAATATATTTTTACCTATACAAAAATATTCCAGTGCTATTTCAAAAGTGTAAACAATCAGTTTCCAAGTAAACATTTTAAAGTATGTATTTCTGTAAAGCTTAAAACCATAGTCCTGTAAAAATTTGATCATGTCAATAATTTAGCTCTTCTGTGAGTATCTGTACCGAGTACAGTAGCATTACTTATACATTTAAGTATACATAAGTATACATTTACTTATACATTATAAGGCTATGTGTATGCTTTTGCAAGATTAACGCTTTTTTTTTTACTATACATTGGAAAAATTTAGCGCAAATTTTTACAAATACAAAAAAATGACTGAGCCTGCATATGCTTTGAACACTGATAGTCAAATTTAAGAAGAGTACTAAGGCAATACTTCATTGATTTGCTGTGATGGAGGCCTGTGTAATCCCGTAGGCAATCTCTATGGTCACGTGGTATTCTAAAGCATATACAGCTGTCTCTCTTCTTTATTTTACATTAGTAGTTAAAAAAGAAATTATCTCAAAGTTTAGCAGTTCTTCCCTTTTGTTTATGCCATGCTCAGCTGTCTCTTGTTAAGAGTTCAGCTACCTACAAATTGTAAGCCCTCCTGTGACTTAGTAACTGGTCTGTTTAAAAAAATCAGGTCATGTTCAGGAATATTTAATGCACAGTAGCTGTAGTAGGTTGGTTATGTGTTGTGAATCTGGAATATGTCATAGCTATTCTAACAAAGGAGCAAATTGTTTTGTATTGCATCTGGCAAACCAATAGCTAGAAAAGGTAGACCAAGTCAGAGTGACCCTCTTCCTCTCTTACAAGAATTTGAACTGGTTTTGCTTCCCAACCAGACCATTGGCATTTCTTAGACACCCAAGAATCCTAGTGCTGGACTCTAGTACTGGACCATGCCTGTCTCAAAAGGAAGGCTATGGCCACGCATACATCTTCCTTCAGCTGGGATTGGGAGGCAGGTAGCACTGGAGCTGCATATGGGGCTCCTTGGTTGTACGGTGGGCCTAATGAGCAAACACAATGCTGTTATTTTACATTTGAGCTGTGAATTCTCTCAGGTAAGTACAAGCTTTACTTGCCTTTTACGCAGAGTACTATTGTTTATCTGTAGTAGAGGGGGGAGGAGAAACTCAGTGGCTATGAGCAGGAGTTGTCAGAAGGATCAGTTTGTGGGCAACAGTATTGATCTTTTGGGCTCTGTAGCCTCTGAGTTGTTGCTGAAGCATAGCTGATGCAGAACATTGCATCCACATTTTAAATAAAGTACCTTTTTTTTTTTTTTTGTGTTGCACAGGCAAAGCAAAATAATAACACTCTTGAAGAAACAGTGACAGCACAGAATGTTCCTTTCTTAGAATTCTGAACAATGATACCCAGTAACCTAAAAATAAAAGGTCAGGGAGATTTTTAACTCTCTTATCACTGAAAATTTTAACTAAAAAAACAAAGTTGAATTTGTATTTTTCTCTTGGGTTACTTTGACCACTGGCATTAAAAGTAAATTCTTTAAATTTTAAGGTAGGAAGACTATTTATTTTTTCTCTGTGCACTATATAAATTGTAGAGCTACCTGTAAGAGAAGAAGCGGGAGCTGGATTGCATAGCATTTTAAAAATAATTTCTCTTGTGAGTCCAGCTGTCCTTGATGAGCAATAGAAGAGGGGAAAAGATTTAAGTAGTGGACTTCAACTTCAGGAGAGTGGTGCTTTATTCCCCATTCTGACATACTAGATATTTAACAAGTGTTACTGGGAACAGTACTCCCTCCTAGCTCATCCTTGCCTAAAAGTCATCTCGCTGGTGACTCCACTGAGTTGTGCTGGGTGTGGATAGGGGGTAGTTACCAAAGGGGACTTCTCACTTTGAAAACTATTCTCCTTCTTTGTAAGTATGTTTATGCATAAATCCTAGGAATTGGGAGTGTTTCTCAGTCCCTGGGTGAGAAGGTACACTCTGGCTATCTCATGACTGGATTATTGAGGCATGTGGGCAGGAGCAGAGTTTTGGTGAGCACCTCTAGGACACTGTGTAAGTCCTGCAGAATTGCAGCTACTGTCTACTGTCAGGCCCTCAGCACATCTGCCCCCTAGGTTCCCCTCCCTTGGTCTTGGCAGCCTGGGCTCAGGGCCAGCATGGGTAATGGTGTGGATGTCAAGCCTTGAAGAGAGCTTTTTGAGGAAGCTCTGCTAGGAAGCCTTGGCAGAGATCCCCCCAGCGATGACTCTGCCAATAAGCCTCAGTGTGGACTTGCTCCACCTTCCGCTTACTGTTTTTTAAAATGACGTTCTTGTCCTCATTCTCTGCCGGTACTATGTTGTAGCAGTATTGAAGCCTACTGTCCTATTGATCTGAACCTTGACCCACAGACTTGATTTCTTGGTTCGCTTCACCTCAGACCTGCTTTGTCACTATAAATCCAGATGTGTGGTGATCATTGGGCTGTATCTGACCCTGGTTACTATGTTTGCAGCTGACCCCAACTCACTGACTTGGCTTCCTCGCTTAACCTTGGACCTCCCTCATCACTGTGGAGGGGATCTGGACTGTTGGGTGAACCCGCTTACTATCACTGGACCTCATCTGCTCACCTTGCTTGGGTATAGTGGGAGTGCCTACCCATTCAATAGCAAAACATTGGCTCTGCATGCCTCGTTATCAAGCTCAGCACCTGGCTTCTTGTCCTTGCAGAGCATCCTGCCCTTGCTGCTCCCTGACAGGTTCTTCATGGAACACCTATGTTCTACTTGTCCACCATTGGAATATTGACTTCACTTATTAATAAACAATGACCAATTTAACGTTAATTTGGGTAGTACATTCGTTAGTCATGGTACTGTACTGAACAGTCTGAATCCCAGTGTTAAATGTTCAAGTCTGCTTGATTACAGCCTAGTTGTGGCTATAGAGTGCTCTGCAGGAAGAAACTGGTAGAGGACTTTTGCTTTGCTCCAGTGGAGAAGACTTTCATCGTGATTCCAAAGCAAATGGCTGTTTGGTCCTCCTGCAGCCTAGAAGTGAGGTGGACACCAAAGATCTTAGGAACTGGAATTCCATTTCTAGCCAAAGAATTGCCAATATGTATGCAGCAATGAGGGAATTAACATGTTTCTCCCCTTGATTCAGGTATTGTTCTTATACCCCTAGATGGCCTATCAAGAGCCTTTCCACATTCATGGTGGGAAAAGAGAAAAAGGAGTTTAAAAAGGTCTGTTCTCTATATCCCTTCAGTTGTTGGACTTCTGCCATCGTCATTAGAAGTGGCAATTACTACCATTTGTGATGAAGATTTCTATGTGTTGTTTGAACATAGGTAGTTTACTTATTTTGTTTAAGCCATTAAGCAATCATCAGAAAGGTGACCTTCAAGTTCTGTATACATAAGCCAGACTTGAATAAACAGCTTTCACAAAAGCACTGAATTTTAAATTTTTTTCTTCTTCTTTTTTCTTCCAAATAGATGCATATAAATTGTCTTGAAACCACTTTAATTGATGTAGCTGATATTTTGGCAAGGATTGCTGCTGTAGAAGATGGTCTTTCTCTTCTTCTTTATGGAGAAAATGAAAAAACTGCCAAAGATGATAGGTAAGAATGCATTAATGAATGGCATTATTGAGTACTTCAATGAGTTACATTAGTCTTATGAGACTAATTTTCTCTTTTTTCATTTATCTATGATGTTGTATGTTTTGTTGATGTTTGGAATAAAATATCTAATTATCAAGTAAAGTAGTAAGTGTTTTGGACAATGTATTAGGGAGACACTTATGGGTACAATCAGGTGAAATGACATTTTAAAGAAATACTCTTTATTAAGGGGGATTTCCATGGTTTACTTGTTTTTCTTATTGATGGAGAGCTTTCATTTATCTGAATGTAGTTCCATTATATTCATAGTGCTACTATTCAGGCCAAAGGCCTCTCTTCTCTGTTTTTTTGTTTGTTTTTAGAATAAATATTAAAAATCAATGTGACTTACTGGAAGAATAGATTTAATGTAGCATTCATTCACTTTTCAATATATGTGGTAGAGACAGATCTTGTATCAGAAGCTGTCATTCGTAACACTGTACCTAACTTTGGATCTGTGAGATCCTACAGGTTGTATATTGTTAGCTGATGTAAAACTTGAAACAGGGCAGTAAAATTGAGACTGGTCTTTAAAAATATCTAAGCTGCAGGTTGTGAAAATGTTTGGAATGTATGTCTTCTAAGTGGAGGAATCTCAGAAGTTGCATATGTTTTTAAGGCGGGGTTGGAAGTAAAAGATAATATTTTGGAGAAAGAGTTGTCCTTTGCATTGCAAACCCAGAAGACTTCAGAGGGAGATCTCGGGTAGGAAAAAGGAAGAACAAGGACAAATTTTTCCTTGTAGTGATATCCTTAACACTGATTAAGCAGAAGCTAAAATGATTGTCTTGTTACTCTTCCCAGTTGGACTCCTATAAAACACACAGTCTGTGTAATTCATGGCCATCCGGGCTGGATGGAAGACAATGGATGCGTTTTTGCTTTATGTAGCCAAAGTAAAATCACTTGCTGTACATTTCTCTTCCTCTGCCTGGTGTTACAAGCTATAATATAGTTGGCCCCTCCATAGTGGGTCATAGTTTCTTTCCATAGTTTCTTTTCCCCTAGAAAAATTTAAATAAGTTTAGTTAGAGGATTTGTTACAAGGCTTATTGATAACTACAAAACAAAATTTTAAAAGTGTTATTTTATTTCTAGTCCTACAGCTGTTCATGTAATTGTTCAGTTTACAAAGAAACTTCTTCATGACGACATTTCTCTCTTATCTGGATCCGAGCATTTGCCAGTTGTTAAAGGAGCTTTCATTTTTGTATGTCGTCAGATGTACAGAACTTGTGAAGGCCTGCAGATGCTGATTCCTTATGGCTTGCATGAATCTATTGGAGACGCCTGGAAAAAGGTAAATCTTGTATTGGATTAGGAAGATTGGAAAAAAAAAATCTTACTGTAAGAGGTTCAGTTTATGTAACAGTTGTTCTTTGCTTCAGGTTGCTTATATTTAACTAGTGAGATAATGCTTGGAATTGTTCTAAAAGTGAAGTTCTACTTTTCAAATTTTCCTTCTGTATGTGAACCTAGCAGAAGCTTAGTTTGAGACTTCTGTGCCTTAAGATTAAACCAGGAACTCTCAAGATGCTTTGATAGACCTATCATTCATTGTCCTTGATGCTAGAAGTCACTTGATGTCATGATAGCCAGTGTCACCACAGATCTTGTCTTCACTCTTGGTTTGAGATATTTTGAAAGGAAAAACTCCTGAGATGTGGTCTTAGTAATTTTTAGGTTAAACTAGTTCATTTTGGTGAGAGATACGGAGGAAAAAAAGGAGATTCCAATTATTTGACTTAAATAGCTGGATGCCATTGAAATATTTTCAAGAAACCATGAGAAGTGCCAGACAGGAGTTCTTGTCTTACCTGTGTGCTTGGATATCTTATGAAGTGCAGACTCTGTACTTCAACTTCAGTTTGATTGTGAGTCTAATGCTTTTTCTGCATAAAAGAACTTGAGTCCAACTGTTCATTGTGTTCTGCTTTCTGTTATAAATTTACTGAACAAGGTATATGGATCTCTGCTTTTTTCACTAAACTTTTCCATTTTCATTGTTCTGATAGCCATATGCAATGTGAAAATTCTTAACTATTATAAAATTATAGTTAAGATGGAAAAGTGACAGCAGATGCTGCAAGAACAGTTTTGAAAAAGTTCACAGCGAAGTAAAATTCAAACAGGCGTTTGAATCATTAAAGTAACATTGGCAGCATTTAGGTAAGGGTAGCATACTAAGCTTCAACTTTGACTTCCAGCTAAACTTGAAAGCATGTTTAAACTACAGGTATTAGAACTCTTAGTGGAAACCCAAAATTTAGCTGTGTTGTTTCACTTTATACTGAAAAATGGAACCATCTCTTTTTTCCTCCAGTGACTGTAAAATATTTTCTTAGAGAAGGATCAGACCAAGCTGGAAGAAAAAATTGGCTAAAAGACTAAAGATTTTTTTTTTTTTTTTTCTTTTTTTAGGTGAGGAAGCAGGAGAGAGATTGAATTCAAGGGAAAGAGAATGAATAGCTATTCTTTCTGTCAAATGCTGTATGCTTTTAGTATGATTAGAAATTTTAAAAATACAGTCGTAATGTAAACTGAGGCAGAAAATACCAGAAAGATAGAACATGTATAGAAGAGAGACATTAAATCAGCAGCTTGTGGGTATTTCTCACTGCTTTTATATATGAATATTATCATGAAAGCGTACATTTTGATTGAAAACAAAATATATTATTACTTAAAATCCTAATTATATCACAGTAAACTCTGTTTCTCATCAAAGAATGTTGGTTTTGAAACTTAAGGTCTTCCTTGCATTGAGAACTGTATGATTTTATTGTATTAAGGAGTTTAGTTCACTTGAATCATGCTGTAATTTACATGACTCAACAATCTGTCTTTTTGTGCTTTCCTATTGTGTAACTAGTCAGTCTTGAACTAGCCTGTTATTCTGTTTAATGTTTATGACGGGCAGACTGTTACATGCTTTTGATGGGCTTTTCCAGTTATTTGCTGTAAAACACCACAGCATTTACACATGCGCAAAAGACTTCTTTGCACATTAAAATCCTTTATTATGGTATAGAACATCATTTAGAAAAATTGTTTTGACACATAAAAGATAAGTAGGTTGAATGTGTTGAATTTAAAAAAAAATCATGAAACATTTATCTGACAAAATGCTATTTCTTCACATCACTTTGGAGGTCAGATTGAGACTGAAGTGGAATGTACATATTGAAGACTTCAGGAATCGACAAGTTAGTACAGGAAAGCCACATTTTCAACTCTGCCATCTTGATTAATCTTAAAATTATTTTCTGTCACTGTTCAATTTTAAAACAACTGCAGTTTATAAGTATTCTACCATTTATAGTGTAGCAAAAATGGTGGACTTTGGTGGACTCTGTCCAAGCGGTAGTGACAATTTTTTTAATGGATAGTCTGGTAATTTGTTTCCCCCTATTTTACATGTCTCTTGGAGTTTTAAGACTGATGGAGAAACAATTTTTTTTCTTGGCAGATTCTGCTGGAATTCTGGGACAGAATTTGTACAAATGATAATAAAAGGGGAACTTAAACTAGTTATTTGTCTTGGATCTGTTAATAGAGGAATCTTTTGTGGATTTATTAGATCACATTGATAAGAGAGTAAATTAATGACTACTCACTGTCATTTGAATTGTGAATTTGCTTTTTATGCCTAGAAACATAAAACAACTTAAATAATTTATCTTCAATATACAGTGGTTTTCACACCAATTATTTTCAAATATAATTTAAATTGGAAACTCCATCAAATATAAAAATATGTATATCTATTTATCTATGTAGCTCTAATTATATCCTTACCAATATAGATAAATTTATATAGTTTATAAATAAATAAAATAAAAATTGGCAGAATTACTTAATAAATTTGGTATTGAGTCGTTGACTGCAGAGGCTGTTGTTTCCATTACCTGTGGCAGAAGTAAAGGGTTGCTTTCTGATTTTTTTCTTTCTTTTTTTTTTTAATGCTGATTTTTACTTTGGGAGTCTCCAGTTAAAAACTATAAAGAGTTTTTTATTTTAAGAATTCTAATAAAAGTTTAAAAGAATGTACTAGCTTTCAAATGGTTTATATCCAGGGAAGAAATAAAAAAATAAGCTTTTCTAGAATAAAAAAATGTAGTGGAATAGTCTATTCTGTGCCAAAGGCTAGACTACAACCTGATCACTGGTTGGTTTTTTTTGTTTGTTTGTTTGTTTGTTTTTTTAAATATATAACAAGAGAACAAGCAAGATCTGGAGTTTGAAAATGGTGTAAATAAACAGTAAGGAGGTATTTATTTATTTTTTATTTCACAGACAAGTTTGCTTTCAGAAAGAGTACCCACTCCTGTAACTGGTGCGGACTCAACTTCATCAATAAGTCTAGAGTCAAAAAACCTGTAAGTTGATGCTTAATTTATGCACATGCACAAGTATGAACACACACTGCTACTTTATCTGCGATTGAGGCACCTTACAAACCTGTCTCTTTTTGCCAAAAGCATAGTGGTACGTAGAGGGAGTGAAATCATCCTAGCATAGGTCTCAGTAGAGTTACAAAATTGTTCTTGACCTTTCAGGACTTTTTTGGCTTACAGAGTTGTGTCTAATCTATGTAAAATTGACTTAGAGTTGATTCTCTCTGACTACAGAAATTGGTTTGAGGAAAATGTGAATTAGAAAGCATAAAACAAAATAGCTGTCAGAGTTTATCTTATGGCTTTGATGTGGTGTTAATTTAAAATGCTGTTCTGCTGAATGGTATCTACACCTTCAGAATATTATGTAGCAAGATTGGCAGCATTCTAGCTGAAAGCCTGATACATATTAAGTGAAAGGCATCCTTCCTTTTATACTCAAACTGAATGTCCCTTTATAGAAGTTTGTATGCGTTAAGACGAGAAATACACAAATATTTGTGGGCCTGAAAATTCAGGGTGATATTGGTGTTAGTGCAGAACCTAGTTAGTTAAGTAGATTCTTGTTTATACTTTACCTTAGATTTCATGTATAATTTGCAAAGATACCTCAACAGTTATTACTTTGGTCTGTGGTGGTGGCATGTGAACTGGTTATAGCAGTTCAAATCTAGTGGTAAAAAGAAATCTAGGGATACCAAGCTCTGACTGAGGAGACTGTTACTAATCGCTACTATTGACATAAGCTACAATTTCCTCCTAGCATCTAGATTTTTCATTTAACTATGGAATGCTGATATATTTCTGGGTGAAATTTTTGCCTCTGAACATGACATGGCAGGGGTTCTGCAGAAGTGATTAAAGTTTGGGGTAATGGTTGACTGCTACAAGGAAAGCTGCATGCTGCTTGCTGGTGGTAGGAGTCAAAAATGAGAAATGAGAACTAGAGATGAGAATCCAGTAAGCAAATGCTTTTAGAGAAGCAGAATGACAAGAGTCCAGTGATACCTGCAGGGATGGTACCTAGTTAAAGGTGATATCATTGCTTCACTTTTCTTTTTAGGGTGTAGAATATTTTGTAGGGCAGAGGGTACAATCATACTTCATTCTTGCAATTGCTGTTCTTCCTCCCATGTCTGTAGAAAATATTTTCCATTTAATGCTGTTAGTATATGAAGCTATTGTGTATATATAGCACCTTATTTTCATAATTCTGTACTGATATCTAGCAGGAGCCTTCATCTCCTCAAATGTGAGGTTTTTACTAGTTCCTCATAGTGTTTTTACATTGGTGAGAAATGCTGTGCCTGCTTTGCCAATTTGTAACTGCCACATTAATACCTTAAGACTTGTCTAGAGTCAGGTAGTAATTGATAAGTATGTTTAAGGATGGCATAGGTCTTTTGGGTTCCCCATTATATCATCTTTCTGTTCTGTGTTCCTATCTAACCCTAGTTTTGCCAGAGTGAGTTTGAATGTTTGTACAAAATACAGTCATATACATATTATGACATATATATATAACTTTCCCAAATATTTTTTTAACTAACATAGAGTAAACATATAAAGAGTCCAGTGAATGAAGTTGTGTTGTTTTTCAAAGTCAGAAATTGTAGTTTTTCTCCATGCTTTTTTACATATCTTTTTTAATTGTTATTTTGCTACTTTTGCAGTTTGTTATGGGAAGAGACTTTGTTAGATGCCTTGCTGAATTTTTCTGTCACACCCAAAGGACTATTTCTGCTTCATAGTACAGGTGCTATGAATGACTGTGTGAACTTTATGTTCAGCAGTTTATCAAAAAAACTCCAGGTAAGCATTACAGAGTCCGTACAGTTTTTCTTTCTTTTAATGATTATAATAAAATAGAGAGATAATAATAAGAAAATAAATTCAGAAACCATTTTTTTTCACTTAATTTTTGCAAAAATGAATGTAAAATGTAGCTTATCATCTTTGATATTGGTGCCACACTGATTTAAGTTTGTTGGATGTTACTCATCTTCAGAATGTCAGGCATATATTTAGTTTTTCTGACTTTTTACTATAAAGTTTGAAATGCTAGGAAAAATATTTTTTTTTCTTCTAAGTGCCAGTTTTTGTAGTCCATGTTGGTAGGTGGTATTGAAATCTAGATATGCTAGACAATACTTGACATGTAACCAAAAATTGTGTAATGTGCATTTTAGGAGAAAAAACATAATGTTACAGACATCCTACTGAATGTGTGCAAAACCCATTATAATACTAACGTTTTTATTCTTCGGTGATGTTGCATGTCTCAACCATAGTATTTTGCATTTAGATTTTGATAAGATACTCAGTAAAGATGTTTGGTTTGGAATTTGACCCTGGTAAGTCTTTAGAGGATAATATCTACAAACTGTTCAAGACTAACCATACAGTGCATTAAATTCTGTAAACAAGTGTAGGAAAGATTAATATTTAAGAGATCATTCGATAGTTTCATGCCCTCCAAATAACTAACACTGTGCTTTTATGTTTATTACTAACAGACAAATGAATATGAAGAGTTTGGTAATAGAGTGATTGTTACACAAATGGCAACAACACCAACAGGTGCAGTAGCTCTACAGAGTTCAGGTAAATTGAAGAATAATATTATGAATAGTTACATGCTATAGTCTTGCATATTAGAAAAAGACTGTGAGAAAGCTGTTAAAAAAGATCAACTGAGTGGAATAATTGCACAGTATTAGCAAAGACTGCTTAAATGTCTGTTGATTTCTTCTTCATGTAAATTTATTGTTTCCAACTTTTAACATTCACTTATCTTGATGCAGGATTTTGTTTTGGGGTGGCTTTTTTTTTCCCCTTGAATTATGCAAAATCTTTACTTCATTGGATTGGATTTCCAGAAATTTCCTGTATGTGCATGAAGACATTTATATCTGTTAAAAACAAAACAAAACAAAAGTTGCTAACAATTTGCAAGTGCTTCTTATTCATCTACAGATCAGAATAACTGTTGATTTATGTAATTTGTATGTACTTTTCTGTGGTTACTGACTGCTCAAAGAGTGAGAAACTTCAAAGGTCTGAATGTCGTTGGCACTTTTATACGACAGTGAGATGGAATTGAGATTGTCTGAATGGACAATTCTTCTCATGTGTCAACCCATACCACAAAGTCCCTTCGGATTCATTCTCAGATAACTCAACTGTTGCCATACCACCGAGCAGTTTAGGTAGTTGTTATGTTAAAACTAGAATGTTACCAATAAAGTAAAGCTACTGTCTTAAGTTGCTAAGGAACTCCATGAGGTACAAAAGTTGCAAATATTCTAAGTATCTAGGAGTGGCTGGTGTGTAATTAAAATGACTTAACTGTGAAAGACTGTCAGAAAGGCAGGCAAATTCTGCCAGTCAAGGAAACTGATTGTTGGTTGCTTATTATTTATGCCTCTGGGATCTTTCAGAAAGCAGGGAGAAGATCTGCTTGAGGAGTAACTCATCTGTCCTGTCTAAGGTTCTCAGCCAAGTTGCTTCTTATGGCCCTTGGCGTCAAAGACAAATGGTAGACCAAAAATAATCAGCATTGGTCTTCAACCCTGAGAGGAGGTTGTGTAGTGTACATAAAGTTTGTATTAAGGCTATAATTTACATTTGGAGATTTCAGAGTTAAATGGCTATCCTTCCTGTTCTATTTTAATATTTAACATTTTAATTTCAGCTAGTAGTACTTCTCTTAAAAAGATTTTTTTGAGTCCTTAACTTTTCATTGTGGTGTCTTTTCATTTATTAATGAGTTATAGTAAATCTGTATTTTTAAAACCACAGAGCCAATACCAGCTAAGCCTTGATCTGTAGCAGTTAACTTCTTAAAGATGGTCAGCAGCTCCTTTACATGGAAGATATATAAATATCATCCTACTCTAGTATAATAGTCTTTGCAAACTCTTGCTGTATATTTTAGATTGAATATAAAGGTAGTTTGACTAAAGGATTAAGAATAGCAGGGAGAGTAACCCTCAGGCAGTCTGGTGAAACTTTAGTCCACAGTGTAGAGAATTTTGAGAATCTGAGTTAGAATTGTGGTGTAAAATGTTTTTTAATATCAAAATGTTTTTTTGGGTATTCTTGCAATTCTCACAATTAAAACAAAAAATTGTTTTAGGCTTTATAAAGGCACTTGTAACTGAATTGTGGACTCTTTTGGAGTGTGGAAAAGATGATTTGAGGATAACCCAACCCAAATCTACTCCAGTTGACCCTATTGACCAAAACTGTCAGAAGGTGAGAAATTACTTAATCTTCTGTATTGGCATGGGAAAAAGTGCTGTATTTCAGATACGGTGATACATACCTTTCTGTAAATTTTTATTGCAACTATACCTGCTTCTTGGCATGTGGGGCAAAATTAGTATAATAAACTAGTCAAATGATGACTGATTGAAAGGATTCTTGTGTTGCATGGCAGGTCACAATGCCAAGGATCCATTAAAGTCAATATAAAATAATAAATAACAGTCATGACAAAAGTGAAAGTCTTAAAATACTGGCCATCAGTATTCATGTCTCTGATTACTGTAGTAAGATGAGGGAGAGTGGCGTGTTTTAGAGTGTGCTGTGTCTCTAGATTTTAGAATTATGTGGTAATGAAAATATTGTAATTTTCAAAATTGCTTTTACAATTTGATAGATAATACATATTTCACAGATGCTGCTGCTGCTCTTTTAGATTATATAGACACCTGCCAGGGTTTGCAGTTCTATTTTGGGCAGCTCTATTTATGTCAAGTTCAGCCTACAAAGGATAGGAACAAACTTAAAGTAAATGGCAAATATTTTTTAATGTTTACTTGGTTATACTTAACTGATTAACATTCCCTTTTGTCCCCCCTTTTTTTCTTTCTCTAGTCTTTTCTGTCTCTGATAAACTTGCTTACTTACCCTGCAGTTTTTGAGCTCCTGAGTAAAAAAGATATACCAAACAAACCAATATATTCACTTCGTGAAGTACCTACAGATATTATTGTAAGTATAGTTTTTGTTTTGAAAGAAAAATAAGTACTTCTGTGAAGATATTTTTTCCTGAGAAAATGTTACTGTAATAATAGAATAAGTTTTTTCTTACTGAAAGATTTTGAAATTTTCTGCATTTTGTATTATATACAGCATGAGGGCAGTATATGCACATATCACTTCATGTTAACCTAAATTTTCATTTTGAAGTCCTAAAGATAAAATTTGATGCCTAATTTAAGGATCATCTTTCCTGGCTTGTGTTAGGATTGTGTTTTTTCCATGGAAAGAAAAGTGACATACATAAACACCTCTTTATGTGCATGCAGTTACATACTGGAAAATGCTGGAAAATATCCATACTTGTATTTTATATAATATTGCTCCATCACACTGTCTGTGGATTTAAACAAAAAATTAAAAAAAAAAAAGAGAAAATTGAAAAACCTCAGGCTTTCTTAATAGCACAGATGACTCGCAGAAAAAATCACTAATTGGAAAGTTACTAATTAAGACATATTTCAGTCCTAAGAAAAATAGTATCACCATTCCTGTATTTAGTAGTATTTTGTATTAGTTCATCCATCTGCAATCCATTAGGTTTTTTTCTCATCTATAAAGCATAGGCAAATTTAATCAGTGACCTTGAGTGGCAGTTAAAATCAGTTTGTTTTTTCTAACGAGCTAGTACTTTGAATTGCTGTTGTGCTAAAGTGTCTGTTTAGCACAAGCTCTGGATTGGTGATAGTGTAAGTTGTGTAGACAGAGTACATCATAATAGTGTATGTTATGTTTGGAAGGGATTTTTGTAGTTCTCTTTTGTAATACTGTTTTGATGATTTCAGGAGGAAATGGGTTAATAAATTTCACTTTTCGAGTCCACTCAATGTTGGTCTGTCCACCGATAGATAGTTCTGTTCAGTCATCAAGTTTTCTGAGGCACTGGGAGCAGGTGAGGTAGATGTATGTTGAAGGTGATACATATATGAGAGCTTTCAGATTGGAGTAGATCTTAAGTAATGATTTTTGTGACTTTTGAACGCCTATGTTGTTTTTGCTGTTGAGGCACTTCAGCGTTTTGATAGAATTCTGTAGGTTTCCAGAAATAGCAATACTGGTACAATTGTTCAAAGTTCCCTGAACAGCTACAGATGTTTTGGATGGGGTTTGTCTCACTTAACTACTGTGCAACTGTGGGTTTTTTAAGCCTAAGCTAGACATCCAAGATTATGTACTTAACAGAACGGAAACAGTTCATCTGATGTTAATTTAACATATAATGGCTAAGTCTAAGTACTCGGAAAACTTCTGAGGTTAAGCACACATATAGATTTGTTATAACCACGTTTTTGGGCAGTGATTGCAGAAAGCTAAAGGTAAAAGATTTGACCAGATGTAACTATGGTTAGAAAGCAAAGTAAAAGCAATTTCAGTGCCACTAGAAGATTTGGTTAGAAGACCCAATTGCTTTGTGTGCTTTTTTTTTTCCTATATTTCTGAATCATGTCACATTGCCACAGAATCTGACTTGTAATATTTATGCTGAACTATATTTGATAATGTACAGAACTTAATCATCTTTGTATGCCCTTTAATTCTTAAACACACAGGATTTAAACATTTTTTTCCTCCTTTGTATTTTTGGCTAACTAGTTGCGTGATTGACTGAACAGATTATAATTTGGGCTTCTACTACTTTTAACTGTTGACTAATCAGGTTTTCAGGTTTTTGTTTTGTGTCCTTAGGAAAATTTTTCTTAATACATGCCAGATTTTTTTTTTTTTTTTACTCTGTTTGCCATATAAAAATATTTTAGAAAGTGGAGCAGATGAATCAGGGTCCTTCTGCCTGCCTCCACTCTTCCTTTGAGAGGTTCTACAGTACACATATGCAAGGGATGCAAGGTAATCTAGCTTGGAAGGTACCCTCCAGATCTGTAGCTTTGAAAGACATGTTAAAGCAGGTGAAATTCTTCTTTTTTTTTTTTTATTTTTTCCCCTCCAGTGATTATGGAGAATCTTATATTTAGATGGTGTATCTTAGGTATTCAAAGTAGATGACATCCTACCTGTAATATTTAAGCTATGCTCTGTAGTTGAGCAGTGCAGGTCTATCTGCACGTTTTTCCGATCAAACCTTGTGTTGCACCTAGTTCATTATCTTCCTTCCTAATTTCCCAAATCAGAGCTTGGTCTGCTTTCTCAATAGTCCTCTCTCTGTGCCTGCTCTTTCTACTCTTTTGCATGCTCCAAGCTTTGATGTATAGATGAGAGAATAAGGTTGTTGCTGGAGAAATATCCCTTGGCATTTAACTCTTTGTACATGTAAATATCTAAAAAGCCTTAAACCTCAAACAAATCAATTCCTTGCATAACCGATTTTATGAACAGCGTTGAGGTTTGAGTTGAATTGTTTTATTGTGAATTTTATTGTGAACATACTATGTGGAAAAAGTACATTCTTCACAGCTGTCTCCCCTACTGCCCAAAAAAATGTAACAGGGAAAACATGGTTTCACTGTATTTTAAATAAGAATGCATTTTATGAAGACAGTTTACTTTTGACAAGTTCTAGATTTTTTTTTCTACTACTAGGAGTTTTATTTGTGTTGTTTACTTTTCTGTCTGTTGAAAACCAGATTTTTGGTTGATTCATGAAAGTATGAATCCTAACTTTTCTCTCATATCATATTGAAATGACTCATTGATCTAACCAGTTGAATAATAACTCCCTCTGCTGTCTCTGAAACTATACTTCTTAAACATGGAGAAAATAAAAGTTTGGATTTAATCCAGATTAAATAAAGCCCATAAGGACTTTGTAGTTTGTTTCTTCTGACCATAGCACAGCAATCTGTCTCAGATGATAACATCAGTGAATGTTTTTATGCATTTCTTAGTCTTTTAATGAAATTATTTCTTCAGAAGCAGTTTGGATATGCAGTGAACCAGAGGGAAAGATAATTAGGTTGGATTTGTGGAAGAAGTGGGAAGCAGCCACAGCTCATTGTCTATTACATGAGATGCTGTAAGATGAAAGATGTAAGCCTCAACATCCAAGCCAAGCCTTGCTACACTGAGAATAAATGGCCTTGTTTTGAAGCATGTAGTACTAACCAGTGTTAGAAAGGGTAATACACTAAAGGGTTTGCTGTTCATTTCATTAAAATAGATGTATACACATTTCAAACATATAAAGAACCAGTTTAACGTTTTTGTTGTGGTTTAATACTAAATAAGAAGTAGGATACTTGACATGCTAGGTTCTTTTTGTATGTTTAGTGATGGTTTGTTTTTTGGTTTTTTTTTTTTTTTTTTTCCATCTTGTCCTATGTCCCCCCCCCCTCCGACCTTCTGTATGGTTTCTTTTTGCTACTGACTTTTATGGTGGAAAGCACCTCTTCTTACAGAAATAATTTCAATGTGTGTTTTAGTAATAGGTTTGATTTTATAGTAAACATTCCAATGAAATCATTATGTGCATAAAATATAAAATCATACATGAGTTTTTTTACATTTGTCTTCCTTTGGCAGGATATCATTGACAGGCTTATAATTTTGAATTCAGATGCTAAAATTCATTCCTTATTCAGTTATGAACAATCACATATCTTTGGTCTCAGGTAAGATGCTTGTTTTTTATTCTCTGGTCACATTAACTAAATAGGATGTAACATGCTTGAATGTGTTGCTTCTGATAAGATAACATTGTTTGGTTTTTGTTATGCATGAAGGTGAAATTCCCCCCTTTATTTAAACATAAGAAGATTAAATGAAAAATGGCCTACAGAATGAGAATAGTGATGAACTAATCTTATTACCTGTAAGTGGATATATTGTAATCTGATAAGCAGTAATAGAAATTGCATGTTATTATTTTGCCTAGTTGATTGAAAAGTACATGTGGTACATCCATTGTAGTGCATAAACCAAAAATTGTACCAAAATAGCAAAATAAACAAAGTAATTTTTTACCATGTTTATATCAGAGTTTGGTTTATCTAGTCTCCCTGTAGGTAAAATTATTTTTTAATGTGTTAGTTTAATTATCACCAATTCTACCAAAACTTATTTTGCAAAGGAGAGTACCATTTGATCCCAAATATTTCTAGAACCTGATGGAACACTTACAATATGCTCATACCATCATGCTCATGTTTTGTAATATTAAGTGCTTTATAATATTTTAACACAGAAGTTAGTCTCTGTATTTTTTCTGTTTTCCAAAGTTAAGTATATAAATCCTTGAATTCACATTTCTGTTATTGACATATTTTGTGCAATTGAAATAAAAGATCTTGCTGGATTGTACTTCATAGTATGGAAAATTTTGATAACCTTGCTTAGGCAAGATATAACCCAATTGATTAAGTACTGCAATGTTAGCTTTCTGCGCGGTATTTGTAGTTTGATATCATGGTAAAATTATTTCATACTATGTGTGAATAACCATAAGATACAGTATAATTTGCTGATAAGGCTGAGCGTGGAGGAGATGAACAGTGACAGAATTTGGAGTTGGGAGATACATGATTTTGTTGTATAAATCAGAAGTTGTAAATGCTGCTTTGGAGGAAAACACTAGTTGGATAGGAATGAGAAGTCCTAAGATGAAATTTGAAAAATAAGGTATTATTCTTCATTTAGGTTATACTGACTCCTTAAAAAGCTTGACAGAAGTCCCACTGATTTAATTAAGTATAAGGGAAAGTGAGATGTTTTACAGTTTAAAATAATAATTTACTTTTAGATTGTGTTCTACCTTTATAAGGTAAAAAAACAGGTTTCTCCTACAATGACATTAGGAACCCTTGTAAGGTATAGGCAAAAATGAGTTATTTAATCTGACTGTGTAAGTGGTTGACTCCCATGCTGTAAGACAGAGACTGGTACACAAATACATGGATCGCGTTGGAAGTTGTGTTGAATGCTTACAATATTTTTAACAAGGCCTATACCCTGTGAAGCAACAGAACTACCCCTAAGTACACATATGAGAAATATAAAAAGCTCATCTGTTTTCATGTAAAAGAAGCTACGTTGTTACACAGATAAGATGAGCTTTATTGTTCACTGTGGTAATCGCGTTTTCTGCTGGACAATGAAAGTCAAAAACCAAGTGAAAATCCAATCAAACTGCCAGATTTCAAGAAAACATTAAGTAGTATTTTCAGTGTGGAAACCTACTCATAAAAGTGGTAGATATTGTAATAATTAAGTAGTAATCAGGTAAAGGAAAAATTTTTAAAACTTTCAAATATCATTTTCAGTAGAGGCTTTGTGTTCTGCAGGGACTTTTGGAATCTTGGTGATACCTAGGACCTCATATTTAACTTCATTTTTAACAGATTCAGTCGTCTTTTTTGTTTGTTTGTGTGGGCTTTTTTTTGTTGTTTTTTTGAACAGGTTGTTCAAAACCCCTGTTCCCTTCCCCCCCTCCTTTCTTTGCCTTTCCTGTAAAAGAAAGGTAGATACAGCTTGAGGGATTTTAACGTGGGCCTGTGTATACCACAGATAATGTAAGAGTATGTTTTCTTATTGATTAAATTCCTTTTCATGAGCATGTGGGGCTTGCAGTACAAATGTTTTTTGGAAATAATGGAGAATTGGCACATGTAAGCCTTTTATTAGGACTAATTCAACTGCCTGCACAAAGAGAATTTTTATTCTTACATAGTTATTCAAAGTTGCCTATTAAAATGATGCCAGAATTCTGGATGATTCTGGAATTTGTCATGCCTACTGTATTGTTTATAGGATCGACTTGCAAGAAACCCTGGGCTATATTATCTGAATATGGGAGGTATACAATTCATTTAAAATACCTTTTGAAACCAAGTTCCATGAGCTTTTCTGTGAGTGCTGCTGACTACAGACATCTGTGTTCTGTAAAGTGAACCTTGCCTTGTGTAGTTGATTTGCTTCTTGACCAAATTCCATCAAGAATACCAAATTCAGCAGCAGTTAGATCAAATAATATCAGATGCTTAACAGATGTGAAAATTCAGCAAGTAAATTAGAAAGAGCAAAAGATCTACATTTCTCTTTGCTGCTATGTAGAAATAAAATATTAAATGTTTATGATAACTGCAACACTGAAAATCAAACAGTTTTGTGACCTAATGATTTTGGTGAAATATTTGTCTAGAAACATTTCTTTCCGCTAGACCGAATACCAATAGCACAGCCAGACCGACATTCTTTTAATCATTCACAGATCTACACAGCCATATACTTTGTTATTTGTACATGTGGCTCACCCAAAGCTGAGTGCTGAACTTCAGATCTGTTGTAACTTATAGGTTATACTCTGAGGTCCTGTAACCTGCTTTTATTCTTCAAAAGAGTTACAGATTTGCTTACTTGAATGTTAAGCAACTTCTGCAATTTAGATGTACATTTTTCTTCACGTGTATACTGTGCTTCAGTGACTGAAATTTATTTTGGCTACTAGCTGTGTAACTACGTATAGAATACCTAGGTATTTCCACAGTCTGTTTAATCCAAAACCCATAGGTGTATCTATTTATGTTTTTAATGTTAACATTGCATTTTCTGGTGGATGATTGTCTTAATTTTGAATAAGTATGAATTCTGAATTATTATTTTGAAGGACAGTCCTGCAGAGACTTTGCTGTCAACTTTCCTTTTCAAGCTTGCCCGCTCTGAAAAGTGGTGTTTATGCAGTAGAAATCAAAGGAAAATGTAAGGAAGCTAGATATGGTTTTACATAGCCGATATTTCTCAGTCTATAAAGAATGGTCCCTAGAGTGCATTCATACAGACTAGGTCCTCTGTGATCAAGGTAAAATACTCAGTTCCACGGCAAGCTGTAGCTTAGTGCAAACGTATTTTTTTGTAATTCTTAACTTGGAAGTATCTTGGCCTAGGATTCTTTAGTAGTTTCACAGACACTGATCTGGCATTCCTTTAATTGCAGCTGTTGCATGCTTTGAAGACAAGATTTATTCACATGAAGGTCCTTTTAAACTAATTAAAAAAAAATTACTATTACTATTAATTATTAAAGAGAAACTTTAGGCAAGAAGTTGGAGATAAGAATAGAAAAGTGAAAGTATATAGACAGTTCCTAATTTGTGTATAGAAAGATTTTCAAAGTGTCAGTTCAACTTTCAACTTCAAAGCAGATTTGCACCTATTTAGAATCAGGAAGTCTCTCCATCAGCCAATATTGGTTGATAAAAGAACACTGAAGGCTGACTCAGCCACTCTTTTGTGCAGACTGAAAATCTGGATGCACAGGAACTAATGCAAAAATTCTCAATAGTCTTTCTGTTTTAGAAGATTCTGAACTTAAATTGACATCAGAGCACAAATCCTAGAGAAAGGAAATTCACAGCAGTAATTAAAGTAATAAATTTTTAACATACTAAACAGAGAATTTTCTTAATTTAATGGTCAGCTTTATTTCTCTGATACAACTGTACCTGTTGATCTTAAAAGTTACTGGATGTGAGAAAGAACAATTCTCATAAAGGAGTGACACTAGAGATCTTAATGACCTCCCTTTCAAGGCCAAGCTCTTTGAATCTCTGTAACTTGTATTAACAAAGGAATTAAGTAAACAGCAGTAACATACTTTTTCTTTCAGACTGATGAATTATATGGTATCACAACTTATCTAGTATTTCAGTATGGTGAATACATCCATGAATTGTGAGCTTTTACAGCCTGCCAAGAAAATATATGCATAATATATATTTTCAAAGTCTCTGCCTAAAGCATTATTCACGCATTTACATATTGCTGTTCTCTCTATTCAGAAACTGACTTTTCTGTGAATATTAGTGACACTGTGTTTGTTAGCTGGATTAAAATGTAGCAAAGTACCAAATATTTACCCTCAGTAACCAACCACCTGTCCCTAAAAAGTATCAATACTCCAAAAAAAATTTCAAAGATACTCCATTAGTATTGGCTTGCATAAAAAACAGGAGAAACAGCGTTACTGGGAATAGGCATAGACTGTGGGCAGTGGGAGGGCATCAGAGTTGGTCTACAGGCAACTTTGAAAAAATTCCAGTCGTTTAACAGAGTATTTTATAACATATACTGTCCTGGAATTTATGTATTTATTTATTTATTTTAAATGGATATATACTTATATGGTAGTAATAGGCATCCAAACAGCTTAAAAAGTAAAAAAAACCCCATTTTTTCTTTGGTTATCTTATACATATGCCACTACAGAGTTTTTGGTGTGGTTTTTCTTTTTTGTTTTTGTTTTTTTTTTATTATGAGGTCCAAAGATCTTTTGTATGTACATACATACATCCCCCTCTACTCTGCTCTGGTGAGACCCCACCTGCAGTACTGCGTTCAGCTCTGGGGCCCCCAGCATTAGAAGGACACGGACCTGCTTGAGTGGGTCCAGAGGAGGGCCATGAAGATGATCAGAGGGCTGGAGCACCTCTTCTACAAAGACAAGCTGAGAGAGTTGGGGTTGTTCAGCCTGGAGAAGAGAAGGCTCTGGGGAGACCTTAGAGCAGCCTGCCAGTACCTAAAGGGGGCTGACAAGAAAGCTGGAGAGGGACTTGTTACAAGGGCGTGTAGTGATAGGACAAGGGATAATGACTTTAAAGGCACACAAATGGCTTTGAAAGAGGGTAGATTCGGATTAGGTGTAAGGAAGAAGTTCTTCCCTGTGAGGGTGGTGAGGCACTGGGACAGGTTGCCCAGAGAGGTTGTGGCTGCCCCATCCCTGGCAGTGTTCAAGGCCAGGTTGGATGGGGCTTTGGGCAACCTGGTCTAGTGGAAGGTGTCCCTGCCCATGGCCGGGGGGTTGGAACTAGGTGATCTTTAAGGTGCTTTCCAACCCAAACCATTCTATGATTCTGTGATTTTACATTCTGAATTGGAAAAATCTTTGTTAGTCCCACACTTGTTCACTGAAACGCCTCACGCTAATGGGAATCAAGCAACAAGGACAGCGCTCTGTTCGAGAGTTTGACTTTCTGCAGGAAAATACCTGGAGAACACTGAGAGTAAATCCTTTTCCTTTAGATATGCAAATTGGGACTGTTCAATTTTAAAGACACAGTGTGCTTGCTTAGCATTAGAGATATCTGAAGAGAACCTATTTTGTAGAATCGTATTTTGAACTGCAATCAAAAATAGCTTTATTTTAGGCCTGTGTAAGATAAGGCTGGAAAATAGTATTTATTACAGTGCTCTGTGAATTGTCTAAATGCATTTATGTTTCTCTGAAATTATAGAAAATTGTAAATATTAGTCTAAGTTGCATGTTCATCAATATCAGCCCCTGGACTGTAGAGCTACAGAGCCTCCTGCAGATAGAAAAAGAATATGGGCTTGTTATTTTCAGATTTAGATAACAAATATTTTTACATTGTTAAGTGACTTTTTTTTTTGTCATATAAAATATCATGGTGAATATGTTTTTTCTTATAATACTCATTTGCTTGCTTGCTGAATGGGTGCAGATGATAAAAATGCATTCTATCTATTTCTGTTGGCCTACAAAACTAGTAAGACAAAGATTTAGGAAAAAGAATTTAAATGGCTTATTCTATACTGACATCAAAATCAATCAGTGTCTTGAAATTTGCCTCAAAGCAGTATGTATTAGTCAAAATTTTGTCTAGTGCACTCCTGTGAAATCCAGGTGAATGAATTAAATCCTACAGGAGCTGGGAGATGAAGCAGCATGCGATAGACAAGAGAGAACTTTATGGGTTTAGGAAATAGAGGTAACAAACACCCCTGCGTTCTTTTCCATTGTGTTTTCATCTGCATTGTAAACACGCCCTCTTATATATAATTGTCTTTTAATAATGAGGTAGCTTCAGCATATGAAATAATTTGTTCCCTTAATTGTACTTACATTATGTCTATCATTAATTAAGAGAATGTGTGATTTGCAACACAATGGAAGGAGCATTAATTATTGTATTTTCTAAAGGTAGAAGATACGAATCCTGATCATTCTTTTTCCTCAGGTCAACATGCTGTTTAGATTTGTCCCCTCTTTCTCTTTATTAAAAAGCATTATGAGTAGCAGAAGCTTTTTGAAAATGTTTGTATATAATTCTTTAAAATCTCATTCATTATAAGTTGAAGCAAGACTTTATTTATATTTAACACTGGTTTTAAACAAATTCAGTTTCCCCTTTAGAAAACATGGTGCTTTTTTTTTTTTTTTTTTTTTTACTATTTTCATGTTTTCTTTTCCATCTTCCTTGCAGAGGCAGAAATAAGGCTGTACCTCTTGCTTTTCACATACCTTTATCTTAAATATATTGTCATGGCCCATGAAAACTAATGTCACTGACGAATCTTTTTGATCACTAACATTTGAACGACTGGCTGGTACGTTTGCAACAAGATTTATGGTGCTATTGACTGGATATGTACTGACGAAATCCTTCTCATGCCACGTCCTGTGGCATTCAACACCCTTATGTCTTTGTGAATGGAAGAAAGCCATGTTCATAGAGTTCCTCCTCTCGAAGGGAGGGAGGAGTATGGTGAGAGAGGGGAGGAATTGAGCCTAGCAGTATTTCTTTCTTTCTCCGAATCCGCCAGATTTGAATTATCTTATGTTAGAAGCATGAAAGACTATGTAGTCCTCCAGTTATTTTCTACCAAACCTTTTTCAATTAAATAAGGAGACTTGATTGAGTTAATTAATGACACATTTTCTATTCTTTTAAGTGTGTTTTGTGTTTAGTAAGTGACATACAGTTCTTTGGAAATGAACCTCTTCCTTGCAAGTGTGCATGCTGGATGTGTGTGAGGAAAAGACTTCTGCAGTAGTGATTGCTGGAGAGTGCATGTGTCCTGTAAATCTTTGACCCCTGTTTAATAATTGGAAGGTAAAAGAGGACAGAGTCTACATTAGTAGTGATGGGGATTTGCAACAGGATTATGTTGGCATGCTTCCACATCATATAGTTATACAGTTAGTTCAGTTTTTTCTTAGTTTATATGTTAATAGAAGTTTTTGAGGCTTATTAATTTAAAATAATTTATAATTAATAAAATAGCAACAGCAGGTTCTGTGATAGGATTATTACACTTATTTGTTGATTATTTTTTTTCTTCTTTACTTCACTGAGGGAAATTAAAATGCTTCATTTCCTGCAATTTAAAATCTGCTTCATTTCTGAGTCCTCTAGGCTGGCAAGTGATGCTCATGAAAAGCATTTTTGTTTAGCTAGGGAAACTCTTTTACCATTAGCAATCACATTACATGTGATTTGTAAGTACATTGGGTAGCTAAAGTGCTGTAGGTGCTCTTTTGAAAATCTTTTTATGTAGAGAACATCGTAAGGAACATATCAGTCCCTGAGTTTTCTTATTGGGAGAAACATGACTGCCCTGAGGTAGTAGGTTCCAGTGCCCCAGGCATCAGAGGTGTACTTGGGGTATTGATAAATACTCTGTATCCATAAGATCTCATATTTTTCAAAGCCACTATGAGCATTGCCTTCAGTGGGACAATTAAAAGCCTTGATTCTTTAGCAAGACTACACGCAGAGGCATGTTCTCTCTGTTGATTACTAATACCCTTTGTTCAGTCTGCAAAGGCAGCATGTAAAGCTTTGCATGGCTGAAACTTCCAAGTGCCCTTTGTGTTGTAATGCTGACCAGGTAGCTTTTGGCTTTTTTTTTTTTTTTTTGGGGGGGGGGGGTGTTTGTTTGTTTGTTTTTCCCTAGCTATTTGCCTTTGTCTACTGGTCTGGCACACATGATAGTAATTGCCACTTGCTGTTTGGATCAGTGTTCTCATTGGAGCTCAGGCCGCTACTCAAAGCATAATAAAGAATAAATCAAATTGGTAACAGAGGCTCTGATGTTAAATGTTTTGAGACTGGCCCCCATGTTGATGACACTGGAATTATTTAATGAAAATTTTGCTTTGGGTTTCTCTGTTTTTATACATATGCATTTAGCAACAAGGAGATCCTGCTACTGTAAAGAGGTTCCAGTCTTTGTTTGTTTCCACTTATGTTTTTAATATTAATTCCTGGGAGAAAAAGAAAGACCTTACCTTGTCCCATAGCTGAGCTCTCTACAAATGTCATGCTGTATGTTTTGCACTGGCCTGAATCCGCCATGCTTGTATGTATAGAAGGCAGTAACTGCAAGGCAGAAGAAAACCTTTTACTAAAGACCTGTTTAGTCCTCCATTTCAGGGTCACATCACTGCAACACCTTATAGACAGCATAGACGCAAGCAGTTCAGGTTTCGTTAGCCATTGCACACTGCCTGGACACATATATTACTGAGGTTGCAGTATAGTTTACTTTGGATCTGCCAGTTCCATTCTTCCCTATGGTGGATGGACTGCGGCTTATAGCATGAAATTTTCTCTTTTGCTGAGACTATGTACTGCTGGGATGGAGTTAATTTTCTTCATAGCAGCCCAGGTGGTGCTGTATTTTGGATGTGTGACTAAAACAGTATTGATAATACACCTGTATTTAGGCTGACACTGCAAGCACTGCTCAGCAGCAGGGCTCTCCTCTTTGTTTGTTTGTTTTTTTTCCTCTACCCCACTGCCCAGCAAGCAGACCAGGGGTGTGCAAGAGGCTGGGGGTGAATGCAGCTGGGACAGCTGACCTGAATTGACCAAAGGGATGTTCCATACTGCATAACATCGCATTCAGCAATAAAAACTGGGGGGGAGGGGGCGGTGGTCTTGCAGGTCGCCATTGCTCAGAGACTGGCTGGGCACTGGTCTGCTTGGGGGAAGTGAGCGAGCAACTGGGTGGGTGCTTAGTTGCTGGCTGGTGTCAACCCACCACAGACTACTACAGCTGCTGTATCGAAGAACAGTATCTTGCATCTGTCACTGATGCAAGCATTTGCAGGCATCCCTGAAGTGAGGACAGAGATTGGCTTTGGAAAGAATGTTAAGTTATGAAAGTAAGGAAGAATAGTCTATGGGAACTACAGAAGACTAGAATTGGCTTTACCATAATAAAGGTGGTGTTTGAGAGAGGTGTGATTTGGAGTTGGGGGCAGGGAGGGCAAGACAACGGAGAAAATGGGAGTACAGGGAACACCATATTATTTTGTGTTCTTAAAAGGAACTTGTAGAAAAAAATATTGAAAACAATGATAATAAGATATCCTCATAATAAGTGTTTTTAGCAACTCAGAGAAATTCATAGGTGGCTTAGTTATTTTCATTTTTTCAATATTTCATATTTCAAATATATTATTTGTATTATGAAAAAATTTAGAGAGGCAACATAAAAATTAACAAGCGGGTTTTTTTTAGCAGCTAGAATTATTTACTAGCTGTTTTATATCCCATGAAGGACCTTCTGTTCTGCCATAATTGAAAAAGTCATTATGATTCTACCTACCAAGACTAAGGAGGTAGTCAGTTTACATAGGTACACAAGTACTAGTTAGCATGCCTTCTTTCAGACTAGAGTTTTCTGCAGTGAAATATTAGTTGTGAAATTATAGTTGAAGTGGGAGAATCTAGGGAGCACCCTCCAAGAAAGACAGGGATGACATCGGACAGGAAATGCAGAATTCAAACAAAATTACTTATTACTACCATATTTCCACAACTATGATATGTATTTTGATTTTTCTGAATTTGTTTAAACTTACTGTTCTATAAAAACTGCCTTCAGCTAACCTTTTATTTTACATGTATTGCAGTTTGTTCCTGGGAATATGGTATATCTTAGTAGTAGTTTTCACTGAATTATAGAGTTGGGGTTGAAAGGGAGATTGAAGATAGTGTATTTCAACTGCTCTGCTCAAAGTGGGTTCTACTAGACAGCATTACTCAGGGCTGTGTCCATTCTGGTTTAGAACATCTACAAGGCCGGCGATGCTGCAACATCTCTGGGCAACTTGTTGCACTTTCACCACCGTCACAGTATGTTAAAATGGAATTTCCAGTGTTTCAATTCATGCCCATTGCCTCTTGTCCTTTCACTGGGTGTCACTGAGAAGAGTCTGGCTCTGTCTCCAAACCCTCCTGGCTGGTATTGTACACATTGACGAGATTGCCCCTGAGCCTTCTTTTCTCCAGGCTGAGGAGTCCCAGCTCTCTCAGCCTCTTTCCCTATGTCAGATGGCCCAAGCCCTTCATCATCTTCATGGCCTTTTGCTGGACCTGCTCCAGTGCATCCATGTCATGCTTTTACTGGGGAGCCCAGAACTGGACCCAGCACTCTGGGGATGACCCCACCAGTACTGATAAGAGGGCAAGGGCCACCTCTCTCTTCCTTCCACAGCCCAGGATGCTGTTGGCCTTCAAGGGCACTTTGCTGTCTCATGTTCAACCTATTGTTCACCAGGACCCCCATGTCCTTGTCTGAAAAAGCTGCTTTAACTGGTCAGTCCCCAGCCTGTACTGTTGCATGGGGTTATTACTTCCAAGGTACAAGACCTTAGGTCAAAGCATATATGCTTTGATTTTCTTGTGTTACGTCTGTCGACGTTTTATGCCTTTTCATAAGCATGCACTCCTTAGGATACTGAGCTGGACAGTCTGATCCAATTCTTATTTTCCCAGTGCAATTAAAAACAAACAAAAAAGGAAAAACTCCACAGCCATATTCAAGCATGCTCACAAATATACACACCAGAAAATGTCTTTTTTTTTTTTTTTTTTTTTTTTTTTTTTTTTAGTTTCAAACTTTAGTCTATACATTTATGACTTTGGAAGGTAAAGCAATGGAGTATTACCTTTAACCAAATATCTGTACTTCAGTGACAGTATTTTTAAATGGATTTTTCCATGTAGATGAAAATTTCACTTGAATGCCCCCACAGAGTCTGCTTATGTTGGATCCCGTATATTTTGTCATTTCTCCTGCCACTATCCCTTCCACCTAATTTTATTTGCTCATGGTTTGTTTTATTTTTTGCTCTGCCTCGTGTACCAGAGGAGACATTATAAGCATTCTCAGCTATCAGTCTTCTCCCAAGTGGTTTTTAACTGCTGGAAACAGGTTCTTTGCCATTTAAAGTCATCGTACTTAACAGAAGAAATGGTCCATCTTCATAATGGTTTCAGTGCTCTTTCTGTGGATTTTTCTTCTATATAATCATAAAAAAAATTATAGTTGAACTGTCATTTCTTCTTCTGTGATTAAGAAAAGTACTGAGAACAAATCAATGTCAGGAAACAGTTAATGCAAAATAAATAAAACTTGAAAAGGACTGAAACTGAACAGATCAAGTTATATTAAAAAAGCAACAGAAAAAAAAAAAGACATATTATCACCTTGACTATTTAATCCTTGGCCACAATTCTGTGAATTGGTGTTATATTATCCAGAGAATGGCTTGCAAATTTTTGCTGTTGTCAGTAGAAGTGTATTGGGAATTACATGGAAAAAAATAAACATTGACTAATAGACTGCAAACTTCAAACAATATGTCTTCTCTAGTTCCTATCAAGTCTTACGTGAATGCAAAATATAATGGTGATCAGACTTAATTTATATTGTGTTTTATGACTGTGATAGAAAATAAAAATAGCAACAAGAATGTTTAGTCATATTATTTTCCATGAACAGGAAGCCTTCAATGACATTACTCTGTTGCTGTGTTCGAGTGAATAGGTTATTTAAAAAAATAAAAAAGAAAAGATTTGGATTGCCCTACATCAGAGTTACATGAAATATATTGGAGTACTTTTATTGTTAATTTGCCCTGTAGTTATAAAAGAAAATTGTATGTAATGTGCTGTAATGCGCTTTTGTGATTATTAATTTCATTTACCATTGTTTTGTGTTTCTCTCAAATAAAAAAATACAGCATGTTTTGTTATATGTTAAATCTTTTATTGCTTTTGAACTGTGTTAAATTTGATTATATGGAAGTGCTCTAAAAGCCTGTTTTCTAAAGGAAAGATGCATTTTTGTCTCCCTCCCTTTCCCCTTGCTTTGGACAACCTGATTCTGAGTTGCCTTACCAGCCTATTATTGTATAATTTCTTCACATTGTCGTATTAAGTTAGCGTCACTTTTGTTATTCTGTGATATGAACTCAAAAGCAGACTGCACTGGCCAGTGAATATTTTCTCTGCCTGTTCAGTGCACATGAAAAATCTGTTGGGAACTATTCCCTGTTTGCTCAAGGCTGTGCCACATGAGTGGCTAAAAAGGATATAAAGGAGTGTTCCTGACCCAGTTCTGTCTGGGTATTTTTCAGACACTTTAAGTTTTTGGGGTTTTGTTTGTTTTTTTTTTTTCTTCTTCTCCATTTTGAGATCTCATAAACATGTTCACCTTTGTCTTACTCTGCATTGCTGGATTCCTGACTGATGTACTATCATGTCAATGTGTCCTTCTGCAGGTTGTTAAACGTGCTATGCTGTGAGCTCAATACCCTTTTACTCTTGGAGTCTCAGTATAAAGTGTCACAAGTTTTACTAACTGCTCAGGAGGAAAATGTCACAGAAACTTCGGAAGGACGAGGGTAAGAAGTGACTGATGTAAATGTTATTTTAACTATCAAACTTTTCTCCTGAGAACAAACACATGCATACCTTAGTGGCTTTAAACATACAAATACTCTCACTGAAGTTGGCTTCTAATGTGCATAAGTTTACTTACATGCAGGTTTGTCATCAATCTTAAATTATGTAAAGAGACAGCGCTTGTTCTTTTTCCCACATCCACCTCAAAAGTGTAAGAAATAAAAAAGGAAATATTTTTCTCATTTTTATTTCTATTAATCTCAAGTTGTTTCTTAAAAAAAAAAAAGTGCAAAATTTGTGGATGTAAATATGCCTTTTAATTTTTATTTTATATTATTCTTTTACCTATATAATATATAATTAGAGTATTATTTTAATGTTCATGCAGTAAAGGCATCATCAGTACTTTGGTTTTGGGTTTATTTAATTAATTTATAACTTAGTCAACACTCCAACTTCTGTGACTTTCCATTGCTGACTTCTAAATAAAATTGCACAATGCATCCTTTCAAAAAGAAAAGTGTATTTTGGGGACAGAAGTGGACAGTCATTTAGTCACAGACACTTTGTCCTTTCTTTCAGCATGCTGAATTTTAAGAACTTTCCTCTTACTGTTTGCTGTATGGCACCAGTACAGAGTTTAAATCAAACAGTATGGGTGAAATCTCAGCAGATACAGATGATTGTTGTTTACCTTTTAAGGATGAAACCTACTATTTCCTTACTAAGGAAAAAGTTGTAAGAAACTTGGTATATGAAATCAGATTTTTGTTCCTTTTAAGAAATTTTGTACCTTGGGCTACACAGTGAATTCAGACAGCAAGTTGACTGTGTGCTAAGTTATGAATAACTCTATTTGAGACAGCAGAAATTTGGTGGTAGGCCAAATAAGGAGCAAATCGTGATGGTCCATTAACTGTCTCTGCCCTAATTACTGAGCACGTGGGCATAACAAAGCTTGCGAAGTTTTCTACTCCTTTGTGTCCAGTAATTGCTCAGATGTTTCCAATCAGCAGTAGGTAGGGAGGTACAAAGTTAGGATAAGGCTTGGAGACATCTCAAAATACTTCATGTTTCTGTTTATTTCTTTATGCCTATGTGTTTTCCAGGTTGTGTTTTAACTCCAGTATGTCTCTCAAGGTATTCGTGCTCGTTAAAGTTTTCTGAATTGAACAGTTGGTAAATTAAAGTGGTTCTGATTTTTGGAGGTTTTTGGGTTTTGTTTGTTTGGTTTTTTTCCCCAGAGATTTTATAATTGATGGTCTATCAGTGGAGAGAAACCATGTTCTTGTAAGGATAAATCTGATTGGAGGACCACAGGAAAGGATTTTGCCTTTGAGAGTACTAAATAAGGTTAGAATCTAGAGTTCAACAGTTTCTCTTTCCATAACTTCTGCCTTCATTAATTGAACATTTTTGCTGATAATTCAGCATGTAGAAAATTATTTAACATTAAGAAATACCGGTCCACCTTTAGCTTTATAAAGGACTAAAATTTTTAAGAAGTGGTACACTGAAAAAATAGATTGTTCCCACTATCTGGGGATTGGCATGTGTCTAGGACATACCGTATTCAGATGAAATGTTTATATCACTCCATTTTAATGTTACTTTTCCTACTACAGAAGTGAATGCAATTTGTCTTCTTTTTTACTTTTATATTTCTGTGGGTTTTTTATTAGCTTTCCATTTTTTGTGTCTTCCTTTTATTTGGTATTTTTTTCTGTGCTTGGGCTTTCATCTGCAGTATCTAATACCTGGAGCTTTCATCGATCTTCTAACAATACAGTGTTTGTTAAGCAGCTCCTTTAAATGTTCTGCTTCTCACTAGCTGTCAGTCTCATAAAGATGAAATGCAAATTAATGTCAGCACAGCAAAGACAGCTAGATCAATGTATAAAGTTGGAAATAGAATTTGGGGGGGGGGTGTTTGTTTTTATAAAAACTGCAATTTCCTTTTTGGTTGAAAAAATAACTGTAAAATCAAAACTGTCAGTGGCATATACTGGAAAAAAATCTGGCTCAAATGCTTTTTGGATTTTGTATCCTTCAACTGTTTTTTTTAGTTATGGAATGTCTCATTGCAAATTGTACTATCAAGCATAATTTTGGTGCATAGGCAATAATTCTGGGAACTTTACCTGTGTGTTAATCGAGCAAGTGCTATTAATTCTTCTCCTAAACTAATTTTTTTCTGTTCCTGTTTCTAGGGCAGTGATCCATATCCTTGGCCAATGTTTTCATCGTTCCCTTTGCCAAAGTGCTATCTTGCAGAAATTCCTAGGAAAGCTGAATTCAGACAAGGTACATACAAAGCATGCAAGCAGTGCAGATGTCAAACAAGCATCTCTGTTGATTTTTAAATTTTTTTTTCCCTTCCTCCCTGTCCCCCATCCCCCAGATTATAATCTTCTAAGTATTTAAGGATTTTTTATTGTTGGCTGCATTTGTAGCTAAATAAGTTGGTTTGGTTTTGCTTGTCTGGCTTTGTGCAACTGTCAATCTGCAAAGCTCTGTTTAGTAATCTAATTCTTATGCAAACTTCAAGATTAACCTTTTGGCTCATCTCAGGTGGGTGACTCATGAGATACATTTATATCATCTCTCTAGTAACTGAAGCAAGACAGTATGGTTAAGCTACAAATTTTTTGTACACTATTTCCCTGATTCAGATCCCTCTGTTTACAAAGCTTGGTGGAGTGTGAAATAGACAGCGTTTAGGATAGTTGGTTTCCACATTGAACATCAATTTGGAATGTGGGCAGACTAAAGAATTCTTTGAAGAACTATCTAGGCAAAGCAGTTTAATTCATACAGAGAAACCGTTTTAAGGTTTTAATTTGAGTAGACAATGCAAAAGAATCTGATGAATGGTTCATAGTAAATAAATCATTGTTTCTATTTGTTCATGTTTACTGTATCCTTGAGATGTACTTACTAGAAATTATTTGTGAATTTTCTTAGCAGATAGAGATTTTCAAAAGTGATAGAAATTCTACATTAACTGTAGCATACAAAATAGTCTGTTTAAAAGATATCTAGGGGAAAAAAAAAAAAGTGATTCCCTTCTCTGACAAGAGGAAAGGTCATGTAGTTATAAAAGAAGGGAGTTTTCTGTATCTTAATTTTAGTAATACCATTCCAGGCTTCCTAAGGCAATTTTTGTAAGACAACAATCAAATTGGTATAAAGTGGATGCCCAGTTGTTTCAAATATGTATTCAAGGAAGCAGGTAGTATTGCTCTTAAATTGGAAAAGCATATTTTATTATATGCCACAGAATTTCTCTGTTCTCTTGTTCAGAGCAATTCTGTTGCTCATCATTAACCAGTGGGATAATGGAATAGAGATTGTAGTTGTCATTTTTGTGGATGACAACCAGCTAGGAAAGCCTGGGTAAAACTTTTTGGTAAACAGTGAGTTTGCTGAAATGCAGTTTCAAAGGTTTGCAAATGTTTGATGAAGTATTGAAATATTTTAATTTGAAATGGCATTTTTTATATTAACAGTAACTGAAGTAAAAGACTATATAACTGAAAAATGAACAGAACATTTAGTTTCATAGTCAAAACAAAATATTTTGTTTGCTGTTTGAAAAAAAAAAACCCACCACTTTCAATGTTTTGTTTTCCTTTTCAGTTGTCATTAAAAAAAAAAAAAGATTCTTCCACCAAACTGTGAATATCTGTTTTGTCACACTGCAGCTTTCAGGAAGTCTAAATTATTTTGAAAGAAAGTATCAGAATAAGTAGATCGAAAATGAAATTCATAAATTGCTATTTCCAGTGCTTGGAAAAAAAGAAATCAAGAGCATGAGTAGAAGATGGGGAATATCTGAACTGTATTCTTCAGCACTACAGTATGGCAGTGATAGAAGTGCTCTTTCAGAAAAGAGGTTAAAAATGTGATTACAAGGAAGATCTGTGAGTTACATTTATACAAGACAGAAGATGATATTTGTCAGCTGAAGGTGTTGAGTCCTTGGGTTGGAGTACTTCTAGCATGGACACTGCAGTCTAAAGAAAATAGATACATCTGAGGGATTCTAAAGCGCAGCTACAGATCGTGACTTTGAAACGCAATACGCAAGTATAGATTGAAATAATTGGAACTGGCTGATGCTGAAAAGACAGAGGTCATGCAAGTCTCTTAGTATGTTGAAAGCAGTTATAAGGAGGGCAGACTGATTGTTTTCTATGTCCCTGTGCAGAAAAAGGAATAGTTGGCTTACTTGGCAATAAAGGTTTGTTACAACTTAATTAAAAAAAATTCTAGTAGGCTACATCTGGAAGTCATGAAATCATCATTGGAGGTTTTAAGAACAACTTCTTTGACGTTGTGAATATTCAGAATTTATGTTGTGTGTTACTTACACAACTTGCCTGGAGGTTTTAAAAACAGTTCAGACAAATACTTGTTAAATTTTAATTCTGCTTCAGTGCAAGGAGACGGGACAGGGTTGACACAGTTGTCTTCTGAGTCGCAAGAGTTCTGCAACCACGCAAACACCTGTGCATCCTATGAGTGGGAATGCATGACTGCTTTGTTGTATCTGTCAGCAAGGGTCAAAGGCCAGCACAATGTTTCTGCGATTCCCTGAAGCTGTCTGTGTTCAGGTTTCGTGCTGCGGTGTTTCATTATGTAACTTGTGCGGTATCATTCCTGTCCTCTTTTTGGGGCGTTTATATTACATGAATAATTGAGACTACTGGATTCTTAGTACTGTTAAAGAACGTAGTTGCATTGGCTGAAAAGGCTGTAACTGTAGGTTTTATTCTGTCTGTCCTGATCTCTTACCTCCTCTCTTATTACCCAGGTGACATGGACACCTGAAGAGAAGCATACCTTTTCTTTCTCCTTTGAAAATTGGTCCTGTGACAGTCACGTAATCGTGATGTCAGCTGTAAAAACATAACTGGAGTTGATTATTTTTTTTGTTAAATATATCTGTAGAACAGATATTGGAGATGGCTGGGGGGGGGGGCGTAATTACAGGTGTGCACTCAGATACGATATTGCTGTCTCTGAACATGTTTCTCTTCTGACCCTCCCTTCAGATGGGATTGAAAGACAGATGCAGTAAGAGAACCTTTGTTTCCCAGGGATGTCTCTCAACTAATGGAAGTTGCCTTTCTGAGTGCAAACTGATGTTACTCACTGAATGTTTTGGAATTAGTGTGGCTGTTGCTTGCTGAAAAGTTTATGTACTACTGAGGTCAGGGAACAGGAAGCTTCATTTCCAGAGCCCTAGACCTCCTGTAGCCTGTGACTGCATCTAGTACAATGGAAGCCAGAGACAAAGCTTAAAGTAACACATGACGGGTGGTCACTGAAAAGGACTTATTCTCACTGAGTTTTCTATGGAGAAAACCCAAGAAATAGGTTTTTTTTCTTCCCTCTCTACATTCTGTTGAAGGACAGTGGTAAGCATGCATCACTGGCACCTTTTTGGTTGTTCAGTTTAGGGGGGAAAGAGAGGAGGTTACTAATTAGCTGTAAGAAAAAGAAGGGCAGTGCTAACTGCAGTCTGGAACATGTGTTTCCCAGCACCAAGGCTTGAAGGCTGCATCTTAGAGAACTTTTTTTGCTCACAGACACTGGCAACTGGATATTTTGCTTCACTAGATCAAAAATGAAGCTATCTTAATTTATGCTGGTAAAATTAGTAACTACATTGGAGTAGTGGAGTAATTCCTCCATTTCACAATGACACTTTGAATGGGTAGACTCACCCAAAATGTATATTGTATTTGAGGAAAATCTGTAGTGCTTCACTCTTTACAAATATCTGCCCTGTTTTTGCAGATGTTAGGCATTTGCCGGTATGGTATATGTGTCTGTAGAAAAGGTTATATGGAAAAATAAACTTGCCTCATTGTGTGTTAATATGCATTAATTATTTCAGCCAGTATTTAGAGTTGGAAAACTACTGGATAGCAGTATACTAATGGTTCACTTCTGCCAAAGATAATTTATAGTGAAGCTTCAAATGATTTATGCGGATCATTATTTACATGTGGAAATTAATTATGCCATTACCACCTGTTTACACTGCAGCAAGATACCCTGTTGCTTTTCTTTTGTCTTAATTGTTCAATTATTATTTCAGTAAGATAATTTAAGGAAGAAATATTAAGTGGTTTTCAAAGAGTGATACAGTCTTTTGTTATTCAGGATACAACTATTAAAAATAATGATTTTTTTACTTGTAATATTAGCTACACTGTAGGTTATTAAAAGTTAAACTTTTTAGAACCATATCAAACTGTAATATTCACTCTCGTATTTGCACAGATCTGTTTTCCTTTTCTTTTCCTAGCTCTGCAGTTACAACAGTTGATGATGAGTGTGACTGAAGAATAGTGTCCATAATTGTCCTGCAATGATGCATTCACTGCTTACCATTTCCAAATACATAGGCACCCCATCATTCATTAATCTTACTCTTTTCCTGGCTTGTACAGTCCAGAATTACTACCAAATATCTTAAGTGATAATGTTCTTAAAGACATTTGATTTTTTTGTCTCAGCCGCTATTCTCTGAGTTCTTTGCTTTATACTCTTAACTTGAATGGGAACATGCTGCCATGTTTCTGTTTGGGTTTTTTTTTGTTGTTTTTTTTTTTAATTGAATTTCTTTTCAGCCATGTTTTGTTTTTTGTTTTGTTTTTTTTTCTTTTATATCTGCCTAAAACTAGCAGTCTGTCTTTCTAAATTTTTTTTAAACTTTCTCTGCCAAAGAACCAGCTATATTAGCTTTCCTGTTATCCCTTAGAACTTCACATGAATGTTTTCATCACATGTACTTCTTTGACTTGTCCTCCTTTTTATATTTGGCTCAGGATTCATGTATAAGCCTGTTGTCTTCTACTCTTTAAGAAGTCCACTCAATTAATGAAAAATGAAAGAGAAGTAAGTGGACAGGTCTATCAGAAATGTACATGGGCTTTGCTAAAATATATATATCCTTACCTGGATTTGTTTTCATGTAGCAGTCAAATATAATATAGTCAGGTTATTCACTATCTCTAAATTTAGATTTTGAGTAAGATACACATGGATTTACAGATCTTACTTTCTTATCCACAGAAAAACACTTTTATCACAAAACAAAATCAGATGAGAAAAGGCTTGTGGCATTTCTGACATTTTCTAAAACTTTTATGAATTTTCCTAGGTCTTAGCTGCTTTAGACATAAAAGCTAGCTGAAGAATTATTTGAAGAATTATAAAGCAGCATCTTTTAGGGAATGAGATCGGTTTAAACTTGCAGAAAGTTATGGTGTGGTGGTTCAAATCTCATACGTGCAGGTAACTGTAGGATATTTACAGTGCAGTTCCATAGCTTCATAAACTAGTAAATGTGGTTTGTTTGGGTTTTTTTTGGTTTGGGGTTTTTTGGGGGTTTTTTTTGGGTTTTTTGGGTTGGGTTTTTTTTTTTTTTTGACAAGGTTACACAGAGCAACCAGTGCTAGCACAAAGGAAGGGATGCAATGGCAAAATATAACCACATACGAGGAAGAAGGCAGGACTGCAGCAGATTAATTAAATTGACATAAGCTTCTCTTCAATCACACTGTTAGGGTTGAGCATATTTAAAAGCTCACTATCATCAGAAAAGGAAGATCTTACTCATATCCTTCCTCACCTTTTTTTTAAATTTCTATTGCTGGGGGTTTTTTTGTTTGTTTGTTTGGGTTTTTTTCTTCCTCTGTTCCCTCACCTTCTGTCCTTCAGCAGTTCTGGTACTTCTTCCAGAAAAAAAAAAAAATCAAGTCATTAATGTAGGATAATTAATGAACCCATTTAGTGACGTACCAGAAAAGAGAGGAAAGAAGAGCAGGACTTCTCTCTTTTGGCATCGGCATGCGTTTAGAACACCTCCAACAACAGTGTGAAAGGCCACCCTCAGTAGCAAGCAATGTGCATAGCCCAGGACTGTGTGGTAGTTGTAGTTCCAGCTGTATAGTAATACCATTGGGCAAGTTATAGTTGCCTACTAACTTGTGAAAGTGAGCTGGCATTTATTTGGTATGAGTTTTTTGGAAGCATTTTTCATTCAACATCCCCCCCCTCCCCCCCCCCCCAGGTTCTCTCTTTTTTTTTTTTTCTTTTTTTTTTTTTTCTTTTTTTTTTTTTTTTTTTTGGTACTGTGGTGACCTGCTGGAGAAAGTGATAGTCCATGGTTAATGACAAGCTGTTAGAGAAGCAAGTGGTTTAGCTGGAAGAAAATAAGATGCTGTAAGTTGCCACAATATGATACCAGTTACAGTATGTAATGGATGTATTAAATGCATGGTTATGCTATAGTATCTTGGTTGCGTGGATCTTAAGCTTGTTTCTCTGTCATTTGAGTTTGAAAATTCCCGTGCACTCTCTGAGAATCCCAAGTCTTGTGTCCTCCTGGGGGGGGGGGAGGGGGCAAATCCACTGGTTAGATAAAAATGATTTCTTGTTTTCAGTAGGTTGCTTGCCTGTCACTATTCTGATGACAGAACACGTATCTGCATTAGTTACATTTGGTACATATTTTAAGTTGTTTAAGTTCCTTTTTTATTAAATACTACCTTCCCAGAGGAACCTTAAGACAAATACAGTGGTCCGTGGTCTTTAGCAAAATTTCAGAAAAGACTGTAGTACTGTAATCTATATTTCCTTATCCTATTGTTGGAGCATAAATTAACATTGTGAAAGGTCACATGTTTAAACAGTACAATTTTGGATGCATTGACACTGCTAGATACTAGCATGTGTGCATTTCAGCAATCACAAACCAAAGATTTAAATTTGTAAAACCTGCAAGAGAGCAAGAATATTAAAGAGACAAACTGTGCAAAGAAAAATAGGGGTCAGATCAAGAAGACGGAAGGAGGCAGCAGAGATAGATGGGCCATGATCTTGAAATCCTGCATTCTTGAAATTATTGGGGGATTTTTTTTTCAGTAGTTTTATTTCCTTCAGAGGGATCAAAGTTTCACCCTGGTCTCTTTTTGGTAAGCTGGCTGATTAAATCTCAGCTTGTAGTCGCTGATCCTTGTCTGCCAAACTGAATTACTACAATCCTTTAGTAAGTAAAATAACTATTTAACTTGTAGAGGAATGTTGCTTTGCAGTTCTAAGATTTTCTTCAATCTTCACTGGTTATAGAAATAGCAGAAAAGGGCAGAGAAGCAACTAGAAATCCTACTGATAATACTATAAGAGTAAATCCTTCTTCTCATTAAGTTTTCATACTCATGTAAGCTGTTCTAAGCATCAGTGCATGTTATTTGGAAAGATACTAACTGAGAATTTAGTTATTTGAGGATAACAAAGGAATTTCAGGTTAATTAATTTGGAATAATTATTAATGATAATAATTAAGTTACTATCATAAGCTTCTTTTGAAATACTATGTATTGTATAATAAATTCTGATGACAGGGAGAGAATTTACTGATTATAAATCATTAAGGTCTTTAGATCAGCTTGGAATAAATTATATGCAATATTGTAATTCTGTTGAAATTATTCTAATAATCTTAAAGGAATAAGAGAGTTTTAAAATAGTATTTTGTTTGTGGAAACAAGTTTTATTGGAAAACTGAAATACTATAAAGAAGTAAAAGTAACTGCAAATATTCTAAATAGCCATAGGCTGGCTCAAACAAATGTTGAATCTTTAATCAGAAGTCACCTTTCGTGACAGAATTCATTTCCATGGTGTCCAAAATGTAGAAAGAGAACAAAGGAGGGCTTGCAACGTATGAAGAACCTCTATCACCTTAGTGAATAGTTAGTATTGGTGTAGGCTACGATCCTTTTGTAATGATGGGAACTGTATGGTCCCACAGCACAGGGACTGTGCACAGCTGGAGTGCATCTGCATTTACCTTATTACAGATACCACCTTTTATTGTTCCCCTTGAGTTGACCAGAAAATATTTCATAGCAGGATCAAGTACTCTGGGAAGCACGTTGCCTGAGGAGAGGCAGTCTAATTGATTGTTTCCATTTTGTAGGGGTCAGTATTTTCTGTTAGAAAACTGAATTTGATCAGTTTTATCTTACACAAAATTGCTTTATAAAATGACTTGGCATTTGAACTTGAAATTTATTCTGCCTTCAGATAGAATTTGAATAGTCATCCCCTCCCAATATATTAGCATTTTTTAACAAAAGTTGCATATGGAAAGAAATTATTTCTCTTTGATTTGCCAAAGCATATGTATGCATTATTTTTACCACTACCTTGTATATATTATTCAGTGTGCTGTGTCATCATGTGTCATGGTAGCTTGCTAGTATTCATTGTTCAGCGTGAATTCCAAGATAGACATTTTGATTGTTGAAAGCCAACTTAACATTTTCATTTACGATTACACATGCTGGTTCTACATTTGTCGCTATGGTTCCTCTGTTTTCAAACCTCTGTGAGACTCAGCTAGTTGTGAAATTTACTGCCTCAGCCTGTGAGATTTTATTCTAGAAAATTGGTAGAGTATGTGTAATTTCCTCTACCTTAGTAGAAAATAGAGAGAAAAAAAAAAAAATCACTCTTAGCCAAGAGAGAGAACATACTTACTGTCCTTTTGTCGTTGCATCAACGGCAATTTTAATTTTGAAGGCATGTCTCCCTATTATAAAGGGAGAATGTCTCTTTAATAACAAGGTAAGAGTAGCAGTAAGGAGCAATCTTTGAAATCCTTTCTTTGCATTTAAAAGGAATCTTTCATAAAGATCTTTTTGTAAGCTGTTCCACAAATTTGTTTTATAAGGAAGCTGAACATATAATGTGAAACATTATCTGATATATTTGTGCCTTATATATAGCAATTGTACCAAAAGACTGTGTTTTAATAGTGCTCAGGTAAAAAGTCAAGCATTCTGAAGTTAGAAAATGCCTGAATTAACATTGTTGCAGCCTCTGACAGTACTAACAAAGAACCTGTGGCCCTGGACTGGAGCATGTTGTGTGCACCTCAATTCTTCAGAAAACTCAATTTAAAATTCTGAGTTTCTCTAAATATTAACACAAAACTTACAAGGTGACATTTCAGCAACAGCAAAAGCATACCTTTGGTGTAACCTTTTGTCCCAGTTTTAAGTGCTTGTGCTAAAGTTGAGAAATGCTGGCGATTATCAGCAAAGCTATTATAAGAATTCTCATAGCATGGGCAGCCCAATGTATTTTTGCAAATTTTACTCGATAGGTTTGTCTAGCAACCTGGAGGCATACACATATATGCCATAAAATCTGTCCATATTGGAAGCATCTAAAGGAAACCTGCTTATAGAAAGAAACAGAATTTTTCTATGAAACACTGTTATGTTGCATGTTTCATTTCATGTTCTACAATAGTGTTGCCACCTCATGGTTTTATTATTAAACCAATGATATTTGGTGGAGGATCTTTGCCTGTCTTCTATTTTAGATTCTCAGAGTGGTGAAATTTCGTGAAAATACCAAACTACTTTCTTTAAGTAGTAGTAATTCTTTGAAATGTCTTTCCAATTCTTACCATTTCAGAAGAGGAGTAATAACTTTAGGGCAGTTACAAAATGTGCCTCAGTAATATCTTAAATATTCAAAACCCAGCAGTAAGTAGAATGAATATTTCTGTTCTGTGTAAAGTAGAATGTCATCAGCTTTAGGACTGCTTCTCCAGTTTAATTGTCATAGGATAAGGCGTATTTTTTTAGTCTTTTCTTCCTAAGGTATGAGGTCTGCCAAAAATACCAGAAAACAAGAGAGCTCTCAGCTGCATCTGACTTTACTGTTCTTCATTAAAATGGTTTCTAGTTTCTGAATGCATCTACTTGTTTCTGTGGTACTCTGTAACTAATAGCTTCTTATTACTTACATAGTAAGTTGAAAAGAAAGGAAAAAAAAAAAAAGAAAAAAGAGCCAAGATTATCATTACAGAATAACACTCATTTTTAATTTCTTCTAGATAAAGATCTTGACAAGCTCTTATCACTATTTAAAAGTCCAGAGAAGCAAACCGGGTGGACAGAAATTTGTAGAAAACAGTTCTGCAAAGTCATGAAAGCCAGACCAGATATCATCAGTGGAACAAGTGAGTATGACTTACTGAGTTTAACAAAGCAAGCAAACAGAAGGCCACTAGTAAGCAACCGTTCTTAAAGTTTCATTGAGGATTACATTATCTATACAAGTAGTCAATAATTTTGTGTTGATTGCAAAAACTATTCCAATGGCATTTTCCTGAGAAAACAAGGTTTGTGCCTCGCATCCTATTTTTCTCTCTTTATGGCCATCATCCCTCTCTGTTGGCTGTTTCCAGTGAAATTTGACACAGAAAGAGGGCTCAAATATAAATCTTTGTTTCAGATCTCTAAAGGGTCCATTACTGAGATGCTGAGAAAATGGAAAAGAGAGCCTGAGAGAAAACAGACATTTCCCAGAGATCAGTGAATGACTTTAAGACGGGTTGGGAAATAACATTAATGGCCAATTTCAGTAAACATTTTCAGAATTAAGCCATACTAAACATCAAAGAACCCACTCATTCAGGTTTATCTTCATTTTCTTATGTATTTTCTACTTAAGAGTGCACTCATGCAGGAGCATTGGTATAGATCAGTTAAAACAACAGCCAAAACAAAAACAGTGATCACCCATATGACATAAATAATCAGAAATCAGATGCAATAATTAATTTGTAATATCATATAAACTTGTGTAGCAATAAAGAACTAGGTGTTTTCAGAAATTACTGGCTTCCATTTCTGTATAAGTTCTGATTATGGTCAGATGGTCAGTACGTAGTCGAACTTTTTGTTTACAGATGCCAAAGGCTTCCCTTTAAATTCTTCAGGTAAACTATTAATACAGCTGAGAGTGAAGACAGGTGAAGTATCTTCTATATGAGATCAAAGTAACCCAGCATTTGTGTTTTATAGAGACCTGAATTTTATGATAAATTATATAGCAATATAAAAGTTATAGGGTGGTTTCAGAAGCCTTAAGGAAGTAATTTATACAGGAACTGATTTAGTATTAAAATAGTTAATAAGAAATTTGTCATTTGTATAACGTGGGTAAAATTAGTACTTATTGAATGTTTCTAAATTCTGAGCTTTTTGTTCTTATTGCTTGTTTGAAACAAGCTTGAGTCTATAGTCTTAGGTGATGGTAAACTAGTCAGAAATTTTACCTTCAGTTTGGAAGAATGTGTGTGTAGACAGAATACATATATATTTGTATATAATGCATATATGTACTTATAATATACATTATATTGTACATGTCCACAAATGCATGTATTCAGACATCTCTGTGAAACAGGTGAACAAATAGAGACTCATAACCATTCAGAAACAACTGAATGTATTTTATATGAGCTTCTGCTGGTGTAAGAAAAATAAATTGAGGAGTAGCAATTAAAAAAACCCTAGATTTTTCTGGAAAACTTGTATGTTTACTTTTCTTGCATGACTCTGATCTAGTAGTTCAGTGAGGGGTTTTTTGGTGTTATATGTTGTGAAGCACAAAAAATTTAGTCTTTGTAAAATCAGTTTTGTTTGAATGCAGCATATTTTCTAGACTATTCTCTTCTTGGATTATATGAAAATTTTGTTGAAAATTGTTAGTCTGTCTTCCTGCATCTAAAAGGAATTATTTGTTGAAAAAACATATTTTTACAGAAAAATGGAACATACATTTAAAGTAGATGGCTTACAAAGAAAAAAAAGTCTTTCCTTTTGTGCTTTGTAGTATCCATACACAGCCTCAAAACCTGTGTAGGTTGTTTTTCTGTAACTTTGTTGGAGGTACCACAAGCTAGAATGAGGATTAGAGAGAGTCATTAAGATTTGTTAACCCAAAATAAAAACGTTATGCTTGCTTCTGGATAACCGTTTCCAGCTGAGATGGAATCAGGAGTAAAAGTCAGCAGGAAAGTATCTGTGGAATTGTTGTTAAGCCTCACAGGGACTTCTGCAAGTGCTTTCACAAACCACACAAAAAAGTAGAGTATGAAAACAGAAACAGAATAGCATAATGACACAATAAATAAATAAATAAATAAATAAAACACCCTACAAAAGGGTAGTAATATTATAAATTCAGTCTAAGTACTGGTAATTTAAGGTGGATGCGAAGCTGTTCAAATGTTGCATATCTGCTTGGAGATATTTCAGAAGCAGCAAAATATCTGCTAGCTGTGTGGTTTGAGACAACATCATTGAAACTATTTTATGACACACAGCTGTGCTGCTCTGTATCTTTTGCAGCATGTGAAGCTCTCCCAAATTTCAGAGGACTGAGAGGCTTCTGTCCAGATTCCAAGAAATCAAAACTTTCTCTTTAGTTACAGATGGAACAAACTTCAAGGATTATAGGACAAAGATGCATACTTACGCTTCATGTACTGCACCATTTCTAAAGGAGACTAATATTAACAGCAGTTGAGCCAGAACATAATCAGCAAAGATGACATTAGATTCAATGACTGTATAGTGCAACATGTATTGATTTTTAAAATATTTTCTGATCTGGTGTCAGGATTACCAGATGCTGAATCTATAGAACCTGCCTGAACTCCATCAGAAAATTCTTGAGCAAACCATATAGTATTAATATCTCTAACTCACTCTTCTGGTGTTGATTACCATCACATTGACTTGATCAGTGTTTTTGTGCAAAATGCTATGGTATCGCATTACTTTTGGGAATGTCCATCTTCATCCCTAGATTGGTGTTTTCTCTGCTAAAGCATCACCTCTGACTGTAGCTTTTAAGTAATTTCTGTGGTCAAACGTCAAGATCCAGTTTTGAATAGCTTTATTGAACTGCTAAGAGGAGATACAAACCTTCCTTAGGCTTGTATGTCTTTTAGTGTGGCAGGACTGAAAGCGTGGGTTTTTCCTTGGTCATCTAAAAGCAAATCGTATGGTAGACAATCAGCTTCTACATTCTATGGTTTTAAGCACAATAAGCAAAGACAAAGGCATTCTTCCAGTCATTCCTTCTGTTAAAGTGCCACAGGTTTGTGGATGCTACGGATATAGCTGCTTGGTGTTGAGTGGCTTTGCCTATGTCTTTGGGTCACTTAGATCAGCTAGAGAACTGTCGAATAGAGCCCTTGGTCAGGTTAAGTCTTGGCCTCTTTTGGACTACTCTTTGCAATACTTGTGGCCTCCCTGAAGCATCTTTAGTACATCTAGATAAGAGCTTTCTATGTATTGGCATTTAAGCTTTGGCAGGAATAGAAATGGGCAAATCAACTTGTCTGAGCAATAGCTTAGATTTATGTAGAAAATTATTAGTCTGTGTGTATCTAGGCTTAGTATATTGTACGTTCAAATTGTTCACATGACTGGGAGGTATTTTTTTTGAACCAGTATCTCAGCTTGACTATTTCATCCATGCCTTTTTCAGTTGTCTCTCCCTTCTCGTCATTCAGGCATGGCGGAAGGCATTTCTGTTGTTTTCAACTCCAGCAACTTGTTTTTTTTCTGTTCCCAGTTAGTGTTGTATGAGCAGCTGACCGCTTTCCTGTCTTGGCAGATTCAACATCTATAATCCTTTCTTCTCTTAGGAGACTTTAAACCCCAAGTAAGAGAAATTAAGGGTGTTGCAGGGATCATATAATTAATTATATGCTAACATTCTTCCCTTCATAACAAAAGATATTGAGTCCCCAAATCCTAATTATTCTCCTCAAGCTTTATGTCTGTATGTGGGTATGGATAGGGTTAATAAACTCAGCTGAAGTGACTTCCTCCATGGAGTCATTCAGATTCTGCCTGTGGTCTGCTCTCATTTTTCAGTATGAACAATTTAAAAATATTGCGTTCACAAAAGAGGTTTTTAGAATAATACAAAAAAGATGTTTACCTTTTTATGTCCTTACTTGATTTTTCAAGGAGGCTTGTTTCAGAATTAGAGTGGAACAGTGGGTCTTTTATGTTACGCAGCAAGAACGATTGCAAATAAAAACTTCTGTCTCCCAAACCAGTTTGGAGCAATTTCCAAAGGAATATCCCATAAGCAGTGTAAGCGCACATGAACGTGCATGTATGTATGTGAAGATTACAACATTTGAATAAGATTTGAAAGGCTGGTTTTTCCATTAATAGGGAAGATACTTGTATATAAGATATGCGACCTTCATCTCTAATGGAAGCACTGTCAGAATTTTTATGATCTTGTTTTCTTCTTTTCAAAGAAAATGCAGGTTGTTCCTTTGCCATTTCAATGTACAATAATTTAAAGTCTCTCCCATCATCTTAGGAATTCAAAAAAGTCCTCCTTATTGTTGCCATTGAGTGTAATTGCCAGCTGTGTTTTTCATAGATTTATTAAACTGAAGTATTGTTGATGGAGTTGAAATTTTCTGACACCACTCTTACAAAGAAGTCAGCTGACCAAGGTTTTCACTCTTGAATTTTTAACCTCTAGCACAAGTCAAGCAAGACTACTGTTAACTCTTAAGATTAAGGTTTTTTTCTTTTAAACCCCTCTGAAGCATCTGTGCACTGGTATAGAATATGATACAGTAACACTAGTTACATTAGAGGATCTAAAAAAATTTTATGCTTTTTGCAGTTTTTTACCTTTTTGGCTTAAGCCTTTAAGAGTAGGAATTAGATAACGTCTCATGGTGGTTACATACTAAAACAGTTTTAATCACATGGATTTTTTTAATCAGTGCTCTTATACAGTTTAGAGGCCATTTTGATTACCTTCCTTTTGTACATTAGTTCCTCAAGGAAAAAAAACCATCCTGTAGGAATTCAGGTGTTTTATGAGCATACTGCAATCATTTAGGGAATTTTAAAACTCTCTCATTTATTTTGTATATGATTACACACTCCTAAATTAAAATTTTGTGGATTAAATTTGCATGAGGTAATTGCCAGTCTCTCAAAAACTTCAATGTTAATACAGCCAAGCTACCATAATTTAAGAAAATCAACATTTTCACCGAGTTGGTAGGCCACAGCCCTAATCTCTATCTCTGAATATAACCTCTGCATGAGAATGTGGGGTTTTATAATACTGACTGTACTATGCAATGAACTTTCCTAAATTTCTTTTGTCTACTTTTCCCATTAAATGAAAATCACTGAACCAATTTCCACCTATATAAAGATTTTCAGGGAATGTTCAAATGGCAGCTAAATGACTTAGTATTAAAAGAAAAAAATTAAAATAACTACTTGTCATTTCACATGGACTTTCTTTTGGAAGAGACAATGTCCTGTGAAACCCTCTATTTATGTATTAACCACATTTGTTTTGATAAATTCTTATGTGTGTCTTCCTCTCTCAAACTTGATTAAAAGCTTTTCAAAGATCCTGATAGGCACTTAGATAAATATTTTCAAATGGTGGAAATCAATTTAGTGCTTGAGTTTCAAAAAATTGCTTAGCAGTTGAGCTGTCACTTCTCCCATTAACTCAAGCACTGAACTGAAATACTCGACTGCTAGGTCAAGCGTGTGGATGCCTTCCAACAAAAAGGGAAGAAATGTACAATGTTCTGACTTGGTTTTAATTTTTCTGAACTATGTGGTATTTTATTCTTTTTAACATAGTTCCTGTTTGTTATTATAGTATGGCATATTTCAGTAATCACAATACTAATAGTCATACAGTAAACATCTAGCTAGTTACAAATTTTAAGTTTAATTTCTGCTTTTTGCAATCTACAGCTCCAGGTATAGACACCTTTTCTCATTTTACACAAATATTTGTTATATTCTTTGTGGACCAAATTCCACTAAGCATATTAGTGAAGATTAGTGAGGTTGTTTATTCTCACAAAATGAATAAACTGTTACTCTTCTATAAAATAATTTGCTTTTTGCTAGCCCCATGTGGTTTATTAACCATGATTAAAAATAGCTATATTATATTTAAATAGCAGTTTCTTGTCTCCATAAAAATGCATAAGAATATAAATTACATATGTAATTTTTTTTGTTTGGATTTAGTAGTCCTTTGCAATGTAAAATTAATTTTGTTACTGTTGGAGTTGGCTCCTCTAACTGTAAATCCGTGTTTAGCTGTTGCAGTGAAACTTCTTTTCTCCTTTGCCCTACCCATCAACATAGTATTACCAAAACTCAACCTTTTAAAAACTTTTTCTAGACTCTCTCAGTATAAATTGATTTCTCTAAATGTTTTAGACAACTAATCGAGAAAAAAAAAATAAATCATGATTTAATACCAGTATGTTAGCTTAAAATGGTTGGAAGAAGAGTTAATTGCCTTTATGATATCTTTTTCTTCATTTTTTTCTGGCATAAGAAGCATCAGACTGTGAGTGGAGGTTCTGCCATCTTCCTCTTCCTCCTCATGCACGAAAAAGCTTGCACTGCAATCTCCTGTGTTAGTTTTTCTGTCAGTAAGGCTAGTTCAAGAGTTCTCTAGCTTTCCCCATTGCCACCTCCATCACAGATGTTTACACTTTCTGCTGATTCAGCTGCTCCTACAGCTATCCACTAAAATGGTTAAGTGGAATTATTCAGTATAAAACTGGCAATACCACGTGTAGGTGCATGGAGTAAATGTGCAGGAGCGGGTGACTAGGGGCTGAAGCTTCAGTGCAATTAAATTGAGCTGCTGCCAAGGATATGGTAACGTGCCGACTGAAAACAGGAAATCCCACGGGGAGCAGCACTCGTTACCCTCCACATACATTTCCTTGCTATGCATTACTGTGAAAAGAATTTTATATCAGTATTCTATAAATTCTATTTGTCATTACAACAGCAGCTGTTTTGGGATAGTATTTACGTACAAAACATGTTTGTTGTTGCTCTCTTAAATTCTTAATGTGGCTCATCTCAATATGGGCTTCCTCCATGCAGTATGCGTAAAGGCTTCCTTGTATCCTTTGTTTAAATCTGTAAGGTGGTTGGTAGCGTGCTCAGTTGCAGTAGCCTCAAACTTGCAGAATTGAGGAATCGGCAACAGTTTTTGCTAATGATTTGTTACTGAGAGTTCTCACTAACTTCCTGGCTAACATGCTGTTAAGTTGGGAGATACGATTTCCTACCTAGTGACCAGATGTCAACATTTGACTGACTTTTGCAATATTTGCAGACTCAAAGTTCCATGGCAAGAACTGAATAAGAACATTATGGTCATCACAAAATACAGAATTTCCCAATGGAAATGGTCCTAGTCATAAAATACAGAATCTTCCAAAGGAGATGCTCCTATTGCTTAATTTTAAGTGAATAATTTTTATCTTGGGATGGCATAGGTAGTTTTATATCGTGTTTTAAAACAGCCCTTAAAACTTCATTTACTTTTGTTAGCATCATTTTAGGGTAGTGTGGGGTTTTTGTTGTGTGGGGGTTGTTTTGGGTTTTTTTCTTTCCTGTCTACATACACCAACAAATATGGTAAGATACTGTAGTTTAATTATAGTTAATTTTCATTTCATATTGAAACTGTGTAACAAATTCTGAAGTAATCCTTAGAGGATATAAATGGGATTTTCTTTCCGTTTACACTGAATATATTCTCAGTAAAGCCATTAAAATTTAATTTAATTTGGAACGGTGTTAGGAATGCAAAAACTCAATGCATGCTTTGAATTGTTCCCCCATAAAAAACATGAATAAACATGCAGGAATTAAAATAGCTTTAGTTTCTCACATATTGTCATTTTGTTAGGTAATGTGGTTCCACATTTTGTTCATTGCCTCTAATGTTTTAATGTTTTAACTTCTTGCAGTTTTGGCAGAATTAATTGAAAAGTTCGTGTCACATCTTTCTGAAAGCCGATCGGATTGTTATTTCAGCACAGGAAACTATGAAGGTCAGTTTCCTAATAACTTTTTGCCATGCAGCCTCTTCATATTTAAATTGCTTTCCTTTTAAATGTATCTGTAGTGTTTTGGGGATTGTTTAATATGTTATTTAACAATTCAGAAATTCATTACTTAACTGGTGGGAAGTACCTTACTTTGGAGCAAAAGATGATGTGTTTGAGTAAACAGTACAGATATAATTATTAGTGATGGGCTTTCATATTTCTGTATGTGTAATGGAAAGATGGAGATGCAGACCAGGTGAGGATATGATTCAAAGTATTTGTTGAGACCTATTATAGAATGATTTGCAAACCTGGTGGCATAAACATTTAAGATGGTGTAAGCAATCTGCCTCACTTTTTGAAAGCCCCATAATATATAATCAACCCAAAGGTATGCAATTTATATTGCATTAAAGGATATATATTAAAGAACTGCTATTGTTGGCAGAGTAATCTGAGTGTTAGTTTTGTACAGATGTTGTGCTTAGAGCCAAGAATAAAGGATGAATGATAAAGTTAATTTATTCTGAGTGTAATGTAATACATTTTAATATTTTGAAGCACATTCAAAATCAGAAGATTTAGAAGCATTGTTAATACCTGCCAGAAAATACACTTTCCTTCTTTACTGTCTGTCCAGGACTTTCCTCTGAGGTTGTAGTTCAGTCATTTAGAGTACTTATTCTGCCACTAACTCTGGAGAACCAAGCCTGCTTTGGGGACAGTTTGTTATTTATACTGATATTTTATTCTCACATCCATAGGATGCAAATATAGTGTCCTTGGAGACTTCACAGACTTGCCTTTGAAGTTTCAAAGCATAAAACCCCCTTAGTAATTTAGCGGATCTCTTTCTTTTAAGTAGTGGCCTTTACCTTCTGAAAGCTTGCTAACAGAATACTCTTAATTTTATTTGAGAATCTCTCTCTTTGCGTAATGAAGAGAGTTGCTGAAGTGACAGTTCTTTCTGTCACTATTTTATTTTTCCTTAAAAGATCCTTAAAGAGTTTTTTTGTTGTCCTGCATTAGTTTGTCATTTACTTTTCAACTTCTCTGGAGGCATAATGAGCAACAAAAATCTTTTCATGGACTCATAATACTTGCTATTTACATATTTCTGACACTTCCCAATTCAAATGATGATTTTGATGGTTCCTTTTAAAAGCCCACATAATGTCTTCATGATGTAAGTGATTTATTTGAAACCTAGACTGCCCCTCTTTACATCTCTCTTTTTAAGTCACAGTTCAAAGTATCACGTATTCTCCAATGATACAGAAGGCCTGGGTGTATTTTTCTTTTCTGTCTTGGGGAATGCCTATGTTGCATTTCTCTGGAGAACAGTATAGCCTGCAGACCTAACTGTTCAAGGTTATCTCAGTGTTTCCTGTTAGAAAAACAGGAAAACCTGCTTGGTTTGAATAAGGCAAAAACTAACTAGAGGAGGAACAGAAGTCTAACTGTGCAACCTCCAAGTGGATGCCTTGTCCAGCAAAGACAGCATCCTGCTTTTTCTTAATCATAGCAGCTAAGTGCTTCCATCCAGTGTGGAAGAACTCTAACAACGGGAAGCAGTTGTCCATACTCTGTTTGCTCAGATGTCGAGTACCTTAGTTTCAATCCACTCTTCTCAACCTTTTGGTCAAAGCTAGGATTTAAAACATGTTCAGGAAGGTTGAACTTGGATCTTCCACTTCACTGATGTGCGATTTCACCATGAACCATTGGTTAGGTGGAGGTGGCAACAACGCTACATTATTTATCTAAAATGTAATGCCAACTCTGAAGAAACACCAGGTTTGAAAATCCTGTGACAATTGTATACATTAATTTTTTAGAATGGAAAATCCCAAAGAATAGGTACAGAAACAAAACAAAGATAACATAATAAAAGCCTCAATTCTTGATTTTTTTTTTTGAGCTTGACAGATTTTTCCATGATAAAATAACCCAGTCTGCATGATACTCCTTTTTGTGTTTTATGAATATTTTTTTCATTCGGTCTTATACAGGCACTATTGGACATTAATTCTGGATAAATTTGCCTGTTCAATTCTCAAATAAAAGTTCCAAAATTGAAGGGTTGGCTGATAAGCAATTTTCATTTACAAATGCTTTTGATATTCCATATGCTTTAATGAAGACAAGCTTGGAAATGGGAGAGTGAGAAGCCTTCTCAAGGATAGTCAGTAGTCTGGTGGTAAGAAACTTATGTGAAATGTAGGCAAAGGGCTGGTGTTGTCTTAAGTGCTTTCTTTCCTTGCCAGCAACACCGTGATCACAGATGCTTTTTGTGAAGTTCTCCAGTCCAGTAAAGAGTGTTGCTCAGGCAAACAGCATGTTTCATCAAGGGTTTCTTTAAGTTTTATAGGAAAATAGTTACTAAAATTTCATAGCACCTTTTTCAGACAGGTGTAGCAATGAGTGTTGTCCAGGGAAACTAGTTTAGACCAATAAATTCATGCTGATTGACAGGAAAGTGAAACAAAGATCTGGCTCTAAAATTGAATATATGATCATACTTCTCTGTGGAACAGTGAAAGGGCTTGATTCTAAGAATCAGTTGTATAGCTAAATTAACACTCATTTCGGGTTCTTTTTTACATCACAAAACATACAGTGTGGCATTCCTATGAAGACAGGGAATGCGCTTTGAGAACCCAAGTCTGTATTATGCTTCCTATGTTTGTACAGAAGGGACAAACAAAACATGCTCAAATCTTTAGACCTTATTTGCTTAAAACTAGGTTTCTCACTGATTGAATAATGATTGATCAGATTTGTATACATTTCCTGGGTTTTCTGCTGATGTGTATGAAGGGTTGGAATTTCTCCAAGGAGAGCAATTAATTATTGAATGCCATCGTATTTCACAGTATCTTTTCCATATATGTATGTGTAAGCACTATCTAAGCTAAATCCTAAAACCGCTGTTACAGTAGAGACATTTTTCTGAATTAGGTAAAGCTAATGAGTTGTTAGAAGGTAAACTATATTCCAGAGGCATCTTTCTAGCTGCACATCTAAGTAAGCCAAACATGCACTTGGCAATTGCGTGTGTCCACCATTCTCTTGAATAAATTTGGGTCTGAGGAACTGAAAAAACAGTTTCTAATAGTTGTTTCATTTTAATGAAGAGAAGCCACGATTTTCATGAAAGTGGATTCAGTACAATGCATAGATATTCAGTGTTTATCATGTCTCTTGAAATGAGAAATTGATTATCTTAAAAAATGACAGCTTTCTAAACCCATCGGTAGTTGTAATTAGAATAACACAGTCATCCATCTGCTGTGGAATCCCTCAGGATTTCAGTCTATTATAAAATTTGCAAATATGGAAAAATCAAATTAGTTTGGGTTGTTATCATTTTCGAGATGAGAGAAGGAAAGATATCTGATAAACGACTATGCAGTTGCAGTGTTTAATTATAAACGGTAACACAAATCTTACTTGAAGTTTACTTTCTGCTAGCAGCAATGATACTGCTGTGATGTGGATTCAGATGAGTGAAATAACATACAATATGTATATTAAATGTTAATGAACTCTGGCTATCCCCTTTCCCAGAATTAATACTTACTAGGTTGCTTTTATTTTTCTTTCTTCTTAAAAAACCAACCAAACAAACAAAAACCCAAAACAAAACAGAACCATTGAAAACCAAATCATTGATGTCTAGCTGTAATAGTCGATACGATGGCAAGAAACTGAAATTTGCTATAGTGGTAAAATAAGTATGATGCACTGGGGATATGAAGTTGCTAAAATAGCCACTTGCTCTTCCTGTTAGCAAATTCCAGTTCATTGCAACATAAATGCTTTGCAGAAATGTATTAGTTTTCTCAAGGTTCCAACAAACCCGTTTCTTAAAGAATTCCACTTGCAGAGTCATCTAATGTGTTGGTGTCTGGACTTCTTAATTGATCTCCACCCTGTGTTGCAGACTGCCCAAACTTGGAAATGCTACAACCCTTCAGGATCAACTGGTTTTTTTCGTAGCTCTGGTTGCGCAGATGACTTTGCATTTGAGTTCTCTATTTCCACTGGACTTTGTCTCTGAAACAGCTCTGCCATGTACTGCCGACGGGACAGAACCTCAGGGATTTTGGGTCTTGGCTGTAAAACTCAGAAGTCACGGTGTGTTCCCTCTCTAGATGAGGCTTAGTTCTCTGACTGAACAAAATCTCATAGGAACTTTCTACTGTTTAATGAGCTCTTAATCTTCTAAGGGTCAGGTGGGTTGGGTAATGAACTGAGAAATTTTAAAAACACCAGTGGGAAGTTATCAGTATAGACCTGATCAGAAGGAGTAGCAAATGAGAAATACAGGACTACAACCCCAAATTGGGCTGAAAGGGAAGGAGAAAGAAGGGCATTCTTCCCTTCTTCCTGCATCATTTGGTGAGTGGAATTCTTTAAAGACGGCTGCCCACTCTAAAGATGCTGTTAGCAAAAAGCATTTTGCCCTTTGCCAGTTTATATGTAACTGGACTGAAAAAGTGGTTCATTCTTGATGATGCTGCTGCCAAAAATAGCCTGAGTTTTTGTGATGACCAGTACATAAAGAAGAAGTTCTAGGTATGAATATTTTGATCTTGTATTATGACAAGCATACTGACGACATAACAGATACTTTCAATAGTCAAGGTGGAATTGCACATGAGATTATCTTGCTCTGATTAGAAGCCAACAACATTCTCCAGCAGTTATTCTTGGATCCCATTTACATTGTCTCCATTCACAGTTCAAATCCAACAATAATAATAATTTTCTTCAAAATAGGATTTTTTTATAGACAATTCTAACAATGAATATGAGATTCAGACTGTCAGAAGTGCTCTAGATGACTAGCCTGGTGGAGGAGATGACACCATCAAAAAATGGTAGCAAAATGGCAGAAGAGAATATAGTGAGAAACGTATGACTTCTGCCTCAAGTCCAAGTGATGTTTTAAAATGGAAAACTTTCATAAGGATATCAGAAGGAGAGAGGATAGGTACTGACAAAATATAAAAGTTCCATACTCACTGCTTGGGCACCTGCCCACTGACAGTTAGGTACCTGTTGAAGAGTAAGTAAAAAACCCTGCTTTTTTGGTAAAAATAAAAGTTGCGAGTTCCACAATTTCAGTTTATATGGGCAAAGCCAAGGACTAGAGATCTGATAGCAAATGTAACTACGTACTTTAAAGCTTTTTGAAGCATCTGCAGGAATTATGCAGGTAGCTCTGGCCATCATGGGATTTTCAGGTGTTTGCAGTATTGTTACTTGCGTGGTTCCTTTGAATCAAAAGTATTTTCCATCCATACAAAGAAAACTAATCTTACTTACCATCACTGAAGTTAAAATTTAACATTTTGCAAAGATTATTTATATAGCCATAAAAACATGTGGCCTGGACACTGGGAAGTGAAAAAGCTAAATAAATAATGTGATCAACAGCTTTAGTAATTTTCTTCACTTAACACAGAAGGGAAGCCAGTAGTTTCTTTGGGGTAACAGCCGTTAAACAGGGAAATAAATTAATTATTACCTAAAGACCATACAAGTTGAGGAAATATGCTGTAAAGCTGTTTCAGCTTGGCATCCTGTCATTTCAGCATAAATGCAATGTAGCCCATTTTCTGACTTAAACACATAAAAGCTTCTTTGTAGTAAGAGGGGAAAATGAATAAGAAAGCAATCTTTCATATGAGTTGTAAAGTCGATTGAAGTCTAGTCTGATCAGAAAGAATACTACTGGACTGTGCGTGCCAGTTAACTTACTCTATAGTGTCTGTAGCTATAGATTGAGTTTAATAATAATACATAATAATAATAATAATTGCCTTTGCAAATCATGCCTTATGGGACTGTGCTTTTGCATGAATGCTACAAAACATTTTGAGAAGTACTGCCCATTGAGAGCTTGAAGTGGGCATGATCAGAGTTAGTATGAATGATCAGTCATGACCCTGAAGCAAGGAAACACTAAGATTGATTAAAGAGCTGCTCCCCATCTTCCCTTCATCCTGTTCTTCCCATTCCCCCTAATCACTTTTGAGATTTACGATTGCTCAGAGTTTTGCAGGAAGACCTGGAAGATAAAAACCACAGAGGACAATCAGCCCATCTTTTCTTATTGACACAAGATGAAAACCTTCTAATTCCTCTCCACCACTAGGTTTTGTTCTGCAATAAATAAATAAGGAAAGAGCATAAATAATAAATAAGGAAAGAGCTTGTTTGTAAGCCAAAGTTAATCCTCACCTCTCCCTAGGATCCCCTGATTTGCGTCTGGAACTATCCAGGATGCACAGGATTGCTTCTCTTTAAAGATGAAGACTAGACAGGCAATGGCAGTGAAGCATGCCTTCCCTAGGAATCCCAGATTTAGGCTAACTGAACCAGGTGGGACAAGTTGCTCAGTGAGCCCTCTTTGCCACCTTTGCCCTGCTCCCGACCCTCACTGCTTCCCCACTCAAGCAGCAGAGGTCCTAATTCTCTCTTTTTGGTTCTCTGTGGAACACTGAATTTGATTTAGTGGTAGGAGGGTTGGAAACCAGAGGGAGATGATTACCAAGTCAGAAAAAGAAATACTTCTTTCTTGTAGAAAAAGATAATATTCTACAATTTTTCATGTGTAGTGTACTTTGTTGTTGTTGTTGTTTAAAGTTATCACTGATAATTAATAGTTTACAGTCCTTGGTGTTTCAAAGGAAGCATTTTCTCTTTTGAATGAACAAGATTGTGTTAAATAGTGGATTTAAAAAAAGATTTGAGAGCAGGCATGCCAATGTTTCTTATGATTAGCTTATCTGAAGTGTGTATGTTAGATTGTTAATATGAACAGCAGTTGCATGGCTAAAAAAAGTATATCATTTATACTTAAAAATGGTCCATACTTACTGCTGTGGGGTTTTTAATGCATTTTACAATGAGATGAGAGATAAACTCAACTTTCTATTGTGGGGGGGGGGTTTAATTGTAAATCAGCTTCTAGAGAATTCTGATATCCTTCAAGTCACTAGTTTAATTTTGGCTTAATTTCTATTTTACAGTGTTTCACATTTTTAAAGAAAGAAGTGTAAAATACCTGTTCAACATAGAATTTTTTGTTTTATTAGATAAATGAAAAGCAAGTTGCCAAAGCATGTTGCTCATTCCATTTAATAATAGCCACAGTGCTGTATCATGTTGTTATCTAATTCACAGTTCAGAGAGGTGTTCTGTCCTTTGTTTGAGGATAAACAGCATTCTTATTTAGAAAATTGATCTGTCGATGCCTTTTGTTATGAAACCCATTGTGTTTCAAGACAGTTATATCAGGTGTATTGATGAATATCTGTCAAATGAGTTTTGTAGAAAATTAAATTCAGTGTATTAAATCAGAGGTATAAGCATCATTACAATAGTACAATCACAACATACTCCTGCAAGCTTACTAGTCAACTTTTTATCCATGGATTGCAATATGCAGTATTTCAATATTCCACTTAATAACAATTTTCTAAGCTTAATAGAATATTTATGGTTTCTAGGTCCAGTTTTTAATCAGTGGGAAGTTGTCCTTTGTGTATTCTTAATTACTTTATAGTTTTCTAAAGCCTAGTCTTCTCAGTGTATTACATGGTAAACAAAATGGAAAATCAAAACTTTTGACCTAGGACAAAGAACCACAGTTTGTGTGTTCCCATTGTGAGTTGTGGATTGGCAGCAACTTGACTGCCTAGTATGCGAAGCTATGATTATATCAAATACACTGGTGTACTTGCCAGTTTTTGCCTTGATGAGGTACTGTGTAATATAGAATTATTATTCAATCCAAACTCTGTTAATTTTATCTTCTTTCACAATACAGGGGAAAATATCAAAAGGAAAACTGATAAGGAGAAAACTCTTTTCAGCAACTAAGAAATTGTTACAACAGAGAAGAAAAGGCAATGAGAATCAATGAAATCGGTCATGTTCTTTTAATGTTAATGGGAAATAAGCATTCAGTCCTTGCTGTAAACTATTACAGAATGGAAACTGGGGTCAGGTTGTGGGTTGTGATACAGCTGTTCCTCATTACACCCTTGCTGGACTGGGATACCAGTTCCTGCATTGCCACCCACAGGAGGATCCACCTCAAAATGGGTGCAGGGCTTCCATGTGGCTTAGAGGTTGTTACGCTGCTTGCCTCTCTCCTGCCATTAAATATGGTTAGGACTGAATTAGCCATCAGTCGTAGCCCACTCATTCAAATTCCCCCTGGTTTCTAGGATATAAGTATGCCTCTTGCCTTCACAGTTGCACACAGAAACCTGAAAATGAATTGACTTAGTATGGTAATTGCAGCCTGAGTAAACAAGTAACTTGGAGTAAGAGCTGTAAAAAGATATGAACTGTGTCACTCATCTCTGTGGGGTTTTAACTGAAATGCCTTGTGATTTTTATATGTATTCCTCCAAATATTGTGTTGCTGGTATGCCATGCAGAAGGTATTTGAACTTCTGTTCTTTGGGTAAAAAAACCTCTCTGATGTGAGTTTGCTATTTCAATCCCATCAGATTATTGAATAAATTTGTTTTACTCAAAGACCAGTTGATTTTTCTTATGTATAAATGTATTTTTCAAAATACAGGGTTAATTTCTCATGACCCTAACACTTAGATCATTATCCAGAATTGAAAACAACTAAAACTTGTGGGTTGAGATAGGAACAGTTTAAGAATTGAAATAAAATAATAATAATAATAATAGCAGCAATGAAAGGGAAGATAACCGAAAGAGAGGGAAATATAACCCAAGAAAGACAAGGGATGCACAATGCAATTGCTCACCACCCACTGACTGATGCTCAGCCAGTCCCTGAGCAGCGATCTGCACCTCCCAGCCGGCTCCCCCCAGTTTATATCCTGGGCGTGATGTCACATGGCATGGAATATCTCTTTGGCCAGTTGGGGTCAGCTGTCCTGGCTGTGTCCCCTCCCAACTTCTTGTGCCCTTCCAGCCTTCTCGCTGGCTGGGCATGAGAAGCTGAAAAACCCTTGACTTGGTCTAAACACGGCTTAGCAACAACTGAAAACATCCATGTGTTGTCAACATAATCCTCATCCTAAATCCAAAATATAACATTATAGCAGCTACTAGGAAGAAAATTAACTCTGTCCCAGCTGAAACCAGGACACCAGGGAATCCTTCAGTTTGATTTCTCTATCTGTCTGAGAAGGACATAGAAAAAAATACATATTAAGTTACTGTGTGTCTGTTTAATCAGATTTTTACATTTATCACTTACATGAATATATCTTAACTTCTGCTGCCATATCTGTTACTTACATTTTTAACAAATTATGTCTGTTGTTAGGGTTTTTTTATTTGTTTCATTTGTTACTGTTTTTTAAGTAGCACTTTGAAAGAATTATATTAAAGTCTTAAACCCTCAGCTTTGTAACACGTGATATTATTGGACTGTAATTTTTTTTCCTGAGGTATAGTTATCTTAGATGATATATGTACATGAGAGAAACAATGCCCCATTTTTAATTGCATTTAGAATTTAAAATTTTGAGGAAAATATTACAATAGAGGTTGCTTTAATTCATGATTCATTAATTTGTCTAACTTGGATTTTTAATTTAAACAAATGCAGAAAATGGGATATATATTACTGTGTGAAAGTACAATGCGCAGAAATACAGGATTTTTTTAGATCCATCAGTTATAAAGTTTCTTTTCTGTGATTCGTATCAAAATAGAGTTTTTGTTAATAAAGTTGGTTTTACAGCTAGGAGACTTTAAGACCACTGGAATGGAAGAAAGTAGATCAGAAAATGCTGCTTTGTCTGATTTCTTGGCCAGAAAGGACAAAGCTCTACTAAGAAATGGGACTGAAAAAGATGTTGTTTGTTTACATCATGCTGTAAAGCTACTGATAACCATACTAACAGCAAAGATTTCCTTATAAAGAAGGTGATTTTAATAAAAAAAAACAACAAACAAAACGACAAACTGTACACGAAGAATGCAGGTTCCTGACGCATCGTTTGCAAACACTGCTAAACTTATTTCAAATAAGAAACAGTTCTCCAGATTTGGTATTCATACATCAAAGAAGCTTTACATTACTATTCAGTTAAAATCATATTTATGATAATACTTTATTATATTTTTTCTTTTGTTTTAGCCATGGATGCAGATATGAAGAGTGAAAACCTTTCATCTGTGCAGCAGCTTGGTGTTGAAATGACAGTCAGGTACATGGTATTAAAATATTTCCCTAGTGTATTTCTAGGATTTGTTTGATTTTCATGGAGTGACTTTAATGATATTTAATCCGTCAACTCAATGCTTTGTACTGTTTAAATCTAAAGATCGTCTTTAAGAAAATGAATTCTAACTTTGAAAATGAAAAAGGTATTAGTACGTAATTAAATTATCTTTACAGATTATATAGGTTATTATCCTTTATTGTTGTAAAGGCTAATTGTAACTTGTTAGTGAGATTTACCATAAAATCACATTATCATGAGTTATGTGTCCTTTTTTTCCTCGCATTACTTCTCTAAATGGTTCTGTTTAGCTAAGCTTAGTTATATGCCATTTAAACAACATTTTATTTGGCTGGTAATTTTCAGAGCCATGGTGAAGGAAAAGCTAATGCATCTGTACTTCCACAGATTGTTATCTTTAGCATTAATATTTGAATTCAGATGCTAATAATTACACATACAATATACTTAGATGGAATTCTAAATCAGGTACATGAAGAAAATGTGTAGTCTCTGTTAGAGTACTTGGTCCTTACCACCACAGTCTCTAAAACTGAACTAAAATGAATTTAGGTGAGGAATTGTAACACTGAGTAGCAGATGTTTGGTGCGTTATGACAGCTTAACTTTCACAGGCCTATTAAATATGAGCTCTTGCTTTTTAGGAATTAAATATTTAACCTTTAAACAGTTTTGGCTTTTAACTTTTTGTGCTAGATATGGAAAATACCTAAACTTGCTAAAAGAACATGCTGAAAATGGGCTGTGCTTTGTGTTAATGAACTGTGAGAAATTTCTGAAAAAACAGCAAAGAACTGTGGTATCCTCGCTTTGTATCCTTCCTTGGTGGCATAAATTATATTGCCTAAAATTGCCAGTGGAATTTGAACTCTCAATTTGGGCTTTTGATGGTGGTGTAAATGTGTAAAACATACTGAAAGAAAAAAAAAAGCAGCACTTTTACTTTGAAATTTTGGTAATTTAAAACGCACACGCCACACATTCAAGAAAATCTTCACCCTTTTGTTCCTATACTTTGTTAAAATTGTAAGTCTCATTCATTTTTGTCATAAACTGTCTTGGAGTAGGATCACATCTTTCTGTATGTGATAGAGTCTGCAGCAATGCACCTTTGAGCATTAATGAGCGTTGGTGGTACTCCCACAATACCAACATTGTTAATGGTATTGCCTGTGTAACGATATGTGGCTGTAATCTGATCAACGGGAGTGTTTTGACTTCTGACTCTTTTAAATCTACTGTGGAACTTTTTTAAAAAATAAAACAGATACCCCTTTCCAACAAGCTTTGCTATATTCTTCAGGTGTTAGACTTACATGTCACTATTGAAATACACTTCAGGTATATTAGTCAGAATATGCTTAATCTCTTTTTTAAAGCTTTTCTTTTACCTCGGGTTTTTTTTCCATAATCTTCACAACTCGTGTTTTCCTCCTCCACCATTCTCCTTTCTGGTACTATAAGCACGCTTGTTTTGGTGCGGGGTTTTTTTGCATTTACTTGGCTTTTGTTTACTTTTGTTGATTTGGCTTGACTACTTATGGACTGGGAAAAAAGTAGTGTATAGGGAAAATAGCTTAAACCATTTCTCTTAATTCAGTTTGCGAGGCAGTCATGCCTCAAGAAGCTGCCTTCTGTGCAGCTATATTCCCCTTGTGTCATCTCTAACCAACCAGCTCTTGTGTCTGTGTTGAATGGGCCTGGGGAGGAGGAGGAAGGCTGCAGTTCCTGCAGGGCAGCGAGGAGATCTCGGCCGAGTTCCTTAACCTTTTCATGCAGGCTGCTTGAAGGAGTGCTATGCTGGCTACGACTGGTTTGCATCTTCTGTCTTCCTCATAATGTCAGGGGACGGGGAGAAGACACTGATGTTTCTTCAGCGATTTTCACGTCTTCTTGTTTCAGCATTTCTCTGGCCCCCAAGACTGCATAAATCTGTAAGGATTTAAAAACTGTTTCTTTCTAACTGAATACATGACCCTGAAGAATACTCTCGGAAAAATATAGATTTGACATTTGCTCAAATGGTTGTTTAAAAGTAGTGGGATAACAGGTAGGCTGATAGTAAAGGCAATGTTATTGAATTTTAAAGCTGGCAGTAGACTTTGTTAGTGGCATTAAATTCTGTATGAAGGCTGCGATACTGTTGAATGACCTTTTTTTTATTACTACAGTCAGTGTGCAAGTCCATCCTTTTGATTTTTTTAGTAAAACTATCAGGTTTAAAATTTACTAAATACACTAAAATGTATTTAGTGAATTTTAAAAATTATTACTGCCCAAATACTGAATGCTTGACAATTTTAAATTATTAGTATTCTCAATACCTAAATGATTTCTTTTTCATAATGTACCTTGAAAACACAAAGACAAGATTCAATAATTAACCTATTTGCATAACTACCAGAATGTAAACTAAAATAAAATGTCAAAACATGAATGAGGAATTACCCAGCCAGTGGATTGTGATGCTGCCTACTGCAGGAAGGAGGAAAATTCCAAAGGATGTACCGTGGCCTTCTAGCATCAAGCCAAGGATTCATTACCTAGAAACCAGGCACTGATATCCAGAACTTGCCATACTGATAAAACCTCTGTTCCTCCTTTTGCTGCACAAAATAGTGAAATTCTACCAGCCATGCATACTACAAAGAAATGTGCACACAGAAAACAACTTTAAATACCATAGAAGTTCTGTTCTATCCATCAGTAGATGGGGAAAAAACCAATCCAACAGAAAGTAGTCTTTTTTTCCCTTCTGTTCTTTTGTTTAAAATACAACGGTTTCTCCATCCCTGCTTTGACAAAGCTTACATGCAATAAAGAACTAGATTGCTAATGCAAATGAATAGTCAGGATCTATTTAATAACAGCTTCTAACTTTTAATTGTCTTTCGTTTAATAACTACATGTTTTTCCTGATGGTAGGTAGCACCAGCTTCTTTGTTTATTCTAGTTCCTGTCTCTAAAATAACTGGGATGACTTATATAAAAATATATGCGTTTACTTGTAAGATATTGTTCTTGGCAAGGTATTTTAAAATAACACTTTTTTGTAGTCTGTAATCCTTTTCCTCAATTTTGTTGTTGTTGATGATGTTATTGTTGTTAATCAGATGCATCTGCCTATTACCACAGTGGAATCTGGCATCCATCCAGTCTATTTTTGCAGTGCTCACCACATTGAAATGTTGCTGAAAGCTGAGTTGCCACTTGTCTTTTCAGCCTTCCACATGTCTGGTTTCACTCCTTCCCAGGTAACTGATGAAAACATATCAAAATATCATCAACTTTTTACTGAAATCCACAAAATCAAGAATATTCAGGAACTACTGTGGTTTTTCTATACAGCACTTGTGTGGTAGTTATGAAACTTGGGGGTAAGAGATAGTATAGAATGCACAGTGACTTAAAGCATCTGAAAATAGAAAGCAACTGACTTTGGTAGAATAATGACAGTGTACTGCAGCTGATGACCTTCCGTTATATGTTCGGGCAGAAAACTCAAAAATAATATATACTAAAACTTCAGATTTATCATTAAAAATAAATAAAATATCTTATTCCCTGGATTAATTTTCTAAAATTTCCATAGGATGGAAATGAGTAATTTGATATAGGTGTATAATAGGAAGCAGTTCAGGTGATACTAGAGCAAAATTAATTTTATATGAGCTACCATAACTATTACAATCAGAGAACACACTATTCTTCTATATTAAAGAGATGTTACTAAAGAAGAATATTTACCCATAATGTTAGCTTTCATTTTACCTTCTTAACACAATTCTTTGGTAATATGGAATGCTATGTTTGGAGCATTACTTGTAAAGACTACAGTCAAGATGAAGCGTAAATAGCTTCATGCAATAATAGGTTAGATTGCCAATGCAAAGGACCTCTCGCCACAGTAAGAAAGCTTATTGCTGTTCCAAGGCAAGAAAAATATTTTTCATTTTTTGCCTTCAAAATTCCTTTTTGCCACAAGATTTGCAGCTTAAGAGACTTCTTAATGGGGCCAGATGCCAGTGTGGTACAGATACTGCTTAAAACAGTCAGCTTGGTCTTTGAGGAGAGGAGATAGGAGTGAGGTGCTTGTAATAAGCTTCCCATTTTGGCATGGGAAAACACACGGGGACAGTTGCTCCTTCCTCAACTATTCTTGCATAAGTTATACAGTATGCTTTTTTTTTTATTGTTTGCACTCAGTAATAGACTAGTGTTCTAAACCACTGAAAGATTTTTTGTTTGGGGATTTTTTATTTTTTTTTATTTAATGTGTTACTGAAATGCCACTGGTGGGTGCCACTGTATCTTCTGTGTGATTTTTGCAGTTCTTCTGCAGGATTAAAACCAAACAAACCCTGAACTGGGAAAACAACTCTGATGTATTTAAGTGTTTGTGTGCATCAATAAATACCTGAAAACAGTTTTAATGCCAGAGTATGGCTGCAGTCATCTAATTAGAATCTTGGAACTTCTGCTGCTGCATATTTTTAAACACTTTAAGGACTGATTAGCAGAAGATTTGTGGTCTAGAATTAAATGGAATCTGCTGTACACATCTTAATACATTGTGATTTAGAACTAGAAAAAGGAGTCACTACGTGTGTTCCATACCCACTTCATTAAAAGAAAACATGTCATAGGGAAGGACCTAACTAACATTCATTTGTAAGGCAAAGAACTACTTTAAAATCCACGTTCAACACACCTTCATCACCCTCATTACCCTTCAGGCCATATTTTTAAAAAATCTTGAAAAAATCACCTTCGCTTTCATTGGACTTTGAGTTTTATGTCTCAACCTCAGGATTTGCCAGAATATACTCAGATAAGTGAGATGCATGGATGCAGGGTGTTAATGTTTAGCAGAACTCACTGAAAGTCTATTAGGAGTCTGTGATTTAAAAAATGGTGATTCTTGGCTGCTTTTGTACTTTACCCCTTTTATTTTCATAAGTAGGGTAATGTAGGAGAAAGGATCTATAGTATAGAAAAGACATAAAGCTGATCAATTATGACTGAATGTCTACAGCAATTTAATTATATATAATTTCATTCTCATCTAGATTTGTCTGCAATGGATAACTCAGTGTTTCTGGAATTACATGGACTGGAGCGAGATCTGTCACTACATTGCTATATGTATTTTCCTTGGTCCTGATTATCAAATATATATGTGTATTTCTGTGTTCAGACACCTACAGCAAGACATCCTGAAGCACACCGAAGACCAAAATCTCCAGGTTTTTCTTAAAGTAAGTGTTTCTTTTTTAATTTTTCAATTGCTGATGGGAAGCAAAGCTCTTGATACTGAAGATAGGTATGTTACTTAATCCGAAGCTCTTACTGAATTTCACTTACTGATTTTAAGTGAGTGAAATAATACTTTAATTTTATTTACTTCCTGGCAGGAAATCATGGTATAGGTTTTTCCAGAGAATAGCTTTCCTGCATTTTGTCCCAATCAGTTCCCTTTGTAAGCAAAGTAAATAGCCACATTAAGTCATGAGGGCATTTGATTCAGTTCTATGTGGCTTCAATCTCATTAAACTAGATGTTCTCCAGAAAGGTGGGTTTACACAGTAGTCTCCTACTGAAGTTTGAAGAGATGTGGTACAAAGCTCAGTGAGCTGTTATTTTGAACAGAGGCCAATTACTGTACAACCACCAGCCTGACAATTTCACATTCTTTGCCATATTATAAAGTACATTTGGTTATTGGATTGTTTTTGCAGGGTACTGCTTAGCTATAAATGCAGTCATGAATAGATAAAAATATTTGACTCTTCTTTCCAGAGATGTTTTTGGTTTTTTCTCTGGTCTTTTTTTGTTTTTTCCTCTAGTCAAAATTCTTTTGAGAGCTATACATCTGCATCTTAGTCTGTCCAACGACAGTAGTTTTCTGACTAGTTTGCATCCAACTTAGATATTCTTAAATATGAATAATATGTCAGCTCAGTCATTTTCCTTGAAAATGTTTAGTACACAGTCTAATGAGTCAATTGTTTTGTTTGACCTGGTTTTGGTCAATGTGGCTTACAAACTACTTCATCTTGATGGGACAGTTTATGTAAACTATAGAAGAGAGTATTTGTATGTTGTCACCTACAGTATAAACAGGCCAAAAATTTAAATTAATGAAAAATACTGTATATTAATGCACTACTGGAGTATTTACAATTCATTGAGTGACTACTGCAGATAAAGAGGAGTTAATACCATACTTGAACTGTACTCTTGGTTTTGATAGCTCTTAATTCATCTAAAGAAAAAAAAAATATTCTGTCATTGTATTCATTCAATTTTAGCTATATTATGGGTTTCATATGAGGTTACTTGGGTTTAATACTTGCAAAGGCATTAGTCATCTGCCCTTTTATTGAAATAACCAAATTCGGTTTCAAGTTTAGCCTGTTTCTCAGCACAACATTCACAAATTTGGATGACTCTAGTGGAGCGTTTCTCTTAAAAGTGGAAGTAGAAACTATGCTGAGAACATAATCAAAGTTAAGAAAAAAAACAATACACCTACAACCTTTGAATACTAATTACATATTTTTTTAATGTAATGTCACATCTCGAACTTCATACTAGCAGTGGTCATTTGCTATATGAACAAGTCCTGCTGCCTATTTTCCTTCCAAGAACCAATAGTACTTTCTATTTTTAAGCTTCTAAAATGCTTTATATCTGTAATGAAAAGATGATGATTTGATAGCAATACACCTTTGTTGCTATTATCTGGTAAGTAGTTCCGGCTAGCTATTAAAAATATTTTCTTAAAATATAAATATACTTTCATTTGCACATGAAAAAAGAAGTTGGAGAGACAACTTTGCTGTCAATTCAGATGACATTATGCCTAGCACTTCAAATAAGTAAAACATTCACCCTTTCAATGTGTCCTTCTAGTGATAAAAAAACAGATGACCACCTGTGAAAGAGATCATCTATTAGTCTATAATTTGCCTTTCCTCTGTGCAAAGACAAAAGTAGAAGTAACGAATTGTCCATGAACGTTTTTTCCCTTTTTCTGGTTCTTTCTATTAGCTGAGATGGGTTACTAACAGTTATGATCCCTTTGAGATATCTTGAAGTTTCAGCATTAACTGAATTTTAAATTTATTACTTGGTCTTTTATTAATCCTTTCATGGAAGGATGAATGTGCATAGCTTTGTAATTTCCATATGTGAACTAAGAATACTGTAACCTGCCACCTCAATAAACCCGTCTTGACTACCTTGGTTTCATTCGGCTAGAGAAACTGGGGCTACAGGATTTGTGACTTGTTGTAATAGCACGTGTAGACCAGTAAGTAATTTAGCTACTCTTCACTTGATTTTCTGTAAGTATAGGCCATATTATTGACAACTAAGTTGCTGACTAATGCTTTAATACATGCGCACATTTAATCAATATAGAATTTGACTGCTTAAAAAAAAAAAGAAAAAGAATTAAATACCTGCTACAGTTCTCTATTGGAGTCAGTTTTCTTTTCCACTGTAGTCAACCTTCTCACAGTGCAGAGCATGAAGAGCAGCTTGGAAGGTAAAATCATGCCTTTGCTTTCCCTGGTGAGTAGGGGAGGAGAAATATAAAGACCATCTTAAATTCCTGTTCAGATGCCAAAGTGCAGCCTTCCAAGCCCGAGTGGATGTTCTCAGGAGAATTCTAGGTAGCAGAGATGCACAGTCAATACACCAGCAGATACAACATGTGTCTACACAGACTGTCTGGCTCCAGAGAGCTGCTTGCAGCACATGCTGCCAACAGTGGTAATACTGCTTAGTACGTGGTGGGCACACAAGTTGTTCCATTTCAAAGCAACAACACATTCACCCATTTTACCTAGACTGTTCTTCAGGACCCTGCTTTCTGCGGTGCATCCTCCCTCTCCCTCTAAAATAGTAGTCACGAGAAGGAACATGGCCTGTTGGCTTCTTTTTCCTGAGGGCACCTTCTTTTACTCCTAAGTTTTGGAATAGGTAAGAATTAATCGTTTGTGGTGATGCAGAAGTGTTTATTCTGTTTTTATTTAAGCAATTCATAAAGATCTTTATCATTGATTTTGAAAACAAGTATCTACTGTTACTCTCCTGGTTTTGTTGAGAATCTAGTTTGATATAAAAGCCACATTAACAAACTTCTTGCATGCCATGTGCCGGTATAGAAATCTTTTAAAAAATATTTTAGTACCTGACTTTGCCTTCTTAAAGCTTGCTTTGTTTTCCTTAAAAATCTTTATATGGCATGTTCTCTAAAAATGACATGAACAATGTCCACCTGAAAGATTTGTTACCAAGACTGTGATTAGAAAGAACTGTATGGAAGCAGTTATTACCAATTTCTAAATGAAATGTAATAAAGTATTTTAAACACCCAGGCTGTGACAAGCAGAACAAGATGAGCTATCTTTAGAAGCTTGGAATTCATTAAATTTGAGTTGTGCATTTTTTTTCCTAGCTAATACATGTTTTCTGTGTGTATTTGTGCAGGAAGAAGCACTCCATGGTTTTCGAGTGAGCGATTATTTAGAATACATGGAAAGCTTGGAGGCAATCTACAGACCTATGCTGCTGAAAGACATGAGGAGCATAAGAGTGCAGAATACATAGATGAAGCAAATAAGCACTTCATTTTCTAGTTTTGGTTACATCTTTTAAAAGGATGATGATTGATTGATATGTCAGTCTCACCTAAAATAAGTCATGCTGTGTAAATGTACATATTGTAAAATAAGTAAGGAGGGTTTTCAGAATATAGTTTTGCAAAAGGACTTAATCTAAGTAAGTTTGATGACCTAAAATACCACATTTTTTCAGACAGACTATATGCACAGCCTCATTTTCCGTTAGCAGCTTCAGAACCCACTTGTAGGATGTGCTGAAATGTCTTCCTTAGAACATAAGTCTTCCTTATAAAGCCTTGAACCTGTTCCCAACTCATTGCATTATTGTCATCTCCTTGTAGCACAGTCCTAAAACCTGCATATTTTGCTAGGGTCTGACAAAGTGATTTTTCTTAGAAACAACTCCTAGTGTATATTTATATGCATGAAAAGTCAGCAAATGAAAAACAAATTCCCTCTATGCAGCTGTTCTGACTTTGTGGATAAAGTTGAGAAAATGGGGTGTTCAAACACATGCAATGAAAAAAGACTGATATTCCTGTCTTTTTTTATTTTAAATAAATAATTTTGTCATAAAGCATCTATTTGTAACATACAGTCTCTATCTGCATAAGTGAATGAGAAGTCCTTGAGTGGCCTAGTTTTCATATCTCTGGAAAATGATCGTTTTTAAAGATTCTGGTTTCATTCAGACAGGAAAACTAATAAGAAGCTTCATCTGTGTTTGCCTTTCATCATCAATGAAAAGCAAGAATTAAGGCTGCTACATATTTTCTAACACCAGTGCAGTGTAAGTAAAACTTCAACATTGTTGAAGTTGACCGAAATTCCCAAGAAACATGGTTTTCTTGAGGAGTGCTGCATCCCATTTGCTGTAAGGATAGGTTTTAGGTAACAGTCAGTGGGCAGCTAAGGAAACATTCTAGGAGCTTTCTTTTCCGTATTATATCATTGTTAAGTATCATTAAAAAAATCAATATATATTTGTGCACCAGTTAATAGTTGTTTTTTTTAATCCAAATTTCAAAACACTGGGCATGATGTTGAGTCAATAAATAATACTCAAGTAGATGACAACATCATCCTAAAATGAATACTACAGTTGGCTTGTCAAAAATTAATAAATGCATTTCTATTTGATTGAAATTATGGCTGATAAAATGATAGATACTGGCAAGCAGGAGGCCTTCCCCCAGTATTTGAAAGTAATCGAAGGATGTAAATGGCAAATGACAAGGTATTATCCTGTGGCCATTTAATATTTTTCATACAGTCAGTCAGATCTGCATCAAAATTTCCAAAAAAAGAAAATATCAAGTAGAAATGTAACTTTTACAATGCACCCATGAGGTTAGATGAAAAGTAGACATTTATGATGATAGCCTACTAACTGCAGAAATTCATAGTCACATGGAAAGAAAATCTGAAATTAGAACAGTTATTAAAATTTGTTATACTAATGTCTTGAAATGGAAGAGTATCTTTTTATTAGGACATCTATTCTTTCTTAGGATTTCAGTTTCATTTCAGCCAAAGTAATATTTGTACCACTTCAATTTAGAGTGACATGCCCTGTTCCTGCAATTACCTTTAAAGAGATTTTTGGTCTTGATAATTATTTTGCATAGGAAGTTGGTAAATTGCCCTGTGCATTGTAATACCAGACTCCTAGTACCTTGATGATTCCAATGACATTGCTGCTTTATCAAATGAAACAAGATTCAGCTTCTCTAGCAAAAAAATTACTTATCATCTGTATTCTTACAGGAAGAAGTCTTTATACTGTGAAGTGTAGGTAGCCAGCATAATTGGTCGAGTCCCTGCTGTAGCTAGTTTAGTAACTAAGCAGTATAAATTCCACAAATGCATCTTATGTATGTAGGCAACATTACCAGATGATTTTACATAGTGAAAGTTAAGCATTGAGTAGTTCTTTATTTGGTTAAAGAAGTAGGGAAAATACTATGTTTTATCAACACCTGCAATAACATTTTCTCTACAGAATGTCTGGAATCTCAAAATATTTTGATTAGAATTTGTGATACAATAAATGTTTTATAAGTCCAACAGAAACCACAAATGTTGAATTTAGACTTATCCAATATCATTGCCGCATTCCTGTGAGACAAATTAAACATTACTGCAAAGTTCTTGGAAAAACAACTTCACTAAATAAAATGAATGTGTGAGCACACACACAAATTCAAATTATAAAATATGTTAGAAGCTGCAGTGAAATTTCTGTAATTATATGCAACCTAAGAGTGAACACTGACAAAGGTTTTACCACTAAATTCTTCCTGACTGTGCATTTCATAAGTTCATGGGTTTAGCTTTTTTTCCTGTCTAGAAAAAAAATGTTTTAAATATTTTTGGACTTTTGTGAACTGTGTTGGCTCACCTACATTAATAAAAGAGGCTGGCATGTATGAGGAAAGAATTATGACAACTGATGGAACCAAGTATTTGCCTGACACCAGGGTCAAAGAATGCTAAGACTCCCATAAAGTCTGTTATTTTAACCTTAATAGCAGTGTCCTATTTTTAAAATAATGTTTTTGGCATATACCTCAAAATAACCAAGTGACAAACATCCAGATGGTCAATAGAACACTAATATATATGTGTTTCTAGAAATTCTATACATTTTCAAAGAGACCATAGTTTATTAAGCTACCAATTATGAAGTCATCAGTTCCTTTATCAGCAGCAGGTATTTGTCAAGAAAATTAGCTCTTGTGCTAGGCATGTGAATAACCCAGGGACTCTTGCCATCAAAATAGCTGCCACTTTGTATTCCTCATCCCCCAACAAAGAAGAGAGAGGCACTGCAGGGCTAACCCTTAATGTCATAGACTCGTAAAGTCATAGAATGGTTTGGGTTGGAAGGAACATTAAAGATCATTTAATTCCACCCCCCTGCCAAGGGCAGGGACACCTTCCACTAGACCAGGTTGCTCCAAGCCCCATCCAACCTGGCCTTGAACACTGCCAGGGATGGGGCAGCCACAACCTCTCAGGGCAACCTGTCCCAGTGCCTCACCACCCTCACAGGGAAGAATTCATTCCTAATATCTAATCTAAATCTACCCTCCTTCAGGTTAAAGCCATTACCCCTTGTCCTATCACTACACGCCCTTGTAAAAAGTCCCTCCCCAGCTTTCTTGTAGCCCCCTTTAGGTACTGGCAGGCTGCTATAAGGTCTCCCTGAAGCCTTCGCTTCCCCAGGCTGAACAACCCCAACTGTCTCAGGAGAGGTGCTCCAGCCCTCTGATCATCTTCATGGCCCTCCTCTGGACCCGCTCCAACAGGTCAGTATATGTGACCAGCCAGCCAATTCCTTATCCACCAAGTGGTCCATCCATCAAACCCATGTCTGTAATTTAGCGACAAGGATGTCTTTCATCAATATTGCATCAAATCAATGCAAAGAGGTACAGTACACAATAATCAGGAAGATAAGTCAAATACAAATATAAACCAAACAGCCCAAGTACCAAGTGCTGCTACTGACAAAAGCACTTTTTGCATTGCCTCCAGCAATTCAATCAGCTGGCTTCCCTATCTGCAAAACAGCAACACTTTCATACAGTCCATAGGTGCCGAGATGATTAATTAGAGAATATTTGTAAAACATTTACTGCATGAAAATTCTATGTAAATGCTAAATCTCAATACCTGGTTATAATATAAAATTCTGTTGTGCCCTATGACAGAAACAGGACAGCGACACATGTTACAAGTAGACTGAAACAGAGCCTGAAGTGATGGCAGTCAGGAAAACCAATGACCTCTTTTTTCGATCAACCACTGTCTAAAAACAAATGACCATTTTAGCAACAGATACCTGAAGACATGCTCACATGCTGTATTACCTCTGGTTTGAAGACTCCCTCATCTAGCTTTGCTGGCTTATATGTAAATTTGTCCCTTCATTCAGCTCCCCATTTGCTTTCAGGGAACTGGATTCTACTGAGATGTAGACATTTTCTATCTCTAAATCTATCTATATTTTTCTGGTTGCCTCTTCCAGCTTCTTTTTCCCTACTTTCTATCTTGATTGTATTTACCTCTTGCAGGCTTTTTCTCTCTGTTGTTTTTAGCTGTCTCATTGTTCCCAATCCCCAGTGACAGTCCAAGCACTAAAGGATAACAAGTGATTCCTTGCTTGTACCTAAAATGTGTAAATAAACATGATTTAAAATAAACATAATGGGGGAAAAAAACCAAATCAAAACAGAAACCCAAACACTAAATAAAACCCCAAATTAGAAAAATTGAGAAGCCAGTTGTAGGAAGACATCACCCCCCAAATAAGCTGTCAGCAGTCCTGACTGTCCCGGTTTCAGCTGGGACAAAGTCAATTTTCCTGGTAGCTGGTTTAGTGCTGTGTTTTGGATTTAGCATGAGAACAAGGTTTATGATAACACACTGATGTTTTAGTTGTTGCTAAGTAGTGCCTAAGTCAAGGATTTTTCAGTTTCCCATGCTCTGCCAGCAAGCAGGAACACAAGAAGCTGGGAGGGAGCATGGCCAGGACCACTGACCTGAACTAGCCAAAGGGATATTCCATACCATAGAACGTCATGCTCCGTATATAAACTGGGGGGAGTTGGCCGGGAGGGGGGCAGATCGCTGCTCGGGCATCGGTCAGTGGGCGGTGAGAAATTGCATTGTGCATCACTTGTCTTTTCTTGGGTTTTATTTCTCTCTCTTTTTGTTATCTTCCTTTTCATCATCATTATTACTAACTTTTCATTAATTTCATTCATTAATTAAACTGTTCTTATCTCAATCCACAAGTTTTACTTCTTTCTTTCAATTCTCCTCCTCATCCCATGGCAGGGGGTGGGGGGGGGAGACATGCAGATTCCAGGCCACCTCCTTCAGCAGCCTCTGCAGCATGACTCAGCCTTTTGGGATAAAATGTATAATCTATCAAAATATTTTTTCACCTATTCGTGTCTTCCATGTTGCCTTTTGCCAAGTTATTTTACTTTTGAAAACTTTGACTACCAATCTAAAAAAATACAAGTAACACTTACATGCTTTTGGATAGTTCTGCAGGTGGAAACGGTTTCCCCATTACCATATATAGTGTTCATGCAACAAAAGAAATACTAGCAGTGGAAGCATCTGGAAGGTTAAAAAAAATAACCTCCTGTAGATCTGGTAGGAAAAAAATTGATCAAAGTTAAGTAGTTACACTCTAAACTCTGTTTTCCACTGTTTTTAAGATGTCCAACTCAAGCAATCACTAGGTCAACAAATATTCTCAGCTTCTCTAAACTATTTTATGTTGTCTTAAAGTAACTTCTAGCTGATCCATAGCAATATTCCATAGATTTTGAAAGGAGCTAAGTCTGATTAACATTAAAAGATCCTGGTAAATGGGCTGAATTTCAGCATAATGTTATCATTAACGACAAGAGATCACAACACAGAGTAAAAGCAGAAGCACTGCTGTGTTGACATTCAGATGGAAGTTACAAAATGCCAGACTACAGGCAAAGCTGTGGTGTTTATAACGCCCAGTGGTGACACAGTGCTTCGTTGTCAATCTCTTTGCATTTCATCACCTCTGGCACAAGAATCATCCTTTACTGCTTGTCCAGGTAGTAACAGTGAACAGGTACTCGGTTCAATCATTTGCAATCTTGATACAGGGATGATGCTTCAAGGATGGCAAGAAATTTGGCAAGAAGAATGGAGTTAGCACCAGCAGAGTTTCAGGATACGTGTGTTCTCTGTCCCTTCTAAGAGCAATGCTCAGATTACAGCAGGTCCCTCGCTCACCAGTGAGTTACAGCAGCAGCTTCCCAAGGAAGGAAACTGGGAGTCTGTCAATGTTTGAGAAAAAAGGTACATGACTGGCCGTCATTACTGAAACCCAACCACTGAAAGCAATTACTTTAGGCTGCATTTCCTAAGGAAACAGGCAGGTTCATCAGGCTTATCCACACACCGGGACAAGGCCATGTAACAGGAATTGCACGAGCAGAAGCTGCAACAAAACCGGTGATGTGGGAGAAATCATAACACTCTCTCTCAGAACACGTCCAGATGACCGCAAAACTGATAGAGAGGTAAATAAAGACTGAGACAAGTCAGTGAGGGAGATTGATTGGGTCAGTTGGTGAAGGAGGCTAATTAGAATGCACAGTTTTAATACAGCCAACTGCCAGGTCATATCTCTCAACAGGGGCCAAACATCATGTTTACAACATGAAGGACTTTGTTTTGAATGGACAGTGACAAAGACAAGTAAGTTTGCTATCGAAAAGAATCCCATACTGTCCCAATAGAGAAACTGATGAGTTGTGACTAAGAAAGAAATCCTAATCTGTAAATGAAGAGACAATTTTCCTCTCTTTATAACATAAGGGACTATTAAAGAAATAATGTCTTGTTCCATTCCCAACACTTCCAGGAAGCATGTATAAAAATTAGAAGGCTGAGAAAAGAGCTACAATATCATACTAAATAACTATTGTACAGTTAAGGACCTATAAGGCATAGTCTAATAAGTCCATTCAAGAGAATATTATTAGGTTAGATGGTTAGAAGTTGATTTGCTCACTGTCTGTGATTGCCTATGTGGAGAAGAGATTTCTGATAACATCTTTTTAGTCTAGCCAAATGTCTTCCCCCCGCCCCCCCACACAAGAAAAGCACATTGCCAACAAGAATGTGCAAGATCTAGGAATGAGGAGCTGTGGAAACAGACTGGAAGAGGTTGTCATTTTACAATGAAGATAACTATCCAGTAGAATAAAGTTACTTTTAAGATAATAAATCATCAGCTCAATATTTTCAGTCATGATCTGATTTTTTGAGATACATGCTATTCTAGATCATGTGCCATACTAAAGGATATAATTTATTCTAAATTCCACAGCCTGTTACACAGTAAGATAAAGCTGTGATATCTGACCTTTCTATCCCTAAAATATATTACAAAAAAAAAAATCCAGTTAGTATCAATGGGATATGATCTCTTCCAGTTCCCTTTGTTGCATTTTAGGCAAATCATAACAAAAAAAACCAAACCAAACAACATCAACACAAGGACTTAAAGATGGACAAATCCAAGGTAGAACAGCAAAAAATTTATATAAAGAATTTAAGACTAGATGTTAGTGACAGCACACATTTTCCGTTTCAAATTATAATATATACCTATATACCACATTGGACTAGAACTGAAGATACAATTTTAACTAGTTTGAGCAGATAGAAAATCAAAACTTGTTTGAAATATAACATTATATTTGTGTCAGAAGAAGTAACTAGCATTTATTTCCTGTAAGGAAGTAATTTGGAGACATGTAATGTTTGTACCATTTCTGCAAATCAGTGGAGTATATTTGTGACACCTCTTCTGGCATTTTGTTTATTAACTGATCACACATAAGTAGACAGAGGTATGACTCTTACTTCAAGGCTAGATTATTCAGCCTAGTTTCCAATCATTTAAAATGCTATTTCCAGATACACAGACCATGTCCTTTCAGATTTCACTTTTGTTCAAAATCTAAGCTAAAGCAGAAGAAATCTTTTCATTGCAGATCATGAACAGGGAACTAGTTTTAGTACTTCACCTAACAAGAACTGGTTCAAGAAGTTTTGTGTACTCAGGAGGGGATCAGGGAAAAAACACTTTCCCTGTTCCTCTGATACCAAACCGCCAGTAAATTAAAAAAGCCCCACAGCTCCAGAGCATAATACCGTTTGATTCTGTTTCATCACAAAAAAAAAAAAAAAAAAAAAAAGTCTTAAAGCTTAACATACAAATGCAGTGGTGCATAGGGAGGTATCAACATGGTTTGAAAAATTAGTTTAGATGGGGTTAAACTGGGAACTGACACTTGACTAATATTTCATCAGGTCGGTTTTGTGCTCAGAAATAGAATGAGACAAGGAGAATACCTGAAATTTGCTTAGAATGATGAATGGGGAAAGAAGGCTTTTTTGTGGTAGATTTTTAAAGAAACAAACACAACAAAAATAAGAACTCCAAGGGAAATTAACCATTTGAAAGAAATCAATGTTTACTCTCTCAGAAGATTTCATCTGCTCTTGGTATTTCCTGTGCTCTAACTCAAAGCCTATCATGGTATCAGATTCATCCACAATGTTGGAATTAGCTGCTTTTAAAATGGACTTGGCTTTGAATATGTTGCTTTAAATTAATACAGACATTCATAAGCCGACACAACAATCTATTTACACTGCAGCATTTTTTTTGCACCATGGCTGCAGGTAAGGTCACTGCTGAAAGAAAGCAATATTCCTAATAAAAAGAGGAGGCTGAGGGTCTCACCTTGTTGATAAAATGAACATTAATAGAAAGGGGAAAGAGCCTAATAACAAAATCCATTTGTCAGCTGTTCTGCAGAGTAGGAGATGAAATTTCAAGCAAAGCAGTAAAAGTGATGGAAAAAAATCACTGTGCCCATTTCATCATATTTGCATTCATCTATTTGAAGTTCCCTATCCTCTAAATTCTTGATGGTTTAGGTAAGGTGCATTTTCTGTAGTTGTCAAGACTACCTCCTGCAGCACAATTTTCACTTAGAAGGCAAATTACAAGTGTTGTTTTCAGATCAACCTTTTCTTGGTTTGTAAGCTCACTGTTGTGAACACTGCATTATACTGTCACAATTTATGTCATGGACCTTCTAGGTAAAGCTTTCAGGTCCAAAAGAACTTATTCCCCATTTTGGTTCAGGATGGTGTTTAGTTATAATGTTATTTTTCTCCAGCTCTAAATCAACAAAGAAAAGCCTCCTGCTAGAAAATAGGAAATCAAGGTTTGGAACAAATACGATTTTGGCAAGGAATTCCTTCTGAGGGAAATTATAGACCCATGAAGCCAGTTAGACCATCTGTCTAAATCACTTTGGAGTCATTCAGATACTCGTAGGAAATTCATTTTGTACAGATCCTGGAGGTGAGGGGAAACCACGGCCTTTAGATACCCCAACCCTTTCAGATTCCCATGAAAATTAAATGTAATGAATTTTCAGCCAAATCACTTGGAGCCAAACAGCTTTCTCCCTTACAGAAACTAATTTTATATGCTGAATAATTGCCTTCACCTTCACCATGCAGTAGACTTGAAGCTTCCAAAACATCCTGAACTGCAGGAGTGGGAGAATCTCAGTGTAGCACTTAATAACCACTGTTCTGGATTTATTCTGCAATGCTGCTGCAGACTACCGCTATGGCTATTCTTAGTGCCAGCTGCTTTTCATCTCTGAGGCTAGAGTTTCAAACAGCTATTGACAACATCATGCAATACTAACACGCTATGCGGAGGAAAACAGTATCATCTTCCACCTGCAAGCTGCTAGCTCATTCTCTATTGTGAATTATAATGGAATTGTTTGTCACAATAGAATTTTGACATCAGATTTCATCAAATATTTTCCAAAAGCACAGTGATTCTTTTCAGAAAGGGAAGCCCTCTTAAATGTCTCCCATAAAAATAACCCCCCCTCTCCATTAGTACTGCCCCCCAAAATAACAAGGAATTATTTCAAATATAACACTCCTTGGAGAAAGACAGTAAGAAGGAACTCCAGGACATGCTCTTACACACAGCTAAAACAACCTAACAACCTGCTACCTTCTATAATCCCAGCTCCTATGTTAAATACTCCCACTGCTTGCACCACTGATTCTTACCAGATCCTTCCACTAGCTGGTTTATATCATTAGAACAGCAGAAGGACACCTTCTTATTTTGTGGAGGTTGTTTTCTAGATGCTCAGATGGGGAGTGGGAACCCCATTAGGGTTGCAAGCTGAACCTGTAGCATGAGTAATAGTGCACACGTGGAAAAATCTCTCCTCCGCTTATGCCATGCACAGTTAAACTATCATTTGTTACAGTAGAGGAGATGAAACTGTCAAAAGTCCAATGGAAGAATAGTTTGATTCCCGCCCCCCCCATGAACGTATTCCTACTATAAATTTCAGCTATTGAAGAAGAAGTTTGAGAGATTTAAAGAAATACATTAACATACTTTATGGTATAGCATGGTCTGGATTGTAAGCAGACAGTTTGACTTGACTTTAAAAGGAAGAGGAGGTAAATGCCAGAACCTGGTCTTCCAAATGAGCCTTTCAGAAGATATGAATAGGCAGTAAACTAGAAAAAGCTAAATGTTGTCTCCTATTCCAACCAAGAAAACAAGCTCAGCACCTACAACACAGTAAATGTTATCCTTTGGGAAAATCCTGGCTGAGGCCCACAGTAAAATTTCTTTGGCACATCGCTTTTACTTCACCTTCCTGATAGAACTGTCCTTTTCCTCCACTACCTGCCACAGTTGCCAGTGTCTATCTCAGATCCTCATATACCCGCCACTTACTTACACTTTTCAAAAAACCAATAGCAAAGTTATACAATGACTGCAATAGCATAAGATCAGGAATTCATATTAAAGGGTTTGTGATCTTCAGGCAGAAGGGTTCACTCAAACCAGTAACTGTAAAGGGGTACTTCAACCACTACTTGCAAATTCCAGGTTGGTGACAATACAGTCAACTCCTGACGGTTTGGGGGTCTTGCAATGTGTTGTGGATCAGTCAGGTTTAGCCTTTCTCTAGCTTCCCTGACTGCAGCCACAGGCTCCTTGCACAAGGCTTTCTTTGCTCAGCCTGCTGCTGCTTAAAAGATGTCACAGCCCCTAACAGAAATCTGTCTGGAAGCTTGTCCTGAAGTGAATGCTCTACATATAGCCTCTAACTGAGTGTTAGCTACTTAGAAGTATGAGCAATATGGGAAACCCCACATACACATCTTCAAAGGTCTTTTGCCAACAGACACTGAAGACAAAGAGTTGCATTTAGTTCCTGACTCCACATCCCTCCTCATGGGCAATGGTATGCAGATCACAAGTTCTCCGTACTGCAAATCCACAGCTGTACAACATGGGGAATAACACTTGGTCCCTCTCCACCTTAGCTTCTGCAAGATCTTCAGGAATGAGGCTCCTCCCTCGTATTTGTACTAGCTGTTTCTATTGCAATTTCAAAACATTTCAGGACATGGAACAGGAAGGTATGAAGAATTCCTTGAACTACAGTAACAGTCTCATAGATTGTGTTTATGAGAAAGCCAAAATCACAAAAAGAATGTGCTGCTCACAAAGGCCAAGGGACCTAGCTGCACTTTATCACTTTAGAAAAACATGCCACTCTGCTATGTAGTAGAGGCCAACAGTGACATATCTTTGTTTCGTTTAATCTCGGTGATAATTTCACTGAGATTAGATTAGGCTATTTGTAAATTCAACTTCAAGAGTTTCATCTGTGAATACAGAAAGCCATGCTAAGACTTGCTAAATCTTTTCTGCAAAAAGGTAGATCGAGGAATTCAGGCTAGATGTGATGGTTAGGTCAATAACTTTAGAGTTATTTAATCTGGCCAAATTTAATCTGGCCAAAGAAGTTAAAGCTTTAGATGTTCTGCTTGCAAAGAAAATCTTAGAATTATAAGCTCAGTGAAGAACAAGGCAGGGCACTCAATTTAAAACAGTAGCTTGGAAAAGTACATACTTTTCTCTGTTAGCCTCAAACTAACATTATATTAAGATACATCATTACCTTTAACAACGAACAGGGTTTTTTTTGAGAAATCTCTTGCTTTTATTAATTCCAGAGCAGCTGACCTGTTAAGATCCCAGGCTTTCTGATAGAGCTGAATGTTAGGTAGAGGTTTGTTGTGGTTTAACCCAGCGGGCAGCTGAACGCCACACAGCCGTTCGCTCACTCCCCCCCAGTGAGGTAGGGGAGAGAATCAGAGAAAAGGTAAAACTCATGGGTTGAGATAAAGACAGTTTAGCAGGCCAGAAAAGGAAGGGAAAATAATAATAATAATGATAAAAGAATATACAAAACAGGTGATACACAATGCAATTGCTCACCACCCGCTGACTGATGCCCAGCCAGTCCCTGAGCAGCGGGCTGCCCCCCTTCCCCCCCACAAACTCCCCCCGGTTTTACTGTTCAGCATGACGTCCCATGGTCTGGGATATCCCTTGGGTCAGTTGGGGTCAGCAGTCCTGGCTGTGTTCCCCTCCCAGCTTCTTGTTCACCCCCAGCCTGCTCGCTGGTGGGGTGGGGTGAAAAGCTGAAAAGTCCTTGACTTGATGTAAGCACTGCTCAGCAACAACTAAATCATCAGTGTTATCAACATTATTCTCATCTTCAAAACACAGCACTATACCAGCTACTAGGAAGAAAATGAACTCTATCCCAGCTGAAACCAGAACAAGTTTCTTGTCAGGTGTCAATGTGGAGAGTAAGAGCTCATAAAATTCAGCAGAAGTGTTAGCAAACATACTGTGATCATTTGTGAGGTGACTGTGCAGTTTGATAGATTGCAATTATTATCAGTTAAATGTTCAATTCTTTCCACAAAGTAATCAGCCAACAAAGATTAGTTCATTATGCAAATACAGACAGTGAACACTGTGTGCACAGTGGTGTAGCAAAGATACTGCACTGGCAGCAAGCTACTTAAGGTACAGAGAGAAACCAGAATTTAAAACAGTAAACGTAATAATAAAAAACAATTAGAGGGAGTGTAAACACTAGGTCTGAGACTAAGAAATTAGAAAAGAAATAACTATCAAATTAGTATGCCAGCATGGAGTTGGAAAGCAAAGCCCTTCATAAAATAATCAGAGCACAACAGAGACCATCTGAATTTAAAATTGCAGTTCCAATGGATATGGAAGTATCATCCGCTTGCAACAAAAGTCAGCCCCAAGGGGTATATGAAATCAACAGAGCTCTCACCCTACTGTAGAATGCTGTCTTCTGTGCAATGCTGTCCTGTGTTTACACAGCTGACAATTTCTTGACAGAACCATTTTGTTAAAACTGCCAGTGTATCGGCCTCAGGCAGCTCTTTTGAAACAACTTACAGTGAAGAGTTTTCCATAAACGCACTGCAAGTGTTTTAAAAACCCTGCTTGGCTTACCAGAGGTCACCTTTTAATGCATATGTGCATTAAATGAATGCACATGTGCCCATGCTATGTCCGTACAACTTCCAGGCAAGAGGGATCAGCTTAGAGATAACACATAATTGTGGCTCTCCACGTCAGCCTAGCTAGTTCCAATCTCACTGAGAAACTGCAAGCTCTAAACACCTTCTTAGTACATGGAAGTGCTTAAATAGTTCCAGGTTCTTGAATCAAAAAACAATTAGAAAATAGCAACTGCAAGTCCCAGCTCTACACATTCGTTTAGGTAAAGGTATTCCAACAGCACTACAACAGATAACAAATCCTGGAAACTAGCTTAAAGAAACATACCCCCAAAGAAAGTTTGGGGCGCTTAATACTTGGCATCCAATTCTTTGTACAGGCATTCAGATTGCCGTATGTACTTAGATCCTTCTAAAGGTGCTTTTTTTATCTTTAGAGGGATCTAAGGCTTTAAAATTGGTGTTTAGATGTTCCACTGCCAACTATGGGCGTGTGTCCTAAGAATTTGCTCATTCTTTCACATATTTTGATCATTTGGAGTCAGTCTCAGATATACATCACTGATACATTACCATCCAATACCTAGCTGCACATAGTTCACTGCTTTTCAATGTGATCTTCAGGCTTTATCCACAAACCACCAATAATCTATCTCAACTGCTTTTTGCAAAGCAGAAAGCAGTAATGGATTTTAATTAGCTGCATAGAGTAGGAAAGCACTCATTCAGGAGACTGCTTTCTTCCTGACTATTTTCAAATTGTGACTAACCCCATCTCCCCACTCTACTTTGCTGTGATTCTGCAAGAGCCATTTATTTCTTCGTGAATAGGGAACGCTGTTAGAGAAGATCTGTTCTGAAATGCAGCATTGCAGCACTCCACCTGGTCTAGAGATGAAAGGTACAAAAGCTCTTAAGCAGCGTAGGCCATTCATCAAAGAGAAGGATTTCAGACTGAAAAAAAAAAATTACCCCCCTTCACCCACAAAAAAGTAGGGATTAAGCCCACGCCCAGTTTGACAGAGAACATTTTCCTTCCTGTATGTTAGGCTGAAAGCAAAACACCAGTCTTAGAACCCAATATAGATGAAATGTTTGCAAAAGAGGAATTACAGAGGATTTAATAACAAATTTTCTTGGTTTCTCAAATTTCCAAGTAAACACCAAAAGTTAAATGGAGAGGGAAGGAGTGAGACAAAACAAACAAAAAAGCCTTCAGACCACCAAGAATAAATAAAAAAGTGGATAGATAGTGATTTTTTTCCTCAGTCTTTTCTGATAAAACTTTAACTTTCTTTTCCTCAACTCAGTCCAATGCCAATAGGAGAAAGATATTTATACTTTAGGATTGCAATGATATTATAATACACGCTATCTCCCACAATACCAAAAGAATTAGGACCCAACTACCTATGAATCTTTTGGCTAATCTGCCTTTGAGATTGTAAAAATCATTGCTAATCTCTGATCTAACCCTATAGATGCTTCTGCCTCTGAAATGTCAGATAAGGAGGTCTCCAAACCGAATCCAACCCTTTTAGATTTACTAAAACTCTAAAATCTACATCTAGCTCTTCCATAATTCCTAAATCTGTACTATATAATACCTAACTCTCAGGTGTAAACTCAGCCTGCCTGCCTATACACAAAAGAGGGCAGTAAAAGAAATTTATACCACCTACTACCACTGCATGTATAACATTTCTAAAGAAGCTCTAAGAACCTGTTTTTTCACAACCTAAGGCCACTGATAACAGTCTTCCTATATTTACTATGATTACTTTTCTAACTTTACCTCTTTTTCCATACTGCTTGTGTACAGGACACCGATCCTCATTTGCATTGCTTCAGTTTCCCCTCAAGCTCAGTCTACCCATAACGTCAGGGCTGCAGCAGGCTCATGAATACCTGTAGTTTAAAGCAGTAGAGATTAATTCATTACAGGTGTTTTGGGTTTATGTGGCAGGGTTTTGGTAGCAAGGCAGGGGCTGCAGGGCTGGCTCCTGTGAGAAGCTGCTCGAAGCTTCCCTGGCCCCAAGTTGGACCCGACTCTGGCCCAGGCTGAGCCTGTCAGTGATGATGGTAACACCTGTGGGAGAACAGATTTAAGAGGGGGAACCTGCAGTGAGTCAGGGGATTGGAATGTGAGAGGAACCCCTCTGCAGATACCGAGGTCAGTGAGGAAGGAGGAGAGGAGGGGATGCCCCCACAGCCCGTGGTGAGGCGGGGGGCTGTCCCCCCCAGCCCGTGGAAGGGAGCAGATGCCCCCCTGCAGCCCGCAGGAAGGACTCACGTTGGAGAAGTTGGTGAAGGGCTGTCTCCCATGGGAGAGACCCCACCGTGGAGCAGGGGATGAGTGCGGAGTCCTCCTCCCCCTGAGGAGGAAGGAGAGACAGAGACAAGGGGTGAGGAACCGACCCCAGCCCCCTTCCCCTGTTCCCCTGCAAATCGGGAGTGGAGTTGAGGTGGGAAGGTGGGAGGGGTGGGGGGAAGGTGTTTTAAAATTTGGTTTTATTTCTCACTATCCTTGTTTTTGATTTGACTTGTAGTAAATCAAATTGATTTTGTTTCTTCCCCAAGTTGAGCCTGTCTTTTGCCCATGACCAAAAGTGGTGAGTGATCCCTCCCTGTCCTTATCTCGACCCATGAGCTTTTCTTTATATTTTCTCCTCATCCCACCATGGCCTGGGGGAGGAGTAAGCAAGCGGCTGCTTGATGCTTTGTTACCCGCTGGGCTTGAACCACGACAACAGGCCAGAGTTATCTGACATCAGCTTTATAACTAATGACCCACCCAAAATTACATTAACACTTAGATAAACGCTTATTTGAGTAGCACTTCTGCTCATTCTTTTTCTGCTTAATCTCCAGGAGCCAAGGTGGAGAGTGCAGAGCTGCAGGCTACGTGAGGCTCCAATTTGTAAGGGGCTCCATGACGGCATATGCCGCTTCCAACATGGCTTCAGCCCTGCTGAGTTTCCAGCAGATCATTTGAAACATAAAAGTCCTTAGTTTTTGTATGAAATGTCTTTCTGAGCCTTTGCCAAAACCGAACTCAGCATTTTGCATTCAAAGTTAATATTTTAAAAATTGGAAAGCAGCAAGGAAGGCACTCCAGCAGCCTGCCGTGGAAACCACACCAAGAACAAAGCGGTGAGGGTATTTTGGCCATCCCTTCCAGATGTCTGTATAAATGCCTGCCTGCTTTTTCTTCCCCTCTTTTACAGCGTATGCTAAAAGTTCTTGTTTTCATTTCTTTTGCTCCTTCCAACATCCCTTCTGTGTGTGTGTGTACAGGGTGCAGGTGCCGACACAGGGCGGCCTCTGTGAGGAGAGGCCGGGGCTGCCCCGTGCCGGACACGGCCGGTTCCAGCCGGTTCCAGCCGGTTCCAGCCACAGGGCACGGCTGAGGCCTGCAGCCAAGATGGCGGCGCCTCAGGGAATGCGTGTGTGAGGAAGGGCAAAACACTGCCCAGTAGTGAGGGAAAACTCGTCACTCGTGGTGTGAGGAGGTGAAGGAGTCGGGAAGGAGGGAGTGAAGTTGAGCTGGGGAAGGAGGGGGGAGGTGTTTTAGTTTTGTGTTTGTTCCTTATGATCCTACTCTATGTTTAACTGACAAATTAAATTAATTTTCCTCAGGTCGAGTCTGTTTTGCCCATGATGGTAATTGGTGAGTGGTCTCCCTGCCTTTACCTCCATCCCTGAGCTTTTCTCCCCATCCTGTTGAGGAGCGGGAGTGATAGAGCGGCTTTGGTGGGCACCTGCCATCCAACCAGGGTCAACCCACCACACTGGTCTGGAAAACACAGAACTGTCTTACAAATGGTATCTTACTGGATACCTTTAAAACAGAACAACTGGGATCTTGCTGGTACAAACTCTTCTGTCTTAAGCAAAGCAATACTAGGTACACCACAGCGGACCTTGATGGTGTCTACAAACACAGCCCCAGGGGAGTCATTACCACCATCCGTTGCCACAGCCAGCGATTATGGTTCAGGAGGATTCTTTCCCTGTTGATGCGTTATGTCAGGTATTGAAATAACACTGAGTGGCAGCAAATTGCGCTATATGCCAGCATGGGGGGAACTTTAATGGGAACAGAAGCTCCTTTGTGTTAGCAATATTCCTAGCAATTTTTTCTCTTTTCCTATGGATATCAGAGCAGTGGGAAAACTTCCCTGTTTCTATTCTTGAATAGAAACAGATAGGCTCTTCTGTTAGACCCCATAAGGAGTCTACCATCACCCATTAAGCACTATATACCTTCTTTCCCCTTAAAAAAAGAAAATTCAGAAGAAGGTCTCAATTCCTCCTTTTTTTTTTCCTGCTTTCCCTTCCCCACTGTCCCCACACAAAGCAAATGAAGGGGATATACCCCCTCTGAAGCAGATCCTATCCAAGCTCATTATCCTACCACTATCGTTATTTAAGCTGTGACTGCAAAAGTTACAGGCAAGTGAATGGGCACTAGTGAGATGCTGAGGTGTATCAGCCAGCCAGCTGTGCTTTCTGTATCTACTGCCAGAACTGAAAACTTCAGCCATTTAGAGTTCATTCTGAGTTCACACTGGCCTCTGATAAAGTCAGGGTAGTTTTCCCATCAACTTCAACAGCACTGATAATTCACTTTTTGTTTTTCCACCTTTATTTGTATGTAAAGGGTAAGATTTAGTGGCATATCATTCACATGCTCAACAATAAAGTGGAACAAATAAAGATGCTTTTGGTTTCCCTTTGTCAATTTTTTTTTTTTTAATACTACTAGCAGTACTTGCTGTAGGGAAAGCACTGAGAAAATTAACAAAAAGGAATAATCATCTTACTGTTATCACTATCCTATTTTAGCAGCCTGCTAAGAGTTACACATGTAAAAAGATTACAAAAAAAAAAACCACATTTCAAAGCTCCAACATTATATTTTGCTTCAAACTATCCAAGCAACCTTCACTAATTGCATTGATTGTTACAAAAATGCAATCCTTAATTAGCAATGGATCATTATCAACATTTTTTCACCTTTCCAAGGAAAGCAAAGCACTTGTTCCAATAGATTTAATTAAAGGTGCATTAAGCCTGAATTATCAGAAAGAAATACTTGGGTTATTACCATTCCACTTTCACTTTAATGCTACGGGGTTTAGAAATAGGTCAGTAACAAAACCAAATTTTTCTTTACAAAATAATAATAATAAAAAAGAGCCACTCCTTCAATCCTTCCTTATTTAGCACAAATTTCTTTTGCTTTATTTGAATGTCACCATTTGTTCTCTCTGCCTTGCAATGCTGCCTGCAATGATTAGCTCTGATTCAGTCCTAAGCTCTGAATCAGACATTAGCATGCCATTCCTGCACCCAGACCAAGGTCTGCTCTGTCAAGGGTTGGATTTTTGAAGGTCCCAGAGGGTTAGTTCATCCCAGGCTTTTTACTGTCATCCTACCTGAGTTTACTACACACCATGATGTGGAATAAAATGGTCTACTCTTCTGTGAGTTTGCCTGGAAATCTAATAGCAGCAGTGAGAAGGAAAAGGGACTTCGTGAGCAATAAATCAATTTTGGATGTGCAGTGTGTCAGGGAAAATTGACATTTGGTTCCTGTTGATTACAAGAATTGATCATTCTTCAACTGATAGAGAGTGACTTTGTACCTCCCTCTTTGAGGTACTTAGGATGATTCTCTATGCTCTCAGAAATATCTGAAACATAATCCCTTTTAAGAAAGTAACAGTCATCATCAGAAACTCAGCCTTTGAGATAGGACTAAGATAGAATATGTCCATTTTGCCTGACACTGTGGTCTTGAACAATAGGTTTTTTAGTGCATGACTGATAGGCAGTGAGACACTTCTTACAGAATGTCACTGCTGATGAATTGGTTTGGTATTGCAAAACTAACACAGACAGCTAAAAAAGGCAGATGAGGAAAATAAGGAACTCTTCATATTGCTTTCCCAGTCCTTGTAAGAACTGATGCCACTCTCCAGGGAGCTTTCATTTACAAGTTGTCTATTATTTACTGTGAACATAACTGACATGCATTAGATCAACCCTCCTTATCGTCACTCAGAATCAAACTGGTTTTTACCAAACATGCAGAAAGGTTACATTTCTGCAAATAAAAGCTATAATTCTGAACATCATCGGTGCATGTGGAAACCTTTACAATATGTGCATAAAAGTCTAAAAGTTTTAAAATTTCCCCTCCTCCTCAATTCTAAGAGAAGTTAAAAGTGAAAATTTCTACAAATTTTTAGCATCTTAGGAAGAATAAGATATCATGCCTTTTTCCATTATTGTTAAGTAAGTTCTGATTTATTTTTGTAATAACAAAGAAGCTAAATTACGGCTCCATGTTCATCTCATTATAAGAACTGATTCTATGCAAAACTAGGACTTCCAGGCATTTAAAAATCTTATGAATCACCATTGGATCCAGATTACATAGCTGAGACCTTTCCCATCTTTTACCTGTGAGCAATGCTCACCTCAGTCTATACATCACCTATGCAAAAGGAATATTCCACAGTAGCACAGCATTATGAGGCGACTGTGGGTTTCAAATGCTAGACTATTGTACTCTTAAAAGCTAGTCAGGGGTAAAAACGAACCTAATGAAATAGGCTTCTGCCCTATGCTTCTCTTTCCAAGAAACTGTGCAGATTTCTACATGCCTCACGTAATTCTGTAACTTTCATGATTCTCAACTAAACTACAGAAAACTGTTTCTCTTTCACGTTTTGTTATTTATTTCTACATGCATCACAACTGACAGTGTTGATCCCCTTCTCTATTCATTCAGCAGAGACTGGAGAGTAAGACACTTATAAGGTCAACTCAGAAAGACCTTTGCTGGGAAAATATTTCCTTTCATTCTTTTCTTTCTTTAGCTTCAATCAAGGGCAACCCTCAAAACAGAGCCTATTGGGTATCCTGGAACCCATTTAAAAGCCTTCCCTGAGGCTGTTTAAGTTGTTGCTTCCTGCTCTAGGCATTACAGTATGCTGAAACCTTCAACAACTCCTGTTAGCAGATATTGCTATACTAAAACTTCTCCCACTTCCTCAGATAGGTATGAAAAAAAAAAAAAAAGAAACGAAAAGAAACTTTTGGTTCAGCAATCTCCAAGTATCACAACTTTTTATAAAGCACAAAGCACAGATATGAAGTTCTATTTCAATACAGCCTTTCGGGACAATGTAATTTCTATTCTACAGCAGCAGACAAGGAATGATTCGCCTATGCTGTCTCCTGGCAGCGGTGGTTATACTACATCTTTTAAACCTGTTATCAGCTCATACTGAATACTGATGCATTTCTGTTCAGGCTAGCACCCTTTCCTGACTTTAATTCAGCTCGTTGGCATTTTCTAGTGCATCGAACTCCCACTGTCCTCCTGGGGCCAAATTTGTGGGCAGAATACAGGCAAGCGTGTAGGGCTAAGTGCAGTTCCTCCCCACAGTTTCCTCACCCGCTGCAGTACACGCAGGCTGGACACATTGCAAACCTGTATAGATGCCTCCTTTGTGTGAGAAAGATCTTTCCTGAAAGGAGGAGTATATGGTACCGCACTGCAATGAATTCCTATTTCGTCTGCCTATTATGGCCAGATATCTCAACTTTTATAAACCATTATACCTTTGTCTCCCCATCTCCTCCTGCCTCCAAAATCAATCCTACAATGATTTACAGTTACGGAGGATATTGTCTCTTTCCTATAACTACATTTTTCCTTCAAGAAGAGATGAGAAAATTCCCAGCAAGATGGATGGAACGTTAAATCCGAGCAAAGACAATGCTCTGTTGACATAAAGTGGTCAGTGCTTCGTCAAACTTTCTGGCAATGACAAAAATTAACCCATACGAGGATCTGGTCCTAGGACTGCAATGAGGATTAAACTTGAACACTGGTTTTAGCAATAAGCAATAAGCAAGTAAACACCTTGGTATTCTAATAAAAGATATGAAGCCTTAGGTAAGAAACAAAGCAAACCAAAAATTCCATCTGCCTTCCCCTGAAACACAGATATGTAATGCAGACAGTCTCTGGCTGTCACAATGAGAGTTAGTGTGGAGTAAAGGTAGAAGTGCTGGATAAAAGCTGAAATAGTCTACAATTTGAAAAACACTCAGAACAGGATTTTTAAAAGCCCATTAAGAAGAATAGGCTATTCAAGAAATCCAAAAGTGCTGTTCTGCACCTTTGCAAAAGTTCAGACTTCACATTTCAGTCCCAGAAATGAGTAGCAAAAAGAGCAAAGGGCTTATCTTTTCTGTTCTTAGCCTCACTACAGGCTTTATTAGTAAAAGCCTAATCTCCATTCTAGAATCACAAATTGAATTCAGCTGAAAAGACGTAGCACATTTGGCCTCTGTTTCCCTTGCACTCAATAAATACAGGATATTTTAACCACTATGAAAATTGTTTCAGGCCACATCTAGAAAGCACAGCCCATGTGGCAAATCATATTTCATTATAAAAGCAAGTGATTTCCTTCTGTTTTTAAGGGAAGAGGTGTCACAGCTTCAGACTTATGTGGCATTTCTGATTTAGCTAACGAGGGCACAATAAACCTAAATGATGCTGGCATTGTAAAGAAATAAAGCTGACTTACTCATTGCTTCTGGTTTCCTTTGGAACTAATACTCAGCCTCTGGATGTGTACTGCATAGATCTGCAAGAAATTAATCTTACTAGGGTGAGTAAAGATGGAACAGGCTGTTTTGTTCTTACCACTTCAAAAATTATTCTCCCCTGCTGCGTTTTCTGTCAGAAACAAAGTGAGTAGCTTTCTTCTGTTTGAAGTGCAGTTAAAAGATTTGCATCTTGGAATGAAAGGAAAACTGGCCAAATCTCATCAATCAGGAGCTAAATTAAATGATGATAGAGACCATGTCTTTTAGCTGTCACTTAATCTGTGAACTGACAAGCTCCCACTGACTCCGCTGATGGACAGACACATGCTGGCTGCGTATAGAAATGTGACAATGTCCTTGCAAAGATGAAATCCTAGATACTGAGTAAGACACAAACCCACTTCAACAGAAAACTTTGTCTGCAGTCACCTTGTCTCCATTTTTATTGTTGCAGTTGAATAATAAATACATCAGTCAAAGGATATGGTCTTGTCCTGTTTCGTCACTGATGAATAGACACATATCCATATCTGTATGGACAAAATGTGGAATATGAGGACAACAGCTCCTGTGTTAGCATCGCTTGTCAGTCCATATGCTCTGCCTAGTGATTACGCAGTCCCACCATCCACAGCGTTCCCATTCTATTCTATGGTGATAGCAAAGAGCTGGACTATGATACATTTACTTACACATCTGGCCAACGAAAGTTAATATGCACAGTAAGAAAAGACCTGCTTACTGCTACCCAAGATCAAAGCAGTAGATGTGACATCAAATACCCTGACTGCAAACATCTGGTCAGGGAAAATACACTGGTTCTGGACATTTAGGCAACTGTTTACTTGTCTCTTTACTGCTCTGTGGGGGGGGGCTTTCCTTATCTCTGCCTCAAAAAGAAACTGCTGCATAGTCAGAGCCATGAAACTTGATCCCCAATCCATCCCAAATCCATCTAGTGATACACAAGATACACTCCTACCTTCAAAAGTGCTAATGAGATGGACATGATTTTGAGGCAATTAGGATGTAAGTGTTCAATCAAGAGCATTCCAAAAAGGACAACATAAATGCTCTGAACAAACCTAGCTGTAGGTAAATTAAGGATTAAAGGGAAAAGCTGTTTTCCTTGGAAATATGGATTAAAGCACTAATAAGAAAACTGCTTCTACAGAAAAGTCACAAATCTTCAGGCCAAACAAATCATTTATGGTCAAGTACTGACTTCCTCCATAATGTAGGCCACACACCTCACCCAGCCAATAACTTCTATTTGATCTATATCTACGTCTTGACATAATGCTCAAGTATTAAAGGATTATCATGCTGCTTGATGACCATATTTAATTGCCATCCTTAAGAAAAGTGAAATGTAGCAGTATATTCCTTGTTATGGAAACATATCTGGTTGAACTCAGCCATTCTTTAGTGGCTTGCGTTTTTCTGCTACTTTAATAAGCTCCTCACTGTCAGAAATCCCAATAGCTCGGTACCTCTGTACTGTAATCAATTCACCTTTGAAGTTGCTTTAAATTAAAGTAAACACTAAATTGACTGTGTTTCTTAGATCTCTAACTAAAGTGGAGTCTTTAGTGGTTTTTTGTGGCTGGGTTTTTTTCTTTTCTTCTTTCCTTTTTTCTTTCTCCAAGAGCTAAAATTACCTGATTTCTTTATTAAACCCTTTCCAAGTTTTCAGTATGCTCAGCTGTGGACATCTCACTATCTTCATTGATAGATTCCTTCTCTTTCATCCACGGACCATGCCTGTTCTAGCACAGGAGGGAACCACTGGGTAAACAAATGGATAACCTACCATCAATTATTCTCATCCCCAGATGAACTTTGCAGGTGTAACCTGTTTCTTTAAATTTATTTATAGATACATGAACCTGCAAGAGGAGAGCTTCAATATTCAACTCTTAAATGTAATAGCATAAAATGGAAATCATTGCCCAAACTGCAACCCTTTTTTTAACTCAAATTCTAACAGAAATTCTCCATGAGAAGAGCACTCATTTTACACATATCGTATTCTTATTCCCACTCATGTATCAGAAAGATTGGACTACGATCCTAAGTTTGTTCTTTCATTCTTCCATTCTTTTGTTATTTTCTTTCTTTCATGTAAAGAAACCTGTCTAATATGAATGATCACTGGTTTTAATTAGTCATAGGATTCCTGCTACGCCAAATGTTTTGTTTGGTTGCTCTAAAGGGCAAGAAATATCATCTTCCTCTTTTCATCCTTCACAGTGAAGCAAACCAGCCCATTTAATACACATTTTTCAAAACTTCATCTACCACTTATTAGAACACAAAGCTTCCCACTGATATATCTGTCTTCATGCTCCCGGGGAACAATATGGTCTGTATGTGAGACTAGGCACAATAGATGGAGAGAAAAGAATACGTTCAGCAATCTTGCATCATGGTGACTCTGCAGAGACTCCACATACGACCTGGTAGAAGTTACCTGAAACACATTGTATCCCGCTTCTCCTCTCCATAACTGAAGGCTAATACTTTTCTGTCTTGGAAGAGACTTATGAGACTAAATTAATGTAAAGGCCTTTCAGAAGTGCAAAGGTATAATTTCCAGAAAAAATGAGGTATTAGAAAGCTTTGAGAAAAAAAAAAAAAGAACCATTCTTGTTACGCGACATTGCAGATGACAGCATACTTCCCCCCCCCCCCCCAATAATAAATATTTCCCAGCAGCTTACCAGAAAGAGGCATTTTATGTGGTACAGTTAAGGACTTTTCCTCTGACAAAACTTTCTGCAAGAAACATTCCTCCCTAACATTTTGGTCTATTAAAAAACATATAGGAATTCTCCCCTAGAACATTCCTTGCACCAAGGAAAGAGGAGTAATAGCTAATATTTTACTTTTTCTTAGAGATCAGCTAAGACCCTCCCCTCCATTTGCAAGAGGTGAAAAACAGATAAACAGCTAGTTGGACTGAAGAAATAAGAGGCAAGCAGAAGAGTATTTTATAATCTTATTACAGGCTTAGACTTTCTGTGCAGTACTCCCAAAGTGATGTTCCACTCTAAGAGGTAAGTCCAAGGCTCTAGCACAAAACATACTACCTGCATTCAAATGAAATATAGATGACTGTGTTTTGATTCATTCTGCATCCTTGTACAGTTATTAGGCAAGGCCTGAAAGACCAGAAAGAGAAGATAAAAGGAAAGTCACAATCTAAAGACAACCTTTCTTTTGTACTCAAATGGTTTCCCTCATAGATTACAGGTACTCCTTTTAAGGAGCATCACTTTCTCACCTACAAAGCTGAATTAGATCTTTCCCACCTACGAAGCTGAATTAGAGATTCTTTGAAAGGTCTTCAAGGTTTGTGTAGGACCCAATCAGACTATTTCACATCAGTGTTATATGAATTCATTCTGGCATGTTTTCTGACTACTACTTTTCATTAATTCCCATTTCTTTCAATGCCAAGACCCTTCTTCCTAGAACTCAATACTCCAGAACTTTAATATGTATGAATCATTTATACAGCTCTTGCCTTATTTTATAGACTGATTCGTGTCATTTAGATGAATATTTGGGTACTAAAAGAATAATCTCTTTTTTGCATTTCCAACCCAAGAAAGCCCATGACATTCCTATTCAGTCAATCTCTGTGGGCACAAGAATAGTTTTAAAGTTGTCTTACACTACTTTCACTTGTTTAATTAAAATATTTATAGGGGGAAAAGTGAACAAAAACCTCTTCAGCAAAAACCCACAAAACAGGTCATAAATATTTCACCTAGAATATTAGTGACTTCTGAAAAGCAAGTTTGTCATTCATACCTATCCTTAAAAACCTAAGAGATTGAAGAAGGTAGGGTTTTTTTTTCCCCCTAGGAGATCTATTCTCTGTAACCTATTAAAATGCATGGTTTCTCAGCAGCTAATGAATTTTCTTTCATATCATTCTATACCCTCAGACTTTGCTGGTTAGGGTGTAAATCTTCAGGGATGAGGATGGAGTAGCTCTATATATCAGTTCAATTCTGCATAGATTCTTAAGCCTGGGATTCTTAAGCCGTAGATTCATTTCAGCTGGGAAACTACATCTCCTCCATGGTCCTGTAGAAATACAGTTCACTGTAGCATCCAAGCATTTTTCACAGTCTCTGAATTTATAGACCATCAGCTGCATAAACAGTGTCCACTCTTTCATCCACTTTCCAGATGAATGGCTGCATGATGTTTTATTTTAGTGGGGCCTGGATTTGGGTTTTCCATAGTCAATGGTGCTGAACATTAAGCCCTGCCCATGACCAGTTCAGAATGTTCCTACCCTGTGTTGACCCAGCAACCAGTGAACTTTGTCTTCCTCATAGCCAACCTCTACTCTCCTGTAGAAACCTCTGTTTCGCTTGAGGCAACTCTTAGGACGAGGTTTCCATCTTGACACTCCAGGTGTCACAGAATGGCTTTGGAAGCACATTCTGGACAATGCTGAATCCCCGACTTTGTCTTGACATTCTGTAAGAAGCCAATGTGCACATAAAAAGGTTGATCTGATGTGTACTTTAAGCGCTAACTCCTTAACAGATATAAAAGCTATTATGTCAGTCGGTATTCTCAGTGGGAAAAGGAGGGGGTCATTGCAAGAGACTAAAGACAGAAAACGACAAATGCTATTTTACAACATTGCTATAGTTCTGCAAAGCCAGAAATGTTTCTACTACCAGATACAATTACTGTAATTGTCCTGAAACATCCCACACTGGAAAACCTAAACACACTGTCTCTCCTGTTTGAATGAGATAGAGAAGAGAGATACACTACTGTCATTATGCCTTTTGTCTACCCAGCCTTTTCATAAGTAATTTATCAAGAGGGTTTTATGTGTCCCAGGGTAAGGGCCAAGCACTATGAATGTCAGGATCTACTGACAAGGTAGATAATGCAATACCTTTTACTGGGCCAACAAATAAAATATTATGCGCTAGCTTTCAGGCCAAAAAGGCTCTGTCTTTTGGACGTTGTCAGAATTTCCAGAGTATGGCATTTAAATGAGGCAGCTGATTTAAAGCATTTCAGCTGTCCAACCTAAATCACATCTTGGGGCTAAATCAAAAAGAAAAGCCTTCTGGGAGAAAAAAGACAGGCAAGATGCCCATAAGCCCCATTTCCTCTCTTTTAGAGAGCCTGTCCTGATATATCTAACTATAAAATTGTTCTATGCTTTTCTTCAAAGCTATTTGAAGAACAACATAGGCTCTGTAAAAAATTGTCAAAATAAAAATCAGGAGTTGGGATACACAAGGAGAAATTACAGTGCCTAATTAATTTGCAAGTGGCTCAGGAAACATTAAAAAGAAGCAGAAGTTTCCTTAGAACACTTTCTGATGAAACTGATGAATATGTTCATCAGCAGCAGATGATGAACATTGAGAGAAACAAAGTAGAGACAAAAAGGAGCATTAGAACTCTGTTTCATTTAATGGAAACTAAGCTATTCCAGTGGAAAACCAAAATTGCAGCAGAAAAAAAAAAAGACAGCCCAAATTTCCTGCAGTTCAACTGCCCTGGTCTAAGGAATCAGTTATTCAAGTAACGTGACATCTTCCTGTATGCTTGACTAGATTTTTTGGTGAAGGCAGGTGAAAGGCCAAATCACACTGTCAGTAAAGGTTCAAGGATGGGAAATGCAAAAGTAAAATTTTTGAATTTCTGAAATGGTTCTGAAGACATCTCTTTTGCTGTCTTTGATTTAAACTTTGAAAACTATAATCATCAGAAGCGTAGATGAAGTTTTTACTTGTCTTATTCGGAAGAGTAATATAAAACATTAAACTACCCCCCAAAATGGTATATGAGAACTGCAGAACCTGAGAATAGAGACCTTCTCAGCTCTAAGCCTCTGGCAAGGAGCAGAGCTGGGGAAGGAAGTCTAGACAAAAAGCTGACAAGGCTCCCTCTGTAACCCCTCAGCGAAGAAGTTGTAGCTGGCCAGGGAAACTAGTGCAAGGGCACACATTGCTCCTTTGTCTGAAATTACTCAGCTTGTGAAAAAACAGGTTTCCTTAGAAAAAGGTTGCTCTTAGACCTTCAGCTAGCAAGATGTCTCAGGCCTCTTCTCCAGCTATTTTCTTTCACTCATGCATCTTTGGGGAGTTAAGGCACCATTTCATTATTAATAACTCCTGATGCTACATGTGAAAATAATAGATTATTCTCATTTACAGTGCCCAGTGAGTCTCGTATATAGCTGCCACTGCTGATTGCTTTATGACCCATTTAATGCTTTTACAACTCTTCCAGAAGTGTCCCCAAATCCCTTTCTCTCATCGCAAGAGTTAATTTCACTGCAGACCCCAAGATGTTGAAGGATCACCGTACTTTCTAATCTTTTTACAATGGCAAATTAGTACTCTTTGTGCTAAAAGACAGCAGTAAGCATTCTTTAAACAAGCTTCCTTAATCTTTAATTCCCAGTGTAATGGGAGAACTACAGCTAGCAATAGGCAGTCACTTTAAAACAATCATGTAAGGACACTAACTCATCAGCACCTTGGCTTATAAGATTTATGGAACCCTCAAAACCATGAAACTGCTTAACCTACACTACACAAAGGGCAATTTTATAGCTTGAATGCATGGGAATAACGTTCTGTTTCTTAACAGTGAAAGCAGGGTATGTAGTTGTCTAATATCTCAGACTCAAAAATCTGTCACTAAATTAGGACAAATTAAAAAAAAATGAGCAATAGCCAGTATCTTATTTTTCTGTAATTTGTATATTAACCTTTTCTATTATTTGCAATAAGTTACCAAGTCCTTTCCAACTAGTGAATTAGCAGTCTTTTTTGCTTTTTTCCTTATAATAGTCCCTTTGGTATTACCTGAACATTTTCTAATATATAACTCATGTTGTCAAAGCGTTGATAATAATTAACAAAGTAGCATACCAAGAAACACAGCTGTGTCTCTAGATTAGGAATCAAATGCCCTCTGTGGATTCATACAGAATTTTATATTTCCAGAACTCTGCATACACTCTGGATAATTATTTCTCAAAGCAACAATATTAAGAAAGCAAGTATGTCATATACTACTCTCATTCTAAGCATGCATGCAGTGGCAGAGAGGTACAATGATTTGCGTAGGGCCACACACAACACGGTGGGCAGAGTCACTGTTCCTAAGGAATACCCGCTGCCCAGCTCAACACCTAGTTTGCATTGCAGCTGCACCCATTAGGAATTACATGGGTTTACTTGTCAGTCAGGGTTTAGCTGTTTATTTGCAGAACATGGTAGGCTATAATACAAGCCTAGGAACTGTGGTTAGGCAGGAAATAGCTTAATTTTTGAGGTCCAGGAGTAAATCCCTTCCCTCATTTGGATACACCTCATAGGTGGCAAATATCTGTTGTTCGCTTTTAAGAGGGACTATTAAAAACACAAGCAGAAATTTTGAAGTAGAATCTTGGTCTTTGCCACAACTACATCTGAGCTCAGCTTTACAGAATGGGTGCCCTATCTCCTTTACCACAAAGAGCTTAGCAACACTTTTCATTTTTGGTGAAAAAGGAAGTCTTGATAGCAGTGTCCTTCATGTATTGATCTGGACACGCAATCACAAGACTCACTCCAGTCTTGTTTCAAAGACCACTCTATCATCTTGGTGGAAACAAGCACCTGGATTTTCAGGTTGGTGAGGCACATTTCCTTTTCGAAGCTGGCTTCAGAAGTGTAAATGCTTTACCACTGTTAGCATAATGCATTAATCCTCCTGTGCTCCTTGGTCCCTTTGGAAAATCTTAAGTAGCGTGGTGGGATTAAAGGAGTATGGCACCACAAGGACTTCCAGGATACACAGTTCAGCTGGGAAATGAACAGCAGCAGAACTGCAGACTTTGTTTATCATTGTTGCCCTGAGTACATGGGCCATGGGCAGGTTAGGGTTCTCTATAGGGGAATAGACCAAGGCCTGTAAGAATCCTGCCCACAACTAGTCCTCAGTCAAAGACTGAGTGTAAAACAAATGGAAATATACAGATGCATATACACATTCACAGGCACATAGAACAAAATGTAAATACCAAATAATAACCTTTCAGTTTTAAGAGGCAAAAACATTATTACTTACAATTAATTTTTACTTGTATTTACTTTTATTTTACTTTGTTCTTTCTTGCGTCAGGTATAATGATGACACAACTTCCATGAACTTTTCTGGATCATAGTCTTCTAGCAAACAAGAGAAGTTCTACATGAAGACCATTTACAGCTACTTCTCCAAAATGGCTGCATGCTCGACTCTTATAAATGGGGATAGGATATTTTTGAAAGGTTGCTTGATTCACTGCAATAAGAGAGTCCTTTAGGACCATGCAAAAAATGTCCTGAAGGCACACATATTCAACTTCATATTAGTGAAAAAAACCCAAACAACTAGTTATGAAGAACTGATTCTGGATTAATCATCTGACTTGTTATTTCACAACAAAATTTCAGTGTACTGTTTGCTAGCCTAAACAATAAGGCAATATAACAAGGGACCTTTCCAGTGCTACTGTAAATAAATATTATTTTGAAATTTTTATCTCCTTTTATTTCCCTGGTTACACTACTAATTACCTAATTAAATTTCTTTGAAGTATTAGCTCATTGTTAATTGCGATACACAATTTTTTATAAATCCAACACAACATTAGAGGAAATATGTGTGTCAATAAAATCACACAGCCCCAAGTGAAACTTGTTCCAGGCTATAGATTTAGCATACACAAATACATCCATGTTTGTATGCAGGAGGCAGAAAGTCTAGAACAGGAAGTACATACCATAGAAAATAAGCAATAGTATGTTTTTCTTGATCATGATTCCTGTATCAACAAAATTATGTATATATATGGTACAAATATCAGTTCTATAAATAAAACACCTTGTAATACTTCATATTTGACTGTTCATCAAATAAAACAATAGGCTTTAAATTTCTTGTAAAGGGTGATCTCACATCTGCAATGGATTACAAATAGATCTCTCAAATCTTAAGTACTAAAATATTAAGTACTAGTAAGAATTTTCTGACAGTAGCAGAGCACATGCTAAGTACACGCTAGAAAAAAATGGTAACACCAGTTGCATACTTTCAAATATTGATTCACTCTAGCAAAGCTCATTTCCTCTGCTGATTCATGTTACAGTTCAGTCCTCTCCTGTCTAACTTCCACAGCATCAATAAAAGCAAAAGACCTTTTCTGCTCTTTTAATGAAGACTGGCTCCAACACACATTAACTACATTTCATTTTTTTTACTGGTTGAGCACTTGTGCCTCCTTTTCAAATAGCACTATGTCATACAGATATGTTCAACCAAATTAAATCAGTTGTCCCCTCTCCCACATAAGTGTTATCATCATGAGAAGTAAAAGACAGTAAGTCACTCTGGAAAACCAATCTGAACAAAAAAGTATTTTCATAGAAACAGTGTTGATTTGGTGGTTTTTTTTCAGAGGTTCTGCATCAGTTAGAAGATGAGATAGACAGAAACCATAATCTGATAAAAAATTGAAGTCTCAAAAGAAGAAAAAGAAACCCACCAGGTTAAACTTTCAGCCAGATTTTCAAATAGAACAGTATCTCTTTGGGAGACCAGACGGATCCAATGATTTGGGTAAAGTTGCCTTTGATCTAACTGAGAATCTGGCCCACTTTTTTTTAACACTGGTCAAAGACATTAGGACATGCAATATTCTCTTAGAAGCAGAGGCAGAATATTTCTTAGTCCACACAAAAAAAGGTATAGCTACATCAAAAGAAAAAGGATTTCCAATGTGGTATCTTCCAAACATTGCATAAGAACATTTCTAAACTCCTTCAGAAAACAACACGACAATGTACTTGCACATGGTTTCAGTGCCAGAATTTACAGTCAAGTTTGGATGCCCTGTTCTGCTGTAAAGATATGCTACACCCATGCAGACCCAGGTCTCAGAATTTCCCACCTCCATCCAAATATCTTACTCTCTCTTCTCTAGTGATGACTTTGAGAAAGATCATCCATTACTTCCTTCTGCGCTCCAAGCATTCAATGTTGTTATGGTCTGGAAGACCATACCAAAGTATTCCAATTAAAAATTAAGCGTATTTTAAATCAGAAGATGAATAGTGCTTGAAACAAGGTAACCAAAGAAGTAGTAAATGTTGATTTCTTAACAACTTCACATCAATAATTTATGCCTTCTTGATCAGACATGCCTATCAAATACCGGTTACCGAGCTTAGTGAATTTCTGTCAGTCAGTGACCTGTCATACACGAATGAACAGACAGGATCCTATCATCTCATGTTGCACACCACGAATCTCATTATCACTTATGTTTGAAGTTCTCACTTAGAAATGTCTAAAAAAAATGGGTTTAAGGCTTACCTTCAGGGTCCATGTTTGAATCTTTTCCTATATACATAAAAATATCAACTGTATTCAGTTACCTTTTCTAAAAGTCTAACTTACCTTTCATTGTTATCAGTGAAGCACTGAAGTTTAGAAAAAAGCAGAGACTTAAAGCCAGTAAGAAAGTCTTCTAGAAACAATACAGTTTTGCACCAGATGCAGTACTTGCTTAAGTTAAAGCACATTATATTTTGGAGAGTAAAGGTTTTACTATTCAGTGGTTTAGATTCAGGTTATACCAGTCTGTAAAATTCAATAGATGTTACTATTCCCTGGTAAGTTATTTTAAAAACACTGTTTGATTCAATCTACTCCAAATATGAAGATAAAATAGCAAAAGTTTGCATTTCTTAAAATAAATTTTACAAAGGCTCAGCTTCACTGAAAGCTTTATCTATCATAATGGCAACACAGAATTTTCTACAAGATATTTGCTCGTTTATTAAAATTACTGAAAGTCCCCTAGGGCGCACAGACATTTTTATTTTTAGATGGCTGTTCAGTCCTTGACTAGTAAAACACTTCAGAAAGGAAAACAAAATAATAGATGTTCCAGTCTGCTGAAGGGCTTCACATTTGGCTGAGGACCTGACCTCAGACCTACTAGCACTGTCTTCTGTACAGCCCTTCCCTAGTTATTATGGTTATTATGTATGGTTCCACGCACAGATTCAAAAGGTCGTGCAAAATTACTGTTGCCTGTGCGGTTCTCCAAATCCTCTATGCTTTACATCTGTCCCATGTGCCTGTCAATTGCACTTCTGAACTTTACTTAACTTTGGAACTTGTTGAACATTACAATCTGTTTGATGAAGGTAGAGACACAGCTGTTGACTTTCATGAATATGCGACAGCAGCTTTCAGACAAGGGAACATGGCTCATTTGACAGACGTTAGAGTTGTAGTACTCACTTTCAAAAGTGATTTAGTTTCCAATTCTTCAAAGAGCAAACATACGCTTCCAGTCTGAACAAAATTAAGTTTACATTAAGAGAAGCGTTTAACGAGAGTGAAGATTCCAGCAGCCTTACCCAAATCCTCTTGTGACGGGGGGGAGGGTGAGTGCTGAAAAGAGAGAGAAACACTCTGCCCTGTAATATCAGCTGTGCCACTTAGTTCTTCTTGAGACAAGAAAGTCTCTTCAGTGTTTTAGAGATACAGTCGTACCTACAGCTGTCTCTCTTAGGCAGCTAAGTATCTTACCTAAGAGGAGTCTGGAGATCACTCATTCAAGCAACATTCACAAAAAAACAACTGGGGGTGCCGTGTGCTTCAAGATACTTAAAACAGTTTGTCAATACTGAGAGCTGAATATGAAAAAATCAAAATAGCTATAGAAAATATTTATCTGCTTAGCTAATAGGCTGTATCTCCACAGAGATGATTTCGAGTTGTCTAAACCAGTAGACTAGTGAAGCCACATTTTTCTTCTGTAGAGACTCCCAGTAAAGGAACCTGTGTACTGAGTCCACTTCATCATTTTGTGTTATGGCTATTTTAAGAGACACACTACATATGTGTTCCAGAAATATTCCTCAAAACAACACTGTAGTCACAAATCTCATAGCACACTAACTCTGCTTAGAGTAGATTACTCATAGGTTGGAGGTATACTCTTCTACGTGTTAAAAATAATTTTTAATATTAACAAACAGAATATACAAATGCTATACTTACTAATATTTACTTTATAAACGTCCAAATACACAATGTTATTTGTTTTATCTGTTAGGTACATTTCTGTATTGTCTTTCTCATACGTTTTGTTGAGTTCACATTCTCAATGTTAATTTAAGCAGCACTCAGAACTGACAATGCAAAAGCAGTAAGATAAATGATCGTGCAATACAAACAGAATGAGCATGCCAGGAAGTTTATTGTATGCTTCAGACACAGTTGTTTATTGTTAAATGCACTCAGAAGCAGTGGTTTGTTTCAGCTGTGACATATAAAAGTGGAGTCTTGATTACTCTGTTCTACTGGTAATGGATGAAAGATGCAATAGTGGTTAAATTTAACTGACGTGTTCTACTGCTTGGCTACCCAGTGAGCAGGTCAAGTTAAATGTTTGGAAAAATGTTGCAATACTGTACATAACCAGAATTACATATTCTAGCCGTTACATGCTTACATAAATGGATGTACTGCTGTATAACTTTTCTGACTGTTTCTGTAATTTGAATGTATTTGCCTTTTTTACCTTTGAGGAGAAGAATTTCTAAAATTTGTTGTTTCCTAAGCAACACCTTAAATAAATGCTAAAACAAGACATCTGCTCTGCATACTGCAGATGTAAGGAGGGCAAAAAGTCAGAGGAGTTAGAGAGAATCTCTCAGTGACAAATTCTAGATTTAAGAAAGATTCCAACCACTTAGACATATGCTTACAAACTGTGTCTAAACTAAGTTTACACATAAAAGGGATCCTTTCTCTTACAGAAGTCATGAAAGTATTCAACTGGTCTTGTTTTTTGTAGGTTGATTGGAAAGTACATAAAACTAAACCCTACTCCTACAATGGTAAAAAAAAAACCCAAGCATCTTCAGAATTCTCCAAGACTCCAAAAAAACTGCTACCATATTAAGATATGCAAATTGTAACTATTGGCATATAATTCAGCAAGAAAAAAAAACTACAGCAGGACAAAAATAATTTAAAAATTATTAAACTGTCTTCTTATCTCTGGTAAGCATGTTAACCCATGGTTTTCACTAGAATATCTACACCTTAATATAATCTTTAATTCAAACTTGCATTTTGCTTGGTCATATACAAACTGATTACATTGTTTTTCAAGTATAGGGAAATTCTCCCCTGCCACTCAGTTCCCACATTTGGATTTCTGAACCCCAGCAGGCACAAGAAAAGAGGATTAACTCAGCAATAATTGTGTGTTTATTACTACCATTTAAACAGCTTAGTCTTCCCACCTTCATTTACTTTTCTAGATGTTTCAGCTTGTCATATTTAACTTGGCTGGTTTGACACTCGAAGAAACAACTATGTCTATTGATCAACCTGTGGTGCAACACAGCATTTATCAATCCCTACTCGTACAAAAAATAGCTGTATTCCTTGCTCAGTGGAGGGAACTTGGACACTTGGTGTCAGTATCTTGGTTGTTTAAGCCTGGCCAGCTGGTCTGCAGTGACCCAAGGCAGCAGAAGGCTGAGGAGGAACTTTGTGCAAACCGTGGGTGCAGTGACAACTACAGATCTCCCGGCTTTCTTCTTGCTCTGTCCATGAGACTTCTCATCACGTTGCATTATGAGGACAGTCAGCGTGATAAGGCCACAAGGAAAGTCTGTCTTCCACCAGAGCACAGGCTGCATCTCAGAAATCCTTGCGAGGGATGAATTCTGCAGCGTGGTGCGGCAAGTTAAGCGGAGCTCCAGGTGTGACAGTGAAGTGAGGTCATGAACAAGCCCCACGCTTGGTAATAAGAACTTGCCAGGTGCCTAAGTTGCGATTGTCAATCTCTGAATGGGAACTCTTGATATATTAGGCCTGGTTCAATCATGTAAACCCTGTCTCTAGTGATGCTGGTGATCGGCCTGCTTAGCATGTTACAGTGACTTTTCAATCAAGCTCGTCCTGTGCTGTTGCCTTGAGTCCACGTAGAACCAAATACTCACAATGATGAGGTAGAAGTCATTAAATATTTTAGTCAGCTACAATATATTCTGTAAGATCATACTAAATAAGACTGGAAGAAAATTTCAAAAGTTCATTCTTCAAACAGACTGAAATCCTTCTGTTAATATTTTTTGAGATAAAAAGCTTTACACATATTTGTTATTCTGTTAAGAGTTTCTGGAATGGAGAAGACTTGGCTGCAGGTATCAAATTTCTTCAAGGTTGCAACTTTTAATCAATTTGATCACACACCGAGAATATACGGAGGCCTGTGAATAATTATACAGAGGCTCAAAAGAAGTATACGTTTGGACATGATACTCTGCAGTTTTGTGCAGAATTAAAAACACAGAAAGACCGCGTATCTGTTTCAACTGCAAAATGGAACTTTTTTTAATACTGGATGGAAAACTGATATTTCTTTATATCTAATATATTAGATACCACAAGAAAAAGTTTGGCTATTAATTAAAGGAAATGGGTTCCCTTAATTACAACATGCAGAAGTCTAAAATTATTTAGATTGGCTTGTTTTCACACTACAAATAAAGAGTAACACATTCATGTACAGTACAAGCACTTTTGAAATGTCTTTAAAGCACACAAATAATATTAATTTACACCTAATGAGCCAACAGTACAGCTTCCACTTAGAGAACCATGAACTAAGAAACTCAGAAGCACAGACCCATCCTAGCCAAAGAAGAGGCCACCTCAGAGAATTCCTCTGTCTGCCTTTTTCAAATGAAGAAACACTATTTAAACTTATTGTGGCTGAAAAGTAAATTTTTCAGTCAAAAATAAAATATGGAGAGTTGATTCTGTAGCATGATGAGATGAATTATTATAATGCTTAAGATGTAAGCATCCTTTACATGAGAAGTATTTTACACTTATAAACTGGTTGCAAAATATGTGACAAAATAATCATTTTCTTATTTTAAATTAAGACAATCACAGTAGATTTTGAACTCACAGCCTTATAAAGATACAATAATGTTACATTAGCCAGTAGGGTACTTTTTCATCAGTTAATAGTTATGGGAGCTCACAGATATTAGATTACCTCTAGGGAGATATATTCTTTTTCCATGACTTCAGTAGAAATGGATGAAGAATTGCAAAGGAATACTAATAAAGATGCTGAATATCAATGCTTACACATTTTAAAGCCAGTATATTCACTAGTTCATTTCATTATCTAAATTTCTAGATGTCACAGAGATTTGTTATGAGATAACTTGTACTCCTCAAAAACAGGAAGAGGAAATGAGGATTTAAAAGTTACCTTTATAAACACAGGTTTTGCTGCATAAGTTAGATTTATTAGGCTTGTGCAAAATGAAAAGTTAAAATGACCCAGCCACCTGTTAATATTGTCTGGATAATAGTGCAGCTTTCCTCACACATGACCTGATAACAATTACCTCAAAGGTAAATATCAAAATTCACATTGACTTCAAGGAAAAGCTGAAAAGCAATGACTCATTTTGCAATTTGGCTTAGAGTTATCATTGAAACATTGGATATGTGCATGGAAGTGTAAGAAGGCTAAAAAGATCCTTGAGTTACAGGCCAGTGTAAGGTGGCAGCAGCTGGTTCAAACCAAAAAACCCAGGAATTAAGAAACAATCAAGAGGATTGAAACTCTGTTTCTTTTTAAAAGAATGTGGTATTTTCCCAGTCATTGCAGTATTTTTAACCTCCCATTTCAAGATAGCAGTTTAGAAAAGACTACTTAAATCACAGTGCCTTAAAAGTGTACAACTAAAGAAGAAAGAAAACGAGATGAAAGTGAGTCTTAGATCTTTCTGGAAATTAAAAGGAAATAAGATCTCTTCCAATCTGTGCCCTTAAATTCACAGTGAGTTCTTAAGTGGCAGTCTAATAAAATGCAAACATTGCTAGCAATTTGAACAATGCTAAACTGACAGAACACTTAAAATACAACAGGGGTTTTTTTGGTTTTATTACATTGCTATTAGTCTCTAACACTGGAAGAAGTTCTTTTAAAAATCCAAGCAGAATATTAATGAGCATAAGAGACTTTTATTTCAAAATAAACACTTGAAATTGGTATGTCAACAACTGGAGTGGTATCATAATCACCAGCTGTGTCATAGCTCCTTCCTTCCCTCTTAAGTCTTTTGACAACGTAAAAAACAAGGTATTAAAATTCACCACCACATCAGAACACCATCACCACACCAAAACAAACACCAGTCATCACCTAACTTCAAAACCTTTGCCTTCTAGCAAGTGCTGAAAGAACATACAGTTCCTATTCTTTAACTGCACACAGTCCTAAATCTCAAAATCACATCGTATATTTTTGTCTGAGAGTGGTATCTAAGGCAAAATCACTTCCTATCTCTATCTCCTTCCAGAGTCTGGAATCTCTTCCGCTCAAGCATTCTATTACTCCCAAGATCTAAATTTCCAATCTCAGTTGTAGGAGTTTGTCAGAAACACGAGGTTTCACCTTCCAGCCACCTTGCAGCTTTAAAATTTCAACTTCCCATCTGAGGACTGTCATCACAGTTTACGCCGGCAAATGAGGTTTAAGAGTATTTTAAACTTCATCACCATTTTAAATTACTCCTTTCTTCAACACTAACAAGAGCAAGTTTTAAATCCACGGGTAGGATTGCTTTTCCTCCCTCAGTTTTTAAATACATATTAAAAAGAGGATTTCTTTCATATACTTGTGCAGCAATGATGCCTGAATGTAAATTAAGGCCTTTTGTTTGTAACTGCTTTTATCTTCCAAATCACAGTTGTTTTCTGCAAAGCAACAGAACACACTGGTTCCTTTTCAAAGAAATCTTTTTGACAAAATGGCTCATACACCTGTCAGAGTAATAGAGGATGGTTTTTTTGTTAAACAAAAACACAAAACCCCCAGCAATACCAGTGTTAATTGCTGTATTGTTTCAAGGAACAAAAACTCATAGAAAAAATAGCAACTGCCTACATAACACTGTGTCTCTAGAAATTGTTGGAAGCTAATTGCAACAAGCCTGAGACAGTTGTTCCAGCACTCGTATTTCACAGTGCAGAGGCTTCAGGAAAAAAAACAAATTCTTTCATCTTTCTGGCTTTTGAGTCTTTGGTTTTCTTATCAGTTTACTTCGCATGTAGCGACCGTTGCTTTTAAGTAGCTACCGCTGAGCAGGCTGTTATCTGAAGTAGAAGAGTCACGGCTTCAGGCAGAAACACATTTCTTGGGGGAACCAAAGGTGCAGCACGGCTGTGGGTTGGTGCCCCCAGCAGACGCGGTAGCTGCCCTCCCATCCCTCGGTTCTGACCGCAACCCCTCTCACCTGTGGTTTCGGCAAGGAACTGAGATAAACTTCTGTTCAGTTATGATTAAGACCGACATGGGGGACGGAGGTGGGACAGGACATGATGGGGGACAGGACACATGGCCAAACCAAACAACCGAAAGAAATCCTCGAGTTACTATTCTGGGAGACCACGCTCATTAGCAGAAAGGCAGGCTATCTCTTTTACTTGTAAATAATGTTGTTGCTGCAAAATAATAATTATCCCCATAAAAAGTGAAATACCACTGTAAGTTTATAACCTGTTTAATTTTAAATCCTGCATTTTCAAATCAGGAAACTAGAACTGTGAATTAAAAGTAACTCCCTTCAGGCCAAAGACATCTCTAGCTTGCCTCAAATGTCACAGAAAATGGGATTTTATGTATTTTTTTTATAACTGGTTCTATCACTTAATTTGGTTTTGTGAAAACACAGACCTAAGCAGTCAAGTGGAAATTTCACAATGACACATTTCCTTCATCTTGATAGCTCAGGGTGGTCTCTCTAAGCAACAGGAGATACGGGACAACAGAATGTAACTTTTCTTCTGACCTTTCAGAGTGCTTTGAAAGCACTAGAAAGAAAACTGAATTAGACAATTAGAGAAGCATGATTATACCATACACAATAACAGGATCTTTAAGTTTCTACCTTGTCCAGGTTTTGCCTGGGATAGAGTTAATTTTCTTCTTAGCAGCTGCTACAGTGCTGTGTTTTGGATCTAGTGTGAGAACAACATTGATAACACCCTGATGTTTTAGTTGTTGCTAAGTAGCGCTTATCCCAAGTCAAGGATTTTTCAGTTTCCCATGCTCTGCCAGCAAGCAGGTGCACAAGGAGCTGGGAGGGAGCATGGCCAGGACCGCTGACCTGAACTAGCCAAAGGGATATTCCATACCATAGAACGTCATGCTCCGTATATAAACTGGGGGGAGTTGGCCGGGAGAGGCAGATCGCTGCTCGGGCATCGGTCAGCGGGTAGTGAGCAATTGCATTGTGCATCACTTGTCTTTTCTTGGGTTATATTTCTCTTGCTTATTTTGGTTAGATTCCTTTTCATTATTATTATTGTTTATCATTATTGTTATTATTATTATATTTTATTTTACTTTAGTTTTTAAACCATTCTTATCTCAACCCACAAGTTTTTCTACTTTTTATCGATTCTCCTCCCCATCCCACTGGCAGGGAGGAGTGAGCAAGCGGCTGCATGGTGCTTAGCCGCTGGCTGGGGTTAAACCACGCCGTACCTAAAACCAGGTAAGGCAGACTAACCACCAATGCTGCCCCACAACCTGAACTAGAAAGGACTGCCAAGCATCGTGCAACCCTGGCACAGTCAAAGAGCTCACAGCTGCACTACCCATTCCACATGAATTCGTCCCTATGAAAATATCTACAGTAAAATCCCATCAGCTTAAACAAGGCTGAAAGTTCACTCAAAGATCAATTCTCAAACAATGCCCCAACTATATGTCCCAAATTCAGAACTCAGCTTTGACCTTAATTGCAACAGTTTTGTTACACAAAACTTTCTGGATCAAGCCTGAAGAGATGAGGTTGGGTAGGATTTTTTTTATTTTAATGAACAGCAAATGATAGATGGATGTGGATGGATTTGTTTGACTAAATGTCGGTATCTGAATCATTCAACACAGACCCCCTTTTGAGTCAGAAGAGAGCTAGTCAGAGTTAATTCCATCCCAAAGCAACTGTTCAGCAACCTTAAAAACAGCTGAATTGAACTTCCTCCTAAAGCACCCAGTTCTCTCCACTTGATAATGAATAGAAAACTTACACCAAGTTCCACACAGCAAGGATTGTACCTTAGGAATTCTTAGCCCATATTTAAAGTGAATTGATGCCCTTAAAGCTGCATTTCAAAACCAGGTGTCTTCTCGATTCATTTATTTTATAGAGTATATCAAATTTTAGTAAGCTTTCCTAAAAAATAAAACTCAGGTGATTATACTGTCTGTCACTGTCCCCTCAATAGGTTGATTTCATTCACATTTAAAAGTAGACAAGGTTTTAAGGATATTAAAGTCTTTTTTCTTTTTTTTCTTTTTTTTTTTTTTTTGTCCCCAGTAGATATTTACTTCTAGGGAGAAGAGAAAGATGCTATTTATCCCCTTAGTAATGGAAAATCAAAGACCTCAGTCCAAATCTGTTCCAAGAGGCAGCAGCCAACATATACAGAAAAAAAAAAAAAAAAATAATCTTGTATCCATTAAGCAGGTACATAGCTCCAGATAAACTACACTGCCTGCTATGGTGATTGCATGACAAAATATACAAATGTGGGCTGGTGTGCAAGGACTGACAACAATAGGAAAGCAAGTTTCATTAGTTCTGCTACTAATGGAACAGTTTGTTTTAGCTTATAAACGTTCTAGAAAAATTTAACGGCTATTAGAAACTTTGAAGATTACATTTGATCATTAAAGTGTGAAATAGAGAAATTTATGTCTGTTTTAATTGAAAAGCTTAATACAACCTTTACAGCAGAGTTACCTCCTGATATATCTGCAAATGTCTGCAGAAAATTTTTTACCATGCATATTTTACATATGCCAGGAGATTCTAACTCTGCGAATTAGACGGTGAAGGCAGAAACAAACTAATGGAGATTCAATTAAGATGTTCATAATTAACATCTGTACACTTAAGACTAATGAATTTGTCCTTTCTACCTTTTCTAGTTGTATAAAACAAGGGAAAAAGTTGGTGCAATCCTAAAGCGGTCATTTTAGCACTTCTCGAGGGAATACCTTTCCACACAATGCATCCTTAAACTGTAGATTTGATGAGGAGGTCAGCACCTCAAATCCCCACCTGCGGCACTCTAAAGAGTTGAATTTTGCTATTGCAGCTAGTCAAGTTTGTAATTATGTGACATAAAATGTAGATAATGAAGCTGCAAGGCCTGCAAGGATCAGAAAGACAATCCTTCTGCTCTCTGATGCATCTGATGTTGCACAAACTATGTGTGGAAACCACCTTATCTCCTGGAGACTGTCAATTATACGGTCAACACAAGAGGGCCCAAAGATGAAAGTAGATTTGATACAGAAAATGATCCTTAATACTTTCAAACATGTGGATCTATAATTAAACACTTAGATGCAAAATTAAGTTTCTTTACAAGCAGAAATTTAAATTCATACTTAAGTTCTTACTGTAAGCAGCCTTATTTCCAGAACTGACAAAAAGCTATTAAAGTCAACATAATGAAGAAGATTTCTGTGGAACTACTGTTATTTGGCAACTCTTCCAGAATGTAGACCATCACTTGTGGCAGAGAATACAAACAGTTCCATCAAAAAAATGGAGTCACAACTGCCAGAGGAAAATAGAAGTGAGGTGCATAGAAAAAGTACCTACAACTTTAGCAGCCACCCATGCACTGCAAAACTTGGATTCCATCCTCTCCAGTGGCATCAGAAAAGCTCAATATTAATGCATTAGTCATAAGACTATACTGAATTTAAATGTGAAAACCAAAACAGCCAAGTTTCGACAATCATAGTCTGAGAATAGTTTGCGTTGGAAGGGACCTCCAAGGGTCATCTAGTCCAACCCCCCTGCAATGAGCAAGGACATCTTCAACTAGATCAGGTTGCTCAGAGCCCCGTCCAGCCTGACCTTGAGTGTTTCCAGGGATGGGGCATCCACAACCACTCTGGGCAACCTGGGACAGTCTTCACCACCCTCATGGTAAAAAAGTTCTCCTTATATCTAGTCTAAATCTACTCTTTTTTAGTTTAAAACCATTACCCTTTGTCCTATCACTACAGGCCCTACTAAAAAGTTTGTCCCCATCTTTCTTATAAGCTCCCCTTAAGTACTGGTAGGCTGCAGTAAGGTCTCCGCGGAGCCTTCTCTTCTCCAGACTGAACAACCCCAACTCTCTCAGCCTGTCCTCACAGGAAGGGTTCCATCCCCCCTGATCATCTTTGTGGCTCTCCTCTGGACTCACTCCAACAGGTCCATGTCCTTACACTGAGGACCCCATTGCTGAAGGCAGTACTGCAGGGGGGGTCTCACCCGATGGGAGCAGAGGGGCAGAATCCCCCCCCTCGACCTGCTGGTCACGCTGCTTGGGACGCAGCCCAGGACATGGTTGGCTTTCTGGGCTGCGAGCGCACAGTGCCGGGTCATGGTGAGCTTCTCATCAACCAACACCCCCAAGTCCTTCTCCGCAGGGCTGCTCTCAATCCCTCCGTCCCCCAGCCTGTACTGATACCGGGGTTTGCCCGAGCCCAGGTGCAGGGCCTTGCAGTGTTAGCCTATATATATACGTACAGTGTCACAGCCGTGTGTCTGAGCGCATCGCACTGAGACCGTACAACTTGCTGGGAGCATAATGTGGGTCAGACGGTTCTCTCGCTGTTTGCATGCGGGAGTTTAAAGTCCTTTCTCCTCAGATTAGAGATGTAGTTGGGAGCAGTTTTTTCAGGTTCCAATAAAACTTCCTGCCTTGATATTCATGGCAAAAGTTGATCAGAAAGTCATCACCTACTGGTTTTAGTTAGATAAAAGCACTGAAAAGAACAAACATAGGGAACAAACGTCTCTTCACTATTAAATATGTGTTTGCACCATCCAGTGGATACCTGCTAGCTACGTTACTGAAGTCTGAGTTCTTTTCTCCTTTTGGAGCGCTTTGAATACTCTGACAGAACAGATGTGGTGCTTCCAAGCACACAGACCTCAAGTTACTGGTTGAGGTCAAAACAAAGGAAGCAGCAAAAAGCACATTTCAGTGTCTGATAGCTTGTCTATAGCTTCTGTAAAACAAGTTGAGGGAGGTGACTACTGAATGGGACCTTAGACAGGTGATTTGAAAAACAGGTAAATAGCTGTTGGCTGGCGCATACTCACAACTTCATTTAAACAGGCAGTTTGAGACTAGGAAATACAATTTGCATCTTTACTGTACAGCATGGGAAAATGGCATGGCAGTCAGCATACAATAAGATGCAAGAGGAAAAGCAAATGCTGAAGAAAGATCTTCAGTAATTAATAAAAAACCTGACTGAAGGAGGCTGTGCATGTGAAAGACCCCATCCTTTAGAAGTTAATAGAAAATTATATTCTTATAATTTTCTACAGAGGATTCAGTACTCTGTGATAATTCTATACCATGCTGAGTTTTAAAAAAGCTAGATTCTACTGGTGACCACTGATATATGTGACAGTGGGACAATTAGAATTAGTTGTCTATCATGTTTAAGGGCTTGACTATAGAACCCTATAAGAAGTTTTCTTTTAAATGTCGGGTTTGTGAAATTAAATTAATAGCGGGACAAACTAGCAGTTACTGAAATAGCATGAGGCAAAGCAATGTGGCACCAGTCAGTAGGTGTGGAAGCTTGTGCACTAGACAGAAGGGAGCAGAGAGAGAAGAGGTGAAGGAAGAAGAAAAGTCAAAATGATGACGAAGAAGAAAAATTGCTAGAAAAATGAACAAGGTGCCTAGGAGAAAGAATTTTAAGGGGAAAAAAAAAAAAAGAATCTCAAATGTATCATCTTGAGGGATAGGTGTCAGAGAAGGAAACTGATGAGAATGAAAGAAAGACAAAAAATTAAAAATAAGAACGTCGGAAGCTGTATGTTTCTACAATGTTAAGATGAAATACACAACATGTACACAACACACACATCTATGTGGATATGTAAGAGATGTTCTTCCCCAAATAAAATGCACGCTACTGTGATATATAAGCAGTCAGTATGCCTGAATTTCAGATGGTGACATTATACCAAGGTTGGGTTTGAGGCCGAGTTATTTAGGTGTTCAGTAAAGGTTACTAGAATGCTGGTAAAAAGATCATGCCATACCAAGGTGTTACGCATTTTTATAAGCTACGCAGATGCTGATTTGGTAACATTTTAGAACTGCATGGAGCACTTTCAGCAAAATTATTTCTTATAGCCAACTCTTAACATGTAAAGTTCAGTACCTGGAATCACAGTGAAAGGGGTTAAAAGGAAAGAAAAACCCTGAGATTATTGAGGCGTGGTATACCTCCAAAATAACTCATCAGGAAGAATGTAATTACTGTAAGATAGGATCTCTTTGAACCTTATAATTCTAGTAGCCAATATGAGTGCTATTAGCTAGGCTCTTTCTGTTTGCTTTACATACTTCATATTCTTCTTGGTATTTTCACACATAGGGATACGTGTTACTTTGTGAATACTGAAGGACAGGCTAATCTTTGTCCATAGAGATACATTCACATTATAAATGAACCATGTGAAGCTCCTGAGGTCCTTACAGATAGAAGACACTGAACTCACCTCTGGAACCAATTATTTCCCCTTCTAAACTCTGGGTCAGAACGAGATTATCAGAATTCATGCACCTGAAAAGAAAAAAAGGTCTCCTAAAGCATCCTGAAAATTTAAAAGTCTCACCACCAACTAATTCTGGGTAAGTTATTGCATTTGTACATTTTTATTCCATGTTTACTTCTGTTCCACTTTTGTTCAGACTTTTTTTCACTGCTTTGGCTATAAGAAATAATCCTAAACCAAATCCTCTCCTACACCTGCTAAAATAAGATGTTAAACGAACAAACACTCAGGATAAAAATCTGTATTATTTCACAGCCACTTCTTGTCTTCTTATCTGAAGGCATGTTGACCAGGACTGCAAAGAAAAACTTTCTTCAATGACACAGAATCTCTGTTTGATCTTTATCATTTCAAATATCACTGTTCCTGGGTTACCTGTCTTCCACAACCTTTCCTTACATTGGAATATTTCTTCCCACCTCAGTCACCTGGGGATTCTCTTGCATGTATTTCAAAACTTAAAAACTTTTATACAGAGTTAATTTATTCATCTACTAGACAAAAAAATGAAATAATAATGTCATGGCTCAAGATTATTTTTAGAACTGGGAACTACTTTGAATTGTTTTGATGGAAAATTAATTTATGAAATTTAACTTGCAGTCAAATTTGCTGTGAAACAATCTACTATTTTATAATTACAATAAGACACCTAAAATGAAAAGTGTCATTGCAAATTAAAAACAGACACTTTTTCTCTTATAGCATTTTCAGAATATCTTGATCTTATAGCAAGAATAAATTCCTTCCTCATGCATTACGGTTTTAAAAATAAAATTTATTTCAGAAGTTTATTGGGATAAATGGGTTAATTTCCCATCAGAAACATGTTGAATACTTAATGTTGTTATAAATTATTTTGTATGCAAATTCTTTGTGGTTTTTTTGTCCATTTTTAGGTAGCTTTTCCACTCTCCACAATTTACATTAATTCATATCTTGTTTTGAAGTCAGCAATTAAAGATTCAACATAGCAAAGCAGTGACTCACAATATGTGAAATCCAGACAAGTGCTTTTCCACACTTTTGATTCTGAGAATAGAATTATGCATCTTCATTTAGTGATGTCTTTACTGGTTTTAATAACATTTGGTGTCTTGTAAGAGATCTAGAAACCCCTGCCAAGGTCAGGCCTTCTCCTGGGTAACATTCAAAAAACTGCTAAAAGAACCCTTTTCTCAAAGAACCTGAAATCTAGGAAAATCTAGTTCTAGTTGGTTAGACTTAACTCCTCTTTCAGTAGGGTCAGATTGATGCTTGAACAACGTATGCCTCCGAGGTTTCTGTCAGGGCACTACGTAGAAAACCAAATGCAGGGTTAAATGTGTAACACGAGAGATTTCATAGAGGTTAGAGATTGAAGCAAATGAGATCATCAGGGTCTTTCATGTCAGTAAGAGACAGGATCTAGACAGCAACGCAGATTGCGCGTGGGTCAAACCACCCTCTCAAGATGCCTATCGTTTCAGCCTTGAAAGGAATGGCCTGATGTAATTAATGCTCTTGACTTAGGAATCTTAAACGTCTAAAAAGCTCGGTGGCACACCCCCCGAAGTTCAGTACTGCGTATTCTCCGCCCAGCCGAGGCCCTGGCACAGCCCTCGTGCCGTACCCAAGCCATCTGAGATTCACAAACGTGGCATCCTGATCCGTGAGGGGCATCCAATAGGCATACCCTGAGGAATAACTCCAGCATGTCCTCGATACTTTTTGCATCAAAAAGCCACGGAATGTGGAGGTGGGGAGGGGGAATTGACCTAGAAACACAGGTGTAAATGAAAAATATCTTAAGCAAGTGTCCTAACAAACAGACTCAAGTCAGGCATCACACTGTTGCTGCTTCTTCCATTTCCAGGATCCTGCACGTTTTTTGCATAGTGGTCAAGCGCTGGTAAATACCTAAATGTGGGTCTGCAACTTATCCTAATGCTCTGACAACCTGGTTATAATACTGCTGCTGACCTTTTCTATCAGCCAAGCACCTACAAGTCCATATAATCACACCAACGTTTCTCTTTGAGTCTGGGCTAAGTATGTTATAGGACACCAGGTGATCGTATGCAGCATGTTTTTCCCTTCCAAATCTGGAATCCATACATCACAGGAAAGCAAATTAGATTGTTTTAAATATGAGTATGTAGATGGTAGTTTATAGGTATGTGCATCTGAATTCAGGATCAAGCCATTATTTATAAACCTATCATTAGATAAACCAATACCAAGACTTAGAAGACAAAAAAATAATGCATTCTTCTACATGAAATTATGTCTCTGAATGCTCATTTTCCCCATGTTATTTTTTTCTTTCTGACAAAAGGCTGCATTTGAGTCATTAAGAAGAATAATTTTCCCTTTCAAATCAATGAAGGTTTCAATTCTGATTTCAGTGCTTTGGGAATGGTGACAGTTTCTGAATTGCAGGTTCCTGTGCACTTGTCTGACTCAGATTTATCAGCAAGGTCAGACACAGCAGTGCGAGAATGGCATTGTAATTAGAAAGGTGCTTGTTCTGCCAGCTAGGTGTAAAATGCCCCAGCAATGCACAGTGAAGCCTTTATTTTATCTGTAAATTAATTGGAGTAACTATCAAACTACAGTTGGCAAGGCAGCCAGCCAGGCGTAAACGGGAATTCCAGACTGCCAGAGTGTTTCTGCTGGAAAAACAGTGTCTCCACGACATGAACCTCAGCTGTTCAAGGTGACAAACAGGAAAGGGAAACGCCAGCTCAAGCACCTGACTTGAAAGTGAGCAACTGAACAGCTGATGCTCTAGATAAAGGCAAAAGAGGAACAGAAAAAGCCTTCAAGAGCTGTTATAAGATATAGTACAAGGCCAAACATTTGAGGTTTCATGTTTTTGCAAATCATCTTGAACTACAAAGCCTCTAAGTAGAACTGTTAGTTTCTATGGCTTCTATACTCAGTTATCCCTTCAACCGCTTCCTTCTGCTTTTCCACATGGAGTTGAACACCAGTTAAACGAAAGCAATTATACAGCAAGGCGGCAGCTCCATGATACAGGGTCTCCAGCAGCAGTAATGGGAATTCTGAGCTCCTTTCCCTGCATACAGTGATGCCTCTTTCACTTTAACGACACAACCATTTGTGAGGCCATCCTTTGAGCTGACTCGCTGAACACACTATGAGGGAAATTGAAGAAAAAAGTTATACTCAAAATCCAATGCAGAGGTGAGGGCCTCAAGTGCACATCCTTCTTTGCCAGAAGAGATGATTTGCTTTGGTTCCTTCCACTCCAGAGAAAAGCATTTTCCTTGCTGCTTCTAAGTTTTGAGAGCAAGCAATGGGAGAGGATGAGAACTGTGTGAATTGACACCAGATCTGACCAGGAAAGTGCCATGGGTGGGTGGGAGAGGAAGAAACCCTAAAATACCACAATGGAGTTGTAAAGGAATTTATTGAATGCCCTCCTTTATTACCTGTAGTAAGCATACACAATTATTGCCCCATACTTTCAGGGACTCTTTGGTATTAGATACCAGGTTTGCTACTCATGCAGAGTTGGCAGAGGAGGAGTGAGGGAAGAATGATGCTCCACTGTTGGGCAGAAGGCTTAGGAAATTCTAAGACATCCTGACCCCTGTAAAAATGACTAACTTTGAATGTGACTTACATTAGGAATATATGGTTCTATTTCTTTACTTATGCAAAAGTTAAAAAGCATACTGAAAAAACCCTTCACAACATTCTGCAAAGACTGATCTGATTGTACGAATGCTCATTTGCCATATGTAACTGTCTGAAAATGTGCTGTTCTTGCCTTTTTTTAAAAATTAATTTGACCTGAATAAGATGGGGACTATACTCTAAAAGGCAATTTAAAAAGCAGTTAACTGAAAAGGCATTTCAGAGTTCATACCTGTTGGAGCGGATCTAGAATTCAAAACTTCGCAAGCAAAAAGAAAGGAAATTGGGAGTGCTACAGAGTCAGGAGCAAACCAGGGAAGAGGCTGCAGTCCCTCAAGGGTGTCCCCGCTCCGGTGTGGGTCTCCCCCAGGCTGCAGTCCCTCAGGAACGTCCCTGCCCTGGCGCGGGCTGCCCATGGCCGCAGCCCCCCAGAGACATACAGAGTGTCTCCTATGAAAAGTGAGTCTCTGGCGATATTTTCGTTGGTTTTCATCACCCCACGTCACCCACCCTGGTGGCTACTGCCTTCAGGTGTGCTTAGGCAAGGCACCGTGTCCTGGCGTGCAGTGGCCCCAAACCCTTCCAGCTCTTCCTGGTGCTAGAGACCACCCTGGCCACTGGTGCCTGAGAAATACTGGACAGAGTGGACTATAAGCTATAAAAAAAGAAACAGATGAACCAGAGGTGAAAGGAAGCACCAGAAACGGCTGATGAGGAAACCCAACTGTAGCATGCCTTTTGACAATTATTGCCTGGAGCTGAAAAGAGATGATATGTTTTGCCCAGGCAAACTCAGAATGGCTGCAAAATAAGCTGGCAACACCTTGAACAAGTTTGCTTTTTGGTCTGTAAAAATAGTAGCAGTTTCCTCTCATAAAGCCCATAAAATATAATTCTGCTACACTCTCAAAAACATTTTAAAATTGTATGGTCTTATACAGTTTCAAAATTCAGTGGTTTTACTACAGTCATCAGCATAGTCAATATTCAGAAAGAAACCAAAAGAGCCAATTATAGAAATAACGAATAATGATTAAAAAAAGACCTCCCCAGCTTCAGAAAAAAAAATATCTAATTTTTTGAGTCCTAAGTTTTTATTTACTTCTATACAAGAACACACACAATGGACCTACTTCTTTTTTTGTGTTTTAATAACTTTTTCATGCCAGCAAAGCTGACAGGTGGGGAGCTGTAAACCTCTGAATCTGTGCCTAGGTTGCAGTCACAGATGGATTCAGAACTGAAACTGAGGTCTGAAACATAGGGCAGAAAACCAGCAGTTCATCTACGTCCTGTGAAGGTGTGTTCATGCAGAAGGGGTTGGTTCCTGGTTGAATACACAGATGAGAACATCTTCTGTGTTGGACACTTATCTCCCTTTCCCTTTTCTTCTTTTAAAGCCTCCAAGTTCGTTCATACTGCCTCTGCTAGTAGAGTAAGCTCATTTGAAAAAGCATTTTTTAGACTACTCTGATCATCCACAAGGTATGAATAATAAATTGAGAATAACCTTTCCTGGAATAAAGCTTCCATCAATCACAACAAGGGTGGAACACATCCACTTATTTATGAATAGAGAGCATATAATCTATTTTTGCCTCTTTGCACCTGTTCACTTGTCCATCTGTCATAGAACCGGGAGGAACGCAGTCAAGATCAGGAATTAAAAGTACAGAACTCATGATGTTGAATATCCTCAATGGGCTTGTCCACTTCTAAAAAAATTGTATTAATTAAGAACATTGATGCTCAATTTGTCTGATACAAGATTGTGCTTGTCTGTGCTAGCTATCCCTATATCAAGCCCATCGATCACTAATTTGAGTGTTCAGAATCATACCTAAACATGCCGACAAGCCTAGCTGAAATTGCACAAACAACGAAAAAACAAACAGCCTCTGGATTTTCTCCTAGGACTGTATTTTCAAGCTATAATCCTTATCCTCAGAGGGGAAACAATCGTGTCCTTTAAAAATACCAGACCTTGAAAATAAATAAGATGATGATCTCTTCAAATAACTTAAGAAAAAAAGAAAAAGAAAAAAAAAAGGATCCAACAGCAGGAGAGAGTGTTGAAGGAGAAACAGCAAGATACAAATGAATCAGAGGCCTTGGAGCTGCCTGAGAAAGACCTATGAATTCAAACTGCTGTTAATTCACAAATTTAGCTTGTTAAGGCTTTCTGTCTTGTCTTGTTTTAACCAGATGACCAGAAGTAATTTCATAAGCTTGAGATATAGATGTTTCCAGAATATTTGCCCTTCTTTCTAAACAGTCAGTTTGCATTTTGACCATAGGGAAAGAGCATTTTCTTTAGGAAAGCTGATTTTTAAAGAGAAAACTAATCAAAATTAAAATGTTGATCCAGAATGGATGCTGTGATTCTTATGTTTCCATTCTCCCCTCTAAGCTCAATTAGATCTCTCAAGATGCATTCCTCAGTAACAAGATGCAATCTACTGGGATATGAAGCCAATTTTCATCACTGTAGTTGTTCCATTAAAAATTCTGGAGATTTCCATGGACAGAAGACAACAGGCATGAAATCATTCATTTAGTCAAAACCTCTCTTTTCCATTACAATCAGTTTTGACAGAAGATAACTGATTAGCCCAAATTAAAAAGCAGAAGAGCAAAATCATATCTATTTGTGCATTGAAACATCACAAAACAACCACTTGGTGTTCTCTCCTGGAATATGTATCCTTTAATTAAAAATATAAACAAGGTTCAAATATCCTCAAAACAAAAATGTCACTGTTGCCACTATTGTCTGTCTCCCCTACCACATTTGCATCCTCCCTTCCCTTCATCTAGTCTCAGGAATTTTATAAAGCATTCATCTGGAACAACAAACTGTTGGATTTTGCTTTTTTTTTTTTAAACACACTTAGCTATTCTAAACAACTAGTCATGTGTTCTGATTTTCCCTATTTCAATGATGTTCAAAGAACTAAATGGCTAGCAATCAGATAAAACCAGTTCTTGATATGCATTTATAAATAGCCTAACACATTAAAATCTCTGGAAGCTGCAGGATAGATTTTACTGCCAAAAAAATCCATGGAAATTGGCATCTTTTCCAAACTTAGAGTACCTAAGATATGCTAGAGTGGTACAGACCTCCTTATTAATTATGATAATTTGACAATTTGCTAGTATGTGTACTTATAGTAAATAATTTCCTCATAGAATCACACAATAAAGGCTAAGTTTCTCTCTTCATATATATATATGCGTGTAAATATGTATTTTGTATGTGTGTATATACGTGTGTTGTATATATACATATATATACATACCTTTAGAGGAAGGCAGCAGCAATTTCTAAGTATACCGCATGTACACTATGGTGGTCTCAAACTATAATTACAGCAGTTTTCAACGCATCACAATTCAGTCGAAAAACTCAAAAAATCATCAGAACAGAGATAATATTCCTCCTATGGGCAAAATGGCATTGTTTCTACAAACCTAAAAATCTATTGATAATGTGTGTGTTAAATATGCTTTTTAGAACAGACATTAGAAACATTTGATTGACCAAGTATATTTGAATCACTGTTAGGAAAACAAATTCAACATGTTCCACAAGGTTTCTGAACGACCAAAACTTCGAGAGGTTATATTACCCATGAAACAGGAAAAAATTGTTCACATATGAAAATAGCCCAAAAGCCAAATTCTTTCAACAGCTACCAAGTAGTTGTCACCAAAAAGGAGGTTTTAGACATTGTGATTTTTTGTGATTTTAAAAATTTTTTAAGGTAAGAATACGTATCTATGTTCTTTATTGAAAGAATCTCACAAGTGAGGTTCTTGGGGAAAAAAACCCCACTTTTCCATTCTGGCCACACAGCACCAATCTACCACTTTCCTTCTCTCCCAGGGAAGACAATATATTAGGGGATAAAAACTAATGAACAGCAAACAATGAAGTATATAAGAGATTTTAAAGAAGCACAAGAAAAAAACAAGATGCCATACCCCTTCAGAACTTTGCCATTATCACCTAACCCAAAGTCAATTTTTACAAAAGCTATTTGGCTCTTGCTGTAATTAGCAGCTATAGCAACGAGTTCCACCTTTCTTCTGTGAATCAAAGCACACCACTTCCTTTACATGGCACTATTTGAAGACCATTTCGTACTGCAGCATTCATGGCTGGATCATCGCGTCCTCCCATACTGTAAACTCAACAAAATCTTCCTGTGTGTATGAAAACAAGCAAATAAGAACAAAAACCTGATTTTATAAGTTGGCACAGCAACAAACCGCTTAGAGGAACACCGCTGTGTTTCAACTTCCTTATAAAGTTTCTTGGAAGAACTGTAAGATAACAGGCTAATGGCTGTGAAGCCTATAAAATGATACTTCTGGTATATCTTCTTTTCAGTCCAATACTGCTTGACAATCTCATTTTGTTTTCAGGTTGGCTCAGATCAATTAAATCAACTTTGTTCATTCCAGATGAAGTAGGAGTGACATTTATTGTCACGGGAATGGGTAGAGTGGTGTCTCTGAAAAATCTTCTGGTAGATGACACGATTTATTGCTAAAATGGTTCAGAGGCATTACAGGCCTTTGGGCTTTTTAAAAAAAGGGGTTGGATTCTCAAAGAGCAGCACAGGCTTGAATCAGTTTTTTCTCATGGCTGATCAGAGAGAAAAAATAATGAGCTTTCTATGTTATGTTTGATCAGATCAATTAAGGTTGCAATAAGAATTGTCTTACCACGCAGTGGAGTACACTGAGCTTGTAAGAGTGAGCACGCTCATTCCATCTGTAAGTAGATTTATTAATGCAACCACTTCTGATAGACATTTAGGTCCAAGCATGCTGAACAAGACCTTGCTACAGGCAACATTCTGCCTTATTATCTATATACAGCAATGTAATAGCTCAAGGAAACAACAGTGTTGATATTTACAATTATGGTAAGTCAGTAGGGAATTGAAAACGCATGGACCTGTTTTCAGAAATCTGGTTATACTTTAGGAAACCAAATTTGAAACTTCAGACTGGACACTCCTCTTTTCTACATCTTCTGGATGTTTATATGAAATATGACCTCTTGAGAAAACAGGACAAAAAAATTAAAGGTAATACTTAGACCTAAACACTATGCCTTTCCTCATTCAGTAGCAGCTCAGCATTTTCTATCAGTCACGCAGAGCTTTACTTACAGAACCTGTGTGACAACAACCTCATGCAGTGCTTTGAAAAACCTAAAAGCTAACATTGAAAGCCGTGCATGCAAACTATTATTCCATATTTACTTGGTCTTCCACAGATACTGTGTTTTTCTTCATCTATCTCATTCATGAAGTACTTTGAAATGCCTGCCTCATAAAAAAGAAAAGAACTTTTAAAGAAACAGACTAGCGACAGAATAAAATGTGAATGGAAGACACAGCTTGCCTCTTTTGCCGTTTCAAAGAGAGTCAGAATTCCAGGGGAGGGGGCAAAAGAGCATGAAATGTGCAGCCAACATGATAAAAATCAATCCTATGAAAGGGAAGTGATCCTTTTAAGATGTTATTTAATAAGTTGATGACCATCTCCTCTACAGCATATCCTAACACTCGGTAAATATTTGAAGGCATATCTTCTATGAATGCATTTTATTCTGCCATGTCTAGTCAGAAAACTGAATGATTAAGTGTGTACTTGTCCCTGAACACCTTAAATGATCATAAACCAGCTCCTCTATGTATTATCATCCAGCATCCCTGAGGCAAGAAGAATGAGGAGATGAACAAATATTCATTGCTCATTCTATATGTTGAAGAATGGGTTGCCACCTTAAGAAAGCTCTCTTTTTTGCAGTAGAGATGTGAATTTTCAAGACAAACTATGAAAGATTTCATTCTTCTGCTTTTCATCAATAAAATCAAATACATTTTTATTTATAATGATTTCTGAAAGTTAGCTCTAGATTTAGATTAAAAAAAAAATCAGGTCATTACAAAACAAAAATGCAACCCCTCTGCCTCCCTTGAAAAGCTCTGAGGAATAAAAATTTAGATTTCAAATTAAGGATATGAAGCTTAACGAAGAACTCTAGGGACAGGCTGCTTTCTAACAGCTACCCTGGGGAAAGTGTGACAGAGTACTGAAGAGGGACCGATCTCCGTGTGTACGAAGCAAGCGGATTTTTAAGCTTCCCCTTTTCTTCTTGATAAAGCTCAAGCATTCTTGCATTAACTACTGAGCAAAAATATCCGCTCTCTTCTGCTTATCCTGACCTCATTAGCATCCTGTCGATTGTTTAAGAGAAGATTCTTTTTCATTGTAAATTCTCTTTCAAACTGTACTCCCCCCACCCCCCTGCTTTCCTCCAAGGACCTTTAATTGTGCAGACTACAGACATTTGACGAGTATGACAACTACTTTGAATTAATGCCAGAAGATTATTTATGTGCTGCCTTAATTTTAAAGAGCAAACCTGATTAAAACCAAAACCTTGAGTTCCAGGATTCTACAAATGAGCTGCAGAATCAACAGCGCAAGATGGGCATTTCCAGCAAAGGACCATTTTCCTAAGATGTTTCAAAGAAAAATGGCAATAAATCATTGCCCGTATCAATTACAAATATGTGCATGCACTCTCCAGTCATAAAGTAAGATCTTCTCGAAGTCTGGAGCCTTGAAATGCACCTGTTCAATGTAGTCAAGAGAAAGGAAATAATTTTTTTAAAAGAAACCTTCTGTCCGCTCTACACCTGTGCCTGATTTACACTGCATTGGTTATGAAGTTAACAGAATTAAATTTCAAATGAAAATCACAGTCTTTTGCTTTTTTTTTCCTCAGTGCAATTATATGCATATCAGAACACAATCTAGAAAAAGGAAAATTCTTGGAATAATTTAAGAGAGATTGTTATATTACAGCAATGAGTGTGAAAAAACTGAAGGCGAGGACTTGGGAAAAGGTTTCCTTCAGTCCTAATGACTGCAGTCTTGTTTTATTTCCATAATGCTGCTCTTGATGTGTATGAGCACTTGACCTGAAGCCTGTGACCATGAAATCCCTCATCTTCCTTACTGAGTTTGAACACAAAATAGTAGTTGTTCATTTTTTCTTGAGTTTAAGTAGTCAGCTTTGAATATATGAAGAGGAGACAGCGTAGAGGAGAGTTATACAGCACTTTTAGGGTTCCAAAATGTTTTACAAGCACATGAAAATTATTACACTACCACAAATATGTGGCCACATCTTGGAGGAAGCAAAGCAATTAGTTAATAGCACACTGCACCTCGGTACGTTTGCCTAGGTCATGAAAAAGAGTTGAATTAAAATAATAAAATAAGAAACTATGACGAGATGGAGTATAATTTTAACTGAAAGCTGCTCAGGAAATTTGTTAACCTTGCTAGTCCCGCAGGCAGTGAATCAGCACTTGAGCAGCAGCGCTGTGAGGATGCGTGATAAGAAGCTGCTTTCCCCAGAAACGAAGGAGCAGAGCAGCCCAGCGCTGGGGGGGAGGAATCCCCATCACCCAGTCAGGGACCAGAGTCCCCAGCACATCCCAGCAGGGTGTCAGCCCCGAGGGCTGGAGGTGACACCCACCGCTGTGGGTCATCAGGAGACCCAGTCCTGGGATCCCCTACAGACTGAGGGGTCACTGCCAAGGGGTACGGGCTCAGGGGTCCTGTGCCCTGGTGCAAGCAACTGGGGAGTCCTGGGATCCAGGGGAAGCTACCAGGCAGACCTCACTTCTAAGCTAGATACCGGAGCAATCCATATTTTATATACATAAATATATGTATATATTTCCTACTAATGAACCTTTACCCTGGTCAGCCCAAGAGGAGAACAGAATGAGGCCATTGGTGCTGTTTGTGTTTGTGAGAGTGTGGCTGGCTATGTGTCTGTGTACATACGTGTGTTTTGTGTCTGTCTGTCTCTCTGCTGGGGGTACACGCTCAGCCTCGCTTACTGGCTGGACCTGGGGCAGCCGTGGCTCTGTCGGACTGCTGGGTACAGCGATCCCTACAAGGCCAAAACCCCAACCAACAGTGAAGGTTATTCAGCACGTGCCCTAAGCTTTATTTAGGGAAATATACCCAAATGATTTTTGGCCAGGTGGAAAGTAAACTGGACTCTTTAGTGTGTAGCTAACACACAATCAACATCCTTTTCTTTATTCTTAATGCTATTTCTAATCTGTGGTCCTGTTCTCGTACACTCTACTTACTGACCTAAGAGGTGAGAAAATGAAAATATGCTGAAATCTGTAACACAAATGTGCTAAAAACAGAAAGGAAGTCTCCCCCCAAAAGCAGTCTGTAGCAGGGCACAACCCTTTAAATTTTTTTTTTTGTAAATGCACACACACAAATATGTATACACATACACACACTCAAATTTACATACACATATGTATACATATGCATATATATATCTATATATAGAAAGAAAGGTAAGTAAGAAAGAAGAGGCACTGCCATTAGGCTGGTAACTGACTGCATGTCCTCACCAAGGACAGGGAGTTTTCAAGTTTTGGATCAAGGGCAGACTGTTATAGGAAAGCAAGCCCACCACTGAGAGCAAACCAAAAAATATTAGCATAAACTATATTCTATTTTCAGCTGCTTAGTACAGTTTTATTTTTCAGTCTGAAAAGGGCTCCGCTGTGTCAGGCCAGATCACCTCCCAGCATGATGTGACCTTCCTTCAGGCTGGTCACTCAAGTGAAGTCAGAAAGTTTCTAGGGCGCTTCGTTTTAACTGTGGCAGTTTGAGGCTATTTTAGACCAACATTAGCAACTTTCTCTGGTATGGGTTGCATAAGCATTTCCCATCATGTTGTTCTCTTGAGTTCACTGTAAGTCAAAGTTGCATATGTGTATGTAAGGAAAATCATATACACTCATCTGTGAATCACAGCAAATCAGTAGAATAGAGAAAAGCTAGTGTAAAGGACTAGTATGTGAGCTCCCAGGTATTATTTCCATGAAATAAAGTCCTAATTTTGCTTTCCTCCCCCAGCTACATATAGTTTGCTCACCTTCATTTATCTATTCACATTTCGGCATGGAAATGTTTAAAGCAGCACCTAGCACTCAGCAGGGCTTGAATCAGTTGCTGAAGTGAAGGTTGAATTTTGCTCGGTTTCCCACTGAACTAGGGACATCAGAGAGATCCTGATCTACTTTCAGTCAGGGCCAACTGCCATGGCTGGAAATCACGGCCCACGACATCTCATGAAACACGTAGCAGAGACGATGCGCACGCGGCCAGGTACATCTCGTTGCGTGCCTACTCGTCCACTTCCAGCTCTTCAACTGGAGAAAGTTGCTTCTTGGAAACTTCATCGTCAATGGGACATTAATAGAAACAAGTAATGTCGATCCTTTCCACATACGCATTTGCTCAGCTACAAGTGGAGTTTATCTTGGATGTTTAATGTCCGTAATTTGTGAGAGGGACAGGGACTTCTCAAAAAAATCTGAGCACATCCATGTATTCTTTTCTGTCTCTGAAGATGAAAGGTTTTCTTCCTGGTGGTCTAACCAGGATGACAAACACCGAGGTTTGAAACAAACAGTATAGCCAATACCTTTGAAAAGAATAACGCCCAATGTTTTTTTAAGGCAGCCTTGTTTTCCTCAATCAGAAGGAATTCAAATAAACCGAGCACTATTTAAAAACAAACAAAGGAGTTGTCTGAACTAGAGCACAGGGAAGAAATGAGGCATGTCATTTCCATTAAGCTATGCTCAGCATACACAAACAAGGAGGGAACTTACGACATTTTTAAAAGACCTGATCCCAAATGTCTTTATTTGTATGTGCTGTACACACTTACCTGTATTTTCATTTACTTTCTCTCTTGTCCTTACATGAAATACTCCAATTTACTTTAACCCCGTCTTTTAAATAAGAACAAGTCTGAATAATAAGAATCTGCAATCCCCTATAAACGAGTTGCTTAATAGTCATATAGATGATAATCACCTAATAGGTAAAAATCCCACTTGCAAGACAACTAACTTTTTCTCAAATGCAACTTGCACTTATCTAAAAGGTTTGTTGTGGTTTCATTTTAAAATCTCTTTATCTCCCTACTACCCTTCTTTCTCACAATACCTATAAATATACTGCAACATTCTCTTACGGATAGCTACTGAAATTATCAAGAATTCAAACAATGTCAGCAATTGTTTACCTGGACAAAAGAAGGAATTCTGCCTTCAGTTAGAGTCTCCAATTAAAGTTAGTGCTTAAGGAGGACAATTTGGTATATCTGATCACTCCACTTTTCAATGCTGAAGTGTATCTTTAAAATGTCCATGAAAAGTTTCTGATCTTTAAGGTGAGATTCTCTGAGTAATTTCTTTAAGAGTGACAGAAAAACTGAATCTGATTTCTTTAGAAAACATAAATCCATTCTGCAGGAATATTCAACAAGCTTATTTTTCTTCCAGTGTTTGCTAGAACTAAAACAGAATATTTTTTTTTCTTAAACCTCGCTACTGTTCTTAGGTAAGGTCTGGCTAAAATAGCAGAAGAAAAGGGTTTGATGAGACTCTCTAAAAGACATCAGGAGATCAGCCTTCAATTCACAGCCACTGAACTTGCCAATACAGTTGGGCAATCCTAATTCTACAATAAAGCACCTGGAGAACTATGGTGAAAGGTGCTAACTTGTATTACTATTGAAGTAACATTAAACAACAGATTTTCCACCAAGTTTTCTTTTCATTCATGACACAAGTTAAATCCCTTCTTTCAGAAGAAGCCTCTGTGATGGGTTGACCCTGGCTAGATGCCAGGTGCCCACCAAAGCCGTTCTATCACTCCCCCATCCTCAGCTGGACAGGGGAGAGAAAAATATAACAAAAAGCTTGCGGGTCGAGATAAGGACAGGAGAGATCATTCACTAATTACCGTCACAGGCAAAACAGACTCAGCTTAGGGAAAATTAGCTCAATTTATTACAAATCAGCCAGAGTAAGGTAATGAGAAAGAAAACGAAATCTCAGAACACCTTCCCACCACCCCTCCCTTCTTCCTGGGCACAACTTCACTCCCGGATTTCTCCACCAAGCCCCCCCCAGTGGCACAAGGGGGACAGGGATGGGGTTTACGGTCATCACACGTTATTTTCTGCCGCTTCACCTCCTCAGGGTGAGGGCTGATCACACTCTTCCCCTGCTCCAGCGTGGGGTCCCACCCACGGGGTCAGTCCTCCACGAACTTCTCCAACGTGGGCCATTCCCACGGGCTGCAGTTCTTCATGAACTGCTCCAGCGTGGGTCCTTCCCACGGGCTGCAGTCCTTCAGGCACAGACTGCTCCAGCGTGGGTCCCCCACGGGGTCACAAGTCCTGCCAGAAAACCTGCTCCAGCGTGGGCTCCTCTCTCCACAGATCCGCAGGTCCTGCCAGGAGCCTGCTCCAGCGCGGGGTTCCCACGGGGTCACAGCCTCCTTCAGGCACCCACCTGCTCCGGCGTGGGGTCCTCTCTCCCCGGGCTGCAGGTGGAGATCTGCTCCCCCGTGGACCTCCCTGGACTGCAGGGGCACAGCCTGCCTCACCATGGTCTTCATCACCACGGGCTGCAGGGGAATCTCTGCTCCGGCGCCTGGAGCATCTCCTGCCCTCCTGCTGCACTGACCTTGGTGTCCGCAGGCTTGTTTCTCTTACATGTTCTCACTCCTCTCTCCCGCGGCTGTTTCTCACTGTCCCAACTTTTTTCCTTCTTAAAAATGTTATCACAGAGGCGTTACCACTATCACTGATTGGCTCGGCCTTGGCCGGCGGCGGGTCCGTCTTAGAGCCGGCTGGTATGGGCTCGCTCTCTCTCGAACACAGGGGAAGCTTCCAGCAGCTTCTTACAGAAGCCACCCCTGTAACCCCCCCACTACCAAAACCGCACACAGCCCTCAGAGCTTCACAGCGATGGTGCAAGAAGCAAAGTCTAACAGACTTGGGCATTACCACGGTTCACCATAATCAGTCTTCATCGTGAAAACAAGCAAGCAAGCACTGATGATGATTCTCCATGATGATGTAAAAAGATTTTCTTCCCCCCACCCCTTCTCACCCCCAAGAACTAGGTAGCGTTACTGTTTCTGGAGGATAACACTAGGCAAACTTCCCCCTTCCCCACCACCAGGCCATGGCTCAGAGGGAAAATCCTCATTTCGAGTACTCTTGGGAGACTACGCTTTCCTTTCACAGCTCCACCCCAGCTGGATGCTAGGCTTGCTTTTTCTCCCAACCCTAACATTTCTGTGCTAATGTAATAGTTCCTTCCCCATTTTCCCAAACGTTAGTAAGCAAAATAATGTTTTATGAGGCAACCTCTAAGTTTTGGAAACTAGAACTAATCAGTACCCAGCAGGGCAAATTAAGAGGAAGATACGTCCTGAACCACTATGTACTTGAACAGAACACAAAGCCAAAAGTCTTTTTTAACTCCATATCCTGTGCCACAGTAAGGCTTAAGAGAGCTTTGGGGCTTCTAAATAGACCAGATAGTTTTCCAAATCTTTTGGTATATTTTGGAACAGAGCAAGTCTTGTCCACTTCAGCCCACTATCAAAAACTGATTTAAATGATTTCTCTGGCAATCATAAGTTTTTGACTAGTTTTGAGTCTTAGCAGATTAAGTACCAAATTATTTTGAGACTTTTTACTGTTTCTGCACAAATTAAAAATTCCAAGAGCTAAACAAGCAGAAATGGGTGCATTTGTGTTCATGCAGAGGCACGCACACAGGAAAATGAAATATTGACTGCCTTTTTCTCCCCAAATCCCACTCTTTACTTTAGAGCTCTAGCTGCTCTTCTATCTCAATTTCATCTCATTTTCATTGAGAATTAGTATGTATTAATTATCAAACATGTACTACTATAATATTATTAATGATAAACAGAAACCCCTGCATATATCTATCTTAAGTAAAGATTTTTAAGATATTGGTCAATACTAGATACGAAGGAGAAAGAGTAGCACACAGCTGGCACAAGCAGCTCTAGACAAACTCAGACAGTGATAGATCTTAAAGAAAAAAAAAAAAAAGGGGAATCTCCACAGGTTGAGAGGCAGGATGGTAATGAGGCATATATTACCAGATGTGCTCTAAGAAGCTTGGTGGCAGAGCTCCAACAAGACTGACGTGCAAAGGCTTTCAGCCTTTGAAATAAACCGTTACAGAAAATTGCTTGGAGTTAATTGGTAAAACCGTGTCGGGAGGAAGACAATCAAGAGAAGGCTAAGCTCAGGAGGTAGTCCTTGGTGTAGCAGGAACAAGGAACCTTCAGCTGTTTGAACACATCTGCAGATGAACACTAGCTGTTTCCTCAAGACCGTGCTCGTTGGCCAAGCAGAAGAAGGGCCGGCGATGGGAGACAGACGAGAACGATAGAGCAGATATGATAAAGACCCTGAACAGAAAGGAGCGTTAGACACAGCACACAGCCTTTTTCTATGGTTGTTTGTACGTTATGGGGAATAGGGGCTAAAGGGAAACATTCTCTATGCCTATTTGTAGTTTTGTCTGTTTACTTTTCCTTGCCTATTTCGGAAAGCGGGCACAGCTACAGGAATAAATGGTGAAATGAATAGATTATATTCGAATTTGGTTATCAAGTAATTTCCACCAGCAAAATCTTTCTGCTGACAATGCTTGAGTCAGAAAGAACCTGGACAGCTTTTCAGGATCTAGGTTGAATAGATAAGCCGGGCAGTTAGAAGACATATATAAAGATCAAAATGTAAAGCCACTATATTTGATACAGTTCTCAATCTGATTTGACAATTCTTTAGAAGGAAAAAATGTGGGAACTCACAACACCATTTTTACTGCAAGTTTTTCAAAGCTCGAATCACACCTGAAAGGTTTGGCAGACAAAAAGTGCTGAATCCCTCTTCTGAGTGACTGAACATGGCTCAGAAGCGAAGTTCCCCTTTCTTTCAGACTGACTGCCAGGCACACTTGAGCACCTCCTTTTCAAACCACCACTGCAGAAGAGGCCAAAGGGATGAGAAAGGAAAGGAAGACTTTCCGCTGCTTACTCACAACAGAAGCAGATTTCCCTATAACTTTCACAATGAGACAGGGGTCCTGTGACACGGCCTTACTGAATGGCTCATGTGGGATGTGATTCTATTGCTCTCGGCATCACCGCCATCAGAATTCACCTGCATTGCTTCTACTCAACATGCTGTCCTACCTCACTACAGGGAATCACAGTCAGCAATAAAAGGAACTGCTTGTTATCTTCAAGAGGCATGGGCAAAAGCTGAATGATGGAGCTGGTTGTATCATTTATACATTTGTTCAGTTACACAATGCTGATCAGACACAATTAGATGAAAGACAAAGCAGGCCTCAGTCAACCTGTCTTTCTTCAGGGTTTTATGAATAGCAGAAATAGTTCTGTTAAGGATTTCCTGAAGCTGGACCAAATGGAAAAGAAGGAAATAAATTGATGGTTCCTGGTCAAGCCCTGATCTAATTCAAGTATGAATTTCTGTCTCTTAACAGACTTTTTGTATATTGTATTCTAGGTTTTGGAATAATAACAGACACCAGATTCCTACAGGGAGAAAAAAAAAAGAAAAAAAAGAAGAATGAAATTAAAGTCCCCAACAGGTGTAAGAGTATTATATTTCTATGCCATTCCTCAGGTTACCATTTGGAGCATTTTTGTATCACAAAGCTACCTACCAACTTATTATTGCCTTTTTTTTTTTTTCTCTGCTGCTACAGGTATTCCTTTTAGCCATTTTCAGTATTTGCATTACTTAAATTGAGATCCTTCCTTTGCCCAAGAAAACCACTGAAAAAGAAGGTAAGCTGCCTAATACTTCAAACCAACCCTGCCTTTACAAGCTGTCATTAACTATTCACCACTTGGCTCCCAACGTGGCAGGAACTGCCTGTTCTTTTTCCACAATTTAGGATTATGCACACTGTCTCCCAGTGAGGAAGAAGGATCATTTCAGCTCAAAACTGTATGTTTCTGGCTTTACATGTCTTTCCCTCTGAAGACAGGTTACTATCTGGGCTTTCTTCAGTCATAATTCCCAGAATGACTTGGTGAATATCTCAGAATCATTTCATTATTTACAGATATTCACAAGCAGCTAGCAGGAAAAGATCTTTAAAAATTTATCTGTGAGGTAAGGCTAGTATGTTCCTCTTCAGGTTTCGAACAGATATCCAGTGACAGGATAAACATGAGGAATTGCTGAATGTACCTACTTGGTTCTTGTTTAAAGTGTGGCAGTGAACAGATAGACGTAGAATAGAATAGTTCAGTTGGAAGGGACCTACAAGAATCATCTAGTCCAGCATAATTAGAAAGTCTGTGTAGTCCAAATATCATCTACTCCAAAAAGGAACAGTACAACTGTATTACCTGTCCTACAAAAAAGAAAAGAAAGCATGGTCCAAGGCAAAGGGCACTGGCACTAAAAAAATGTCTCTTCTTGTTTCCGCCATTAATTGGCTCTCAGTAAACCAGCAGCTGAGTTATTTACTCTCTTCCTGCTGCTCTCCTTTAGTTTGCTTATGTAGAACCCAATGTGTAGACTGCCTCTACATCCAACACTGTCTATTCCATTTCAGATGAAAACCAAAAATGTAGTATTAAATACCATCACAAGCCCAAAACCTGACACACCTGCATTCTTGTCTTTTACTCTCTTTTCCCATAATGATGTGTCAGTGACATCCTGTGGACTTTTCTCTCCTGAGAAAAGGTCATATCTAGGGGCTTGCTATTCTCAGTGCTGTGGTCAATACCACTTGTACAATGCTATTTTTAGAAGCGATTTCTGGCTGCGTGCTTGAAAATACAAGGATTATCTTGGACAAGTCATTTAACCATTCTGTACCTCAGCATCCATACATAGAGGAAATTGCTGTAATCTCAAAATTAATGAGAACTGTGCCTCAGCCCTCATTTGCCAAACCTATCTTTAAATCATGGGGTCTATTTCCCCAAGGCACAGCCTGAAGACCTTATGAGTACATGCTAGCCACAATGCTTATAAATTACAAAACCAGATATAACTAACATGACGCCACAGGGGGGGAAAAAATAAAATAAAAATCATCAAACCAACCACTGAAGCATAGATAACGCAGGGTTTGCCGCTCTTCTCATTTGTAATTGCACCGGCAGTCAGAACACGGCTGTGTGCAAAGCATCGTGTTTCCTCTCTGCTCCTAGGGCAAGAGTCAGATTTTTCTCAGTGTGATGTCAGGTTTCCAGAAGCAGTGTTACCCAAGCTGCCAGCCTCAAGGACAAGAAGTTAAACAAGAGCATAAATGTCACTCTACAGGGAGCCTGTATGTTTTCCAAGCTAGAATTTAAACTGAAAGGCTGTAGGAAGCAGACCCCCATCAAGGCCAAAGATTAAAATATAATCACTTCCATACGTGCTCTGTGTATAATATTGCAGTAGTGGCCTGGCATCAAGTTACCTCTTGAATGAGATTTCTCAGTTAGCGAAATAGCTTTTCCTGGCAAGCTAAGCATTACTGTGTTCTTTCAGAAGCTTCTTTCTTAGCATGAGCAAAATGATACATTATCAGAGTAAATTCCTTATTCATTAACTCCAAACTGAAAATCCCCTCATAACGCAGCTTTTCACAGAGGACTATATGACAGAAACCGTGCAATGGAAATACACTCTTTCAGAGTTGTGTAGCGCAAACAGGCTATAAACAAGGCTGAGTTATCACTGAAAACCTTCACCGACACCAACACATCTCCAGCCAAAATCAAGGAATCACATCTCTGTGGGATGTGTTGATTTCTGTTCACCATTAACGAGCTTTTCCCATCTTGAAAGTAGGCTTCTCCCTGACCTCCCTCACCTGTACCCCTAGTCTCCAAGAACTGGCATACACAAGTTTCTTCAGCTGCTGTAAGGGCTCCCATAAAGATCAGCTCCCATTAGCTGGTAAGGATTCGCATCACCTTTTCATGAAAAGGCTCTCTTTGCTCACCCTTCATTTCCATTTTCTTACTGGCTTCCTAATGAAGTCTTCTCTGTGTTCGGTGCCAGCCCATGCACGTCCTCTGAATTCCCCTCACACATCTCTTTCTGCTCCCTTAATTCCTCCCAGCATATTCTTTTTGGAGACTTCTCCTCCTCATGAATATTTCAGCAGACTTTTTTGTCTGAGTTACTGTGTGATGCATTAGTTGAACTACTCCATTTTCATTAGTTTACTGTTTACCATAACCTTCTTTTCCTATAATTTCTAATGAAATCTTTGCTGCCTCCTCCCCTCCCCACACATCGCACTCAGAACACAAGAAGAGAGCGGAGGCCAGAGAGACGGTCACATTAATTTCTTTTGATACTGTTTTCCATTTTAGCAGGAAAATCCCCGCCACACCGGCAACACAAGAAAACAATCTGATTTTACCCATGGATTATTTAAACTTGGAAACACTGTATCACAAAATAAGGCAGGATGGAAATGTGTAAGTGGGTCCTCATAGACTCCTAGGGCAAAGCTGACTAAGCTTCAGCAAATGAAATAGAAAACACTAAAGCTGTTTTGCTGCTGGCCCCTGTGGATAACAACAGGCCCCCTGTGCAAATCCGCTGGCTTGATATAGGAGTTAGTCTGTACAGCACAAGCTTCAATTCTGCACCCTACTGCTTGTGCAGGTGTTGGAGTTTATAGACAGGGAACTCTCCTCCCTCGTTTCCTCGGCCATTTGCTCATCCAGTTCAGCATCTGTCACTGTGCTTTCCAGCTTGATACAACTGTAATTTTCCCACTTAATTCAGAAAATCTAACAGCTGCAATTCAGAAAGCAGGCTCACCTTAAGGAAGCATCTGAACTAAGCAGAACCGTGAGCAGGTGTTCATTTCAGTCTTATCGCCCTCAGCACACGCATCTTCTCATTTTCTTTCTCTAGCTGAGAGGGGGTGGCGAAGGAAGGCAGAAGCATCCCCATTTCCACAACTATTTTTTTCTTTTTTTTTTTTTTTGTTACAGTGATAAATCTTCCAGGAGATTAAAAATTCTACTGATGGATTTGAAAGTAGCTGCTGCTGATCTGCTTTTGCAAAAAAGGACACATCTTTCAAGTACAAATAAAAATGCACTGGTGGGAGGAAGGTGGGAAAGGAATGCCTCTGCACCTCCAAATTTCAGAAGTTAATAAGAAATGTGATTATATAACCTCAAAGCTATATTTGACCCAATTCTACTTTGAAATCCCCTCAGCCAAAACACCCATGGCTTCTTAATTGGCATTCACATATGGTCACCACACTGACTGCAAGGGCAAAAGGTCAGGGATGTTTCTATATAGAGTCAACTCCTGAGCTCAGCTGCTCTGATCTCAGGAGGTTCCTGAGGAACAGGAGCATCAATAACCTAACAGGGCCCCAATACCAGTGTCCTGCTGCCTGTGTGCTAGATTGAAACGTGGACCATACGTAAGTGTCAGCAGGGAAAAAGAAAAGCAATAACTCTGCGAGTCAAGGGCTGATACACTTCTTATTTCAGTGCCAGAATGATCTCACCTTCTTCCTCAGCTTAGCAGAAAGGAGATGTTCAGCATTTGCTACTGTGCAAGTGGTGAAAAGGCCAAACAAGGCTGTGTTCTGCTCTGTTTCAGAGCCAGTTTTCGTTAGACGAACAAGAAGAAAATAATCAAAAGACTTCTAAAATTAACAGTTGCTGCTGACATAAAATGGAGGTATTCTTCTCTTGAAAGAAAGCTTAACAGGGCCTTCCTTGGGTTTTTTTTGTTAGTAGGGGAAGGAGGAAAAAAAATATAAGCCAAAGCCCATGTGAATGTCAACTATATATTTCTGTATCTTTGTAAGCATTAAATCCTAACACCTCGAACAGGCATTCCTTCTATTTATTCTGTTGATAGGGCACTGGAACAGAAAACTGAAGTTGCTTGCCTGTGGTGATATTACCGGTATCAGTAAGGGAACCTGGATTTCTCAGCGTTTGTCCCTGTCCTCCCACGTTCCGAGTCACGTATGGCCCCAGGAGGAGCCACCACACTGCCAACAGCAACCGAGCTGCACGAGTCCCACAAAGAGCTGCCACAGAAAAAGGGAAAGGATCTTCTTCACCATGCATTTTTAAGTCTGTTACATTATGCAGGTTGTCCAGATGGCTTGTCAGCAGCACTTTGCCTCATCTCCTTTGTAATTAGAAATCCTGAGAGCTGGTAAGTCTGACAGACCACAGATATTTCACAGGAATCGGTACAATTTATCTCAGGAAGCTCACAGTTTATTTTTGTGTTCAGAGACCTCTCAGGCAAAATCTCTGTTTTTGAAGGATTTGTAACAAACAGTTACGAGATTTAATACTTAAATTTGCATCACTGTCAGAGGCAAAGCAACCTCCTCGGTTACATATTGTGTAAACAGAAAGTGCTTAAATAGCAAGACTTGCATCCTCAACAGAGACGTTCAGTTCCACCAGGTCTCTGTGCCCAGTCAGGTGTTGTTACAGCACCTCTTCAAGCACCAGCTCTGTTCCACCTTTTCCTAGAGCTCAGAAATTAAACCAGTCACTAAGAACATAGGTGACCCAAGGACAAGAAGGTCTTGTCAAGTCCTACCTCTGCTACGGAGTGTACTAAAGTCAAGGAAGAAGGTTTTCTGGAGTAGGATGAACTCAGTCCTACCTACTAGAACTACTCCACTGTGCCTGAATTACAATTTTTTTATTTTTTCTTTCCTTAGGCCAAGGAGAGGAATGAGAATGACCTTTCAGCTTAAAGACCTGAACCTCTTCTTAGCAAGAAGATGTAGCCTGCTCCAATGACAGAGGGACTTAAACGTGCAGGGTTGTGAATCCCAGTTACTATGTGCAACATCTGAGTATCTAAGACCTAGAAAGGGCAAGTCCTAAGCCAGACTCAGCTGTAGTGCTTCTTACTGGATAGTTTAAGTGATATCCACCTATCCTTAAACTCCACATATTTGGGGGTTTTTGCCATCCTATTTTTAGCTGTCCAACTTTGCAGGCATCAAACATGAATCCCAGCTACAGATTCTACTAGATAACAGGATGAATAAGGAAGCAGAGTGCTACAGTTCAACAGTAGACTTTGCTTATACAATCTTTGATCATTTTGGAAAACTTAAAAGCCAAAGATTAAATTTTTAATTAAGAATAATAATTAAAAAAACTTTGAACAAAATTTGAACTTGAACATTTTGATGTTGTCAATAACCACCACTTTCAGTTTCTTCACCAGCCTGATTTTATTTTAGTGCAGAAAAGGAAAAAAATAGTACTATGATTCAGAATATGAAAAAATTAAATTGTTAGCTTGGCTTCAGGCAAGTCACTTAATTTCCTATCTTAAAAATATGGTTGATACTGTCTTTCTGCTTCCATTTTCTCCATTTAGACTGAGTTTTACAGGAAGGGAAATATTTCTCAGCCTTAGTATAGACCATACCTGGTTCAATGAAGTCTTCTTCTATTTTGGGATTTCATTATTAATAATTTAAGAGAAAGAATGATCTAGGTGCTAGTAAAGAGTTTGGGACAAAGGAAAGTTACTTCAAAACATCTGCTGTAATTTTGCTGCACAGTCTTAGAAAAATGTGTGCTTTTAGAGGAAGTGTTTAACCTCATTGACAGAAAAAACACACTAAGGGTTGTGTATCAAATGATTTTAATTATGCCTTCACCCAGAAGTGGACTGGGATTAAAATAGCTGATGAGACTTCAAAGCAACTGCATTAAAAGTTTTCCTTGTAGATCAACAGTTTTTAAGATATTTTTCCCCACAGACTAAACTGAAGTGTCTTCCTCACAGCCATAAAGGTGCTGGGTATACACCTCATTCAGTTCTCAACACTAAAACTGAAACAGTGGCATCAAAAAAGCATCAAGTTGCCTACAGTTAAATAATAATAGTAGCAATTCCAGCTCAGAACCTTTTCTGTACACAAGGGAAACATCAGGCCTACGCTGCATAATTGCGCTGCTTTCTCTGGTATTTCTGCTTATTTTGTGCAAGAGCCCCTCCATTTCTGTGTAGCTTTGAACACGCATCAAGGTGCTCTAAGGACCTTCCTCTATCACCTCTCCCTCAGCAGCTAAGACACAGGAAAGATAAAGCTTGGGCCTGACAACAGCTTCTGCTTTTGTGCTCTTTGAAAGTGGGTCTCCAATGGCCTCTAGCTGAACCACAAAAAATATGAAGCTGATTGTCAAGCTTCTCTCCTCCAATGATGCAACAAACTACTTCAGGCTCTCTCCAAAGTGCACTGCAGCAGGATAAGTGTTTTCTTCATCTTTCTCTCATTATTTTAACAACTGCAGCTAAGCTTCAAGAGTCCAGGTTTCCAAGTAAATGGCTGAAGTTTTGCTATGTTTTGTCAGGAAATTGGCTTAGGCAGTAGGCCCTAGAAAGTACTGTCATCCTAAGATGGTTGTAGTCTGTTTTATATTAGGTTTAATTGCACTGCCCTCATATTTGTGTAATTTCCAACAGCGCATTAATCAAGGAGACTAACATCAGTCATGTGTGATTCAGTCTGTCACCCTCCCCTCTGAGGACAACTGCGTGCACGTGGCACTGTTTTGGCAGAACCGCGTACTTGTTCTTCTACTGTATAGGGTAGGCAAGACAAAGCGCCTCTTGTGGTTAGGAAAGGGATGTGGGAAATTGGCTGCTGTTTCTTCTTCCCCCAGCTCTGTATTACAGAGCATGATGTCCCATGGTCTGGAATACCCCTTGGGTCAGTCGGGGTCAGCTGTCCCGGCTGTGTCCCCTTTCCAGTTCCTTGTGCCCCCCCAGCCTGCTCGCTGGTGGGGTGGGGTGAGGAGCAGAACAGCCCTTGGCTCTGGGTAAGCCCTGCTCAGCAGCAATGAAAACATCCCTGGGTTATCAACACTGTTTTCAGCACAAATCCAAAACATAGCACCCTACGAGCTACTATGAAGAAATTTAATCACAGCCAAAACCAGGACACCAAGTAACTTTTATGTATGAAGGAGCCCTGCTTTCCTGGAGATGGCTGAACACCTGCCTGCCCATGGGAAGTGGGGAATGAATTCCTTGTTTTGCTTTGCTTACGTGTGCAGATTTTCCTTTACCTATTAAACTGTCTTTACCTCAACCCACAAGTTTTCTCACTTTTACTCTTCCAATTCTCTCCCGCACCCCACCAAGGGGAAGCGAGCGAGCAGCTGGGTGCTTTAGTTGCTGGCCAGGATTAAACCATGACACTCCACACAAGAACCACACAGTGCCTTGCAGAAGAGCATAGAACAGCATTGCCTACCCTAACAGGCCACACTCGGGGTCAGTGCTGACCAGTGTGTCTCTGCCCCCCACATGCCCCCCCTCCGTGTAATCCACATAAACTCCATTTCACAGTCCCAGGATATCACAGTCTTCTACAAAAAACTAGATTTCTCTTCAGGGTGGGAAGAAAATAAAACTGGTTCTCATGGTTCCTAAGCATAACATTTCTGTTACAAGTTGGGAAGCAAAAGTCAAGAGAATTGCTCTCTTCTAAACTTCTGCAAACAAGTGTGACTTTTTCTATTTTTTACATGTTATCTGTTCCTTTGCCTTCCCCTCCTTACAGAACCCCTGCTAACAAACGCAAGGTTAATTAACTGCACATGTTGCCTTATTGATGGTAAGAGATACAGAATTTTCCACCTGGGATCCCATTGGTAGAAAACAGAAGCAGCAGCCTAGTTCATGTCTCAAGACAAAAGTGTGCTGAAAAAAGCTCTTACAATGTCTAAAGAGAAGTTTTTACACTGCCCGTAAAGTGAGATTGGCATAACAGTCAAACTAAACCACTTTGCAGTTTATCTTAAAATGTTCACGTCTGCAAAAATGGAACTTACAGTGCTAAATGTGAAGTTGAATGCAGAAACACTAAACTAATAAGAGTAAGAAAAAACCCCTTAATTTTGCTTTCAAAAGACTTAAGGTTACATAGCCAGAGCCTATGTCTTTGTTGCTTGAATCACAGCATTGTTGAGGTTGGAAGAGACCTCTGGAGATCATCTAGTTCCAACCCCTGCTCAGAGCAATGATGTCACCTAGAAGGCCACTGTGCAACTACTCAGTCAGGTTTTGAATACCTCCAGGGATGGAGACTCCTTGACCTTTCTTGGCAAGCTGTTCCAGTGTCTGACCACTGTAAAAAAGTTTGTTTTTTTTAAAAATTGTTTTTCTTGTATTTCAATCTGAACTTAATGCCTCTTGTCCTTTGACTTGGTGCTGGTGAGAAGAGTCTGACTTTGTCTTCTTTACCACGCCCATCAGGTATTTATATGCACTGATTAGATCACCCTGAACCTTCCCTTCTCCAGGCTAAACAATCCCAGTTCTCTCAGGCTCTCCTCGTACATAAGAGGATCCCAGCCCTTAATAATCCTCATCTTACATTGCTGGGTTTGCTCCAGGTACATCTGTGCCTCTCTTGTACTGGGGAGCCCAGAACTGGACCCGGCACTCCAGATGTACCTCACCAGTGCTGGTGATGCTCTTCCTAATGCTGCCTTGGAGGCTGTTAACCACCTTCGCTGCAAGGGCACATTGCTGGCTCGTGGTCAACACCAGAGCCCTGCCCGTTCTTTTCTGCCAAGCTGCTTTCCAGTCCAGCTGAAGTACCATGGATCACCATGGAACTACTAATTTTCTTTGTATGTCCTGTTCTTCTCTTTTGTACATCAGTTGGTTTCTTGAAATATCCTCTCTGAAATAAGCAGCTGACTACTTTCCTCTCACCAGGCTCTGCACAGTCATGTGTCATTCCTAGCCAATCACTAATCAGTGCCATAATGTGTAACAGAGTTCATTGTTTAGGCATCCATCATCTCAAAGTATTAATTGTGACTTTTGTTTTGATGTATTTTTGAGCAGACTGATGACTCATTGCCAAATCCCCATCTTAAGAACAAGACTGTTCACGCACCACTGTGCACAGTGGTGTTATATTATGTGATGTATAGTGCTCTTTTAAAAGAACACACGTATCTTGCCTTCTTTTCCTTTGCCCAACCATGAAAACTCCAGTACATATTTTTGTACAGGTGCTTTCCCACAAGCAATTATAGCGAGAGTTTCCATCTCTAAAAGCATAGTACAGGATAGAAAGAAAATACCTGGAAACATAAAAAATAATTAAATTCTCAGCTGAAAACAAGCTTCTTCATCTTGTGTATTCTTTCAGCTGGTCTGGAGACACTTATCATTATGGTGTACAGTTCAACTATTCCCTCATTGCTACAAGTACCTTTGGGATAATTCCATTACCATCCGTTCCACATTGACCCAGCATCTCTTGGCTACAGTTTTGGTTTCATGATATCACCTGCATCTTCCAGGGAAAAAAACAAACCCACACACTTTTATTAGTCCTTGCAATTCTGGAAAAAATTGTTTATAGCTATAAAAGTATCTCAACTCTGTAGAAGTGTGATGTGTAGTGGGTTGAGTGCTGCACTAGTATCAGCCTGGAATTTGATTAATAATACAAAAAAGGTGGCTTTCTTCACCACACAGCAGTGTACCCCATAAATAAACCGAGGCCACATTATCATATTCATTATAGTCTGAAAAAATATTGTATTGAGACACTAGTAGCAGAGATGAAAAACAAGACATCTGAAATTCCATTCTAGTGCAGGTGGCAGAATTATTTACTGCCACTGGGTCATGTAACTCCTAGGTTCCTTAAATTCATACTGAGGGAATATACCTTTCTGTCTTTGACACTGAAAAGAAAATTACTCCAAAGGAAATATATCGATATAAATGGCTACAGGTTTGGGGTGAGGTAGACTTTTTGCCCAACGCTCAAATGCAATGCAAATAGGAGATAGTGAGACAATAATGTCACAAGACAAACTTTTGTTTCCTCCATCTTTATCTGAACCATTTTGTGTGTTATTTCTTTTAAAATGTTGACTAATTTGACAAAGAAATTAAATATGCAGTTAAACCTCTCACTTCCAAGAAAACCTCATTTCCATTTAAGTCCTACAAATACTCATTTATTTTTCTCAACACTTACAGCTTGTCTCTGCTCTCAGTGCAGAATGAATCTCCTTTCTTTCAGCTTATTACATTAATAAATTCCCCATATTTTACATGGGACGCTTGATATAAAAGGCTCTGTGGTGAGTCTCTACTGCAGGAAGAAGAGGGTAGGGAATTTATGTAACCTTCAATTCTTTTAAATGCATCCCTGCATTTGTGTGGAAACACAAATACAAGCAAAAACGCTTTGCAAACAGTGCCTGAGCCGGGGAAGCGCACTTTATTACTAAGTACAAAATGTATATCACAAGCATGAGTTTATAGGGTACCGACAACTTGAAATCAGTCCTTCAGAATTTAGCTCACAAGGTAACTTTCCACACAGCAAATTAGCCTACAAGTTTGCCTTACAAAAGGAGAGAAAGGAGGGTCTTCTGGATAATCAGGTGCCTCTATGTTCTGCTAATTTATGTTACCTCCAGTGCATACGGAAGTTGAAGATCAGGCAGATAGGGTACCCTTGACGTGAAAATTACTTTTGTGAGAAGTATCTATGCACAATTACCAGATGCACTAAAGCAAAAATAGACACCTGTTTTTGACAATTATAAAAGTCTACAGAATGAGTGTTGGAACAACTTAATTGCACTGAAAAAGGCGAGGAAGATAGCCAGGCAGTGATGTTAGACCAAGCTTTCCCTTCCATCCTAGCTCAGGATTTAAGATGCATCCTAATCCTCACTCCTGCTTCAGAACTTGGGGAAATCCAGCTCACTCAAGCTAGAAACTATTTTCCCAAATCACTCTTTTCTTTCTCTCCTATTAATATAATCTGCATGCGGCTCCCCTAGACATCTGAAACTGCGAAATACAGTCCGGAGCTATAGAGCAGAGCTGAGGAATAAAGGCACAGTGAAGAGACTAATAAAATTGGATTTGGGGCAGAAAAAGAAGTGATAAAGAGATAAGAAGTCAGCTGCAGGGAAGAATGAGACTAACAGGTGAAGAATTAGTTAGGAAGAGGTTAGTGGCAAAGGTTGTATAAAGGTTGTACAAAGGACATCTGAAGTAAAAATGGAGAGCGAGAGGAATAGCAAATGACACCTAATTAGTTTAAAGTACTGGACTTCTTCAGGTATAAGTGGGTAATTTTTAATGCAGTTCAGTATCCAAATAGCAATGTTGGCAGGGAGAGGCTAGAGTTTGACAATGTCTTGGCTGATTTGCACTGAAAGCAGAATTACAGCAGGGACTAAAATAAACCCACCCTCAGAGGTTACATTTTGTATCACTGAAATAATGTAATGGGCTCAAAACAATACTTTGTTTTGATTTCTTCATTTAAATGTCTTCTTTAATCTATGTTAAACTTTAAAATGGAAGATTTTTTTTTTTTTTTTAGAAAAAAGCAAAACCTTTTGAAGTTTGAGATACTTAAGGATCTTTAACATAACAAAGTTAATATGCTTCATCTTTCTGCAGAAAAATTCTTCTGGTCAACAACTCTTCCAAAGCTATCTTCAAACTGTAAACCATTTGGGTCCTCATCTACTATTAATAAAAAGACAATTATACAGCTACACATCTATCTTATATAAAAAAAAGAGCTTATCAAAAACATTCATATCTCAGACATTTGGGTCCTCACTCCAAAAAGCAACTCTCCACAGGGAATCACCAATTAGAGGGTGGTACCCACAGGAGATGCTAATAAGTCCATTAACATTTCATATTTTAATGAGTGATCTGTAGGGAACCATAAAACCACTAAAAAATTTGTGAAGCATAAAGAGTGGTGAAACAGCAAATAATTATGATGAAAGGTCAGTCACAACGTGCGATCTGAATCTCCTGGCGAGAGTTACATGGTACTTTGTGGGTCACGTGGGAGCCCAGACCTGTACACTCTGCCTCTCATTAGGCTCCTGTAATTTGCGCTTGGCACGTGCTAATGCAACTCAAATCACATAGCGTGCCCTCAGCCAGACCCAGCAGGAACTTGTCAAAGTCTATATGTATACACAAGCTTTGTCTTAAATAGTTCCAGTCTGTTAAAAGGCGATTTTATTACCGACAAACTTGAAGCAACCCTTTTAAAAATACGCCGCAGCCACACGATCAAAGGACCCTGCGGAGCGCAGGGAGTCCCACAGAGGTTTGAACCACACAGCGCAACACCGGTCCCAACCCAGTGCTATGGTTGGGGGGCCGAGAAATTTTGGGATGTGTAAACAGACACGAAGGTAGGAAATTGGAGCGGGGAGGCAATTTTGCCACCGTCTGCAGCGTTGGTTGTATTGGGCTGGCGTGGCAAGGGTTTGGTAGCAGGGGGGGCTGCAAGGGTGGATTCTGCGAGAAGCTGCCAGGAGAGCAGTGAGGTCTGCGTGTTTCTGTATCTGCACACAGGCTGGGTGCTTTTCTGATAAATGGTAGGTTTGGCTAAAGCACATTTACTGCAGTCAAACCAAAGCTATCGGGCCCAATATGAAGAAGTTTAAAGGCGTGTGGTACAGAGATTAGCTTGGATGATACAATAGTCCCTTCTGATCTTGAATTAAATTTTAAGAAAAGCCAAAGCACAGTAGATTAATACAAAGCAAGACAGAAGAACTTAGAAACTTTTCCCACCCCAGTGAAAGAGCTTCTGCGAGATGTTCCTCATTGTCGAGATGGAGAAAAGGCACAGCACCTTTATCAGACCCATTTCTCTAGTTTCTGTCCTCTGAGGAATGGCCCTGGCTCATAACGGAGCCTGTGGAAATGCCGGGGGTTATCGCTGCTGCTCCTACCACAGCAAGTGGTCTCAAAGGAGCCCGCAGAAGGATTTGTGTGCTCTTTCTCTAAAGATGGTACAAAGCAAACAGAAAGGCAGGCTCTGCTTTGGGGGCTGCCAGCCTCAGAGCGCGGAGGTGTTGGTGGGGAAGAGGCACCTGGCTACGGCTGAGCCGTTCTCAGGGTGTTTCACCCGTCAGGTGGGTGAAGTATCTCAGGTCTGCGTGGTAAGCATGTCTTTTTCCATCAGTTTTACTCAGGGACTTAAAAGCACTAGGTTTGAAATACCAGAAACAGCCACAACAGGAGTAGTGACACTTTAACGTGTACAAATTGAGTATTTTGCTAAACTTAAGAGCTGTTCGTGTGCCTGGAAGAGAAGGCAAAGTGTAGCTAGAGGTTATAACCAGAGATGAAGCTCTGGTTGTAGATGAACTCGAAGGTCGTACGAAAACTTGGGCATAGACATGAAGGACAAGGCAGAGAGCAACGGCTATTCCTTCTCGCCCGGGTTCACTGAGGTGGCACAGGTTGTCCTGGCCACCGAAGAAGCCCTGCCAGATACCACACCTATATGGTGCACCAGGTCTTCCCAATATTTTATATACCATATAGCTATAAATATCCTTTTACTTACCATAATATCACTAAATACATCAAGCTATCAGTAATGTAGTTCAGAAATTACCCACCTGGGTAAGTTCATCTATAATAATGTTTTCAGCTGTGGCCTTTGAAAACAATTTTACTTTTAAATTGCATATAAAAACACGTGTTTGCTGCATATGTAAATTAAATTTTCACAATAAGCATGCAAAAATACGGAGTCTAATTTTGCAAGGTATCATCCTTTTGCTTCTGTTTCTCGAGAGTGAAATTTAAAGCAGAACATTAGCATGCATTGTTTTGTTTAAAGTTTGTTAGTGCAGAAACATTAGGAACAAAGAGCTATACTGTAATATACAAAGAGCATGATATCAAGCACATGCAATAAGCCTTTTTCCTGTTTTCCCCATATCACATAAACAAACACACAATTCTTGCCATTGAAGGAGACTTTTGAGAGATAATTTGCTGATGTATTGAAAACCAAAAGAAAACCACCAGATTTACAACAATTGATGCAGATTTCTTGCTTGCTGTTTCATCCAGTGAATAGTTTTTCTAGGTTAAATGCAAATATGACACACAGAAATTTATAAAAGAAATTACTGCTAAAGTTAGCGTGAGCCTCTGCAAACAGAGTATATATTAAAATGTAAAAATACCAGGACTGCACAATTTTTTTCAGAGACTGCACACTAGAAAAGCATTAAAAATGACATCAATATTTCTTTTGTCTCATAGAGTTCATAAATGAGGGAGAACACAGTAAAGAAAAGACTTTCAGTGGGAGAAAATTATTTGAGTTTTGCTGGGTTGAAAGGAACCAGGAGTGTTGTATGAATTAAGCATAATATATTTCTACAGCCTGAAAAAAAGATACTAATAATACACTTACAAGTTAAATACCTTTTTAAGGGTTAACACAATCAAAACCTAAGCAAGTAGCAGTAGTAGGATGGGTTTGTTTTGACCCAATCAACAAGCAAACCCCAAATCATTAGCAAGGTTTCAAAGCCAAGTGGAGCCCTCCTGCTGTGCTCTTTTAGTAAGGCTAGAACCTTAGTTCCTGAACAATAAACTTCCACCAAAAGTCCAGAAGACTCCATTTCTCATGGAAATTATAAAAGGCAAAAGATTTCCAATACCATTTTGTGAGTTGCTAATTAAACAGTTTCACCAATATCTGAGGTGTTTTAGGGCTTGAAATTTTGTTGTTGTTGCTTTTGTTTCTACTTCTGTATTTTGAAAGGGCATATGGGAACATATCTTTTGTTAAACAGTGTTAGAGCCACATTTTTTCCCCTTGCTAGGAAAAAATGTAACAAAACTAACTTTGCCCTTGGTAATTCTATTCCACTTTTGAAGAAAACAAATAGAATTCTGCCACTCAGTGAACTCTCCTTTTTTTCTGAACACCCTCCCCACTATTTTTTCAAATGTAGTTCAATGATTCGACCCACTGCATTACTGAACAATATTAACATTTCTGTAACCCAGGTTCTCCATTACATAATAGAATAACCTTTGTTACAAGGCTTTTGCGCACTGCTCACCAACTTTCTAACCTGTAATCTTGCAATTTAGTGGTGAACTATGATTTGAAACCCTAAGGTGTAACAGCTGGCCTGGTTGCATGAAAGGAACAGCTGGCATTGGCTGGTGTAATCCCAGGTTGAATTTTTACAATGATATACTACAAACAGGGGTTTAAACCAGCAGGACTATATACCTACATAAAATTAAGCACCATCCCTAAGGTTGAATACAGTTATTTTCCTACTGTAAAATATATAGAGAGAAGGAATTTACTGCAGAAAGAGAGGCAGGAAGAGATTGTGCCTTCTGGCGTCCAATCCCAGCTATGACTAAAAACATCACAGAGGAGGAGAAATGAAATGTTGCATTAATTCTGACATGGTAGTAAGAACACATGGAAAAGCAGAGCATCTTGGAAATTTGAGGGAAAGTGCAACCAGGTCTCTGTTGAAACCAGCTGTTAACCTTCCGAGTGTGTCCTTCAAACTACTTTTTTTTTTTTTGTAAAACTGACCACAAGAGAAAACACAAGCTTTGTTAGCTGAAGTTCGCGCTTGCCCTCAAGTATTAGAAAGTGTACAATAACTTTGCAGCTGCAGAGGCTGTGCATGGTTCATGTGTATTCTTTAAGTGTTAGTCAGTGAATCCTTTTTTTCCTATTGGGAATCCGAGCCTGTTGAGAAACTGTGTTTACTGTTAACCCACCCCCATGTACACCTCTCTTTCTTGCTGGCCACACCGTGCCCTTTACAGTTTGTTCTGGTAAAAACTTGCATCACTACAAGACTTTTGTTCTTTAAAAGATGTCTGGAGGGAATATTAGTTTCACTTACTCAAAATCCCCCAAAACCCTTACATCTGAAAATATACAAGAATATGTTCTGGGTGTATGAAATATGAGCCTTAGGAGACACCATGATTATCTGACCTAAAAACATTATTTTGAAGACTTTTGCTGAACAGTAATGCAGAAATAATTCTTTAGGAAGCAGTGCAGAATGATTTTTGCTGAAACTACCAACAGCAGACAGAAATTGGGGGTAGGAGAGGGCAAGAGAACTGCCAGTCAGTAGACATTTATCTATTTAGCCTTTGCTCCCACAGTTGTAAAAAAGTGAGACTCTGAATGCCAGATAGTATACTAGAAAAGCCAAAATAGCACTGGTGAACCACTGTCTTAAAAAAATGTAATAAAATAACTAACAATCATGGCTCAAACACATGGTTATGCCAAGATACTGGGACTTTCCCACTGATTAACACCAGCTCATGGAAAGAACGCAATAGATGAGAACAGAGGAATTATATGGTACTACCCATCTCTTTGCTTGTTCACATGTGTTTTCAGGGAACAGAAACACAAACCCCCCAAACTCCAACCGTTTAACAAAATTGTACTTCTGTGAAGAAATTATCTCCCACATAGCTAGCACTGCCCTGTTCTCCCAAGCTAATGTCCTGTTCCCTTTTCTGCACCTGGATTTCCAGTTCAGGCTCACCAGCCATGGATGTGCAAGTATTGCCTGCTAAAGGCATCTACAGGCAATGGGGTCATCCCAGAATTTAGGATTTGGATCAATAGCATTTGTTACTGGAGGATCCACACTGAACCCTATCTGAGTCAGGTCTGTCTGGTTGCTGACATTGTCTTGAGGAAAGGCATGACAAACCAAAAAATACCCAGAGCTAAAAAAATTAGACAGGGGGAAAAGCCATTACCTACCAGGAAAAAAGCTACCTACATAAGAAATGGTTTTTAATAAAATAGAAATTATCTTCTATGAATGACATTAGGGAAGATTATTGGCAAACTAACAAATATACCTATGCTCACAAACGTTGCAATCCACCCTGCAGGCAAATGCCAGAATTTCTTCCCATAAAATCCAATTTCAGATTTGTTGCAAGCTTTATTTTGTAAAAGAAAGTTCACAGATGTGCTTTGCTAATAACTTCATTAAAACACACCTGAACAGAATAATTAACAGCCTCTCTGGTCTCCCTCAACTAGATTAGTAATCATCATTGATAAAAGATCTGCTCACATCAAAGAGATAGCAGACTTTTCCCTCGAAAGAATACCATTAATGCTCAGCAACTGTTGATGGGGTAAGTACTGTGTGGAATTATGTCCTTGAAATGTGTAAATCACATCTGCTGTGGAAAATTGTTGTTATTGTTAAACAATGCTAAATATTCAGTAAAATGCAAACAAGATATTGTTGTGCTTTACCTATTTTCTTCAAATAAGCAAGAGAAAAAATTCAAGCAAGCGGTAATCCATGTCCACTACGAACTAGTCTTATCATCCCCGTTGCCTCCATAGCTCAATTTCTACCTATGTAGAAAACCAGATAAAATGACCAAGTTACTCATAATTTACATGTCTGCAGAAAGGAGACTAGGAAACACTTTTGTATATCAAAGCAAGTTGGACAGCTGTCTGTAGCTCACAATCCGGTTCCCACCAGTTTTTAATGAAAAATAAAATTAAATACTACTGAAATTAGCAAGACAGAAAACATCTGGTATTAAATAAGTCACATTATATTGGTAGTTGGAATGTTTTCCTCTGAAGAAGCCTTTGAAGTCTAGCTGATTATGGGAAATTCAATGCTATATTACCTGTTTAATACTCCTACTATTAGGCATCCTTTGGCAGGAGAAGCCGGAGGATGCTTATTAGAGAACTTATGTCTAGAGATGACCTTTAAGCAGTAAAAAGGGGTTTGTCTTCTCAAAACAAACAAAAATTCTAAACTTTGTGAAGACAACCTTGAGAACATAAAGCAAATCAAGCCTGCTTGCCCTACAACAGCTGCACTCTATTTTTGCATCAGCATTCAAAGACATGTCTGCATTTATGTCAAATGAATCAGGTAAGTAACATCCTTGCATGCATCAGTTTTTCAAACCCGTTCGTATAATTTTGGCTTTTTCTTACCGACCATTTTCCGAGGAGGGCAGAAGTGCTAACGAGCAGTGACAGCCACACAACATATATGCCCCCCGGTTACCGCAGAGGCCATACAAGGGAATTCATCCTACGTATTCGCACGAGGCTTCTGGCAAAAAACCAACCTCGTCATCCTCCACGCTGACCCTGTACCAGCCTCCTCAGCCCTGAGGGAAAGGAGGCAGCCAGGCCACTGCTACGGCAGGGAAAGAGGAGACTGGCTAACTAAATCTTTCCTTGCCAACAGCGGCTGGGAACCAAGGGGATGTCAGGAAAGAGCTAACAGGGATTTAGTTCCGATAAGCCAATCCATTCGCCACAAGCAGCTGGAGAACCTCTGCCAGGCTACTCTGCCGCTTCAGATTTGGAAAATCCCTCTCCTCTGCTTCCCCATCGCCTGGGCTCGGGGGACGGGTCATGCCCTGAGCGCGACCGAAGAGCCTAGCACCATCCTGCTGACTGCTGCTTCGGCAAGGACTAAATACTGCGCGGTACGGGCATTTTTAGTGGAGGAGGAGGAGGTTGAGCTTTCGGAAATTACTGTGGAATCACAGAGCCAACAGATTTAGGTTGAGGATAGGAAATATATTTTAAATTGGTGTATAGAAATAAGAGAAGGGAGTAATTTGAGGAGAAGAAAGATAATTTTCTTTGTCTACTTTATTCAGGGAGCAGCAGTGTGAATCAGCGCTGGCGCTAAACAACCGAGAAAACCAGTATTTTATTCTGTTATCACTATAGTAATGCAAAGGACATGCCACTGTCACAAGATATGATGGCACCATTAAAATAGCACAGTAAGTGCTGTTATAAAATAATTCTGAGTAAGTGCAAGGCCACGTCAGTTCCTCAGAGAATAGTTTCTTCGTGTAGGTTTCCATGCTTCAGGAGAGTTTTAAATGTTTCAGACAAATCTATTTCCAACTCATTCTCTGTAATTATTCCTGACACACTCTTACATTAGCAGTGATGCGTTTCCATCTGAAAGCTTCCAGCCCACCTTCTTCACTTATTGAATCTTGTGCTGAAATCATAATGATCCTAAATATCTTATATCACATCAGTTTCTGTTGCAACAGGCGAATGTCACAAACACGTGATGACCTAACAGCAGGACTAGGCAGAAGGAGAAGGTGGGTAAATAATGGAAATTGCCTTTAGTTGCACAGTAGTTGAAGAAAAGCAGAGGAAATCAAAGTGATGGGCAGTGTATTGTGTACTTAGTGTGTTTTGCCCCTTCCTTGCCAAATTAACATGAACCAACAACACACTCATTCTGTCAAGAGTAAACATGAGCCAAGAAATCCTAACTGTATGGAATAAGGCTGGAGAGGCTACTGCAAAGCTCCGTATTCCAAACCAGAAGGAACAGATTTCTTCTGCTGGGGGTATGGCCTCAACTTCTTCCTCTAGAAGCAACTCATCCTCCTTTAAACCTAAACATTAAGAAACGTTTCCTGCTATTGCAGATGGACCAAATGCGTGTCAGAGATCTGGTTTAAGTATGTCTAGCCTTCAACCAAAAAATTCTGTCTTCTATTTAAATGCAGTAGTGTAACAATTAGATATTGTATGCACTGTTTTTAATTGGCAGAGACAAGAACAAGTGCCCTATCTGTTAATTAAGCTTTTTGTATCTCTCCTCCTGAAGCGTTTGAGAATGTCAAATAAGCCATTATTAATTATCACACACTTTTAGTCATCTTCTGAATTTAGCATTTCATCATCCTACTGAAGGATTCAGCACTGCTGTTGAGCATAGTTCTCAGCTGGCTTTGCTAAGATGGCTGGGCTTCCAGACTTCACCTGTGCTGGCTAAAGGAGACTATCCTGATAACTGAAGCTACAACAGGCTTTAACTCTGAAAACAATAAATTGTTCAGCAAATGTTCAGTTGAAAGCAAACATGCATGAAAGGGGTCATTTTTAGGACATTCTGCTTTCAAATTAAGAAGCTAAAGGCTGTTAAATATTGTGTCTGTGCTCATTTTTTGGCAAAAAAACCACAAAAAAGAGAACCAAGTCACTGCACATACACCTCAACTTTTTCCTGTGTTTTCATTTCACCTACTCTCTGCTGAACCCCACTGTAGCATGCTACAGTAATAAAATTTACTACTTTTGTTTAGGAAATAATGGGGAAAAATGATTATTTTTGGAGGACACATTTATGGAGTGGAGAAAGGGAAGCAAGTTGTCGCTGGACACCATTATTATGAGAGATATGCCAGTTAATTTAGAATTAAGCAGATTCTTAAATGAGCCAAGAAATTGCAGAATCTGATTCACTGTCCCATTTTAAAATATTTTACAATTTAAAAGGAAGTTTTAAAAACAAATGTAGGGTATTTCTAAGACAAGAATCTGGACTTTTAAGTGTTCAGATCATAAAAATTTTTTATAAAATTGTAGCTTTAATCATGAAAATATTTACAGTGTTGAACATACAACCTGTCAATGTCATCCACAAATGCACAATGATATGCATGGTAAATTATGTAAAAATAGTCTGAATTACTAATAAGGTGCATGGTTGGGGAATTTTAAGCTTTAACACAAAATACTTGTGCACAGAAGAAGTTCTTTAACATCATTCAGACAACAATGTGACTGGATATAAAAATTAGCAATATACCAAAAGCAGAGCAATTCATACGGGAATCTAGCAGCATACATCTTAGCTTCAAAATTAAATAATTCACTCCCTTGCAATTATTGCTATTCCCCATTTCCCTGCTACATACCCACAGAACAAATTTGGGGGTTTTAATTTTTACTAGCTTTCCAGTATCTCATGTTTCCCATCTTAACTCTTTTCTAAGGTGTAAAAATATGACGGCCAAGTTAATTCTTTTCTTGCTGAAAGGTCACAAAGTGGCCAGAGTTTTTATTTTACTTTGAATTAAGCAATCTCAGGAGTGATGTGTGTCTAAAATTAAGCTCCTTTACATTATATGTAGAGATGATGTAATGGGTTGACAATAATGAAAAAAAAATTCTTGCCAGAGTAACCTTATTTTACCTGAAGGGTCAGAGGGAGGGGGAGAAGGATGTGTTACTGTGCACAGTTTTGACAAGGGAAAATAAAATAAAGAAACAACCTGCCTTTTAATCTTGTTTTTCAAGACCATACTTGAAAAGCAGATGTACTGTTTCCACTGCATACCTAGTTATGCATTTCAGACAAATAGCAAGAGTCATTAAGTACAAAAAGAGTAAAAATACATGATAGTCTGATGAAAGGAAGAGCATTGCTTGGACACACTGTGGGATTTAGACAGCAAAAGCCACTTTTCAGAGTGCCATGCAGCTGAAAATTCAAGGAGACAAGAGTCAAGAGATAAATGCTCCTGGCATCCATTGTAATATTTTGTAGCAGCTCCATTTAATTAAAATATAAATTATCTCATTACTAACACCAAGAATACCTAAAGCAGATAGCAAGGCTCTCAACAGAATAAGAAACATAAAATAGAAACCAATTACAAGAAGTTTGGAAGCAGACATTGCTCTAAATAGAGGATTACAATTGTTTGATTTAGATGTGCACAAATTAAATGCTGTGAGGAGAGACAAACAAGAAAGCTGACTCTTGAAAAGCAAGGTCCCTTTCTTTTCTTGCTCATTTGTTCTCCACCAGCTACCTGGGAAGCAAAGATCACTGATCCTTTGAGTTGGGGAGGGGTGGGTGTTTGGGTGTTTGTTTCTTTGGTGGTTTGGGTTTTGTTTTTTTTTTTTTTTGTTTTGTTTGTTTGGGTTTTTTTTGGTTTTTTTAAGTTTGTGTAGAAATATCATTGTTCCTCTCAGAAAAGCAGGATTTAAGGGGAGATTAGTGACCATGTAAAAATGGCTGAAATTCGAGGAACTGTGAAAGGCTTCTGAAGCCTTAAAACATTCATAGTCACATTGAAAGCTACCCTCCACATGCACATAGGTGGTTGGAAAATCGCTTACCACTGGATTCCCAGCGACAATGTTTCTCCTTTGAATAGATGGTCCGGTCTCCAACAGCCAGTCAGACTTTGGTTCCTACCCCATCTTTCAGCCATGTTGCTCCTAACATCTAGTCTCAGGACAAAGTTGTCATCTCTATATTTAATAACTATGGGCCTGGCTGATCTGAGGCTAGAAGCCTTAATAACAGCCAAGACAAGAGTGCTGCTCAATAATATCACACATAAAAAGAACCGTTCTTCATTTACCAGCTTTTTAATACACCAGATACTTTAGAATCTATAGATTTCGTTGTTTTCCATGTCAGCTCTGATTTGCTAGAGAGATGGAATACAATTATTTGCTAAAACAAGAACCAGAATTTTCCCTGAAATTTAACTGCAGAACATTTTGGAGTTCACTGGAGGGAACGGTATTACTACTACCCTGTGCTTTCCCCCACCCCAACAATGTATTTCTACCTTCTTCAGAGCTCCTAAATCATCAAAATACATAAAGTGTAGCTGCTTTCATAGCCTCTGAAGATCACTGGAAGTCTCAAGAGAGAACATCTTATTCTGAGATTTTTGAGTCAGCTTTCTTGATCAAAGAGATTGGGATATAAAAGCTCAGATGAACCCCCAACCCTTTTGAGATTCACATGTCAGTGTTCCTGGAAACACAAACACGAATCCCGCCCCTTCATCAACAGCACACAAAAACTCAGCCTGGCCCAATGGTTCAAACCTGGCTTGTCCCTTCTATCATCATTCCTTGTCAGAAGGTCTGAAGAAAAACAAACCATAATGCCAGCTGTAGAACTCTTGAAACTTTTCTGAACTTTCTACTTTTTGTAGAAATGGTGTCCAATTGAACAATCCTGTAAACCACAAAAATATATTTTGGCTGATACAAGAAGAATTCATCTTAGTGTGTACACTAGCTATTATACTGGCTTTCTGTGACCTTCTTATAATTGAATGTCTCATTCTATCTCATAGCAATAAGACAAGGTGTATACTCAATAAAAAAATCTATTCCACTGTTCAAGCATGAGGCTGCCCTATGCGGTACGTGACTGTAAAACTGTGCATGCCAAACCAACACGTACATGAACAGGGAAAAAGAGGAACAGAAGAGAAAAGACAAAAAATACCTTAGGGAGGACTATTTTTCTGTCAGTTATGGAGAAACAGTTCTTGTTATGATGAGGTAACTCGAATGCCATTCTGTGAACTGCATCCTTTGAATTACACAATTCTGCGTTACACAAAAGGTGACCTTTTCAGTATGCTTTATGGGAGTTTCAGCATTCTTTATGGGAGTTTCCTGAACATTCAGACCCTTTCCCCAAAGGTTAGTCTGGTTATAATCAGGAAGAAAAAAAGACGGCAAGCTCTTCAACAAAAGATAAAGTGTCTGGACCTATTCAGTGTCTCTTTTTTTATTTTATTTCAGAACTATGCCCTTTTCCAAGAAGCAGAAACTGGTCTGGCTTTTGGAAAAATCTCTGCCTACAAGAATTAACATCAGATCAATATGCATTTAATTATGCGCATTTGACAGCAAGGACTCAAGGTGGCAACAGGTTGGGTAAACTATGTCTGGCAGCAGTCTGCCACAAGTTTCTGGAGAAATTACACAAAAAGATCTGTAATTGGCAGAATTAAAAATCCCCACTGTGCACAGCTTTGTCTCATGGTAGGATGCCTAGATATTAGAGATAAAGTACAAGTTTTTGATGCCTATGGGGGCAGCTAAGGGATTCTCTGATGTCTAAGGGCTAAGCACACATTTCTCTGGAATAACAGGTTAAACGTTGAAGGGAGAATTGAGAAGGAATGATCACATTAAGACTTCTTTCCTTTGGAAGTGAGGACTAAACACATTTAGCTAGATATCATATTTGCAGACAGCTAAAACTATAAATACTACTTTTAAATTAAAATGCATATTAATGCAAAAACTGAGATTTCAGTCTCTCAAAACAGAGGGAAAAAAACCACAAATAAAACAATAAACCTCCCAACAATCCTTTCTTCTGCATTTATCCACACCAAAACCTAGGCCTGATTTTTGTTTTTTTAGCAAAGCTGACTCGTGGTTCATTTTGATTTTCTGTCTGCACCAGTTTCTTTCTTCAGGATTTATATTTTTGTCCTCTTGACAGTTCATCTTTCAGCTGTATATAGAAACATAGAATGGTTTGGGTTGGAAGGGACCTTAGAGATCACCTAGTTCCACCCCCCGGCCATGGGCAGGGACACCTTCCACAGACCAGGTTGCTCCAAGCCCCATCCAACCTGGCCTTGAACACTGCCAGGGATGGGGCAGCCACAGCCTCTCAGGGCAACCTGTCCCAGTGCCTCACCACTCTCACAGTGAAGAACAACTTCCTTACATCTGACCTAAATGTACTTTCTTTCAGTTTAAAGCCATTACCCCTTGTCCTATCACTACACGCCCTTGTAAAAAGTCCCTCTCCGGCTTTCCTACAGGCCCCCTCTGGGTACTGGCAGGCTGCTGTAATGTCTCCCCGGAGCCTTCACTTCTCCAGACTGAACAACCCCAACTCTCTCAGCCTGTCCTCACAGGAGAGGTGCTCCATCCCTCTGATCATCCTCATGGCCCTCCTCTGGACCCACTCCAACAGGTCCACATCTTCCTTGTGCTGGGCCCCCCCGAGCTGAAGGCAGTACTGCAGGGGGGGTCTCACCCGATGGGAGCAGAGGGGCAGAATCCCCCCCCTCGACCTGCTGGTCACGCTGCTTGGGATGCAGCCCAGGACACGGTTGGCTTTCTGGGCTGCGAGCGCACAGTGCCGGGTCATGTTGAGCTTCTCATCAGCCAACACCCCCAAGTCCTTTCCTCAGGGCTGCTCTCAGTCCACTCATCGCCCAGCCTGTAGCTGTACCTGGGATTAAGCACCTCAGTGTTCCCAACGTCCCAGGTAACCAGGTCTCCTGTTTCCTTCTGGAGAGGGCCCACATTTTCCCTAGTCTTCCTTTTATCACTGATGTACCTACAGAAGCTTTCCTTGTTGCCCCTAATGTCCCTGGCCAGATTTAATTCTAGCAGGGCTTTGGGTGTCCTAATCTCATTCCTGGCTGCTCATACAATTTCTCTGTATTCCTCCCAGGCTACCCATCCTTGCTTCCACCCCCAGTAGGCTTCATTTTTTGTGTTTGAGTTTGTCCAGGAGCTCCTTGTTCATCCCCGCAGGCCTCCTGGCGTTATTGTCCGACTCCCTCTTTGTTGGGACGCATCGCTCCTGAGCTTGGAGGAGGTGACCCTTGAATATCAACCAGCTTTCTTGGGCCCCTCTTCCCTCCAGGGCTGTATCCCATGGTACTCTACAAAACAGATCCCTGAAGAGACCAAAGTCTGCTCTCCTGAAGTCCAGGGCTTGCTGCGCACCCTCCTCACTGCCCCAAGGACCTTGAACTCCACCATTTCATGGTCACTGCAGCCCAGGCTGCCCTTGAGCTTCACATTCCCCAACAGCCCCTCCTTGTTGGTGAGAGCAAGGTCCAGCATGTAATTTAAAAATTACATAAATTTATTTTTACTAGACCCTTTAGACCACCACACCTTACAAAACATAAGCAAGCCATATCGTAGTCTGGAAAAAAACCAAAGCACTATAAAGCTTTTAGTTTTGGGAATTTTATAATTCTCTCTTCCTTCTAGCTTCCCTCCTTTCCCAAATGGAATATGTATTATTCTCACAAGTGTTTGTCAGCAACCAGAACACATCTATCAACTTAACACTGAAGAAAAATTCATATCTACCTTTCCCAGCAATTCCCAGCCTACAGACCTGGGTCTTTTCCAAAGAATTGAACTGAATTTCTGGGTAAAGAAAAAAAAGAGCCCAAGCGGGGACTCCCTTCATCAAAATTTTTTCCAAAGGCCATCTTTGCTTTCCTTCAGTTCTTTATTTTCATACTTCTGCTTCCAACTGAGACCAGTGGACAGTACTTTAAATTTGTCAAAGAAATTATTTCATTTGCCATAAGTTAGCCCCCCCCCCAATCAATTTTTTCTTGGACTTCAGTTGCTACATGTCCTGCTTAGCACTCCTTATTTACCTAAACTTCATACAGAACCATAATTAACTCGCTCTCATTTTTACCTACATTTCTCACAGAATAACAAAGTATTGAAAATTGTATTTTTTAGCACTGAAGCTACAGAACCTTTCATCTGTCTAAACTGTTTACCTTTCCTGCTTCCTTTCACTTAGTAGGTTCTGGGTATAGGATATGACACAAAACTAAGTTTACAATTTTAGCTCAAAATATATATCAATGAAAATCATTGTTGCTCCCCTAGCAGAAATACAAGAATTGCCACTCCAGAAATATGAGACTAGCCACTCATTCATAGTTAGTTACAAGAAACTAGTAAGATGGTTTTAATTTCAAAGTCAAATAATAGTCAAGAAACCAAACCACAATTCATAAATAGATACATCTAGTCCCGAGAAAGAAACTGTAACTGCTGTTGGGAATTTTACAATATTTCTTGTGTTTCCCACTCATTTAATATGTATACATAATACCAGTTTATAAATACTGAATTATCTATACCGATCAACATTTTATATAAAGGGCTCCTATGTCTTCACATCGACTAGAAGTAGAAACTAGTTTTTAATTACTTGACTCAAACACAAAGAAAGTAAAGAGATGACAGACCTCATTTTCCAGCTGTATGTTAAACATAAATTCCGTTGATTTTAGTACTATTTATACCCAGTTCATATTAACATGACAGGGTATTCAGGCCCCCACACTTTCATACTTTTTCTTCCCCCCTGCCCCACCCCACAACTACAAATTCACAAAAAAATGCATCTCTGCTGGCCACCCAAGAAACTAAATTACAAATTTCACAAGAGCGATGCTCATTTAAAAAGCCTGGAGCAGAGCTGTACCATGAAGTTGTCTCTTAAAATAAGAAAAGCAACTGCTTCTAACACACAGTCTCATACATCCTTTGCTGCAGTACATTTCTGTATTCCCCTCCCGGACACCAGCTCTCTGCGGAGAGCTCTCAGCTGTTTCCTCATATTTTATCTCCTACTTAAGAGTAGTAGCATTCACTACATCACTGCCCTGAAGTCAATGAAAATTCACTAGCCACACCCAACAACACACCCACAGGTGGGTATTATTAGTATTTCAAATATCCTTTGTAAGGCAGTTGAACTGAGATCTCCATTTAAACACATAGCCTGTTTTCTCATCTAATACCAATTTATTTTTTTCAGTTTTACAACAAGGTAACTAGTAGGAAGAATACAGATAAAGGTTAATGTACAAGGCAGAGTCCCACCTGCCTTACCTTTAATGACATTAAGAGAGTAGATTCTGATATCTTTATAATTAATTACTATTAAGTTCAAATCTTCCTGTGTAAGCCAATAGTGAACATTAATTAAGTTCATTGTCATGAAACAGTCTTCCACAAGGTCACTTTGAGCGACCATTAGACAGTCACTATCCTGTGAATGCAGAAAAAACTTGGCCTGTTTAAGTGCAAATGGAAAGGTCTTAAATGTAACCTGAAATAGCACACTGACCAAAAAGGAAGGATGAGATTGCTGGAACTTCAGAAAGAGCAAGGCTGTCCACTAACACCATCAAATCTTGGAATACTAAACAGCCCGTGTTTGCATAACAGATGTGATTTTGAGACTAATAACTAAATTTTATTTCTGTAGCCACAGGTTTTAGCTCTCCGGTGAAAGGCACAACTGTAGGCAGATTAAACAGCAAACAGAAGATAGTGTTGAGGTAGAAAATATTAAACAGGATTAAGAAGCAATTGATGAAGTGTTGAATTAAAAATAAATAAATCCACCCAAGACTGTTAAACATAATGATGCAGATAAAACTTCCATTTCAAAAGTCTTCTCCTGGGAGGAAATACTAAAGAAGTATCTCTCCATATTCACAGCTAACAGCTACTGTTTAGCAGTAAATCAAACCTGATGCACTTCTGCTGCTTCTCAGCATTCCTCCTGGCTTGCTTCTTAGAGGTGAGCCAATGAATTGCTTTCAAGAGAAAAATGAAGCTCCTTCCTCCCCCCAGCTACTTAACGAACTTTACATCAGTACAGCAAAAGACCCACTCACTCAAGAAATACAGGGTTGAGAAATCTGTTTATCACCCCAAGAACGTTCAGTAGCTCAGGGACCAGAAGCAGCAACACAAATTTAGACAGGAGCTAAATCAGAAGAGAAAAGCACATGCACAATAGCACAGTTTCTTTTATCTGTTTGCAATCCTGAGGATACAAGACGACAGCAAGAAGTAACAAGTGACAGACAATTAATTCTCTCTTTAACTTCAGGAGAGAGCTGTCAATTACATCAAGCAATTAAACCTGGTTCTATATCACCTATTCTAGCATGAATGCAGAGGAAAATTAGTCGCTGTATTTGCATCATAAAGTATCGTGCTACCAGACTGGCAGAATTCCAAACAGACATTTAATAAAACATTTTATTAGGCTGTGAGTCTGAAATACTTTCAGTAAAAGTGTAAAGCCTGCATGGTGATAAACTACTATTTCAAAACAGTCCAGTTTAGACCCAAGCTCTCCAAATTAGTCTGGAGCAGAATTAGAACTGAATGCCAGCAGATCTTTTGAAGATACGTAGGTATTTGTGAAAATTTAACAAAAAGGGCTTCTCGGTGAACATAAGCTCATCTCTCCCCGCCTCCCCCCCCCTTTTTTTTTTTTAAATGATGAAGTGAGGAAGACTACAGAATACAGAGTTTAAGACATGGAAAATGAGAGCTAAAAAGTTCTCATCATTTGAGGTAGGGAGCATGTTCCACATATTGGAGCTCACAAGCTTCAGAATACAAATTTGCTGGTGGGACTTCAGTTTATTAAATTCTAAAATAGAAAAAAGGCAAGAAATAAGATTAACTGAAGCATGACATCACTACCACCAACAATCATTCCTCACTTGCTCGCTACCTTGTAGGCAAGAAGAGGTAACCAAAAGAAAAAGGATGCTATACTACAGAGGCAATATTTAAGTACTTATTCTTTTATAGTAGTCACTGTTTATTTCCACATTTTGCTGCATCACTCAGATTGTTCACCACTACAGCATTTTTATGTGAGTTCTACATGCACCCCTAAATACACTAAACATTATCTCTTTCATTGTAAGGTAGCATACTATACAGCTGGCATCTACAGACTACTCTAGAATTATACAAACATAAACACTTTCTCATTAGAAAGAAAAAAAATCTAAACAGCAGTTACCTTTCCAGATTAGACTGGTTTGCAAAGTTTAAGATTAAAAAAAATTTATTTAGATATACCTTACAACCTGTAATTTGGAATTAGTCCAGACAGTTTACATCTAGATTCCCCGCCTCTCTCCTCACAGGTGAAGATTTCACAAGGCCAGCTTCCAGCTGAGGACCAAAAAGGGTTTAGAACAGGAAATATTGAAAGACCACAAGCTACTGGCATAGAGCAGAGAAGAGAAAGATGCTGTGGGGAGAATGCTGGAAGCAGCACAACAAGAGACGAGCATTAACTCTGCAGATGTGCAGTGCCAGTTGTCAGGCTTATTTCTACATTTCACTACATTAAAAAAAAAAAAAAGGTTTTTACCCAGCTGAGTGGCAAATAAGGGGGGCTAGCATACAAACCATCCTGGGCTTTTAAGATGCAGTTCTACTTTGAGCAAAGGAGAATAAGAAAGGATTTCCCCCCCTGCCTCAAGCTCAAACCAAAGATGTAAATCACTAAGTTCATTATCAAATTTTTTTGACCTTTACCACTGTCATCAAACCTGAAATAAATAGCTCAAAGGACAGCTGGTGAAAGCATGTTGAAGTTCATGAACTTTAATACATATCCACTGTTTTTTCCCCCTAGCAAGGGCTAGTTCTTTAATCTAAGACATAATACAAAGTTTCAGAGGTAAGTGTCCTCATACCAATAACTACACCACATGACTGGTTTGGTTTTGGGGATTACTTTTTTTTTTTAACCTAGATATAACCCAATGTCTGTTGGTGTCATTTTTCATTGAATACAAGGGTACCCCCCCCCAAGTTCCAATTTTCATTCAAATCCAGTCTCATAAACTGCACTTCTCATTCTAACATTTATATGATGCTACACATCACTGTACCCAGACTCTGGAACAGTGAGTCCGGGGGAGCAAAAGCAATTCAGAGAACAGAGTTTTTTGAAGATGAAAATGCTTGAGTCTGAAAGGGTGTCTGAAAGCAGGGGTAGCAGGTGCTTGGCAGATGAAGGCAAGAAGAATCTTCCTCTACTATGGGGTGGAACATGATCAAGAAAAAAAAGTTGAGGAAGGGATGCAAGTAATACTAATAAACAAAAGAAAAAAGTTAGAACCTAAATGGTAGGCTAGTTTGCATAGCTACAGACATGAAAACAAAGCCAAACCTCTCTGCTTGCATCCATTCCAACAGGAGACACACCAAATCCGCTGAACTGATAGCACAGTCCTTGCACACTGGATCACACGAAAGAAGCCCACAGGGGGACCACAAGCGCTGCTGTCCACCCCAGCCCTCACAGCACGCTTCTGGAGACGTGGGGCTCCTGCAACCCACAGGGGCTGCAAGCAGCAGCACAAATCCCCTCCCCTCCAGGTGCCTGACGGAGTCACTCACTCCAAATTGTTTGCATCTGGCTCCTGGTGGCCTGCAGATCCTCAGGGCATGAACCTTAAAGCACCTGATAAAGCCAAGACCTACAGGTGGATGTTCTATATTCATTTGTTTATTCACTTCCTTTCTCAAGTCTTTGGGCAAGAAATGAGAGAAAATAGCTTTGAGTTAAGCTGTAATGATATTTATGTATCAGAGGAAATCACACTGTGCTTGAAGGCACCAAGAGCAAATTTCTGTCTTGCAAGAAAGTAAATAAGAGGTGGAGAGAAGTCCACTCGTGTCTGCTCGGCTCCCTTATGGGTGCAAGCCCACTATGAGTTGTTACAATTTTGTTCTTCACTACGTGGAGACAGACAGCACAAGAAAAATAGAAACAGGTGCAAGAGTATGAAGTGAGTGCAGATGAACACAGTAGGAAATAACAAATGGAACAATACCTGCTCAAATAGAGCTAGCGGCCTATTAATATTAATGTGCTGCACATAGTCTTTTGTTCGCAATTGGAAAGACTCCCTAGGTAAGTGGAAACTTACATGTGCTAAACTTCCTAACTGTACTTAATGCAGTTTTATCATCTTTAAAAAAGTGGGAATCCCCAGATAAATAAGAACACCTGATTGTTCTTTGGAAGCTTTTTTCAAACACCTACACAAGTTATATTAGCGCATTTCTTCAGTGAATCTCCAGGGCAAACCTGAACACCTACTGAAATTTAAGAAGGATTGCACTTTACTGATAAAATTGAGAAAGAGGTTAGACACCACATACCTCCCCTCCAAGTCTTCACTGTGCCATCTTGTAACATCAAGGAGATAAGAAGGGGATACAGGCTTCAAGAAAGAACTGGTACAACTGTTGACCTGCAAGTAAACTCCTCAATACCACACACAACATTTGTCATAAGAGTTACGAACTGCTTCAGAGGATCAGAAATCTCACTGTACTTTGACGAAAGAAGAGCATTAACTTAGTTAATGCGCTGGCTAAATTCCAGCTCTGATAATTACATTCTGAATACTTAAATCTCCATTGCCATTTTTACTGGCCGTAATATGTTATGTTCATCTATTTAAGTATCATCATACTACCTGAACATCTTCTAAATGCCCTTAAACTTGTCCTGTGAAGACACAGGTCCTCCTAGGAGGCATGGGTTGTTGTCTTGCTCACTGGAACGGGGCTTGGAAGCGGTACTCCAAAACATGGTACAGAAAGACCTATCGTCTGCAGTTAAACACGCACGTGGAAACGCTGGTCATCGTTCTCTGCTAAGAGACGCTATAATTACTAGATTATATTGGGTTGGGACATACATGCTCCTAAGTCTCTAAATCAGTTTGCGAATAAAGCTTCCACCTCCTTCGTGAAGTAACAAAGATGAAAACGACGTGAAAAGCTTTTTACCTGGTGTCAGCCTCAGTCGTACAGCTGAAACAGCTGCAACCACTCGACAGTAGAGGGCTCAGTGCCTCCTGCATGTAGTTTTTATTTCTTAGGGCATATATGATGGCTAAAAGATATCTCAAGTTTGTTCACTGTATGTTAACTTTAAAAGAATTATGTAGGTTCAGGAGCAGCATCCCTGTGATCACGCTGTGTGGCACTGGTGTTCATACAGCAATCATTTTTTTGTTTCTATATCACAGCAGCTATTTCTTTGTGTCATTTCACTGTGCACTCTGAACCAAATGTTGTGGGTCATCACTAATTCAGAAATTAAGATTTGTTTTCTTTAGCTAGTCGGTTGGATGCAATGGAAAAGTGATTGCTTCTAGTCTCTACACTGGGTTTTGATCAGGGTTTGATTTTTTGTTTCTGCACAGGGAAACAGACTAGAAAATTGCAAGTAATAAATGACATTCAATCATTATTGTACTGCTTTCCCATTCAACACAGTTTTGAGGTCTTCAGTGTAAGATACCAAGTTCATATCGATCCCTGGTCCCATCAAATATTCAGGACTGTTTAAGACTCCACAGGTAAACATACCCTGCTCTGCCTAGACATTCCTTGCATTGCTAGAATGAAGTGTGGCCGTCAGAATAGTTAATGGAGTTCTGATCAAAAATGCACTGGAACTACCATATCAGAAACAGTAGAAAATGCAGAAACACAGGAATAAAGGCATCTGACCTAACCAGTAGAGGAGGAGAGCTTCTAAGTCTTGTTCATTAGAGTTTGATTTGTGCCCCGAAGCATGATGACTTATCTTTCTCTTGAAAAGAGAGACTCTTTCAAAAATATTTTATATAGATAACAATATTCACAGCTTCGTAAAACTGTATCTGTAATGATGTTATTACAGTGAGTTTTATGGTTTAATTATGCACTGGGTTAAAGTAGTTCTTTTTAAATGTAATGCCTGTCAGTTTCAGGGAATGTTTCTATGTTATTGCGTTATAAGAGGATGGAAAAAGAAATCTTTCTGACCCTTTTCCCCCACAAATCTTTACTTGTGGAAGAAAAGGAGCTTATCTTTGGTTTGGTTTTTGTTTTGTTTTGTTTTGTTTTAATTGCATCACTCCAATTACTGCTTTAAATCAAACAAGCTTAAATCTTTTCTTTACCATTCCCTTCTCACATCGATGTCACCCCCATCTCTCATTTTCCTTATGTCTGTACAAATTCTGTGGATTATTTCCCCCCCTGGTATTTGGAAGCAGCAGAGAATTCCAACAGCTAAGGACTAGGCATTACTTACTTATATGCTATTTGCATAGCACTTAATTTTAATATTGCTTTTTTCCTAGAAGGATTCAATTTAAAAAAAAAAAATAAAAAAAAATGTGTAGCTAGAAACAGGGATTGCTGTGTAGCAGACTAGCCAAGAACAATTTCATTTCTACCATCATCTGTACTTCAAATGACAGTTGAAGATTTTAGTGGGCAGGAGAAGTAAAAAAAAAAGAAAGAAAAAAGGAAGAAAGTATTTTTTTCCCCTCAGATTTCTTCCTAGCTCACTGCAGAGTAATGCAGTCTGAGAACTCTAAAAGCAGAATCATCACAAAAACAGCTTGCAGTAATACCATACAGCAAAAGCTCTTGTGCTCAAGCCAAGCACAAAGTCTAATTGTCCAACTCTGAAGTAAAATACCCCTTTTCTTCACTTCTCAAGCTCTTTCTTTCCCTTCAGAAAGGGATACAAAAGATTCAGAAGTGCTAAGGAAAGTAATGTCCAAATGCACCTCAGGTACTTCCTATCGCATACCAGTAATTCAACTCTTTCCTTGCTTCCTGGTCTGTTCTTCACTACGCAACGAATAAGCTCTGGGTCTAATACTCTGTAATTCTGCCTTATCTAAAACATACGCAGTCATTCACCAGTTACTCAACTAAAACTGCAAAGTGCTATATAAATTGACTGACAAAGAAAGTGTCAGAATGCCTCCGAGGATTAAGTGGCAGTGGATTAGAACTGTGTGTGTTTCAGGGAGAAAACCAGACCAGGATGTATGGGACAGCAGCCTAAGCTCCTCTTCAGTCTCAAAAAATGCCATTGCATCACAAGCTTGTTCTGGGATCTAAAATCAGTCTCAACTCCCTCAGTGAGCAATCCTGACAAATCTAGAAGTGTAGTATTGATTTAACATGCTGTTGTGTCAGTACTAAGGCTTGCTTTCTTTCACAACTATTCCAGCCATGTAAGATGGGGAGAATAGGGAAACACTGAATAGGACTTGCTTCTAGTAGCCTTAAGTTTCCTTTAGCTATCATCTGCAGACACGCTCAGGTTGAAAGGTCCAAAACACCCACTCTACAATGAGTAGGGATCCACAATGGGTATCTGCTTGCCGTATCATAGATGTGCAGGATTTGTAATGTAGTATGGATGTAATACATTTAATCTGATAGCGAAGACAATTATTCCCACCTCTACTGAGATAACTTCAAGAAAATTGTAGTAAATAGTCTGCAATTGATAGTTTGCAGAGAAAAACCCAAACTGAATAATGTAAAAAGTGTTCTTCTCTAAATATTAAAACTGACCTTAGGAGAGGGATGGCTTTTTATATTCTCATGTTTTATGTGTCATTTGAGCCTCTGGCTGGCAGTCAGAGCAGCTGAACTGTCATTCTCTTCATCTCCACAAGAGAGGAATATAACCTGATTTTCCTACCATAATGTGGACTGATGGAACAAGACATAAAAGCTTTTACCTGGAACAGAGCCTGGGAAGACCCCGGTGACAGCTTTTATGGCATTTCAACTCAGCTTCTGAACAGGAGCAATTGGCCAGCCCAGAGCTGGTGACAGCTCTTTGCTGCTTGTCGGAGAAGAACCTGACATGCAAGGGCAGATGAGAAGGCTCAGCTACAATGTTTTTACTGAACCTAAGCCAAGATTTCTGAACTGCAATGTGATGGTTTACCCGGTCAGAACAGTAACTGACACATTGTCAGCAGGTCAGTTCAAGATTTAAGCCTATACAACATTGCAAAAAAAAATCATGTTCATCCTCCTCACTTCCCCTGCGATAGGATTATGCTCCCACACAGAAATCTGGGAAAGGTTATCCTCTCCCTTAGACACCCTTAAAATAGGTAACAGTTCCTAATGTGCTCATTCCCTAAGAATACACTTTTATGTGTCCTATAAGGAAAATATTTATCTGGGGAATACTCAGCAACATGTCTTCGAGGCAGTAGGACTACAGCCTTTGCCTCAGTTTTCCTGCATTGCACAGGTTCTCCAGCAAATAGAATTGAACTTTTGAGATAATTTGTTTCCTTTCCTTCCTTCCCCCCCCCGCCCCCGCTCATGAATCCCACTCATATTTTGCAGGTGCTGTGTAGTGAAGTTCCAGAGTGGTGCTGAGAACCAGTGGGTTTATCTCAACCTCTGGGTCATAATCCAGACATATGTCTAAGGAAGATGATGTCTCATAAACCTTCAGCCACACAGCCTTTGCCATGACATTTATAGAAATAATGAATCTCTGCCCAAACCATTTATTTCAGTTCCATAGTTATTAGTGTAACGATCACAACACACGCACCAATGTACTTCTTGCAGCTTGAATGAAAATCCTTACTGTGACAGAGATGAGATCTCAGCTCCATCACCATCACGCCTTGAACGTTGTTTCTCATGAACACAGACACCAAGTCAGGACCAGGACCAGGAGAGGAGGAGATCCCGTTTTGTAGAAAAATGTCTCTGTTGACACGGATACAGAAGTTAGGTGGTGTGGAACTGTCTGTCCTGAGCCTCCCAAGTGATTTAAACACAGCAATGGTCTTTTGTCTTACGGTGAGAGGGTATTACCTCTACACCCAAACAGCTTTAACACATATCATACCCTTGCACTGTTGTCCTCCATTCACTACTACTCAGCAGCCAAAGCTCTCTTTTCCCTGTAAGAGTGGCAGATCACAGGTATCCGCACACAGCAGCTTCTACCACTGGCCTCATTTTGTGGCTGTCTTACAGAAGGACAGTGCCTTAATATTTCTCCCTTCCCATATCTTTTTACCCTTGCAGAGGGCTTCTCTGGTTTCAGACAGAGGAAGACACAGCTGTCTGCAAAGCACCTCATCACCAATAGTAGTGTCTAACTTTGAATATGCAGAAATTTAAAGAAAATTCTATAGTAAATACCTTATATCACTGAACAGTGTGTATTTTCAAGTCCATCCTCAAAACAAATCTCTATCTCTGCCCATGACATTGCAGGTTCTCACAGCAAAAGGGATCCTCTAGTCATCAGTCCCACATGCCCTCCTCCTGGAAGTTTCTTGCTACCAAAGCATTATCTCAACATCTCTTTTCAAGGAAGAACAAGAGGGTGGAAAATGTATCCTCCTTTTTTTGAAATTCTGCCACCTTTCATACTGACTGCACAAAGCCTGGTTTGAAAGGCAGCATTGGGAACAATTACTGGTGATGGTAGGTGTGAAATCCAGTATTTCAGACTGATGATTCAAGCGCAGAGAATAACACCACCACATGGGCAGTGAATCCTGACTTGCTGTATATAGAATTCAGTTTTCTCAATATACTCAGTATTGTGCATTTGCACCCTCAGCACCAAGGGTTTCCAAAATTTTTAAGATAGCTTTAACTCAGAATGCCATACATAGAATTTTCACAGTCTAAAGATGCAGCCTGTATAAGAAAGGAATCTTCTGTCACTCATTCTTTCCTTTTTGTCTATTGCCTCTACCCTGCTAGCCCACATCCCTATTTCTAAGTCCTCCTGTCCAATTCAGGCTCAGCTGTATCTTTGCTCCCCTGGTGCAATTAATTTTGAGCACAGTAGTTAACCCCCACATCGGTGGCTAAAACCCCCTTATTTTAGTTGTATGTGAGACATAGTTAATTTACATCTTACTCTTGTAATCAAACAACATATGACAATAGGAAAATTGTCAAAACCTAAACTATTTTAATCTAGACACAATCTAATTCTTGAGTTAAATAGATTCATAGGGAAACTACTTATAAGTTACTTGTGCTAGAAAATGTCAGTCTCATAAAGAATATTCAAAATTTAAAGCATAAAGTATCAAGAAAACCCAAAGTATATGTGAATATATGAAGAGCACAACACTACAGTGCTTAAAGTAATAGTTTTTTGAATGAGATTCTTTGTCCACTTAGCAAGCCAAGAGAGTTGTTATTTTTGTCAGACATCCCCCCCAAGTTTGTAAAAAAGTAAGACATCTCTATATTGCATGTTAATACAGATAAACTTGAATTAGGTGATGTTACAATAGTAACCCTTTAGCCTTTAGTTCATTGTTGAACATGCATGTTTTATTTGCATGGTTACTGCCACTATGTGCTTTTTGTGAATATTTGAAATGTAAATTCATAATACGGAGATAGAAGAATAAAAGGTTTACCACACACTTCTAACTCCTGTTGGCATAGGTACGTCCATCATAAAACCTGAGTCTTGTCAAAGACGTAGTGCTGTTGGAAGTCGAGTGATTGGAACACAATGACAGTTTTCTCCTCCATCTCAAGTCAGCTGCAGCTTTTATGTCTTTGTCCATTGAACCTCCTTCATCAATGACAGTTTCTTCCAGCAAAAAAGCTCTCCACTCTAGCACCCCGATCAGAAATAATCAGGATCACCTTCCAGGAAGACTCAGTGGTAATCACCACCTAAACCAGCTCTTACGGTCTGAATGCCGGGCTGTTTGGGGTCCTTGATGCCCAGACAATTTTTAGACTGCCATCCTGTTATAAGAGCTCTTTATGAGAAAGCTGAGAATATAATTTCTGTCTCCTGAATAAGAAGAAATGCAACTGTATCCGCAGTTTCTGTTTCCCATGTATTTAATTAAATCTGATAGATTACAGAATATTTTCTTAAGGAAGTTTCTGAGTCAAGATGATTAATTTGTATTAATGATGCTGAGTATGATAATTTCCAAATGTTCTAAACTCTTTATTAACTATTTCCTCCCAGAATATGTACTATGTTTCCCAGGTAATTTCCACGGAAGTTCATGTTTCACTAAAATACATATATGCAAGGCTACTTTAAACAGAAAAGAAAGTTACATGCACAATAGCTGGAAATAAGAAATAAGAAATTGCTTCATAGACTTCAATACACCTTTTAACCTTCTTTTACTGGTAAGATTAACTGCTTCACTTTCAAAGAGCAAAGAGGCTACCTTAACAGGCAGCTCTAAGACACTGGATTATTTCTTACAATCACATTAGTTACTACAAAAAGAAAGACTGAGAAATCTTTTAAAACCTTGGGAACAAAGTTCATACCATCAAAACTAGGACTGCATTAAATGGGTAAATTTACAGAGGCAATCTTAATCACTGAAGGCAAGGGGTGTTCCTAGGAGGACTTAAAAAGACCTTAATTGGATCCTTCCCAGTACTGCCTACTGAGGGGAAAAATCAGAGCCTGTGGGACACGCTCACTGAGGAGCAGGCCTGAATCATTACACCTATAAAATGAAGAAAACATATGGAAGAAAAAAAAAGAAAAAAGAAAAAAGTAAGAGAAACAAAGGAAAAGAGAAATGAACATATTTGCCGCTGGATGTGCCATGAGAAAGACTGTTCTGCTCACTGCTCAAAACATACAGAAGTCTGACTCCATTTAAATTCAGGGGAAAAAAAATCCCCAAATTTCAAACTGTGCATGAACGCAAGCAGAGCTACCAGCAGCAGTGTCACAGTCCTGAAGCCCACAGCTTGGAGGCAGCATGCCTGCTGGCTGCTCGGAAGAGGACTTTGGAATTAGGGCCCTAAGCAAGGACCAGCAAGAGCAGAAGCCACGTTCCTGCCAGGAAAGCAGATGTATTGCAGGAAACCTGTCTGGGACTCACTGAACAGCTGAAACTGGAATCAAATTGTTTTATGGAAATGATTCAAACCACTACCATCCACTTTTTCCCCCACTATTTCTAACCATGTTTCTGGCACTGCACTAAGAAGGGAGAAATAGTATTAATTAGGTTTACAAGTTTCCAACGGGAATATTAATAAATCTGAAGACTACAATATCCCAGTCACATATGGGTGATAAAAGGGAATATATCCATGACTCTTGGGCTTGCTACTGTTGCACCACAGCCCATCTAGGAATCTACACTAATAGATCATTTAAGAGAAGGTACTCAATAAGGTTACAGAAATCTCCTCCGTGGGAGCAACGGTGGACACCTCTGGCTTTCAGCCTGACTCCATCCATCGCCTTGTTCTCCCGTTCCCTCTCACTTGCTGCGTACTGAAACGTGAGAGAGGGAGTCCCTGTGGTGGTGAACTGCAAAGGGTGATGTTACAGGAGCATTACCAGGTGTTGCAGAGTATTCAGTGAGGACCGAAGAGTCTTTCTCTTCAGCGTGGCTCTCCTTGCATTTAGCTACTCTGCTAGCTCCTCCTTACTGTATGAGCAATGAAAAAAATCCACGTGATGCAGGAGCCACCACGTTTACTTTACTGTTAATAGGTTTCAAGACAGTGGAGGAGAATTTTTACAGAGCCTTCTGGCTGCGTGTGTTTAACCTCTTTGGGGATTTTCCCAGTTCTACTCCAGGAAGCCCTGATGCCCTTCTTTCTTTCTCTTTCCTCCTGCACTAGGAGGTTACAGGTGGCACTGAGTAGGCAGGAACAGACACCTGACATCAGATTTCCACATGCAAATCCCATATGCTGAATCCATGTGCTTACACCTTTTATAAGCTAAATAAAAGATTTGGTTCAAAGTTTCTGGTTTTCCACATCAACTTTGCAGGATTTTACGGTTTACCTGATGAGCTTGAAGAGTATGCTCCAAAGAACTTCTTCGTGGTTCTCAATTTCTTAAATAGACCATTCCTGAAGCTGCAAACCTGTAGTTTATGTATTACCCTTTGAGGGAATGACACAGTTCAATCAGGCACAGATATTGCCTCACATATCTGGATCAAATACATGCTTTATTCACAGTCAGCACAGGACTATAAGACTATTTTTAGAGAAAGAGTTTCCACCCAGGTATAATATTCAAGGTTCAGACATAAGACTGTTCACTTTTACCCATTAGCTGGGCAAGTGAACTCCCCCTTTCTGCCCGTAGTTGGCAATTAACTCCCACTTTCCCCTCATCATACATCAAAACCACAGTGGTAGTTAGGTTCAGACGAAGAAAGACAGCAGACAGCCCGGTAGGGACAGCTGGACTCCATATTGCAAACAATTTCCATGCCAGAGCGTGACAATTTAGGGCTTTGCTGCAGTTTCCCTGGCAGCTGCAGCAAGCGCTGGACCAGGGCAGCCAAGAAGGCTGGGGGGAGCGGAGACACAGCTCAAGAGCAGCGAGTGGTGTGCCATGAGACTGCTTCCCCAGGGGACCTTCAAGAGGGGATGAGCAATTGGCTCCAGCTCAAACTGGAGCACCCAGGGGTGCAGCTTCCCTTCCCTTTGGGGAAACAAAAAAGAGGCGTCATCCGTGATTCAGCATGATGCAGTTATCCTCCTTTCTTAATGCTGGGGAAAACTTATTCAAGCCCTGCGTTGTTTTTTTTTTTTTTTTTTCCTCTTCTCCTGACTTGTTCTCACATGCCAGCCCCGTAATTGTAACCCCACCGCGGGGGCTGTGGCTTGGCCACCAGCTGAGAGCAGCCCCCTGCGCTGGGCTCACTCAGCACGGCCAGTCACTCGGAGAGGTCTAGCAGTAAGATTAGTAATCTTCCATTTTAGCCTTCTGTGGGAGTCATTTTGTTTATCTTTTGTCTGCATGTGGAGAGCAGAGAGACAAAGGGTAGGCACGAGGTGGTCTTCTCTTCCCTTTTGGAAAATGAAATGGTGTTTGAAAACAAAAAGGAGTTTGTGGCTTGTTATCAGTGTCAGACACTCATTTCTTTGCCTGTGGCAGATCCCACAGCCTGTCAGTATTTCTCTCAGAATAGAGGGTATAGCCCCTGAACTAAGCGAATACAAATAATTCATCCAATAAAATATTTTAAGTTGAATTATGAGAGTTATGGCATGATTAAGAATAAAATGTCACCTTAACTTTATTAAAGATTAAGTTGTCTTGAACCAAAAAAAAAGTTTATGTCATTGCCAAGATAAGAATTTTGTGCCTTGATTTATTTGCAACCAGACTACACTGAAGCAGGAGCTGAGTTGACAAAGGCAAGTGAATAGCCAGGTGTATGGAAAGGCACAAGGGCATACCTTAAGACAAATGAGAAGTGAGATTCAGGGCACCTTCTTTCATGCTTAAAATAAAATTTGGATGAAATTATGAAGTGTAAGTAAAAAAAAAAAATCCACCTGGAAAACACAGTCATTTGAAGTTGCCTTTTCCCTGACCCACTTAAAGCTCATGAGACATTTACCTGTCAGCCTGAGATTTGTCTGGGCAGTCAACTTCAGTGCCCGAGCAGGAGCAAGCACATCTAGTTGTAAGGCATTAGCTGATGCACGCCTGGCACAAAAAAACGGTCTTGTACAAAGGGCAGGCAGCTGCAGTCGTTCATTAAATGGTGCCGCTGCTTTCATTAAAGCAGTCAGACGCAGGATGGGAGTGCTCTGTTCAACTCCTGTCTTACCTTCAGGACATTCAAAACTCTCTTCCACTTCCAACCGTGGCCTAGCCTCCCTTCACCTTGTGGGCTGGATCTCAGCCGCTCTGCAGGCAAGAAACAAAATAGCACTGCACAAGAAGGAGAGGAGGAAAGAGGAGGCTGCCTCTCTACCAAGCAGTATTTACATGAGAAAGCCTGAAATTTAATTCCCTGGCCATCTAATATAAAATTCCCCTAAAAAAATTCTTAGGTGACAGCATTTGAACCTTCTCAGCAACAGGTACCTATTTTTCAGGAACGCAGCAACCGTGTCTGGGATGACCAAGTATCTACTCCTGAATGTTTCTCTAGACCACCTCAAGTACCAAACTGGAGAAGATAGAGAAAGGAGCACATTCGTTCTTCTGGACACTATCTACCCATCAGTTATGGAATGTCACCAGCTCAGAACAGTCTCCCAGTCAGACTTAAAGTGCAATCAAAATCTAGGTAGATACATACCATCCCCGCAGACTAAAATGAAACTGTGACTTGACAATCCTGATTATTTATGTTTCAACAATGAAGGAAAAGAAAGTAAGTTTCTCAGTAAAGTTTTTAAAGTACAATAACTGGCTGAATATCTGCCAGAATAACTTCTTGACAGCTAGTTATAGAATTTTTCCTGAGTAGTATCAAAGGGTGATGGACTAAAAGTTTGAGAGTACATATTTACTTATCTACACTCAAACATTCTTGTTACTGTACATGAATATTTATGCTCGAGTTATCTTTGAAATGAACTCTTGCCTGAAATTCCTTGTCACGAAGCTGTAATGGGCTACAAGCTTGCCTCCTTCAGCATCTTGCATGTATACACTCAGTGACACTTTCTTAAGTGATACTGTTTTACATACCATACTACATATGTATGTACTGTATATACAATTTACATCTATCTATATGCATATACTTATGGAAGTGGGTAGCTGTCTCTGAAAAGACACATACTGCTGTGAACTTGCAGCCTGTGCTGCAAATCCAGCACAAGAACTGTGACTTCTTAGTTATAAATAGACTTATGAATGAGCCTATGAATAGGCCCATCAATTGTTGGGTGTTTTTGATAGTCAGTTGATTTATTTAGTCAAATAATAAAAATTCATTATATGTCGCTGTCTAGAGATTTTGCCTTTTTTTTTTTTTAGTTTTTATCACATGAAGACAATTAGTGAATTGGCTTATTACATACAGTAAACCACTTTTATGATCTTTTATTCACTTGTAGGTTACTCATAGATGTACATAAATACAAACATACTGAAGTGCAGCAATTGCTTAAGTTGAAAAGTTAAACACAAGGCAGGATGAAGTAGGATTACAGTTCTTTATACATACTCAATTCTAATTTAAAGTGCAATCTTTACTAACATGGCCACTCATTATCACTTTTTCTTACAGGATTCATGACATATTTAGGGCTGACAATGGACAGAGTTCATTGATGAACATGTTTCACATGTTGTTTTTCCTTGTTCAGCGTTTACTATTACGTAACTTCTGTGGAAATGAAAAAATATAGCTGGGAGCAATGTGGTTTTGGAGACAGGCTGTAGAGTAGGGTATCTGGCAGGAGTACAAAACTAGATTATATCATGTCCATCAAAATTAAAACCAAAGCAAAACAGAAAAAACCAATCATTCTGACACAACATTGGCCAGTGATTGCTGTGTTTATTACCAAGGATGCCAACATAAAATGCGTAATGCCGTAATGCCCTAATGCCACGCGTAGCATACATGACCAGACTGATTAATCAGCTTAAGGGCAGTTCTATGTTCTGGGTGGTAAAATTGTTTAAAAGCACCAGGCAATTTCAGGATGTTCTTTACAGAAATTTATAATAAAAAAGAAACCTATGGATCATTTAGGACATGAGAAATCTATAACAAGACAGGTTTTTTATTGGCTGCAGAGATATGGCCTCTTTGGAAATTTTTTTTGAAATGCAAAGAAGTGGCAGATAGGAAAAAAACCCTGGCAGATATGCAACATTCTTTTTCTTCTTTCCAAATGCTTTTATCTCTTTGCTAAATACATTAACAACTCAGTTCAGTCATGAATCTGACACTGACCACACTCCAAGAATATTACATTGACATCAAATGAATGCTACCTTTGTCTATTAATAATCTCAGACAATAACCTTTCAATTAATTTTTGAGGTTCAGTAGCCTACAACAGGATTTCAGTTCCTCAGATCAACACAGTTAGCATGTTGCTAGTGTTTATTTTTACTATAACTAATATTATAAATTGAGTAATTAACACATATAAATGAAAAATATGCTTGATATGATGTTTATAATTATAAACAATATCATATTACTATTGCACTGACATGGAATATGTCTCAGTTAAAGAAATTTCAAAAATTTATGTAAAATACTCATAGTCAATGTCATAAAATTTGAAAGCAGTTCAGGATAAAGTATTCTTAAGGAATAAATCTCTGCAAATGCTAATATAAAGGAGAAATTTATAAAACAGATTTGTCTTGTGAAGAGCAAGCTTTCTCAAGTTCATAGAGATTTCAGGGTTCTTACTAGGAGATTTATGAAGATACAGTACCTATCTTTCCTCATTTGTGGTTGTGGTAAAGACCTTCTAACTCATAAATTCAGCAGAGACTCCTTTAAGAAAAATATAGGAAACTAAATAGAAGAATCATGACAGAGCAATCTAACTGTACAAGAGACTTTGTATTCTCTTACTGGAAAAAATTCACAAAGAAAATCTGTCGGCTTGTAGAGAGAAGCTGATAATTAATAAATCAACATATCAACAGGGTTGAGAACTTTTTTTTTTTTTTAAAGGTCATTGGGAAAAAGAATGGAAAGACACAAAATGAAAAATCTGAGGTTATTTGGGGAGATCTTTTCTCAGCTCTCATAATCAACAAACAGAATTATAACATAGACATGTCATCATGTTTATGAGGGAAGAAAAAAAACTATTTCAAATTAATATGAAAGACTGCATTTGAAAATTCTATTTCATTTCAGACAATAGTGAAGGTAATGTCATGTTAAAATATTTTATCCTGCATTTGTGTCATGAATGACTGCACACACAAACACACACACACTCTTGGAGTTCCAAAACAATCTAGTTTGCTGGTCACGCTTCTTTTGATGCAGCCCAGGATACATACGGCTGGTTTTCTGGGCTGCGAGTGCACATTGCTAGCTCATATTCAGTTTTTCATCTACTAATACCCCCAAATCCTTTTCCTCGGGGCTGCTCTCAGTCCACTCATCGCCCAGCCTGTATTTGTGCTTGGGATTGCCCCAACCTCTGTGCAGGACCTTGCACTTGGCTGTGTTCAACTTCATGAGGTTCACACGGACCCACCTCTCAAGCCTATCGAGGTCCCTCTGGACGGCATCCCTTCCCTCCAGCGTGTCGACCGCACCACACAGCTTGGTGTCGTCAGCAAACTTGCTGAGGGTGCGCGCAATCCCACTGTCCATGTCACCGATAAAGACATTAAACAGTGCTGGTCCCAATACCGACCCCTGAGGAACACCACTCGTCACTGGTCTCCACTTCGACATCGAGCCATTGACCGCAACTCTTTGAGTGCGACCATCCAGCCAATTCCTTATCCACCAAGTGGTGCATCCGTCAAATCCATGTCTCTCCAATTTAGAGACAAGGATGTCATGCAGGACAGCATCAAATGCTTTGCACAAGTCCAGGTAGATGACGTCCGTTGCTCTTCTCTTATCCACCAATGCTGTTACCCCATCTTAGAAGGCCACCAGATTTGTCAGGCACAATTTACCCTTAGTAAAGCCATGTTGGCTGTCACAAATCACCTCCTTATTTTCCATGTGCACTAGTATAGTTTCCAGGAGGATCTGCTCCATGATCTTGCTGAGCACAGAAGTAAGACTGAGTGGCCTGTAGTTCCCCAGGTCTTCCTTTTTTCCCTTTTTAAAATGGGGGTTATGTTTCCCCTTTTCCAGTCAGTGGGAACTTCCCTGGACTGCCACAACTTCTCAAATATGATGGATAGTGGCTTAGCCACTTCATCTGCCAGTTCCCTCAGGACCCACAGGTGCATCTCATCAGGTCCCATGGACTTGTGCACCTTCAGGTTCCTAGATAGTCTTGACCCTGATTCTCCTACAGTGGGCAGTTCTTCATTCTCCCAGTCCCTGTCTTTGCCTTCTGCATCGTGGGCAGTGTGGCTGGAGCACTTGCTGGTGAAGACTGAGCCAAAAAGTCATTGAGTACCTCAGTCTTCTCCATGTCCTGGGTAACCAGGTCTCCCGTTTCCTTCCAGAGAGAGCCCACGTTTTCCCTAGTCTTCCTTTTATCACTGACGTACCTATAGAAGCTTTTCTTGTTGCCCTTGACATCCCTGGCCAGGTTTAATTCTATCAGTAGAATAATTTACTTGTAATTTACTTCTAGCTCAGGGTAGCTAATGCTAAATTGCACCTATGTCTTACATATTACACTTTGACATTCATGACTGTAGAGAGTTCTATAGTATCCGTTTCAGCTGTCTCTTCTCCAGGCTAAAGATTCAATCTGTCTCATATGCCTGTTATATAGCTACTTTTGATCACCCCTGTCAGCTTTCTTCCTACCTTTTCTAAGTCTAGTATCCTTTCTGAGTTGGAAGAACCCAAACTGCTGATATATTCAAGATACATGTGTACCATGGAGAGGTATACACATAGACATAGTTATATATGTAAATTAGTATCTGAATACATATATATTAAACACAAACGTGTATGTAACTACAAATACATATATAAAGATGGACGGATGGATGGACAGACATTTATGGTTTAATCTTTACCTCTTTCATAAAATTTCTAATGTTTAATTAACTTGTTTTAACTGCAACTGAATACTAAATTAATGTTTTCATTGAACTACCTGTTATAATTCCAAGCACTCTATCTTATATCATAGTACTGACTTCAGAACCCAAAATCAGGTATGCAAATGTAAGGTTGTTAAGACAGAGAACAAAATCATAGAATCATAAAATCATAGAATGGTTTGGGTTAGAAGATCATGTATTTCTAACCAGCCATGAGCAGGGACATCTTTCAACCAGATCAGGTTTCTCTGAGCCTTGTCCAACCTGACCTTGAACATTTCCAAAGATGGGGCATCCACAGCTTCTCTGGGTAACCTGTTGCAGTGTCTCACCACCCTCAATGTAAAAATTTTCTTCCTTGTGTCCAATTCAAACTTGCCCTCTTTCAGTTTAAAGCTGTTTCTTCTTGTCCTGTCACTACAGGCCTTGGTAAAAAGTTTCTCTCCATCTTTCTTGTAAGCCCTCTTTATATACTGAAAGGCTCCAATAAGGTCCCCCAAAGCCTTCTCTTCTCCAGGCTGAACAACCCCAGCTCTCTCAGCCTGTCTTCATAGGACAGGTGTTCCAACCCTATGACCATTTTCATGGCCCTCTTCTGGACCTGCTCTAACAGGTCCATGCCTTTCTTGTACCGTGGGCCCCAGAACTGGATGCAGTACTCCAGGTGAGGTCTCACAAGAGCAGAGTAGAGGAGGAGAATCACCTCCCTCAACTCACTGGCCATGCTTCTTTTCTATGCAGCCCAGGATATGATTAGCTTTATGGACCACAAGTGCATATCACTGACTTATGTCCAATTTTTGATCTACCGCTATCCCCAAGTCCTTCTTTGCAGAGTTGTTCTCAATCCATTCATCCCCCAGTTTATATTGATAGTGGGGATTGCCCTGACCTAGGTCCGGGACCTTGCACTGGGCCTTGTTGAATTTCGTGATGTTCACATTGTCCAACTTCTCAAGCCTGTCAAGGTCCTTCTGGGTGGCACACCTTCCCTCTAGAGAATTAACTGCACCACACAGCTGGATGTCATCTGCAACTTCCTACTCAATCCCACTGCCAACATCATTAATAAAGACAGTGAACAGTACTGGTTGCAGTACAGACCCCTGAGGGACATCACTTGTTACTGCTCTCTATTTGAACATTGAACTATTGACGGCAACTCTTTGGATGTGGCCAATTCCTTATCCATCTAACACTCCATCCAGCAAACCCTTATCTCGCTAATTTAGAGACAAGGATGTTGTGTGGGATTGTGTCAAAGACATTACAGAAGTCAAGATAGATGAATGATTTTGCTGCTGTGAAAACGGAAAGACAGTGTCCTCTTATGTTGTTTTTTTCCTCTGTTGGTTCATTATTATGTATCTGTTGAAGCTTTTCTCTCAGTTTATTGAGCTACCTATATAAAGATGCAAGTAATGAAAACAAAAAGGAATGTATATTAATATATAATCAGCAAATGCTCCTGCTTACCAAGTGTGTGCAAAGTGGAAGCTCGGCTGAGATTAAACCATTCCACTAGAAGTATCTGAATTTACAGGAAATGATCCAGTGATCACTGAATTTGGTACTCCTGGTTAGAGGTGGTCCGGCTTTGCTACCAGATGACCAGTTCATATGTGTCTCTTCTGCCCACGAGCAAAACAGTCTAAAAAAGTTACACTACAAACTGATTCTATTCTCACATTCATTTGTAGGTCTTACTTTTAGACATTAGCATTTAATTAACTTACCTCTGATACTGGTATTTGTTTAAGCACTGTAATTCTTATCTTCATCCAGGCAGTCCCACTACCTTTATGGGAGCACTCAATACTGCATTAAAGTTAAGAATGGTCTTACATGGTCTTATACTTAGCCTGTGTGTTACACCTCAGCATTCGGTGCCGCAGTTCTCCACAGTATTACATGAATTTTATGTCAAAGCAAATAGACTTCCCTAACACAGTGTTTCAATGACATGAACCCGATAAGACCCTGTGGAGAAATAAGCATTAGAGTAAAATCTTCAGCTTGGAAATTAGATTGTCATGATGCCAGGACAGTTTATTTCTACATACCTAATGTTTATGAGTAAGAGAAGAGTTATTCTAACAGTATTATTGCCTTCTGTGGTCCCTTTTTGAGGCGGGGGGGGGGAGGAAGCAAACAACAAAATCCTTTACAAATCATATTATGCAATTTTTAGTAATCTTTATCAACCATGAAGAAAATTGAAAAACAAGCAAAGGACAGTTTCTTGTTGCTTAGGAAGTGGTTAACTAAAGCAGTATAAAAATTAATAAAACCCTCAGTGTTAAAACATAAAAAGAGACACACACCTGGAGTGGATTTCACTAGGCCAGGAACTATCTGTTTTCTAGAACTTATCTCAAATTGCTGCTTCAATTGAAGTCATATAAAGCAGATACCCTCTCAATTATGAGTAACTGGGAAATATTATTTAAATTATGTAGTTCATAAACTTAATAAGATTGACATGTTCAATAAAAATAACACTTGTAGTTCTTTGTATGATTCCTTGAATTTCCCTGTGTATTATATGTTTTTACAAAATAGACTAAAGAGTGTTTCACATTCACCAAAATCCTATAACTGTTGAAAACTTGCCTCTTTTCCCTTTTATAATAAGAGTCCATGCTTTATTTATAGGATGAGTAAGAAGCTACAAATAACAGGACTAAATTTTTGCCTTTAGGAAACTGCAGAATTCTAAGAAAAAAGTTTGTTTCTACATAGTAGTAACACATCAAACTGGTGTTGAATAAGTTAACAGTTATTTAGAAAGTTAGGATTTTCAGGTCCAGTTTATTAAAACAATAATAAATGTACATTTTAAATTGTCAAGATCTGTAATATAGAGTTTACTTTCAATATGAAAACTCTATTTTCTGTGTCTCAACAGTCCACAATTAAGGTTTCAAAGGAAATCCTCTAAGTAACCCAGATCAGTGACTCAAGATCTTTCTTGCAGATGCTCATATAATAAAATAAGGGATAGTGAAAATGCAAAAAGGAAATACATGTTAGAGTGAGAACCGTTTGAAACAAAATCCCTGAGATCAAGACTGAATAACAAAGAGGCATCCCTCAGCTACCTCAGAACATTCTGAACAAAAAATCCTCACCTGTAGAAAATTCCAGTTCCTGGGGTTTAAAAAAAAGTAAAATTGTGTTGTCCTTGTACTTGTTAACAACTCTATGGCCTAACCAAAATTCCCAGGTGTTGAGGCTTCTCCTTGACACATTTTTCAGAAGGGACAATTTGGCATCTTTTGCTACTAAGAGAAACTGATGTTCCTATTGCTTACCTTGCATTAAAACAGATGTGTTCTCATCAGTGATAATTCACATTGATAAGCAAAGTGTACCACAAACACTTAAATCTTGCACGATACAAATTTTTCATTCTGAAAGTGACAACATATGAAGCAAAATCAGAAAAGGATAATTTTTGCTTTTGAATTTTCAGAAGGCCTTAAGAAGCAGCAAGCTTTGTTCCATTGATCTGTTGGAACAATGAAACAGAAAACAAATATCTTGGGGACCACCTGATGCCAACTTTGAATTTTCATGGAATATTTTTACAGCCATAAAACTTTAAGCATTAGAGTGATCTAATGAAGTGTACCAACACAAATTGCTGTTAATTCTGCAACAACAAAAATGGTTCTTGTCTATCATTGGTAATAACCATGCAATATAGGACAATTATTACCATATTGAAATATCTTAAACAGTAAAATGTGAAGTCTCAAAGTACTTAATTTATTTCCTCCTTAGGGAAAGTTTCCACAAACATCAAAGATGTTTCAGAGCTAGTATTTGAATTTAGTCTTTCTAACACATAAAGCCACACTCTTGACATACCATAAACTTCCACTAATGCTACTACCGTCACACCATATAAAACAAGCTTACAAAAGTCTGTTTTTGTCAAGTGGCTAAAAAGACAGTTCTGGTGAAACACAGCCCAGGTCTGTCCTCAGGTCTCCCCTACCCGAAATGGTCTTGGCAAATATTTATCTTCAGGAGCCTAATTTAGCCCTTTAGTCTTCTGCCTTCTCTGACTAGTCAGTGCAGAGAAGGTTCATCCAAAGGCAAATTCAAAGGAGAGGTCTAACACAGAAGATCCCTAAGATGACCCTTGAGAAGAGGCGACCCATTTTCCATTGATTTTGAAGGGAGGCAGGGAAAACTAATCAGCTAACCTACATGGCCGAGTTCAGTGCTTAGCTTTCAATGATATATCTTCAAAATTTTAGTTGTACTCATTCATTGTTACAGTACAAAAGTTCTGCAAGTGGGGAAATATTGTGGATGACTTCCTATCATCACCTACAGCCTGATGCACACTTGTGTCAATCTGCTTGGTGCTGGAAGGATGGGAGTACCTCCTAAAGTCATGGCCATATGAGCACCCTTACTGTTGTTATCAGAAGTAGCACTAAAGCAGTGGTAGCAGTGGCAGAAAATTTTAGCAAAAGAAACCTTCAAATATACCGCATAAGAGAAAACAACCTCTTTGTCTCTTTCTTGAAGTGGTTGGCAGTCTTCACAGCTCTTCATACATACTAGAGCATAACTTACAACTCATTTCTTTCTAAGAACCATAAATCAATATCTAACTGGCTTATTAACTCATCTAATATAATTACTGAACTCCTTCAATTTCAGTCTATTTTATAAAAGTATTAGGGCTATTCTAGCCTGCTCAGTAAAGCGGACAAACTGGCTAGCTTCAGAGATCTGTCAGAACAGAGGTAAACACATTTTACAATGTCAAGCTGGATTCAGCTGTGGTCAGTGATATCACATTTTTCCTGTTTGTTGCTGACTACTGGGTAAAAAAAAAAAAAGAAAAAATTTCCTTTTGCTTTTTTAATAGGGTGTGGTCTTTCTATAGGACTACCAAGATCTAAGTATTTCATAATTGGACTATGTAGTCCTAGGTCACCAGAAGCGTAGTATGCTGTTGTGGGGGACTAAAGAGAGTCTTTGGTACTCTCTGCGCCTCTCATTTTTGTTTCTAAACTGCTCAACACAGCTTGGAATTGCTGAGCAGTATTATACTGAGCCACGCTGCCTTGTGATCACTGTTTGGACTCTTGCTGTGTTCGTTGTCTAAGCGTGACTCACTTTGCAAGAAGTGATTTATCATTGCTGCCTTCTCACACAGCAAGATATGCTGCACTCACTGTAGTCAGGCTTAAGCTATGCAGAGATACACTTTGAATCTGAAGAGACTTAAGAAATGGATGCAAAATCTCTGATATAGTATACATGTAATTTTCGCTCTTTTTTGAATTACACTAGATTTGGAAAAAGTTGGAAAAATAAAATGTCTGATCTAGCTGTGTCCCATTTCCATTAAGATTTTCAGTGTTCCATAGTACACACTGATCAGTATCTTTCTTTTAACCTGTGCTCATGTATTGATCTTATGTATGAAAAATTTAAGTTGGCATAAAACCCAAGGGGGGAAAAAAAAAATCCAGATCAGTCTCTAATTTTAATTAAGGGTAAAGTGGTTTTTAAAAAAATATTTTCCTAAGGAATGTACCTGATATGGAATTAAATTCTGCAAAGTTCCTGCTTAGAACAGCAGGATTTTCAGATGAATGGGAATGTTAATTTACAGACTTTTATTGTAAAATTGTACTGTGTTCATGCATGCTGAAACTATACTGTATTTGCAATGACCCATGTGATAACATATTTATGCAGTAGTTGAAATATCCTCGCTATAAATAAAATAATTGAGAACCCCAATGCTGACAAAAATCACATTCATTTAATATCAGATTGAAATGTAAAGGAACCTACTTATTCAGTGGCAATACTGAAAAATTCTCAGACTTGAACCTTTTTTGCACATGAGCAATAGCTGAAGCACTAACAACTTCAGGTGCAACTGATCGTACCAATATATAGAAAATTCACCCACCCAAATGGGGTTTACATATACAAATCCAGAAGCTGAAGCATACATTAGCTGAAAAATCTTGAGCTAAAGTATACATGCATTTTTTTAAAATTCTGACCTAAAGATTTTACCAGTTTGACAGTTGCAAAATATTGTGATAGAGAGATTTGTCATTTGTATTTAAGAAAAAATTCACTTTTGCTTAAGGTAGTAAAGAGAAATCTGATTCCCTACACATAGTACTCTCAAAGCACTGATGACGCCAGTTTGGGTCTATCCTGCTGGAGCGTCTCACAGAACAGTTTATTCACCAGTGTGGTCTCCCTCCACAGCAGGCTCTTCATATTCCTACCACCAGGACCCTGGTGAAAGCACCAGAAAAGAAGCTGCCAGGGATGTTTGAAAGGAACAGATTTTGAAGGTTAGGATTACTATGAGTATGGGAATACATTGGGAATACGTTGGGTTGGGGTAGGAATCCAACATCAGTAAAGGAGGAAATGCGGTCATCAGGGAAGGATAATGTAGGTGAGATATTTCAAAGGACACCAAAAAAAATATGGAAAGGTGTTACCAAAATGTTACCAGAAAAGAAGTACAATTCAAGAGAAGAAAAAAGTTTCAGCTGAGTTGATGGGTGAGGCAGAGAATTCAACCACTGATGGGAATGAAGGGTGGGAGCCAAAGAATGGACAAAATGCCTGTGCAAGGAAGGAGCAGTTTAAACCATTTTTTGCATTAAAGGCTAGGCAACAAGTAATGTGAAAGAATGGTTGGATATTCAACAATGGCAATATAATTATTAATGCTATTATTAATGTTAATTCTTCCTTCAGTATATAGCATATATAATATTAGACCTCTTACATATTTTTAGTGGGTAAATTGATAGCAGAGTAGTTGTCTCTCACAAATTATCTAAATTACAATATCACTAAAAAATGCTTATGTTTTAGATTAGAGCAAGTATTGTCTCAATCCAGAATAAAAAGAAACTAGGTTAAAGTAACTATAATTTGACTGGGATGTGATCTTTTCTGTGTCCTCTGTGGGACCTCCTTAGAAAATGCTTTGTTATTTCACATTACAAAGGGAAAAAAAAACAAAACAGGTTTATTTCTGTTAATTTAAGAGATAATTTGAAATCTAATATTATTAGTACACCAAGTTTCTAAATATATATGTTTTCGTTGTCTGTGAAGTGAGTAATCTGATTTAGTAGCGGGGTAAATTTGCATAGGTACGTAAACTGAGAATTATGTGGGAGGACTGCATTAAGTTGATTTTATTTTTAAATTGTTTATGTTCTGCTAAAGAGACATTAATTTGAAAAATGCAGTCAGTTCTTTGGATGGAAGCATTCAGACTTGGCACCTGATTTCTGCTATGAAATATTTACACTCAGTTGCTATCTAAATATGTTTTATGTTGCACCTTATACACATTTCCAATAATCTGTCTGTTTGATTGTGTAAGCTACACCCATCATCATGGGGTATGAATGCTTAATGAATTTCTAATCTCCACAAATCAACTGCTCAGAAGAAAGAGCTAGAGAAGATAATCTTTTAACTTAAAATATAGTGATTGTATTAGACTAAGTACAAAGAGATAAAATACAGAGCAGCAGACTCAGTGCTTCAGCTACAGCAAAGTATAAGGGGACATAGACAAATGACAACTCAAGAACAAATGAATATTTCATGTACTTCTTGGAAGACCTCTCTTGAAGACTAAAGCTCCAGAGGGGGCAAATGTCCTTTCGTACAACCATTTTGCCTCAGTCTGTATACATCTATAGCTCGTTGCTACTGATGTGTCAGACACCACAGCTAGCAATAAGAAGTCAGTGATGACTAGCTTTGCACATAACTTCTGGCACCAGAAACAGAAAATTTTAACTATAGGCATCAGGGATTGATTGATACCTCATCATGAGCTAGCTGGCTTGTTTATCAACACCATGGGAAGAATATCGTTCTGGCATCTGATGCTGTAGAGTCTAGAGCCTGAGACTGCAGGAAGACCATTACAGAATACATTTTTGCATGGAACATACAATACAATTTGATGACTGGGTTGGTCAGGAGAGAGGCAATTAAATCATATACAAACTAGCTCATCAATGTCCCATCAAATAATCATATTTTTTGCTTCTCAGAAATACAGACCTCTAAGATCTGACAGACATCATTAACTCCTCAAAATCAGTCAGGTAAGGTGGTCAGATGGGTAAGCAATAAAGGCTGTTTGAAGAACTGGTAAATGCCAGAAGTCAGGTACCAACAGACAGTTAAAAGGGGGCTGCAAGACATTGATCAGAAATTCTCTTTGCTCTTTCGATCAATGGCAAAGTTAACAATGCCATCTGACTACAGTGTGTGCACTCAGCAAGATTAATTCCTCCATAAACTCAGCTTAAAGAAATGCACTCAGAAGCAGTACTAATATGTGGTTAGTTTGTCTTTATGAGGTCATAAATACGGATCATCATGTTGAATATCAACACTGACTCTTTCACAACAGAGCAAGGAAACAGCTTACTAGATGCAGGGGTCTACAAATAAAGCTGAGAGGAAAGATTCAATTTAAGAAATAGCTTGTTAATTTATGTTGCTTTACATCTTTTTTTCCTTCTCTTAAATGATAGGATTTGAACCAATGTAATTTATGCCGATGCTTGCCTTTCACTTGTAGAAGTCAATCTCCTTTCTCTCTTTCGACTTAGGAGGCAAATACTCCATGTGAACAATGCAGTTTTGACTTTGCCACAATTGAAACCTTTTTTCATTTATACACCCCAAAATGTCCCTGGACTGTAAAACTATTTGAGAACTGAAAGTAAGAACATATCTCAACCCACAACACATTTTTTTACAAAAATCCTGAATCTGAACAACCTTCTAAAAGTTGTGCGTATATTGAAATAAGACTGTGAATTCAGATTTAAATTTTACAAAGTGACCTTTTTGTTAAACCAGGCAGAATTAAAACCCCACATCAGACTGCCAAGCTCCAGTCTCTGAGTTTCTGAAGCTTCCATCTAAATGTCATGGTTTGAGGCCATGTCTTGTTTTCCTTTCATGATATAATACAGAGTAAATCTGATAACTTTAAATCATAACCCTTAGAGCTAACCTTCAGACTGTCAATGTCTGTTTAAAATTTATTAAAATCAAACTGCCATAGTGACCACACCAGTGATACTAAATGACACCATAAAATATGTCCAGTAGGTCATTAGCAGAAATTTGGAAGAAAAGACTCAGTTACATTGATAAAAATGAAAGATAAAAAACAAAGATATGTGTGTCCTCAGTTGTGTACACTATGTAAAGTTATTTCAGAAAGCATTAATCACATTCACATCTGATGCTCAAGCAACTCAGCACTGCCCTTGAAAGACTTTTATTGCTCTTTGTTCTGTATATTTAAACACAATATTTTCAGTGTCACTCAGGCGTTGCTTTCCAAGCTATAAGATAATTTCTACAATATTTAGGTTAACAAAACACAGGTATGAGAAAAACCAGCACCTTTTCTATGGAATGAGGCTCCTTTTTTTTCTTAGGTCAAATTTTACACAGAATTTATTAACATAATACTAAAAGCATTGTAAGATTTTCACTGAATTCAAATCAAAACTATATTAAACTTTGGAGGCAGAGGCCCAGGTTTCTATAATGCTGAGTACGCAGCTGTAGCTTAACTAACACATAATAAATGTTTCTTCTCACCCAGCATAAACAAGGTCACTTCAAAATTAAATGTCTGAGGTAAATTTTAACCCCCTACATAAACTCATTCTGAAAAATATTTGCCTTTCTGTGACAGAAGGATAGTACTGCATTAAAGAAATTAAATTTACAATTCAATTTAAAGAACTTTTTAAACCATATACTCGGTAGAATGAAGAGTACAAGGTATTTCAGGCTGCCCTTGAAGAGTGTACACAAAATACAACTGAATGCCTCAGCCTAATTGGGGCTGCAGTCAATCATTGTGAAGCTCGGAAACGGATAGTGTGTCTCATCTTAGTCCCTTAGGGATAGATTTCTATCTGTCATTGGCATACAGCTAATCAGGGTACAAAATTCTTGTTCTGACTAAAACTGCTCCTGGAAAATCCTGTCCCTCACCATTGGAAATGGACGTGAGATGGTGATTCTCGGCAATCTGACAATAACCCTGGATTAAGGAAGGTAAATGCAGGCGGGCAAAGTGAAGTGGGCAAAGACGGACACAAAGGATGGATTCAGGCAGCAAATTACAACTGGGCATTATGGCCCCTGTGCTCTTCGTGTGTCCCTGAGGACAGTCCCCGTGAGATCGTCCCCAGCTCACAACTCCATGCCCACCGCAGAGCCCACCCGGATACCCTGTGGACCTGCCCTGCCTGCTGCCAGCCGTCAGCTTCTGCACTGGTGTCACCGCACTAGCACGGGAAGCCAAGCAAATCAGTGAGCCCTGAAGTACGAGTAGGAGCATGAGCTTCTACGGAGGCCTCAGGGAGTCTCCAGAAAAAAACTCCACCGGCAGTGAGAAGGCCATGAGGATATCACCCCAGAAAACCCAGCTCTGAGCAGGTGGCTCAGAGGTGCAGGAACAGAACACAATTACAATGCTAGAGGCAAACATTTATTTTTGCCTTCTCAAACTCATTCTGCATGTGCATTACTGGCACCAGAAACCGCACTGCCCTCCAGAGGTTCAGCAACAGGTCATGACTTCAGGTATGAACAGTGCTAGAAACATCTACTTGAAAGGCAGTTGCTTACATCCAACCCTGAACCTTGTCCCAGAGCAAGTAGCTTTTGCATTAAGGCAAATGGCCGTGGCAAACCTCTGCCAGTCTGTAGAAGGCAAGTTCAGTATTGTCAAGTCTACGATAAAAAAAATCCACTAGCGTGCCCACCCTTTTGTGGCTTGGCTGAGGCCATGCAGATTAGCAGGGCTGATTTCAAATGCGCTGCTACCTACACCAAGTCTTGGTATGGAACAGCCGTGGCTGTTTAGTGTCCCTCAGAAGAGGTGATGCTCCCTGTTGTTCCCCGATGACCTCTGTATCAACAGCCTTGGCAGCGCTGCGTGAAGGCATCTGCATGTGTCGGAACTCTGATGCCTTCTGCCCAAATCAGCTCCTCACCCGTGCTCTTGTCCGTTGATAGCCATGCCACCAGTGTCCTAGCTGCTGTCTGTCCAGGTACTGCTCATGCCTTTAGCCCCTCATCAGGTTCAGGCTGGTCCTTGACTTCTGCTAAGTGACAAACAGGAATGCTTTGAGGGTCCTTTGCATGTGGAAGGAAAAATACTTCTTTAGATTAGAGGCTAGCACGCAAATCTATGACCTCAACAAATGCCAAAGAAGCAAATAGGTCTCCTTCAATTACCTCCAGGAGAAAATCATACCAAAGGTATATACTCAGGCTGCTAAATCTGCTCAGCTTCCATAAGCAGTAATAGGAAATGCATGGGTATGTAAAAGAAAAAGATCTTTATTCTTTTTTTTCTCTGGATATGTCATCCAGGTTTTAAGGGCAACTGCGTTATATGGCTTTTTCCCCCTCTGAGATATAATAGATGGAAGAAGAACTGAAAATATTTCTCTAAAGTTTCTTCTGTGTATTCTCACTGGTAACTTAAGATTTTCTTCTTATACTTAGCAGTTGTTTTAACTTCTGTTAATATAACTGTTTAATTCTTCTTAATTGCGTGAAAGTATTGTATTTGGAGGCACAAAAAAGTATGAAAGATAGAACAAAAGCTAGTGAAAGTAAAACAAACTAACATTTGTTATGATAACATTCCCCAAATACTGGAATACAGCCTCTCTTTCAAAGCTTTACTAAAGTAAAATCAGTAGAAAAGTCTAATTTACTTCTTTCCCCAACTTTGTTCTTCAAAGCCATATTTACAGAAGTAGACCATCTGTTTTCTTAAAGTGTTTATAAATTTTTAGAGTCAGCTTTGATATTTAGATTCAACTGAAAAGATAACAGTTTCATTTAATTACTTCACTTCTTTTTAACAAGGTCATTTTTGCAGATAGCAAACAACTGTAAATCATTGACTGCATCAGTTTATCTTATTCTTACATAGCCATATACGGTCTTTGCATACAGACTCCTGAATATAAGAAAAGTTTTCTGTGTCTCTAATATGCTGTAACAAATGACAGTACCACCATCACACCCAAAACTTTCCCTAACACCAGTGTTATCACATGGACTTATTTGGCCTCTGTATTCTGACAAAAAGTAGAATGTAATGTGGAAGTTAATCATTAAGCAGCTGTAAATGGAAAACAAATTGCTAGCTTTGTTGCTGAATTGATTTACTTTAAAAGTAAAATCACTTTTCACCTTAGATATTTACTATTTAAACAGAAAAATGTTTTGATTTCATTTCTCTCAAATGCTTGTAAACAAAATGATGCAATAGAATAGAATAGAACAGAACGTTTTCCCTTAAGTCCCTGAAGTCTGAACAAAGGGTTAAACTCACTATAACAGAAGCATGTTCTTCCTAACTTTTTTTGTTGTTTAAAATTCCCCATAAAGAATCTAATACAGAATTCTTACAAACAAATTTTCCTCTTCCCTTCATTTCTTCATTTCCTGTTCTTGCTATTGCAAAAAGAAAAAGAAAACAACAGAAGTAAGTGATAATAAGAACTAGAAAATATACATTCTTCAGTTTGCACGTATAGCGTTGGATTTATTTGTCATGATGTGAGGTGTGTAAAATTGAAATACCCAACCTACTCTAGTTGTCTGCCTGCCCTTTTGTAATCAAGGGAGTATGAGACAGCAGCACTTCTGGAGGCCAGTTTATACCTCCTGATATGTGTCTTAGATGGATGAGTTGAAATTAGAATAGAATGGAAAAGAATAGAATAGAATGGAATGGAATAGAATAGAATAGAATAGAATAGAATAGAATAGAATAGAATAGAATAGAAAAATAGAATAGAATTTCAGTTGGAAGGGACCTACAATGATCATCTAGTCTAACTGCCTGACCACATCAGGACTGACCAAAAGTTAAAGCATGTTGTTAAGGGCATTGCCCAAATGCCTCTTAAACACTGACAGGCTTGGGGCATCGACCACCTCTCCAGGAAGCCTGTTCCAGTGTTTGACCACCCTCTTGGTAAAGAAATGCTTCCTCATGGCCAGTCTAAATCTCCCCTGACATAGTTTTGAACCATTCCCACGCATCTTATCACTGCATACCAGGGTAAAGAGATCAGCACCTCCTTCTCCACTTCCCCTCCTCAGGAAGCTGTAGAGAGCAACGACATTGCCCCTCATGATATCTGGCATTTTGTGATCTCCAGTCATCTTTACATGTTTGCTTTTTCACATCAGTGACAGCCAGCATTGTAGTCACACTACTGGTTTTTTTATTTTATTTTTGCTTCGTAAATTGCTTGATATTTTTTCCAGAATTTTGGAAAATGTAATCTTTTGTTTTTGCTTCTGCTCCAAATACTGTGACAAAATTGGGATAGCTTACTCAGCTGCTACAGTTATATACCATAGCACCATGGGAACTGGGCCCTTGTTTGTAGGCAGTTAAGATGCTTTGAAACGTCAAAGTAACTCTGTCTCTCTTTCGTGATTAATTCCCTAGCTTACCATCTCAAAAATATTAAAAGATGCTTCCAAGTAAAATCAAGTATCTCCCCAGTGCACATGTATACATACTTGAACTGTAGTTCAAAGCATCTGTGTGCTTGTGCAAAGTTATTTTTCTCAGTTGAAAGCCTCAGTTCAAGGAAGCAAGAAACCTTCATTTGAATATTTGGCTAGTCTGATAAGCCACTAAATAAAATCTGCCATGTGGTTAAGAAGATTTAGCTCATTGATTACCAGCTACTAACACATCCCCAAAAATCTTGACAGTTTCGGAAATGAATCTAGCAGGCTATGCCAGGTTGGAATAAGACTTCAGGAGCTAATAAAGCAAGGCATAGGAATAGATTATCCATGATGTTTTAGTTAGTTCAATATTAACTGTATGGAAGAAATACCAAAGCTCTTGAGGAGATATCCAGAGCTTGCAAAAACTGAATGAAAATGTGAGGTGAGTGAAAAATCACTTCAGAAGCCTCTCCACTAAAACCATAGGCAAAATATTTTTGCAGCTATGGATGACCCAAGGTAAAGCAGCTTCATGTTTCATTAACTCAAAAAAAGTTCACTTATATGGAAATGTCTCTAAGCACATTCTGCGTTAACTGACCATCAACCTCCAGAACCTGCAGAATCCACCTCTGTGGTTCACAGTAGGACTTCAGTTCATGGTTTCCTATTGAACAAATACTATGAATCAGAACTGGAACTAAGAATAAACTAGATTTTGAAGGGACACATAGTGAAAGTATATTTCTTCCTCACAACCTGATTTCTAGTTTTCCTTCACTAACTTTTAGGGCCAATGATCTTATTTTGAACGTCCACTGTTACTTGTCCAGTTATGATAGTACCACTTTCAGAAAAGTGTGGAAAACATTGATCTTCCTAATGTTTTGATGTGATAAAACTACACCACCTGAAATTGTTGAAAAATGAAAGTGAGATTCAATTCTGTAATTTTGGGCAGCAGAAGGAAATTCTGAGTTGGATCAACTGGAAGAAGAAGAATCAAGCCAAAAAATGTAAATGCAAATTGAAAACTCTCTAAGACTGCTTAAAGAAAACTATGATTGTTCAGAGAAAGAGAACCATATTAGGTAAAATAACCCAGTGACATTGTCTAGAAGGAAGGTAAAAGTATGCATATAAAAATAATAGTGCAAAAGAAAATTAAGAAATGAAAGAATAAAAAGGGTCTCATAATTCATATAGATTAGGTGCTTGGAACTGTAGAAAATTATAAGGGAAGAAAAAAGAAAAGGAGAAATAACTTGGCAGCCAACTACAAAATAATAGGGGGTTTTGTTTATGAAGAATTTAAATAATCCTAAAAATAGGACCGGCTTTTACAGGATAAGGTGGTAGAACTAGCAAAAATAACCAATAGAAATTATCCAATAAGTGTTTTCTCCCAATAAGTATTGTGATTTTTGGAAACAATAAAATATTTTCATAATAAGATAAATGCTTTCAAAATACAATACTTTCCTTTTGAACAGGAAGCAGTATAATAGTGAACAGAAATGCCTAAAGTACATCAGTGGATCTATATAGTTTATTTCCTAGAATTTTAAAATTTATGAGATTCTTCTATTTTTTATGTTGAATTTCCATAAGTATTAGGACAATGTGGCAAATTCTGAGATCTATTGTTTGGCTGTTGTTTGCTAGGAGCTCAGATAAGCAATTGGCATGAGCTAAGTATTCAAAGGACTGTCAGAATGACCCAAGAGCAATAATACAATTGCTAGTACAGAATGGTATTAATAATAAACCCACCACTGTTCATCATACTTCTCTAGAAAATAGACCTTGACAAATCAATTTAGTTTCTTTTTTTATAACTATGCTGGTTTAATAACAGTGTTTTCAATAACAGTAGTTATTTTTTAAGATACCACAAAGTTTTATAGGAGGCTTCTGTGAACCTGAATAACACTATAAGAATATAAGGTTAATAGAACTGTTCATTGCTAAAGTAATTTCTGAGCTTTTCTGTAGATATGGGTTATTAAAAATAAGGCTCAGCCAACAGCAAATGAGAATTGTAGACATTAACTAGATTAAAACTTGATTGACTGATAGGTTTCAAGATGCAACTACAAATGGGAATCTTTTTAGAGAGTGAATATTCTACTGGGTTCTGCAAGGCTGAGATCTTGGCTGTATTTTATGCAATATTTTTACCAGTGCTTTGGAAGAAAGCAAAAAATCATTATTAATGTCATTTGTAGATGCCACAAAGATTGTAAAAATGCAAAAATCTTGGAAAGGATTAGAAGTGCATAACGGGTGATCAGCTGAACATGAGCTCCTATTTCAAAAGAAGCAATGCATTCCTCTGCTGCATAAATATAATAAAATCTTATATTGGGTCAGAAAGATCATATTCCCTTTGTTTTTGGTAGCAATGCAAATGAATTGCCTAGTGATGCAATTTGTTCCGGTGTCCACAGTTCCCAAACAATGTTGATAAATTGAAGGATACAGAGAAGATGTATGGAATGACTTAAGTATTGTGTAATAACCCTAATAGTAATTCTCTCCAGGAGCTCAAAGCTGTTTAGCTTGATAAAAAGAAGACCAAGGGATTTATTAGTAGCTGCATGAAAAACTGGAAATTGATAAAAGAGGGCTATTTAGTCAGATTGACAAATGCCTAAGTTCCAACCAATAGCTATAGGTGGAAAAAAAAAAACTAGACATATTATATCAAAAAATAGGATACATACTAGTAACAGGAAAGTTAATCAGTCCAAGCATCACTCAACCAAGCACGTGGGAGGGTCCCCTTAACTAGATGTTTTTCTGCCCAAACTGGACATTTAAAAAAAAAATCTGTGTTCTCCCTCAAACAAATTAACTCAGGGAAAGCCTATAGCACATGAGTTAGAGGGCACTGATTTATCACAGTGTTTCTTTGGTAGCTTAATAGAAACCTGCAATGAAAAGTACAAGTACTCTACAAGATAATTTACTGTGCCTTCAGCAGTTATGTACCACTTTAAAATATTGATGCAAATATATGGCAAAAGAGGAACTTCAGAGGTTATTTTCCAGGAAAGAAAAACCTGATCTCAATTAGCTGAGTAGTATCGCTAGGCAATTCACTTTTGAGGACTTATTCTTTGTTGAGTAGGGTTAAGAGAGTATCTTGCACTACTTCTTCTACCATTCAGGCAAGCAAAGTGCAGTTTAGCTGTTATAGTGCACAAAGCCAACTTTTCTAATACTTAGTGCAGAAAATTCCCCAGACCTAGAACAGAACAAAGTCACTAGAAGTTTTCTGCAAATGGTGTTCATATCTTTTCATTGTCTCCCAAAGCAGTCAAATTATTTTCAACCTCAGTGGAATGAAATGAAGAATGTGAGAGGAAAAACCTATGCTGAAAATGGATCTCTGCAGCAGGTTTATTTTCCTGTTTATAGGGCTTGCTGCCTCACTGTTTGGGCTCATGTCCTTTACAATTGTCCCAGTATTCCTAGACCCCAGGTACTCACGATTCATAAGGATCACTGGAGAAATGAAGAAGTTGTGACTGAGTTTCTGTAATTTTCTCTAACATGTCAAAACAAAAGGAAGTTTTAGATTCTTGTATTTATCAGGTAGTAATATTCTTGAAATCAGCTTGAAACTATTCAGTCATGGACTGCAAAGAAATGAATACTGGGACCCAGCTTATGGTTCAGTTAACAGAAATAGTTCTGTGCAAAGAAATGCCATCTCTCCTGGAAATAAGTTTGCCCTTTGCTCTGAAAAGACAATTTGTTATTTTCTTTCTTATGAAGGTTACAGATAAATTTGCCAAAAATATTACTGAATAATGGAAGATGGTCAACACCATCCCTTTCCTTAAACCAACTCCATCAACATGAAGAGAGTGTGCACATACAAATCACTGCACACCTATTCTTTTGTAAACACAGAAGTAGCTAATTACTGATCTACAGTAGCCTGATCTTCAAATCTAATCTCTTTCTTCATTATATCTTTCCATAGGGAAATATTTTTTTCACCACCCTCAGAATCTTGTTGCAAATCTTCCCTAAGTGAACTTCTATAACATCAACATTTTGAGCAGGAAAAAAATATTAAAGGCACAGGACTATTAAAATGAGTTTAAAAGATAGGCTTATGTTTTTGCTAGGGCTCCAACATCTGGAAGAGTATTCTATGATCAAAGAAAAATGTACCAGCTCAAGATTTATAGTCACAGCATTTCTTCTTATTCTTAAAATAAAAAATCTTGGCACTTTTCTAAAGTTTGTGTTGGAGGAAAAATAAGGGGGGTTGGAGCTGGGAGGGGGATCCATTCTCTGCAAGACTACAAGTAGCTAATAGCCCAGTAATTCAACTTTCTGTTCAGCCACCAGCATTGTTTAGTCCTTCAGTTGCTAGTGGAGGTCAGTGTATAACTGGATAGTGGTCATGCATGCATTTACATTATAAATGCAAACATTTTTTTAAAATTATTTTTTGTTTAATCTATGAGACCAAAAAGTTAACTTAAGATGCAATACACCTTTAGAGAATGTCATAACACCTACTAAAAAACTCAGTGTCCAGGCTAAACAGCTTTCTTCAAGTTTCTACTGAGAAACTTTCCTTTGTGGGGAAAAGAAGTTTGATCATGCCCGCTGGGACCATTCTATTCCCTCAAAACCATGTGTTTAGTATATTCATGGGCCCAAACTAGCAAACTGGAAGTTTTCCCAACTGGGCCTTCACAGAAAGTATATTATTGTTGATATGCAATATAACAAAATATTGAAACAAAGGCTTTTGTGGGGGGAATTTTCAGTAATACTGTGTTTTGTCTAAACGAAACACATGGAGACTTATATAACTAAATATAAACAATAAATGTGTATAAGCAAATTACAATAATAACTCAAAAGGCCCAGTTCAGCAAAACACTTAATGGTATGCTTAACTTCAGGCAAAATTGAGGATAATGACACTATCAGGCTGCTTAAAGATTTTCACGGACTTTTCTGAGTCAGGACTAAAGAGATTTTCAACATTTCTTCCGACAATTCCCTTTCCATATATTCATTTTAAGTAGTCTCAATGCATGTTCCACCCAACCGAGTATGCTGTTGGATTTTTGGGTTTTGTTTTGGGTTTTTTTGTTTTTTGGTTTTGGTTTTTAACCAGGCTTCTGACTATTTTAATAGAAAATTATAGTATCAATTATAATTTCTTTTTTAGAAAGGTTAAATATAGAGACATTGAGCTTCATAAGTTGCTGCTGGTAAAACTGTTGTGTGGAAACATTAGATTTAAAGCATCAATGGAAGAAAATTACTGTTCTGACATGTAATAGGCTAGAACCTGCATGAGCTTCGTGTCAACTCAGTGCTTCAGATTAGTTTCACTGTAGTGGCACCATCCCTCTTCAGAGGCTGGGGTGAACTCACCGTGGCTAAACAAAAGCAGGCAATTACAGAACTTTGCTGGATAAAGTGACAAATAGATACAAACATTGCAAATAGCTAGATTTTTCATTGGCAATTAGTTGGTTGGAAATCAGTTATATTAAAGGACTGATACAGTCACTCCAAGCAGCACTTGGAGAAATCATGGAACTCTGCTGCCTTAATAGCATTGCCTTTGCAGGATTATAGTTGCTGGTTTTGGTTAATTTAAAAGAAAAATCAGAATTTATCTTTAAAGAAAAACTAAGTAATGCAAGGAAGGGTTTTTCTGCTCATGAATTGCCTCAACTGATGAATAAGCTGAACGTCATTTGAAATTTAGCTTTGACCACAAATGAAACACATTTAATGATAATAAACCCAGTGTTGAAGTGTATATTTACTCAGAAATCCACACAGCAAAATCTCGGGCTCTGCCTAGAAAAACACTGAAGAAGGATGAAGTCAAACTATGAGACTGGTTAAGATGAAGTCAAGCTTGAAAGGGATAGTCTTTAAAACCTTTTCAAACTGCTTACATTTCTGACAGGGATTATATGAGATTGTTCCTGATAGAAAAGAGTGGACTTGGTGACCCAGAAACCTTCTCCACCTTATTCTACCTTGTGATTGTAGTTTCTTAGTGTTCTGAGGTTTTACTATTCAGTAAAAAATCCATGCTCCTTCTCACTTACCAACGACAGATTTACTAGAGCTGACAAAGGAAGCTGTAAATTCTCACTTTTATCTGTTTCTCTTCCCTTTCCACCCTTCTCCTGCAGTGACTCTGGGTAGTGCAGGGTAAAGTTTTCTGCCATGCTGCAGGGCATGTGGTACACAGAAGCCTTCTTTCCAACACTATTGCTATTTAAAAGAGTGTTTAAATGTGCTGTTAGCCCTTTTCCCACACTTAGTATTTTGCAAGCACAAAATTATTTTAAAGAATCAGAACACTGATTTTTGTTGTTTTGTTACTTCTGAAAAAAACAGGTCTCCAGAATTGTCTTTGGGTTGATCTCCTACTTAATATCTGAAGCAATTCTTTAAATCCCCCATAACAGAGGAGTCTAGCAAGTCAGTGTTATATTTATGTTAAGTGTAGCTGAAGTGACTTTGTGAAGCAAATAATTGCCCTCTTGTTATATACCTCCTACTTAATCTTTAAAGCCCAAGAGCAATGATGTGACATTGTGCTGGCTGCAACCCATTGAATCATAGAATCATTTAGGTTGGAAAAGACCTTTAAGATCATCAGGTCCAACCATTAACCTAGCACTGCCAAGTCCACCACTAAACCATGTCCCTGAGCACCACATCTACATGTCTTTTAAATACTTCCAGGGGTGGTGACTCAACCACTTCCCTGGGCAGCCTGTTCCAATGCTTGACAACCCTTTCAGTGAAGAAATTTTTCCTTATATCCAATCTAAACCTCCCCTGGCACAACTTGAGGCCATTTCCTCTTGTCCTACCGCTTGTTACTTAGGAGAAGAGACTGACCCTCACCTCACTACACCCTCCTTTCAGGTAGTTGTAGAGAGCGATCAGGTCTCCTCTCAGCCTCCTTTTCTCCAGACTAAACAGCCCCAGTTCCCTCAGCTGCTCCTCATCAGACTTGTGCTCTAGACCCTTCACCAGCTTCGTTGCCCTTCTCTGGACACACTCCAGCCCCTCCATGTCTTTCCTGTAGTGAGGGGCCCAAAACTGAACACAGGACTTGAGGTGCGGCCTCACCAGTGCCCAGTACAGGGGGACGATCACCACCCTGCTCCTGCTGGCCACACTATTTCTGATACAGGCCAGGATGCCGTTGGCCTTCTTGGCCACCTGGGCACACTGCTGGCTCATATTCAGCCGGCTGTCGACCAACACCCCAAGGTCTTTCTCTGCCAGGCAGCTTTCCAGCCCCTCTTCCCCAGGCCTGTAGAGCTGCGTGGGGTTGTTGTGACCCAAGTGCAGGACCCGGCACTTGGCCTTGTTGAACCTCATACAATTGGCCTCAGCCCATCGATCCAGCCTGTCCAGATCCCTCTGTAGAGCCTTCCTACCCTCCAGCAGATCAACATTCCTACCCAACTTGTTGTTTGCAAACTTACTGAGGGTGCACTCGATCCCGTGTCCACATCATTGATGAAGCCAGTTTCTCCAGGTGAATGCTGTGGGAAATGGTGTCAAAGACTTGACTAAAGTCTAGGTAGACAACATCCACAGCCTTTCCCTCATCCACTGAGTGGGTTACCTTGTCATAGAAGCACATCAGGTTGGTCAAGCAGGACCCGCCTTTCATAAACCCACGCTGACTGGGCCTGATCGCCTGCTTGTCCTGTACATGCTGTGTGATGACACTCAAGATGATCTTCTCCATAACCTTCCCTGGCACCGAGGTCAGACTGACAGGCCTGTAGTTCCCTAGATTCTCCTTCTAGCCCTGCTTGTAGATTGGCATCACATTTGCTAACCTCCAGTCAACTGGGACCTGCATGGTTAGCCAGGACTGATGATAAATGATGGACAGTGTCTTGGTGAGCACTTCTGCCAGCTCCCTCAGTACCTTTGGGTGGATCCCATTCGGCCCCATAGACTTGTGTTTGTATTAATTGGTGTAGCAGGTCGCTAACCATTTCCCCTTTGATTATGGGGGCTTCATTCTACTCCCTGTTCCTGTCTTCCAGCTCAGGGGGCTGGGTAACCCAAGAACAACTATTAAAGACTGAGGCAAAGAAGGCATTAAGTACCTCAGCCTGTTCCTCAGCCTTTCTCACTATGTTTCCCCCCACATCCAATAAAGGATGGAGATTCTCCGTAGTCTTCCTTTTGTTGCTAATGTATTTATAGAAACATTTTCTTATTGTCTTCAGTGGCAGTAGCCAGATTAAGTTCTAGTTGGGCTATGGCCCTTCTAATTTTCACCCTACATAACCTCACAACATCCTTGTAGGCCTCCTGAGTTGCCTGCCCCTTCTTTCAAATGTCATAATCTCTCTTTTTTTCTTAAATTCCAGCCAAAGCTCTCTGTTCAGCCAGGCCTGCCTTCTTCCCTGCTGGCTCATCTTTCAACACATGGGGACGGCCTGCTCCTGTGCCTTTAAGATTTCCTTCTTGAAGAATGTCCAGCCTTCTTGGACTCCTTTGCCCTTCAGGACTGCCTCCCAAATCAACCAGGTTCCTAAACAGGCCAAAGTCTGCCCTCTGGAAGTCGAAGGTGGCAGTTCTGCTGGCCCCCCTCCTCACTTCTCTGAGAATCAAAACCTATCCTTTTGTGATCACTATGCCCAAGACAGCCTCCAACCATCACATCAACCGCAAGTCTTTGTTCACAAACAACGGGTCCAGTGGGGCGTCTTCCCTAGTTGGCTCACTCACCAGCTGTGTCAGGAAGTTATCGTCCACACACTCTAGGAACCTCCTAGACTGTTTCCTCTCTGCTATATTGTATTTCCACCAGACATCTGGTAAGTTGGAGTCCCCCATGAGAACAAGGGCTAGCAATTGTGAGACTTCTCCCAGCTGCTTATTCAATATTTCATCTGCGTCTTCATCCTGATTGGGTGGTCTATAACAGACTCCTACTGTGATATCTGCCTTGTTGGCCTTCCCCCTGATCCTTACCCATAAACACTCAACCCTATCATCACCATCATCAAGCTCTAGAGAGTCAAAACACTCCCTAACATACAGAGCTACCCCACCACCTCTCCTCCCTTGGCAATCCCTTCTGAAGAAGTTATAGCCAACCACCATGCCATCCATCGCAGCTTTCCGGTCATGCGAGTCATCCCACCATGTTTCCATGATGGCAACTATATCATAGATTTCCTGCTGGACAACAGCTTCCAGCTTCTCCTGTTTATTGCCCATGCTGCGTGCATTGGTGTAGATGCACTTCAGTTGGGCTACTGGTCCTGCCAGCTTTTTTGGGGGAAAGGCCCTAACTCCTACATGACCATTCTCAGGCGCTTCTGTGGTTTGTAGCACATCAATAATTCCTGTGTCTTTGCTGCTGCATGGATCTCCATCCCCTAATTCCACTGAGATGGCAGACCAAAGGACCTTGCTAGCACAGTGTCCCTCAAACACTGGCGTGGCACCCCCCAGGCTTATCTTTAGCGATACTGATTGTATCCATTTCTCCCTTCAAATCTAGTTTAAAGCTCTTTCAATGAGCCCTACTAACACCTGCACAAAGATCCTTTTCTTCCTTTGAGAGGGGTGTACCCTGTCTGTCACCAGCAGGCCTGGTGTCATGTAGACCGATCCATGGTGAAAAAACCCAAAATTCTGCTGGTGACACCAGGCTTGGAGCCAGGTATTGATCTGCTGGCTGATCCCTCATCATTCCCTGCAACTGGAAGGATAGAGGAGAACACTGCTTGTGCTCCTGATCTCTTAACCAGTCATCCCAGTGCCCTGAAGTCTCTCTTGGTTGCCTTTGAAATTGTTGTTGCCACTTCATCATTGCCTTCCTGAAAAAAAAATACTGGATATTAATCTGAGGTCCGTACCTGGGTAGGAAGCTTTCTCTTCACATCTTTAACCCTGGTCCCAGGGAGGCAGCAGACTTCCCTAAGAGGTGGGTCTGGTCTGCATATTGGGCCTTCTCTTCCCCTCAGGAGAGAGTCTCCCATGACAGCGACCCATCTTTTTTTCTTTATGGAAGTGGTTTTGACACAGGGCATAGGCTGACTTAACCTCGGCGACACCTCCAAGCTAGATGAACCATCGTCCTCATCATCGTTCGGTTCCACTTGCAGAGCCCCATACGTATTATCCAAGGGCCCCTGGGAAGGTGGGGCAGTCACCGAGGAGACGTGCCCGCTGCGCCGGGCAGGAACTTGTGGCCATTGCCCCCATCCCTTAAGTCAACGTGTTCAGCCAGACGGAGAGAGGATAGGGAATCCTCCGTATCACGAGTCCTGTCTGCCTGTTGGGCCTGTCCCAGGGAAGGTAGGGTGTGATTCCAGTAGTCTGTCTCTCTCTCAGATTCCTGATGCTCCTCAACCTACTCACGTCCTCCCGGAGCACTGCCATTAAGCAGAGGAATTCCTCTACCTGGGTGTACCTCCCACAGGTGTACTCGCGACTGTTGTCCCGTACTGGTGTAAGAGCGGGGCACGGCCCTGACAGCTCTTGTCTGGGCAGCTGCGTCCATCATAGCAGGTCCAGACCTTAGAGGGGCCATGGCTTTCTGCCTGGTGGACACCATTGCTCCCTGGTCTTGCTGGCAGAGCTACAGCACCCTTCCTGCATGCCCTTCCGTACAAACTGCCGTGCCATGCCCTTGCTGACACGCTATGTCCCGCTCGCGGTGCTCCTGGTTGCTGGCACTCCCTAAGGGCTTCTTTTATCGATCCTGCTGGCACCAGAGCTGCTCGGCTTGGCGACAGAGTCATGTAACGAATGAATCATTGATATTTCTGTTAATGACAGCGATGCATTAAAAACAAATCCACCAAGCCTTACATTATCTCAGAGGTCTCTGCTTCCCATCAGTGCAGCTGGTAAACTAAGATCGATCACGAAACCATGGAAGCATGTAAGATGGAAAGGGCCTCTTGTTATCTCATGCAATCTCCCTGCTCAAAGCAGATCCAGTTAGATCGGATTACTCAGGGCAGTGTCCAGCTGGCTTTTAAAAATCTTCAAGGAGGAAATTTTGTAACCCTTCCAGGCAACCAGTTCCAGTCTTTGACCACTGTCACAGTGGGGTTTTTTCTTTATATCAAGTCAAAATTTCCCATATTGCAGTTTGTATCCATTGCATTTTGCCTGTCTGCTGTGCACCTGAGAGGTTCTATCTCCTTCATCTTTGTCTCTTCTGATCAGGTGAGTATAGACCACCATGAGATCTCCCCTTAACCTCTGCCTTTTCTGGAGGAATAAACTGTCTCTCAGCCTGCTCTTTATGTCATGTGTTCCAGTTGCCCAACCATTTTGTTACTCTTCCTCTGGACTTGTCCCAGTTTGTCAATCTTTTTCTTGTACTGAGGATGCAAAACTAGACACGGTACTACAGATGCAGTCTCTCAAGTGCCAATTAAAGGGGAAGAATCCCTTCCCTCACCCTGTGGGCTCCAGTCTTGCTAATACATCCCAGGACATGACTGGCTTTTTTTTTGATGTAAGGGTGCCTTGCTAATCAAGTTTAATTTGTTGTTAATCAGAAGTACCTGGTCCTTTGCTGTAAAGTTGCTTTCTAGCTGGGCTGTTTTGCTGCACAGGATCCCAGGTACAGAAGTTTGCCTTTGCTAAATTTCCTGAGGTTCAAGTCATTCCATTTTGTCCAGCTTGTCCAGGTCCCTCTGAACAGGAGCCCTGTCCTGCAATCTGGTAGCATCCCCAAACTTGCTGACCCTCCATCCCATCACACATGGCATTAATAAAGACATGAAGCAGGACTGCCCCCATGATTGACCCCTGAGGAGTCACCAGCCACCAGATGGACTTTGTACCACTGGTCATTACCCTTCGAGCATGACAATCCAACTCAGTTTCCCACCCATCTTATTGTCCACTTTCCTGGTCCCCACGTCTCCAGCTTGGCTGTAACTTGAAGGACAAACAAGTTTTCCTCCATGGTGCTGCCCAGGGGATGGACCTGCCTGAGCAGGTCGGGCCAGGTTAAATTTTAACAAATTTATAATTCACAAAGCACCTAGTCAGTTAATAACATCTGAGGTAACCAGTTGCATATAAAATCAGGACTTACTGAAAATTAACTGTATTTATTTCAGACATGGAGAAATCATGATGCCCTACCATGAGAACTGTCAGAGCTCAGCAAGGGCTGTGTCCTGCTTTTGGCTAGGACAGAGTTAATTTTCTTCCTAGTAGCTAGTACAGTGCTGCATTTTGGATTTAGTATGAGAACAATGTTGATAACACCCTGATGTTTTAGTTGTTGCTAAGTAGCGCTTATCCTAAGTCAAGGATTTTTCAGTTTCCCATGCTCTGCCAGCAAGCAGGTGCACAAGGACCTGGGAGGGAGCATGGCCGGGACCGCTGACCCGAATTAGCCAAAGGGATATTCCATACCATCGGATGTCTTGCTCAGTATATAAACTGGGGGGAGTTGGCCAGGAGGGGCGGATTGCTGCTCTGGCATCGGTCAGCGGGTGGTGAGCAATTGCACTGTGCATCACTTGTCTTTTCTTGGGTGTTATCTCTCTCCCTTTTCATTACTATTGCTATTGCGATTGCGATGGCTATTGTGATTGCTATTACTATTGCTATTACTTACTATTACTATTACTATCACTATCACTATCACTATAATATTTTATTTCAATTTTTAAACTGTTCTTATCTCAATGAGTTTTACTCTTCTTTTTTTTCCCTGATTCTCCTCCCCATCCCACTGGGGGGTAGGAGTGAGCAAGGGGCTGGGTGATGCCTAGTTGCTGGTTGGGGTTAAACCACGACAGGCTGGCATCCCCCTGGGGTCAGGGCACCAGAAGCACTGGGGACTCCTCAACCCTGATGGCTGGCAGGGCAGGGCAGGACCAATCCTGCCCAGCAGTGCCCATCCCAGCATCCCAGCCAGGAGCAGGTCAACTAGGGGGGCACCAGGGCAACCCCAGACCGGGGCATTGGGCACCTCCCTGGGGATGGGCCAAGGCCGGGATGGGACACGAGCCCATGGGTCAGTGGGACCTATGGTTGGGGAGGACTGTGGGGAGCTGGAGAGCGTCCCTGCTGGGGTGTCACTGGGGCAGGGGCTGACATGGGGTCCTGGGCCGTGGGCAGGGGAGGGAACGCCTGGGGGGCCGGGCAGGGGGGTTGCCCTCAGGATCCTGACAAGAATTGGGTATTTTACTTTTCAAATAGAAATTAACTATAATATCCAACAATGCGCCTGTAAGGAAGACTACAATATGGAACGAAATTTGTCTTGAAAGTGGAACAACTGAAATCCCAGGTGTCCCATCTCCCTTTAATATTTACATTGCTGTCAAATATATTTTATCAGTCCTTTATCTATGAATCACCCTGTCCCTTCCCGCACCCTCACCTTGCTCCGGCCCTGCAGCAGTGTGACTATCCGGCAAAGGAGAAACACCAAAGCACCAGAGAGCGATTCATAGAACTCTCAATTAGTTTGTAAAACCTTTAGGAGTGTGTTAAGAAAATGAATTGTTTTCATTGTTGCTGCTGTGGGGTCTTTTTTATTGTCTACCTAAATGAATGCTTTTCTGAAAGACAGAATTCATCTGTGTTTGTTATTTTGTTCCATTGCAATTACCTGTACTCTGGGGTGCTTTACTTACATCACTCCCTATTACAGTATAAATTCACTTTGCCTGATACTCACATTATTTGAAGTGTTACTTTTTTGTACTTTAGAATAAAAAGAAACTTAGTTTAATGGCAGTTTGACAGCTTTTCCTCCAAGTGACAAACTAAAATTGATCAAATGTACATTAGAGCTTTTAACTCTGAATCATGTGGTATCCTGTAGGGAATGCATCTGGAATAAGCTATGATGTATGAAAAACACCGCATTCATAACCAGATCATTCACAGTAAACTTCCAGTTATCTCCTTTTATCTGCTTGACTGGCTTCACTAGATTTAAAAGAGGTGTCCAGGACAACTATAATAGTTTCCGATCAAAATCCTTTAAGTTCTTTGGCACAGTCCTATTGCGTAGATGAAACCCAGGCATTATAGGTCAAGTATTCAGATAGTACTGCTCAGTCAGTACTACAAAAGTCCTGATTTTCTTGTATACAAGGAGGGGGTTTTTAAGCCACAAATGGTATGGCACCCATTAAAAAAAAAAAAAAAAGAAAAAGAATAAAAAGCACAGCAGAGTGGGATTTATTATTTGTTTGTTTAATGAAGTTGAACATTATACCAGTAGTGTCAGTCATGACATCTAAAAGTGAAAAAAAAATTTTCTCTTTAAAATTGTAAAACCTGATTGATCCTTTGCTGAGACTGACATTGATTGGGAATAACTCCACTTACATTAAACCAAGTTCAGCTATGTAAAACAGGCATGAAATAGTATTTAGTGATAATGCTTTTCTGATGTCTTGTTGCAAGGATCCTTTGATATTCACAGATTTTTGGATTCTATGATATATAGCAAATATTTGCAAGGCACCTTAAGCATAGAGCAGTTTCTAACTATGGTGAAGTTTTAACAGCCACATATAAATATTTTTTTTCCATGTAGACTCTTTCCCTTTAGTCTACCCAGTGAAATTATAAGGTGTAGCACACATATTCACTCTAGATTGGTACTTATGTTCAGCAAATAGCCTTGTTCTAGAATCCACAGAGATTTCTCCTCCTAAAACATAAAATGTCCTTTGAAACCTATGAAGTCTCATATGTCAACAATTTGACTTACTATCAGTAGTATCAGATATATTCTTTACTTCTCTTCACTGGACTTGAAATCTTCCTGATTTTTAGAGACTTCATCTTTTTTCCACTAGTAGGAACTAAGAAGTTTTATATCAACAAGCTGTGAATAAATAAACTAAGTTTATTTCTTGACAAATCAGAGTCCTTTTCTACACTTTGTCAAAGGTTCTCTGATATAGAATATGGCACTGCCATCTACAGCTCTGACAGACGAACTTTACTGATATTTAAATGAATTATTATTTCTCTTTCATTGTAGTAATGCTAACATCTATTTGATAGTACTTGATTTGAGGCAGCTTTGAAGATGACACCGTATCAGCTGTCAGGGTTCTCCAGAGCAAAGTATTGCTCTCCTGTTACCTCACTTCTTTTTTCTGCTCTCTCTGAAACAATAGTACAGGGGGAATATCATATTAAGATAATTCTTAAGTCTAATGCACTATCTTCTTCAAGAAAGTTTCCTGCAGATGCAAACCCCATGTGATGTAGATGCTGTGTAAGTGTTCCAGTCTGCAAGTAAATGAAGCTTGCCTTCCTCTGTATGCAGGCATTGAGAATATGCCACTTAATAATATAAAAAAGATCAGGAAAATTCAGAGCAATTATTCAAAAAACAGAAGTTAGGTGTGCATGTTAACATTTCAAAGAACTGGGGTTCAGGAACAGGAAGGGTTCTTCCTCTTAACTTCTAAATGAGGCCTCAGATTTAGATCTGAAAGGATGAAAAAAATAAGATATTCAAATACATTTTGTGTTTCATTTTAATGCATATGTTTGTGCTGATAACTGCTTCTCCACATTCTATTACCTATTTACTACTATTTTGTTACCATGGGCTGAGCAGGCTGCAGTTTTAAAGTAGATGCCACAATAAAATGAGGATCTAATCTAACTCCTAAGCACATGCTTCCTTCTTTTTTTTTTTTTTAAAAAAAAAAAGGGGAGGAGGAAAAAAAAGAGAGACAGGGCTTTTAGTTTAAACATGTCAACAAACTGGGACCAGGATGGAGTAATAGATCTATATGTTCATTAAATTACTGTGTAGCTCAAACTGATTTTATATGGAGGATTTTTTATATGTTCAGAATGAATGTCAATTCAAAAATACTGAAGTAAAAGGAACAATTAGTGAGGACATTTCTGCACATAAACTACTGAATGACTTTGAGACTATATAGAACATTCTGTACTGGGACATGGGAAAGGAGGAACTGGGGAGAAAGCAAAAAATTGTTTAGGTTAGTGGGAATAAATTATTTAAGCAACTTACTGCTCTCCTCTCTCACATTACCCCCTTTTAATTGTGGTTCTAAAAATCAACTGTAGAATGCTATAGGCATAGATGATTTTAGGAAGTTGTTTTTATCTTTTTAAATGTACAATATCTGCACCATTTGCATCAGGAGAGAATGATTTTTGCTTCCTGCAAGTAATAACCACACAATTCCTGGCAGCAGGATCGTGTGCAGTCAGGGTTCAGCACCCACTGGCCTTCAGTAGTTCTGGTTCTCAGTCTGAGATTGCAGAAAATAATAGAAATGTTGATTGGAAGAGACTTCTTCAGATCACCAAGCCTTCCCACTCAAAGTAGGACTATTGCCAACACGAGGTCAAGTCACTCCTGGTTTTGTCTAGCTGAACATCAAAAACTTCCCAAGATGAAAGATCCACAACTTCTCTGGTCAACTTGTTCCACTGCTGGATTTAACCTTTTGGTGGAAAAATTATTCCTAATGCCAAAACTGAACCTCCCAAACCAACAGTCGTATTCTGTACTTCATTTTCCTACCTAAAAATCACACTTTAGGAAGAAGAGGTAACAGTGAGTGTGTCAATGATATGGAGAATAGATCAAGCAGTGCTAGCAAGGCCTCAGAATTTATCCTTTACAGGGAAGATGCAGAAAAGAGAAAATAAGCCATTAGACAAGGTAAAATGACAGGAGAAGTGAGGAAAAAACAAACAAATGAATAAGTAAATACCCCCCCCTTAATGTAAAAGAGAAGATATCAGTGAGAAGAACAAAGGTCAGAAAGGCAAATGTAAGGAAAACAAAATTATAAGATGTATTAAACATTCAAAATGAAAAGTACCAATATGAAAAAAGCAAACAAGATGCACAACAGATCAAGTTTATCACTAACAGAATTATGTAGTCTGTGGTTTTACACCAAATATGGAATTTTCCCAAAGAAAGTGAAAGCACAACAGAATAAAATAAGAATATTAGACATCTGACCCAGTAAGTATAAAATCATGTAAGTATGAAATTATTTTCAAGAAGAAAAAGACCTCTATCTTCTGTAGTCCACAAGTGGTGAGACAAAAAATTCAGTGGAAGATCACTAGATTTGCAGTCGGATGGGCATATGGTTTTAGGTGACTTACAAAATATTCTCAACCTCAGTTTTCTCAACAGTAGGATAGTAAGATTTAGTCACCCTTTATGATTTTTTTTTACAAATATAGACAAAAAGAACTGTATGGATAGATGCTGTATTATTTGTAGACATACATACCCTCAGAAATGAAATGGGCACCAGAAAAAAAGAAAAAGGAGAGATGGAGAGAATAAGAGAGAGAGAAAAATCTTTCTTGCAATGAAGATAAAAATCAGAACAGATTGATTTGTGAGACAAAACAATAAAGCACAACATCAACATGGGCTCCCGTGGCATTTACGGGAGGGCATCATACAATCCATGTTATTTTTAAACCACAGTCCTCAGATATAGAACTCAAAAAGATGCAAGTGCATTGTGGTGAAGAATGGAAGTTATTGAAAAGCCGGGAGCGAATACGTCTGCAGTGACTGAGATGGCTCATATAAGACACAAATACCCAGGTGACATCGTAGTTACTTTTAGACCTAATAAAAGCCAATTCACTTCCTTATTGGAGATTTTTTTTGTAATCCTAGTGGTTTACGCTACATTTTAAGGGACTGCTGTGATCTGGGAGATGCCTTGCTACTTAATTGATTTGATTTAGGTCCTCTGTCACTCCAAAGTAAGATGTGTGTAGCAGTTTCCAGAAGGATATGGGGAAGGAGAGAGCATCTGCTCCTTTAAGGGTACCTGCTCAAAGACCCTGCTGGTGTAAAAGGGGATAATTAGAAAAGGTGGGAAGCAACAGACAAAACATACAGAGGAAAAACCTGACCAACAAACGAGAAGGGAGGCAGTAATAAGAACCAAACCTGGTCAGTCACGCTAATTCGTAAGGATACATGCAATGTGAGAATGTTGATTTCAGTAAAATTATCTGTTGAAGGAATTTGTCAAAATGGGATGGAAAGGAAAAGGGGAAGGCAATGAACAAAACATACAGAGACACAAACCTGGCAGGCAAACACAGCAGGCACCATGAGAAGAAACAAACCTCAGGGGTTACACCAGTTGATGGGCTACCAAGAAACTGCAGGCAAACCCATACCTTGCAACTGACACGGATACAAATCCGGAGGCTCCTGAATATCCGAGGGGGTGGGCAGTGGAACTATGTGAAGGAATATGCAGGGGAAGGGGATCAGGTAAGAATAAAGAGAGAAGAGACAGAAAGGGGTATAAAAAGGGCTGGTCACATGTAAAAAGGGGTCGGTGAGCACACTTGGCTGACTGAGCCCTGCGCCTGGTCACTGAAGTCTGTGCTAGATTCTCGTTAAACCCTTCCTTGACGATCTCTCTGTGTAATCTCACCCTCTCTCCTGCCTGCTGCTGGGGGAACTGGTATAACTGGGGTTGGAGCAAGGGTGTAGGCTCCCCCGGCCACTGGAGCGAGTGGGGGTCAGGGTAACCAGCGATGTCTGTGTCTTCTGGGAGGGGGGTCTCTGGGACACATGCTCAGCTTCACTGCTGGATCCATCGGCAAAGAGGAAAGAAGCAGGAGCATCCATCACCGTGGGAGGGAGATCCCGGGTCCCCAGCTGCCAGGGGCTGGGCTCCAACAGCTGGGCAGGAGGGATCCCCGGGCTCTGGGCTGCTCTGGACGTGGTGGTCGCACTAAACATCCCTTACACTCTGTGGGGCTGCTGCCATCTACCTATAATTTGTATTAGCAGAAATAAATTCACCACCTTTTGTATTCTTCTGATTTTTTTTTTTTTAATTTTTTGGGGAAATATTTTTATTATTAAACAACTTCTTTTGCTATGGCTCTGTACAAGGACCAGTGAGAGTCATGGTGAATGGAAACTGCTCAGGGTCAGAGGATGCCAGTTATGTCACCCTCCCTACCAGTAAATGCTGCAGTCACTCAGTAATAAGAAGAAAATGGTTATCCTGACAGTGCATTCAAACATGAATGATACTTACGTATTAGGAGTAACAAAAAACAAAAAAAAAAGGAAGGAACTTACTGTGAATATGGCATAGGTAGAGTGAATTTGCTAAAAAAATGCGAAAATGAGTTATTGTTGGATAACTGCTGAACGTAAATACAAGTAGTAAATACACATTGTAGTTCATAACATTGAGGATTTTTAGATCTGTAAGGCTGAGGCACCATGGGAGGCAAACACAACCTGAGTATGAAATCTTTTCCAGACTTGGTATTTGCTCAATCTACAGCTTTGGAGTCCGCAGTCAGGAGTGGGAGGGATGAGCAAACCATGACTGTTATTGAAGTATCTGGCGATTATTTGAGTATTTTAGTTCTGTGGTTTTGCCTCTGTAATGATTGCTGATAACGTTTTGTGTCGTGTGGACACTGCATGTTAGCACTCATGACTGTGGTAAATTTAATTATCTTTTTTATGACCAGAGTGAGGCAATTTTCAGCTACTTTCTGAAAATAAATAATTTTGAAACACTGAAGAGACTGGGTGCCCTTGTTTTGCTACTTGAAAAGTAATTAAATATCTTGTGACGTGAGACTGATGTGATTAAGGAATCCTGTTGTCGGGGAGTAAAGGCAGGCAGAGCAGCAGAGAACTAGAGAAACTGTTCAAAAGTTGTCTATTTTGGCTGAAAAGGGAGGGTAGACTGCTCTACTCAGGCAAAGTTACTCAGCATATAGACTTGAGGTACAAACTCTAGTTGGGTGTGCAGATTCAAAACCCAAACTTAAACTTCTAACCATGCAAGCAGAATAGAGGGCAGAGAATTCTGTCAGCAACTGAACATGCAATGTAAACATCATATTTTCAAGTGTCCTTTTTTGGAAGATTGGTATATGTGACCTCCTGAAGGTAGGACTAAGTGCAGGGTTGCACTGGAAAGCTAGAAAACTTGGGTAAATTTCTCACCCTACAGACTTAAAACACATTGCTGATTTTTCTTCAAAGCCCTTACTACTTTTACATATGCCTTTGCAAATCATATTCTGCAGTATATTAAATCTGAATTTTGACAATGTTAAATATGCATACATCCATTGACTTCCTGAGATGCATATTTAACTGAAATCTATCTCAGCAAAGATTTTTAAAAATCCTTAAATCATAGCCAAATCACAGTTGATCTCTACTAGACCAATAGACATGTCCTACAGACCTTAGTCCTGACTCAGCAAAGCAATTAAATGCATCTTTTACTTAAAGTATGTATATACTGTCATGTCTTCTCAACTGAGAACTTTAAAATTCTTTACTTTAAGAAGCTTATTTTTTTTTTAACAAGACATCTTCTCTCCTGTGTTTTCTACGTCTCATTTTGCAGTCATCTCAAATGAAATTCCTCTACACTAGCTGTCAAACTAGGTTTTATTTTGATTGGACTTTTTCTTAGTTGTTTCATATATGGAATGTCAAGATGTAATGATGTTCAAGACAAACGTTCAAATCCCAAGTGTTTAAGATGATCTAAAGATTAGGCACATTAATTCACCTGTCCCTACAGATTATCATTGGTTTAACAGTAACGTATGTCATATCCTCACCTGGAAGTTGGTAGATCTACAGTAAATTAAGCAGTTAAGTTTTACCTTCAGTCTTTGAATAGTTAAAATTAGTGTATTGGCTACAGAAGGTGGAGCAGTCTGTTTACAATTAGGAGCTAACTCCAGACAGTGGATTTACTCTAGCTTTCCTAAACCCAGTGGAATAGATGTCAAAGATTTAAGAGGAAATTGAATCAGACCTCCAAAGACAAAAATGAATGCCATCTGCATTTAAATCTAGGGATGGAGTTGGATTTAGAATTCTAGGTGGCATATAAAGATTGCATAGCTAAAGACTGACTCCAAATACTGTTTTTAACATAATTCTTGTCTAAATTGATGCAAAGATTTGCTGAAATGGAAGGTGCATCAGGCCATCTGAGCACCTGGGAGGTTTACAGATTGGTTTGATTTTCTAAGACAATCAGAAACCAAGGAAAAATAATTTATAATGAAAAGTTTACTGAAAGTCATGAATGGAAAAAAAATCTTTTGTTTTCCAACAAAGAGAAGCAAAAATATACAGAAGAAAAAAAATTAAAAGAAGCTCAACCATTATCACATGTTTGAAAATCTGACCACACTTCCAGTGATGGCTAGACATAAAGCGGTTACTGAAAAGCTTGACATTGCAGCACCTGTTTCCTTGTACACTTCTGGGGGAAAATTATTTATCTTAAAAAAACCTTCTCAAAAGCTAGAAAGCAGAACAAGAAGCTGCTTGAAAATGGCCAATAAGGAGACACTGAAGGAAAAAATCTATGTTAACCCAGTCTCTCTGGGTAATGGGTGCCTTACATTTGCTATCATTTTGCGCCTAAATCCTTCTGTCCTTTGCAAACTACTCAGTACTTAGGATAATATAGATCCTTGTCTTCAAGGTAAGACTCAATCATAGAGGAAAGGTGTATGGAAAATGTTTGGATTTTGTGGTATTTTCCAGGAATTTACATACCATAAGCTTTCATATGAGTGATGGAGAGCCTAGCAATAGTTTTGTGTTTACATCATTACTCTGAGATGTAATAGACTTGACTTTAGGTGCAAGTGTGCTACTGCTATAGCGTGTTCTCAAGGAAAACCAGTAATGTAATGTATTGAACCTACGGCAGGACCTGTATGGCTAAACAACATCTGCATCTGAACTCAGTAGAAGTTTACACAGGAACAAGACTTGTTTTCCTGCAGGATTTGTGCTCTAAGTGTCCTCTTCCAAGGTCTGTCACATACCAAAGGGGATTCCTTCTCCTGTGGTTTTTATCTTCTTTGATTGTCCAAGATACACATTTTTTTTTAAGTCAGGTTTTCTCTCTCCTAATTTTTTGTGTGGTGCCTATCATAATGGGGACCTCATTTTAAGCTGATGTCTCCTGGCATTGTTGAAATATAGGGAAAAGGATATTATTATGTAAGTGAAGGATAAAAAGAATACTCCCAGCCCTAATGCTCATGTTCCTTTTTTTTGTTAATACATGGAAACGTAGAAATTGGGTATTGGAAGCAATAGCCTAAGCCTGATTTAAAAGTCAGCTGGGACTGGAACAGACTATCTTTATAACTTATTCAAACAGGTTTAGTATGAAATGCTTACAAGTCCCCATGATATCTCATTTTATCTTCTGGTAGACTTCCTCATCTGAGTTTGTTTTTAAGGTAAAAAATGCAAATTACAGCTAATCTTGCTCTTGTGGTCCCTACCTAATATGAAGATAAAGCAGTTCATTTTAAATATGCTATAACTCCTCAAGTAAAAACTTAATCCAATTAAATATATGCTTCACTAGACCCTTAAAGTCTCCCAATTCAAATAAAAAAAAAACTTAAAAGTCTTCTTATGTTAAAATGGTAATAAGAGCATTCTCAGATATAAAAGAACAACAACACCAAAAAAGGACTATTCTTAAAGCTTGTGGTGGCATCTACAGTAATTCATGGGGTTTTTCCATTTCTCACTACACATTTGTACACATTCAGTTGAATAAAAAGCCTGAAAGCCTGTGTTTATGAAAATACATGGAACAAGTTTGCCTATGAAACCCATGGAGATAAGCTTCACTTGGAGCTGATAGAATTTCCGTGTTTTTCTGATGGGACATAAATTCTCCTGTATTAACACGTGCTGACTCCCATTGGTTCAGTGCCAGACACAGCAAGGACATCAAGCAGCCTGCATGATTTAACAATCACAAATCAAAATAAAAACAAAACAACAGGAACAAGAGGAGAAATGTGTGTTCCAGGATTCCCAGCAACACTATGATTAATGACCTTAGTGCTTGAAAATGTTTTAAGTGCATTACTGTTGCTCTTTTGACAGATATTACTTCCTATACAAATTAATCTTAGCAATGTATATTATAAACAATATAATTACAGCATATAGATGAAAGAATGACAGGTGTACTGTAAGTTTTACCTTGTACATTTCAAGATGCACGTACACTCACTCAGTTTATGATTTTATCTCCCCAGTTACCTACGTATCTACAAAACCTTTGACATTAGGATCAAACTAGTATTATACCTATTAATGTTTATTTATTTACTGGGTTAATTTTTCCCTCCCACTTTCTCCTTTCATATGCTTTTGCATTAGAAAAATATTTCTTTATGTGTTCCTGGTTTTTGTTTTTTCTTTTTCTACATCATTCTACTGATGATAACAGAACACAGATCTAAAGAATTTGGGTATATCACAGATGTATCAACTAAGCAGGGGAGGCAGGACATAAAAAACCCCTGTCACAGACTTTTGTTCTTCAGTAAGTCTACCTTCACTCTTGCCTTAAGTGAAAGAGTTGAGCTTGCCTCAATGAAGTGTCAAAAGGAGCTCAACAAAAAAAAGAATGTATCGGTAACTAGAGCCAAGTTGGCAAAGGAACTACATCAAAATTAAAATACGGTTATCTTTTTCAAATGCTCTCTCTCTTTCAAAACAGTGGGATATAGGAAGCCAGAGAAGTATTCATGAGAGAGAATTTGAAAGATATGTAGAGGTCTAATACAAGAGAAACTAAAATTCTTTTGAAACTAAGGGCTTTGTCACTTAATAAAAAAAAAAATCTAATTTGCCTTTATCAGATGAAGAAAAAGATATGGTAGGGAGAGAGATTTACATTTTGGGAAAAGCATAAGGACTTTTAAAGATCAGTAAAAAAAAGAGCTGAGGTGTCAGTTAAAATAACTATTGTAGCCTTTCACTGCTTAATGAAATATTAGAGACAGTTGGTGCTCTGTAATAGAAAAGGATTGACACCAGCTTCAGTGTACCCCAGCATACTCAACTAAGTGCTACCCTATCAAGTTGAGATTTTACACTGACATTAAAATAAAAATGCTGAAGAGTGAATCTCTGCCTGTAAAAGGGCACATGGGAAAAGAATTACAAGACCAAAATAAGATTAATTAAATTTAATCACTGGAAAACAACAAAAAAAGCCCACCCCAAAACTAAAATTCTGCTTTATCCTTGCTGCACAAAAGTAAGGTACCTATGTTTGATATGTAGAGAACTTTCTCTGCTTAGAGGATAAGAACACAAAGTCCTTGGTTACAACAGAAAAAAAAGGAACAGGAAGGGGAAAGGGCAGGTCAAATGGAAGAGGAAGGAGAAGGCAAGGCAAGGCATGAGAATGAGTAGTTATGTTCATAGGTATGATGGGTAAATCTGTTTTACTTTTCGGCTTGGAAGAGGTTTGAGATTTTTTGCTGTAAGGTAGGCTAATGCTCCAGACACATTTTTCCTAGCTGGTAAAGGCTCCCTGTTCTGCTGGCACACCTGTCTTGCTGTAGACACCTTTTTTCAAAGCAGCTTAGTGTGCAGCTGGTGCACACTAAACTGTAAAAAAATTATCATTTTGGAATAGGAACATCTACACAAGACATTCTTTTGGTACAATTTTTCTTGTTAGTGTCTCCATGTACAAATGCCCTTAGGATCCTTATGGTAACATTTTTTAAAACAACAAAGAGCACGATTCAGAGAAATACTTAGGCACCAAGTCTGATCCATGGGTCTGACATGACCCACAAGCCTGAGAGTCATGAAAGCCTGGCAAATCTGTGTTGGATGCTCTTGAAGTAGATCCTAGGGTGGTTTTGGATCTCAAGAGAAAGTGCTTCTCATTCCCTTAACTTATCCAGGACTCTTTTGCCAAATTAGTGGCAATTAGTGTAATAATGGTCATGTCTCAACCCCAAACTGAACCTTGTTCTTCTTGTTCTCAAAATTCAAGGGACAGATTTTTAAAATATTTATTGATTTTTTAAAAACAAAAAGGATGCAATTTTTTTTTTTTCAGTAACATCCATAAGAATGAAGCTTTTCTTCATCACATCCCTTTGCTGGATATAAAAAGAAATTAAAATAAGATCATTAGAGGTCTCCATCTTCCAATGGCCTCTATTCCTCAGTCCTTTACAAGAAATTCTGTCTCTCTTTTCTTCTTTCAACACTTTCTTTCTCTTTTAAGGCTTCTCAACAGCAACATTCTGCAGAAATTTTCCAGGCATGTATTCAGGCAAAGCTCTCAGTAACCTAAATGGATATTTACCCAAATATGAGCTGAGCCAGGGACTGATTAACAAACCATCTCCCTACTATATTATTTTCATATCTTTCCCTTTATGATTGTATTCTAGGAAATAGCAATTTTTTCATAAGGATTAGTAAAAATCATTAACTAAAGGACTTCCGTGTATTATTCATGATACTGTTTTTTGAGGCTGCTAGTAGGTTTATTGCAAGGCATCGCTTAATTTTCCTAAATGCTGAGTATAAATTCTGAGAATCAGGTTTGCAATTTGAATATTTGTATTTATGAATTAAAATCACTTGCCACAAATGATCTCCAATATTGGCTTAATGTTCATTTTTACTGGAATGTTTGCAGAAAATAAATCAAAAAAGGTGTGGAAACATTTTAGGCTGTGGATGCCAGGTGCCCACCAAGCTGCTCTGTCACTCCCCTCCTCAGCAGGAGAAGGTCAAGATAAAGGCAGTTTAATAAAGCAAAAGCAAAGGCTGTGCGTAGAAGCAAAGGAAAACAAAAGATTTATTCTCTACTTCCCATCAGCAGGCAATGACCAGCCACTTCCCCAGAAATAGGGCTTCTGTATGCTTAGCGGTTGCTCCAGAAGACAAACGTTGTAAAAACAAACTCCTCCCTTCTCTGAGCTTTTCTTGCTGAGCAGACACCATACGGTATGGAATATCCCTCTGGCCAGGTGGGGTCAGCTGTCCTGGCCGTGTCCCCTCCCAAGATCTCGCCCCCCCCCAGCCTACTGGTGAGGGGGAATGTTGGAGAGCCAGCCCTGATGGTGCATGAGCACTGCTCAGCGGCAGCCAAACCGCTGGTGGGTGATCAACTCCTTTCCAGCCACCGAGGCAGAGCACAGCGCTGTGAGGGCTGCGATGGGGAAAATAAACGCCATCTCAGCCAGACCCAATACACAGGCAAATAAATGCAGAGTTATAACAAGCATTATTTTTTATTATAGTGCCATAGAAATATCTAGTGCTACTCTTAATGACTGGAGCTAAATTGTGGATGAAGTTATTGCTTCAAGGCAGAAATGTAATTATGGATCATTACGAGCCACAGAAGCCTTTCCTACCCATGTCACGAAAGGATGTTTTCAAGAATCACTAAGAACAAATTAAAATATGCTTTCCTCTATGTTTTGAAAAGTAACTGGCAAGGGCCAAAGCTTTACTCTGATTTCCACTAAATTAATAGAAGCCAGAAATTAACCAGATAGTTTATTGAAAGGTGCTGTGTACATGCTATACAATAAACTTCTTTAAGAGTTCAGATGAAAATCTTAAAAGTAGATCCAGTGTTATTATGGAGTTTTAATCTGAGAGGAAATAACAGCAAATATTAGAAGTAGTCTATAGGTACAAGAAATATGCTTTTATGACTGGAGTGCTTTGAATAAAACCTGATGTATTCTGAACAGCTGAGCTGGATGCTGAATTCCTTGTTTGAAAACTGTCTGAACAAGTTTCAGCTGGATATGCAATTTGACTGTTACAATATGAAGAAACACTAAAACATGTTCCCAGACCACAAGGTGGTTAAAAAAATAGAGTGCCATACAACAGTTGAGGCTGGGAGATCCCTCAGAAGATCATCTTCCCCTAGAATCAATTCAGAAAAGGACTAAATTTATGCTAGATGTGGGCCATTATCTAAGTAAGTTGTGAATATCACCAATCATGGAGACTGCACAACATCTCTGGAAGACCTATCCTAATGTGACTATCTTCATGGTAGAAGTTTTTTTCCTAATATCTAATAATACTCCTACACTCATGATCATACTAAATATAAACTATTCTTCATAAAGACATAGATGGTGTCCTGATTTGTGTAGCATTTGTTTTGAAAGACAATACATGTCTAGAAATTCCACACAGATGATCCCTATGCACCTCTCAATCCTATAGGTTAGGATTTTGCAAGTCAGTATGGTTGAATTTTACTTCTCAAATATAAGTATTGCAAGATAACTTGATGAGATGTAGGCTAAGAGGGGTTTAACCCATCTTTGGATTTACCATATCTACTCAAATTCTGCACATCACATTTAAAGCAATATTGTTCAGCCACCTGGAAAAAAATTATAAGGAAAGTCAAAAGATTAATGAAAAAAAAAGTAGTGGCTAATGTTTAAAAAAATCTGCTTGTTCTCTTACAGTAGTATATGTTAAGAACTACCGGATAATCAATTCTGACTGTATATCAGGATTAAAAAAACTTGTGATATATGGCTCCTTCATTGAAGAGGAATAGACTGGCACAGTTTTCCCAGCAGACAAAATTAAATGATGATGGGTGGTCTGTCAAGAAATGGCATTACATTAGCAGAATGAGAAATGATTGCAAACACAGAAATCTAATAACCAGAGAAAGAAATTATCAGCCATTGGAACAAGCTTGGCTCCCTGCCAAGTTTTACATAACTTCAAACAAATTATCTTACGAAGGAGATTGAATTTACAGATACATTTGAACACCAAGAGTCAAGATTTTTTTACCCTTATTTTACCTTTACCAATTTTTTTCCCTGGAAGTGGCTTCACTAACATCTGGAGATAACCTGGTGGAATAAAGTACTCTTCTAGCATAATAAATTATATTAGAAACCGACTATTGGTGTACTAACAATAGTAGCAAGATTTTCATTGTGTACTAAAAATACTAGCAAGGTATTCGTTGTGTATCACCTGTGAATAGTCTGTAGGGTGACTTCAGCATGACTTTGAACAGGAACTATAGAACATTCATGATGCAAATGCCTTTTTCTTCATTTGGTTCAGGTAAGAGACTGAAGGACCTGATCATTGTCAAGTGTGAGTCACTTTAAATATGCAGGAGAACCTTTTTTGTTGTAGTTGTTAAAATTTTAGGAAAAGGTGCAAGGTGTCCCATCCAGAGCCCAAGAGACCAAATTCCCTTCTGATATGCAGAGCAGTCTTCCACAGAGAAACAAATTCTGCCTCCGCATCTGGGAAAATTCTGGTGAGACTCCTAACAAGGATACAATTACAACATGATCTGATGCCAAAAGAGTAAAAGCTGTATTTTAAAGTTAGGAGCTTTAAAGGTTTGCAAGACAGAGAATCTGCGTATGTAACTTAGGTCATTGATTTGTGCCCCGTTCCTCTCTCCCACCCCCCTTTTAAATCTAATGGTTTGAGTAACTGGGTTCATATTCATGTTCTGTGTACATTACTTATTTCTCTATATTTCACCAATCATCCACTAGAGTACCAAAGAAGGAAATAATTCTAAGTGGAATAGGTATGAAACATCCACATATATGGTGATGCCCCTGTGAGGGTAGTAAGTAACCTTACTAGCATCACAGTGTATTGCTACCAACCATACAGCTGGGTATTTTTTAGGAGAATTAGAAAAAACATGGGGATTTGGTTGAAGACAAGTTGACTCAGAAATTACCATTAGAGATCAACTGGAAAGAAGTCTGATGAAGTACGGTAAAAATACAATAAACTCAAGCAGTTCATAAAAGGAGCAAAGATATTTTAGCTTTTTTGGTCATGTACACCAGAGCAATAATGATCAGAAGCACTGATGCTTTTTTCTCAGTCTCTGTCAAACAGATACAGTGTTTGACTTGGTTTCCAAAGCCTAAGCGTGTAGAGCAAAAGACCACCACTTCAAATAGTAATGATGTTTTATGGAAGTTTTAGTGGAAAGATTTGGAACTAACTAGTATCAGAAACACAAATTTCCCTCTAAAACAAGATTTAAATGCAAAAGCGTGGTCAGGCAAAGTTAATTTGCACAGCTGATTTGTCCTTCACTGTATTGTACCTATCTTCTGAAGTTTTCATTCTTTGTCATGGTTCACAAACATGTATGCTTACACAAAAAAGAAGCACAATTTTTACCTTAATAACTGGGAATCTGAAAATAAATTCTGCCCAGAAAGGGCAATACCATGGCTGCATACAGATACAGTACTGATTGATCAGCAAGGCTAGAAAACAACATGGGACAGGTATTAATAGAATTTCAAGTTCGATTAATTTTCTGAGAAATCTATCCCTCACTACCCATCACTGGCTTTTGATGATTTACAAGACTTGCCTCCCTTTTCTAAAACCCCTATAGATCACTATATGGCAATAGCAGAACATAAATGCATACATAAGAGATAATACTACTCTTCTTTCTTCGGGTCTGAGTGATTTATTTTCAGTCTAGGTTTAACGATCCAAACAGCTTGACCTTCTATCCATTATGAGCTACTTATAACAACATTTTCAATAAGCCAATAAGCTTTCAATCCAAACTAAGACTGTTTTCTTTCCTGATTATATTATTATTTTTGGAGGCCAAATTCTGATTTGTGCTTTCAGCTTCAATGGCAGCTTGTCAGAGAACAAGAGAACCCTGGCCTTTTAAGAAAGTCAGTTGTAAATATGTCATGAAATCATTTTATCACTGGAAATAATAAGACCAGATAATATGATAAATGGCCAGCTGCTATTTCTGGGAAATACATGGCACAGTATAATTGCACACTAGCCTCTATTTCCATTCAGATCTCATTTCAAAGATTTGGTAGCACTTCATATTTTCAAAAATTTCAAGGTACATGCTCTGAAATTCTTCTTATTGCAGGAAAATACAGTTTTCTCTCAAAAGAGCCAAACTTCTGCAATTATGAGGACACTGAGGAATTAATTAATTCAACATTCATTTATTCAACAAATATTCAGGAGTAAATAGATACTAGTCATATATGTTTAGAAAGTAAAATATATAGCCTAACTCCTGTTCAATAGATTAAAGTGTATTCGTGTACATATGTTCTACCAATATCTTCAAAAGATTCTTTAACCCAGAATTCTGCTGTGGATTCTAGAAAATATCTACAGCAGCAGAATGTTGATAAGGCTTTTATTGACCCCTTCAAAAACCATCAGTTTCGCATCGTTTGACATACATGTGCCGGGCTGTGTGATATGGCAGTGGCTGGGCAGACCTGCATCTCCTCCCTTCTCTCTAATCCTTATTGCTGTGACGTTCAGCCCTTGTGGATTTTTTGGTGGCATTTCTGTATATGTGGTCACGCAACATGCAAACCTCAGTAAATGCAGCTCATTCTCCAAACTAGTGTCAGAGGATTCTCTTGAATCAGACAGGAAACTATTTGTATCACGACTCTGAACTGTTTAGTTTTTCCTTTTATTCATTTATTTAGCTAGGCGTAAGGGATGGATTTGGCATTGCGACAATAATCACGGCTCTGCTGTGGGCCAGTTGCCATGTGGTAGTTGATGAAGAAAGACCTGCAGTCGCTGCTCTTTATTAGGGCTGAACAAACTATTTTAATGAATATTAGTGTTAGTTCGCTGAAATACCAAATCATAATCAACTGAACTAGAACAACAAAAAAAAAGTTAGTTTCTAAGAAAAAGTGGGGGAAAAAAATCTTACACAGGGAGAAATTGCAATCTCAAATTGATCTAGAATGTGGAAACAAGCATATATGTTAGCTGAAGGCTCCTTATTACTGAACTAGTCTAAAAGTTCAAGCTATTATCTTTTCTTAATTAGCATTTAACAACACATTTTAGCATAATGAGTATCTTGCAAAGTAACCTCCAGTCAAAAGGAGGATTAGACAAGAGCAGAGAAAATAAATGAGTCCCACTAGAAAATCTTCCATCACCCTTTTCACCACTTCTGTGGGCTTCGTGCTCGTTACACTCTGGCTAAGAATTAAGCTGAATGTCCAAGATGAACGTGAGAAATTATGGACTCATAATGCTCATATCACATCCACCAGCATGGAACTTTGTCTTCTGAGTTACGGGCAGGAGCAGCACTGATCATTTCTCACACAGCATCATAAGCCATTTTAATGTGTACTATTACAATGATTTAAACCCCATAGGCTTTTAAGGTACATCATATTTAATATTATCTACCTGAGCTAAACCATACTTCATATTATTTTTGTGCTGCTTTACAAAACGAGGATGAGGTTTTGTTGTTTGCTTTTAAATTATCACCCTGCAGTGTGATGAAGTATCCCAGACAGAATTAGACCTTGAGTGTCTGAGTAACTCAGTATGGCAAAGCAACACTAAGCAAATTCAGAAATGTCCCTAGTCTCAATCTGAAAGGCCAGGAACGAGCCACATGTCACCACAAGTGATCAGATATTTCAAAGCAAGAAAATTTCTGTCTCATTTGACCATAATTTAATTTTTTCAATAATGTATTATTATTACTTTTTCTTAAATAGATTATTTCAACATTAGTACTCTAAAAGATACACACACACACACATCCCTACCACTCTTTTCTCGAAGACATGATTTTCCCTCATTGTCTATGAATTCTTGGTAACTAAGACTCCAAACCTTCTGTGCATGTGTGATTCATTCTACCTACATGTTATCCTTAATACCTTTTTAACCTGTTACCTGATTTCAGTTTTGTTTAATGAAGGAACATAGTTTCAGAGATAATTTTTAAAGTTTCATGGAAACTTGTGTCCAAGAAGATGACTCTATAAGCATTGTTGCCTAGGAAATAGCTGGTATATGAATTCAAACCTTTTTAGGCTCCATGGAATCTGTCTGGGAGATGAAGACCTTACAGTTCTCCAGATGGGAAAAAAAAAATCACGGAACATGGTGGAGGTGAGGTGCTGAAAATACAATATAGAGACCTGACTGGCTATATTAAATAGAACCTAATAAAAAAGTGTCTGGAAAGAAAAGTCAGACAGTCAGGCAAAATAATTAGTTTATATGGAAACAGTGCCCGTAGAGAATTCGCCTGGCTTTTCAAGAAGTCCAAAGACACAGCACAACTTCAGATAAATCCTCTTTGCCTTCTCACTCTGTGGGGAGCAAGAGAGGGAATGGAGAATTGGGGAGTTCCCCAACTCTTTTATTAAAGCAGCTGCTCCTTAATAGGTTGGAGTAAGACAATTTGCCCATCTTCCCACAGAAGCGCTGCTGAGGCTTTCGAGCAGCACATGGTTTTTAAGAAAAGAAAGCTGCTGCAGATTTCTTGCCCCTAAAGCATTTGGGTTATCCTGCTGGTTTGAAGAGCCCTGTGACACTCAGACCCAACATGAGTCACTGTGTCAATCCATTCTGCATCTTCAGAAAAACACTTCTCCGTGGGTGCCCACTGTTGTTTTTGACAGTAGAATCTTTGGGAGTAAAATTCAAAGCATAATGTATTGCACTGTAGGCAAAAAAAAGTACAAAGGCTGGGCGTACCAATAGGCTTTTAATGTTTGTAATTTTCTGTTCATGCTGGGAGGAAACCAGTAGAGACAGCACTTTTAAAATACGTGAGACAGCTGTTGTTGGGGTCTGTAGACAGGCTGTACTAGCTCAAGGCATTCCAAATAAAACTTTTTGCAATGCCTTTTAAGATACTCAGACAGACACGTTACAAAGCACCATGGCATCAACTACAGGCAGTCTCTTATCCAGACTCTTAGAAAAGCAGTAACAAGGGAAGCTGATTGCCGGTCCCCGTTTAGGTAGTTTCACTCAACTGCGCTGGAGACGCCTGCCCACACTGCCTGTGTCTCATAGCTTTTGTCAGCATCAAACCTCATGCAATTATTTTAAAGATAAAACACATGGATAAATATGAATGCCTTAAAAGCCTTACTACAAATGTAACTAACTTGTTAAATACCTTTGGCTGGTATCAAGCATAATTTGCATTGGAAATGGGCTTTTATTTATTTGTGCAGTTAAGTAGGGGATAAAGTTCTAAATTGTTCGAAGACAGCTGTTTCCATTTTATCTGTCGTAAATGGGTAATCATGCGATCTTGTACCCACCAACAGGTGAGCCCATTAAACGCCTCCTTTCTCCGTCCGAATGCCTCCACCACTCCCCGTGAATATAGCCACTAAAACTGTACAAAGCTTTCCGAAGGAAACCACAGAAAAACTGCTGGTCCATTTGGGATTTCGAAATCAATTACAATATCCTGTTTCAATTAAACGAGGAAGTTTTCGGTCACGATTAGGCCTAGCTCCTTTCTGCAAGTTGCCATAGAGGCTGAGGATAAAAGCAAATGCTCTGCCAGAGGGGGAGGCGGAAAGTCCTGAGAGGGGATGAGATTAGCCGATGGCTTTGCAAACAAGTTAAGAGATTATTTTTTATCTGTCTAGTGCTTCCATTTTCCCAAGGTGGTGGTGGCAGAAAGAGCCTGGATCCTTTCAAGGCAGCCGTTGGAGAGGCAAGACCCTATATTCCATTTTGGTTTCAGGTTTAGTATTCTTCTAAGTCGCAAAACCAAAGAAATGAATTTACCAGCAGGGCATGTTGAAGGCAGAGATCTCACACAGTACGGGTGCGGATCAGCTTCTGGAGAGTCCAGCTGTTTACTTATCAATTCATGCTTCTCATAAAGACAGCTGAATCAATCACCTTCCATTGACTTAGAATGAATATTAATTAATATTAATTAGCATTAAATTTATATTTATTAATAGCAAACTGCTTCAGTGCAGTTTTCCAACACCTTTGGAAAACCAACTGCATGGCTAAGCTAGCTAGAATTCTTTTCAGTGGGAATATTTTATTACTGCAGCAGTGAGGTCTTATTAAAAATATATACTGAAACTGAAGTACCCAAAATACCCACACTCTGTTAAAACTCACCTGATTTATTCAGTCAGTTAATACAGAAAATGAAAGATAGCTTTGGCGATTGTGAAGTGTCTTCACGTTCACCATGGCGCTCCTTTGTGTCATAACTTAATATGCTCCATGGATTGCACATTTTGTACCAGTAGGAAAAAACTGGGCAGCAGTTTGCCTATTTACTGACAAAAAAAGCCCCTCCAAAATCCAAGACAGATCAGAAAATGCAACCATATTTAATCAGGTACATCCCCAAAACTCATGTTTTCTTTACAAGGGAATTAAATTAGAAAGTTGAGAATGACTTGCATGCTAGCACAGTGCTGACTCAGTAGAAAGCTAATAGAGTCATGAATAAAGGCACCAAGTTTCGTCTGCCAAGGTTTGCAGCAGGTTTTGCTACTTGTAATATATTGTCTATGTAGTTATTGAAGTGTGTATGTGTCCCAGTGTTTAATACAAATGGTGATTTTTCTTTCATTTTTACTATTTATTATTCTGCTCTTTTAAAATGCTGACATGCACATCAAACCAAAATTTAGATAGGTGTCTGTATAAACAGAATGAATCCTTCTCTTATTAATTCGTATTTAATCCTTCTTGGTGGCTGATGTGATGTCAGCTTGACAATTAAACTCTTTAATACAGCTTACTGACTGATGTCAAAGGCTTCAGCTGTTGGTATGTTTTTTTATTTAGTGGCAACTTTTTAAAACAAAATCAATAAAAATCAAAGGTCTGAAATTATATGTATTGAATTTTCCTTGTGATATTGTATAGGAATAAAACAGTTATTTTTAAAATAATCATAGCATGGCTGACACTAAACTTGTCACAGAATTAAATACAAATCCTTCCCAATAGAACATGTAAATCATAGAAATAGACAAAAAAATATTGAAAATTATGGTTCTGCCATGCACATTATACATAAAAATGCATGCTTTCTGGCAATGTCTTTTAAAATTGGTGACACTGGCTAGTCCTGACGAAGGATTTGCTAGAAAGAAAAATAGTTATAAATTTTAAAACTCATAAGGCCTCGAGAACTGAAACTGGTGACAACGAAATAATGAAGAATTAATATTTAAAGATAGGAAAGAGGAAAACAGAAGGAAAGCATGATGGAAAGCATAATGGAAACAGTGAGTAAGTAAGTACCAAAACCACATAACAGATGCAGAACTTGGAAGAATTTTTAACAAATAGTGTCAGAGAAGCATATATCCCATAATCATCAAGCTGGTAAGTGGATGTGAATAATTTCTATGGCTACATAGAATGGAACACAATATGGGAACCACTGCCATAAAATAAAATAAAATATGCTAGTGTTTGTAAGAAAACTTATGAACCAAAGCAGAGCCACACAGTTTCAGACCAGGGGTTCAGTTAGCCCAATATCCTGTTTCCAACACTGATTACAAGCAGAAGTCTAGGTAGGAGTAAGACTAGGAAAAAAAAAATATATAAAGTTTTCTATATATATGTGTATATATATATATGTTACATATTTATACTTTGTCTGTGTGTTCTCCCAGCCTCTGATTTTTTCCAGGTTGGTGGATAGGCTTTCTCATTCATTGTGGAAAACACCAGGGAATTACAACAGACACACAAGTTAAAGCAGTTACTTAAAGAAAGAATCACTGATTCTGAACAGTCATGCCACACACTTATCTAACCTATGTAACCATATACTTTCATTATTGCTATTTTCTGTTTCTGTCATGTTCTGTATTATTCCTGGTTCAAGGAAGTCTTTTTGCACCCTAACCTCCCACTGATGTCAGTGAAAGTCATCATTTAAATTAAAAGTATGTCAGCAGCTGAGTCAGCAAGCGGTCAGAAAGTGAAGAAAGGGTATTAGTCATAAAAATGAAAGTGGAAAAAAGGAATGAAGGGGAGAGATAGGATAGAATGTAACAATTCTTCAGTACACTTCAAATTCACATTTGACTAATGTTTACAATTGCCCTGAATTAAAATTTTTCTTTCCTTAACCTGAAACATTTGAAACATAGAAACTAGATCAAAAGTAAATACCAATCTGTTTAAGGTCAATGAGCTTGAACTCACCATGCTTAATGTTTAAAGGAATAATATTAGAAGTGAGGTAAGGTGATGAAGTAGCATAACAGAAAAAAAAAAGGTTGCAATCAGGGAATCTCTATGATCTTCAGCAGTTAAGCTTATAGCCCACAGAGCCCAGCTGAGGAAGTTGGGTAGTAAAAAAGAAATAGTAATATCCTCAAATTACTGATGCAGTGATACAATGATAAATTTTACATCATAATACAGTGATAAAGTTTACCAGCAATTCTGACTACATCTCAGCTGGAAGACATTCCCTTCATCACAGCATGCCACATAAAAACTCATTTAAATGTCTATGCATAATTTGCCATCTGAAAGTTTTAACCAGCTGCTCATAGATATACTTATATTCTCTTACTTCAGTGATGCAAATAGATTTTCTTCAGCTTTTTTGACAAAGTTAGTTAGGGAAATTCTGTCTGGCTTCCTCTTCTGATGTTATAATTATGTTAGTGTGAAAATGGCCATTGAAGCTTTCATTCAGAATACCCTCAGACATTCAAAGCACAGTCTTTAGGGACGGTTTATCTCTAGCAGATGCGTTAGTATAGACCTTTAGCCTTCCAATCCACAAGCAATTAGGATGTCCTTTTAACCAAACTATAGGACTAGGAATTCACTCTGCAGTCCAATTAATTGTTTGGGGGACTTGCATGGGTATGGTGTGGTGGTTTGGGTTTTTTTCTATACAGTTGAAAAAAGAGTCTTTTTGAAAGAACATTCATAAAATTGAAAGTGTAATATTGATTGTAACTTCAATGAATTTGTAATTGGCTGATTTGGGCACTCCTCAGCTATGCAGCAACGTGCCTTAAGCCCTCACCTGAATTACTCTTCTCTCTGTACCCTAGAATTTTTATTTATAGACAGTGATGGAAGCCCAGGAAATGCCAGAGCTGTGAAAAAAAAGAAGTGCTGGGGCTGTGCATAGGTTTGGAGCAGGAGAGAGTACAAGGGAATATTTTTCTCCTGCTCCAAAGCCATCTAAGGTTTTAACATTTATATTATGCGTCAGCATGTAAATTAACATGTAAAAATGGGTTGCTTGTCTAAGGTGCTCCATCAAGAGTAAATTTCTCTTGAAATCTTGCCCCTGCAAAATATTCTGTGATCTGACTACTTTTAGGCCATAGATCATAACCTGCCACCATCTGACAAATACGTTTTATAATGTATATATCAATAGAACACAGCATGCAGATCAGACATTCTACCAGAGGGTCTGAAAGTGCCTGGCAAACAAACTCAGCCAGCCTCCTAATTTGTGTTAGCTGGGTGACTATTTTGCCCCAGCTGGGAGAGAAATATGGCGTGGCTCCATTGCTAGTGCATAGCAAACGACAATAGTGTCATAATCAAGATTTCTAAATACCAGCCCTTGGGTCCAACCAAATGGCTACTTTTCTGGCTCTTCTGAGCATGTTTTCATCTTATCCAGTTTACACGGTATGCTCACTGTCTTGTGGTGCAGAGCTGGATTATCACTGTCATATAGAAAAATCTGTTTGCAAGCTACAGCGTATAACTCAGAGCTTCAACGTTTATGAACAGAAGACATTTTAGAGTATGCAAGATATTGTTTCAAACATACATTAACTCTTCATGGGGACTAGTGTTTAAATTTCATTGGGTTTTTTTGTGCCTTCATTTTGCTTTTCTTCATTTTGCTCTTCTTCATTTTGCTCTGGAGCTCCAGTTATTATATTCAAGGCCAAGAAAATCCATATTCCATCCAAGATTTTAGGGGAAAGAATAACTATCTTCAATAGAATTTTGTTTTCCTTCCTTTTTTTTTTTTAGAAGGACTTAACTTCTTGAAATTACCTGTAAATTGTTCTGTTGAAAAATAAAGAACTTGCTTACAAAACACTGAGATCAAATGTACTAGCACTGTGATTCAGTAAAATGTGAACCCATCATCAGCTCTCAGATCACACCTCTGCGTCTCATCCTTCATTTTTCATGGGAAATGACCTAATGCCCATGACAAATCTGTATTTTAAATTAAAACACATTTAAATTAAAATTCTGCTATCCTTGGAGACAGTGAACAACCAGCTGTTGATGGTAATGTAATGGTCTGAACAACTCTTCATTTGAACTTTTTCCATTGTCATAAATACTTTTTTAGGAATACATTAAACGAAGCACCCAGAACAGGATCTCTTCTAAAACTAGCCAATTGTTTTCTGAAGACTTCACGTACAAATGGATGCAAGATTCTATTAAAATAACTTATGAATTGGACATTTTTTATACTGCAAACTTGCTTAAAGCTTAAGATTGTATTTGGATGCCTGGAAATACAAATACTACCTAAAAGAAGCTTTCATGGGGGAGTTCAGTAATTAGTAATTTTGGAAAATCCCACCTAGCAATTGTTTGCTTCTTTATCTGTGCTTAATTGCTTCTAAATACATGTCCCTATGCACTTCATTAGAATTCATGCTTTCAACATGTTCTTATCAAGCTGAAAAAAGAAGTGGAAAATGAAAACAGATATTTAGGGGGCTAGAGAGGATGGAGGCTGATATAAGCATCTATCTTATACTGAAGAGTGCCTGCAGTTACAATAAATCATTTTATACATAAATTACCTAATTAGGCAGAGGCTACTTTAGTAATAGACCAAAATTATCTCTTTATGTCCTTCACAGAGCAATGGACAATCTGTACACATTGGTCCACCTTTTCCTTTTTCTACCACTGTACAGAGCTAGTGCATAGTACACTTACATTGCCTAGCTGGCTCGGGGTTCAGACTCACACAATAGCCCAAATTATGCTGAGTGCATGCACTGTATAAATCTTGGAGCCAGCCAGTTAGATCACCAACCCGTGACACTCAAACAGGAGGGAGAATAATGTGTGAAACGGTCTGGGCTCCCATGATTTCAAAGTCACATAGTGTTATCAGCTCCAGCCCTCTCTTGGACACAATTACAAAGATATAAGATAAAGTCTTATGTCTGTGAGTTGTCAACACATCAAATTTCCTTCTAGCAGGATTCCCTTCTCAGTCCGTCAGGGGACTCGGGGAAGGATTTTTCTTGCCATATGTTTAATATAATTTCCTGACCGATTTCTCATATTCCTCAGGACTCTCAGAAGTGTGATATTACATGGTATAGGAAAACCTCTCCGGTGTCTTGGCTGCTGTGTCTTGCTCACAAAGCTATGCTTATTGCTGGATTTCATCTAGGGAGAAATTTTCTCCCTGATGAGATTGGCAAGGGTCCCAAACAGACTGGTATTATCTCTGTTTTCCTTTGCCTCATACCGCATGACTTATCTAATCAGTTCTCTGCAAAATACTGCAGGGTTCTCTGCAAACTCTTTGGTCTGTCTGGTCTTTCCTATTCCTTATCTTACAGAGTGGAATTGTTCTGACCTAATGAAGGCCCTTTTGACCTTACTTCCTAAATTGTATGAACCCTTTGAAATACCAGTGACATCTTCTCTACAACATGCATTTCAAAGGAACCAGAGACAGAATTAATTCTCTTAACACAGTGGGAAATGGAGCATTCTTCACAAGGACAGAAAAATGATAAAGGAATTCAACTGCAGGTGTCTGAATGGCCTTTTTGGAAGAAGAAGACAGTACACACTCATGGGATTGTTCTCCTTTTCTTCATCCTACAAAACTGTGTCGTTGAACAAAAGAACTGTGTTCTTTTTCTGCATAGCCTGAATCTCTACAGCTGGATTTCTGTGGGTACGAACACCGTGAGCGCTCTCAGTTAGTCCTTTTCCCTTTGGACATTAAGCCTGATCTCACCAAGAAGACTTGTTCCTATTCAAATTCTTGAATATCAGCATTGTTAATTCCATCTGAACAGAAGAAAAACCTCTTTTACTGTGAGGGTGGTCAAACCCTGGAACAGGTTGCCCAGAGAGGTTGTGGAATCTCTGTCCGTGGACACATTCAAAAGCCGACTGACACAGTCCTGGGCAACCGGCTGTAGCTGACCCTGCTTGAGCATTGGACTACATGTTCTCAAGATGTCAATAATTTCCTATTCCAAGCAAGAAAGGTCTAATTTTCTTCTTCAGCAGTCCTTTGTTCTTGTAGTACACAAGAAAACTGTGAGAAGATACCTTCAACTTCTCTGACTGAATATATGTCATTCTTTTACATTTTTTATGGTTGACTATATCATAAGTGATAGAAAGTATTATCTGGCTTGATTTCTTCTCTGTCACTTTCCTCCATCCTTTAAACTGTATCTTGTAATATTTTAAATTTGTAAAAGCTCATCTTTAATTTTTTTGCAACGATGCATATTCAATACTACACTGAATGTTTCCATTTCTGTTCAACTAAATAGTTTTTTGTTCTTTCCCATATTTCTCATCTGCTCACCTTCCCGTTTTATCTGCTTTCAAGCCTGATCTTAAAGTCATAACTTTTTTTGTTCACAAGTTCTTTTTAGTTTTGATTTTAAAATTAAAATATGACAAATTAAATCTCTTTCTTGTCATTTCATCATGTGTGCCAACTACATTTTTCTGCTTTTGCCAAATCGATTATTTCTCTACCTGGTTAAAAGCATGCCTTGAGCAATTTCAGTTTAATAATTAAAAGGTTCAGCTCTTAGTTGTATGTTTACATTCTTTCTTGTACTCACTGTATAAAACTCCATTTTGTGGATAGGACACACCCCCAAATTAAAAAAAAAAATAGACTTTATTAATGTTTTATGAAAATTCCTTCTTTTAAAAAAAAGCTATTTGAAATATTTTATTCAGTACTAATAAGCAACTAAGATTATCTAGAAAGGAGTTGGAACAGGTTGCTGAGGGAGGTTGTGACGTCTCCATCCTTGGAGATATTCCAAAGCCATCTGCACATGGACCTGAGCAATGGGCTCTGGGTGGCCCTGCTTGAGCGGGGCGATTGGACTAGATGACCACTGGATGTCCCTGCCAACCTCCAACATTCTGTGATTCTGAGTTTAAAAGCACACTTGCAAAATAAAGGATAAGGCTTTAAGCTTCTATTTTCACAGTTTTCATTTTTTTAAATGTGATCTTATAAAACACGTTAGAGAAAAGATTATAAGAATTTATTCCTATTACTGAACCAAAAAAACGCCCCAGTAATTCATTAAAATTTTGGGATTTTGCTTCCTTTTGCTTTTGATTGCACATATATCTTGTATATGTCAGATCACCACGTTACTTTTTAAAAACCCCACTATTCAATAGGCTAAGATTTTGGTTTTTTCCCAAAGGTAACTAAACATCAAGGCCCACTGATTTTACTGGGTTTTTTTCTTCTTGATATAGACTAAAACCATAGCTACTCTGTATTTTCTTGACAGTCTACGGGGCTTTATGTTACTGTGCCATTTTATTTTAATTCAAGTAAAAACCCATCTAACTGGTTTTTTTAGAGTTATTATATTACATAATAGTATATTATCTCCTAAATTATTTAACATCTCATCCAATTTCTGAACTACTCCTTTTTCACTGCTGCTTGTCAGCACTTGAAATGCCTTCAAATCAAGGCATGCTAAACCCTCCCTTTTGCTACTGAGGTTAAAACTTCAGAAAAATCAGGAGGTAGTCTTCCTCTGCCTCCTTCCCCTGTAGGCCACCTCAACCCAAAGCATTAATGTGGTCTGTCTCCTATTACATCCCCAATTTTAGCCTGAAACAATTATTCTGAGATGATTTCAAAGTCTTGATAAAATGGAAGTATTCCTAAAAGTGTCATCACTGAATCTGAGTAAAACGTGTAATCACAGCTCCCAACACAGTGTGTTTTTCTTGGCTGTGGAGAATGCCACTGCTGTCCTTCATTCCTATTCTCCTTTGGAAGAAATGGAAGCAGGACTGATTCCCTTTTGCTCTAGGCTAGTCATCTGCCCACAATATCTATATATGGCCATTTTTTTCTGTCACATTGCCTTCCTAGTCAACCATTTGTTTCTAATGATTTTTAAAAGGTTTTGTATATTCTGACAGAGTGCATCTTAAATATGAAATTAATATAAAAAGGAAAGTGAGGTGGATGAAAGAAGCAAACTAATAAATTCGAGTCATAAATTCATTGCACAGAGAAACTGAATGGTTTATTAAAATGGCAAGAAATGCCCTTGAGCTCACATTTTAAAGTCTCTGCTATGGCTACAAGCAGCTTTATACTGGTAAAACTATTTCAGGTATGTTGTTAGACAAGTGTGAACCTTAGTGTAGATTCAGTCATTTTTGGATAGAAATGTTTACATCTGTAGAGTATAAAAAATGTATTTACGTTTTACATGGGTAGCTCCTCTCAGTTATGAATAGATATACTAGTATTTGTATACTAATGGCATATAATGCTTTAACTATGCCAGGCTAGTTAAAACACTATTTTTCTGTGACTAGAAAAGTTCTGGTTGAGTATAATTTTTTCCAAGCCTGTGTTGTTCTTTTGTATCTAAAATAATAACAATTAACTTTGAAATTACTTTGTTTAAAAAATATTTGCATCATTATAAATGATAATTATTTAAGAGAGTTGAGATTTCTTCTTCTTCCCACCCCCTTGCTTCCATCCCCTCATCATGCTTGAGCAATAATTTGGCTAAATATTAGAACAATGACATTTTCTTTTCATTTCCTGAGAAAGGTAATTATTTGGTGACAATCCCTTATAAATTTTGCATATAGCTGAGAACCTTAATTTCATAGGCTAAATCTGAGTGCAGCTACTTTATGGATAATTCATAATGGATTTAACCACGCAGAACTCTGTACTGTTAAATAGTTTCAGCCAGATTGCCAATTGGCTGCGGTTGACGCTGTAAGGGACCTCTGATGCACTTAATATGTTGCCTGAAACATAATTCAGTTTTGATGAATTGAAAGGAAACTTTAATAGTTTTCTCAGTATACAACCTTGAGATGAAAGCCATTATATTTACCAGATCATGAATGAAGTTTCTTTGTCAAAAAGGCCATTACATTATCATAACAAAAAAAGAGGAGGGAGGGAAAGAAGAGAGAAAGAAGTGAGGAAACTCCTGATTGTCAGGAATTCATGATGCCTGCTGCTGCCACTGAGTTCAGCAGAACCTGCACTTGCTTTACACTTCCAAAAAATCAGGCCATTCGGCCATTAAAAGCCAAAACACACCAGGCATTGAAAATGCATTTACTTTGCAATTTTACCTATACTAATCAAAATGACCTTTCAAAGCAGTGCTGCAGGGTCAGGCTTATTGCTTTTGCAGGCTTGAGTAAAATTTTCCTATTTAACAGGACAATTTGCTGAAAAATGCTGTTCTCAGAATTATGTCAATTCACCCTCCTATGTAGAGTACACAGGGCTTGATTGGAGGCAATATCTGAGGACAGCAGCTCATCACCCATTACATTTATTGAAGCAAACCTCCTAGAACCTGTTCATTCATTGCTTTCTTCTAAAAGGTATTTGGGGCAAAAAAATAAGAACTCACATTTTATACATTAAATAAATGTTTTAAGAAATAAAAAAAAAAAAAAGTTCTGGTGGCTTAATGCCTGAGGGTAAAGGAAAGTGTGGTAATTTTCTCTGCTTTGCCTTACTAGAGGCCATTTTCTCTTTAAGGCCTTCTGCCTCTTAGAATTTTAATGAAGAAAGCAAGTTGAAATGCATGGTATATGAAACCCAAGAATCTGTATGGCATTAAGGCAACACCACTATGAAGAAATCATGTAGGCGGAGGCAATTCCATCTCATTCTCTTTTGCATTAGAAATCACATTATTTGCACATATCTCCAGAAACCCAGAGTGCTGACCAACAGGTTACAATTCAAACAGTAAATAAAGGATCCTGACATAAAAAATAGATATGGGAAATGGGAAACCACAGAAGAAACCATAAATGGATTATTTCTGATATCTGAAACATATGAACACCATCCTCTAAATGTAAATATTAATTTTTTATCTTCCTCAGTATAACCCTGCTTCTTTAAAATACTTTTAAATATTTCCTGAACTTCAAGTGGGACTTTCACTTTCCAAGGAGCAACTATTTAAAAAACCAAGGTGTCGTGGTTTAACCCCAGCCAGCAACTAAGCACCACGCAGCCGCTCACTCACTCCCCCCCACCCAGTGGGATGGGGGAGAAAATCGGGAAAAGAAGTAAAACTCCTGGGTTGAGATAAGAACGGTTTAATAGAACAGAAAAGAAGAAACTAATAATGATAATGATAACACTAATAAAATGACAACAGTAGTAATAAAAGGGTTGGAATGTACAAATGATGCGCAGGGCAATTGCTCACCACCCGCCGACCGACACCCAGCCAGTCCCCGAGCGGCGATTCCCTGCCCCCCCTTCCCAGTTCCTAAACTAGATGGGACGTCCCATGGTATGGAATACACCGTTGGCCAGTTTGGGTCAGGTGCCCTGGCTGGGCATGAGAAGCTGAAAAATCCTTGACTATAGTCTAAACCCTACTGAGCAACAACTGAAAACATCCGTGTTATCAACATTCTTCGAATACCAAACTCAAAACACAGCACTGTACCAGCTACTAGGAAGACAATTAACTCTATCCCAGCTGAAACCAGGACACAAGGTTAGCTACAGAACAGAGTAGTTCAGCCTTTCTGATTCCTAACATGAATATTACAATAGGTTGAAATGAAAGGATACTAGGAAACGTGAATAAAATTCATGTGCTTCCTGGTCCTAGATATAATTTAAATTTGTATAACAACATTCACAACTTCAGATCTTGTAGGTGAAGAAATAGAGGCAACAAATCAAATATTTTTTCATGCACAAAAGGCAGAGTTACAATTTTGTGCAAGCTAGACTTTGTATGTCTGTCTCGGAGTGGACCATCATATGTGATTAAGAGAAACATCCATGAGGAGTAATGGTGCAAGATTTTGGTACAATTTACCTTCTGGTTGTGGGGACAAGGAGGGATGATGACCAAAACTGACGTCTTAGAATACACTTTAGCCCAAGGCTTGAATGCAATATTTTATAGTACCCAGTTCAGCTGTGGATTTGGGGGTTTCACTGGAGGCTGGTGGATAGGACAGCTTTTCTGATCCCGAGGGGCAACTGGACCTATAGCATGGGCACACACCAGCGCGACGTGGCTGAAATGCTCTTCTGTCCATGAACTTCTTCCCAGCAGCCTTGACCTAGAGCCGAGCAATGTCTCGGAGGGTGTCACAATTTGTGCTCAGGCAGAGAGAAGCAGATTGGGAAAACTTGGCGCCTGCTCATCATTTTGCACGTCACGCAACTGGTATGTCTACAGGGCTGGACTCCGTTCTCCCAACACAGGCTACTGCTCACGGACTTGCACAGAAATCTTTTTTCCAACTGACTTGTTTACTGGAAACCCCATTTATGCAGATTATTGTCAGTCTGATCTGACGTGTAACATTGGAAACACAGCCATGCAGGTGTTAACAGTGGCATCAGGCAACTAGTCCTCTACTTTAGAACACTTTAAAGATGAAAAGCAGAACATGTGTGCTAAAAAAGTACTTATAATTACCATTTTTTAATACTACAGCAGCAGGTAGATGTCCTGCTTGGTCTATCATGCTGGGTGCTGAGAGAATATTTGATGATATATCCTTTTCCGCAGGTTTTATAAAACAGTTTCCATGAACTGAAGGATTTGTTTGATTTTGTTAGCTGTAATCCTTCCAGAAGAAAGCAAAGCCTTGCCTTTCATTTTACCATGAGATGATTCTACACCACTATTGCCTTATTTGTATGAGAACTGATAGTGATCTTTCTGCATGGAAAAAGAAGTCCTGGAGAGAACGGTTATCATTTGCTTTCTGTGTGAGAGAGACAGGGGAAAAATATAGCTCAATCTGTCACCAAGAACATGTAGATTAGATATTAGGAAAAGGTTTGTACCTATAAAGTTGGTGAAATGTTACAAAGGTCTTCTGGATAGGCTATGGGATCTCCTGGATGTTTGATCTCCAGACCAGTTTAACTAAACTTTTGCCATAGGTAGCTTAATTGTAGGCATTCCTGCTCTGTGTAGGGACACAGGAAGGGAAGTCGGTTAGGTGACATCTATGTCTCTGTGATTCTCTGCTCCTATTTTCTAAAAAAAAAAAAAAAAAAAAAAAAGAAGGAAATAAGGTGAAAAAAAAGTGCTGCAATGCAAGAAAGAAATAAAGCCAATACCAATACACAAAAGATATCTGTGAGGTAAATGATTAATATAGCCATTTAATTAAACTACATCTCTACTGTAGCAAGCTTTCATTCAAGCTGAATGATGGGTTAAAACAGCCCCAGAGGAAGAGGGTAGATAGTATTTTCATAATTTCCATACACTTTTCCTTACCATTTTGGAACTATATGTTTGCAGTGAAGAAATCCCAAGTTGATGGGCTTTTGTCTTTCAGGCACAAATTGCAGCAAAATGTTAGAAGAACAGTGATGAAAGAAAAAAATCAACTAAAGAGAAATAATCTATTAAAATATATCTTAGATATTTGGGGGATTCTGAGAGGTTTGTATTTCTTTTAATGTGTTCTCGAGAAATAAACACTGTGGCTAAATCAGTGAACTTAAAGCTAAATGAAATAATATCCTTAAAAATTATTTTGAGGATTTCCAATACTTTTTTTTTTTTTTAACATATCTTCCTTGGAAACAAACTTATAATTCCTGGGTTCTGGGAAAAATCAGATGTAGATTTACTATATCATCTTCTTAGGACAGCTACTTGAATTAGTCCAACAAAAATCACTCTGTTCTGGAGACAAAGTAGTGACATAAAACTATTTACACAACAATATCAGAGTTTATACAAAAGAAAAGCATACACTAAATATTTTATTTGCAGTGATGCCTATGATTCCCAAGCGGTACAGAAACTTATTGTAGGAAAAAAAAAGAGATATCTGTCTTTATGTTCTTGGGTTTTTACCCCTTCATTTATCTTGTTGCCTTTGGAAATCCAATTTGTAACGCTTTGAAAATTGTCCATATTTTCTCTGAGGATCATAGTTTCCTGCAGCAATTCTAAACAGCATACAGAGTTATTTTTTTGTCAGACTTGATGAATGTAGGTTGAATTTTGTAGCAAGTGGTTTCATAAGATCAGCTTCATGAACAATATCCTAGCAGTGCAGATGACATCCCAAAGTGATAATCTGAGTTGAGACCCCCCCTCCCCAATTTAACCAATTAGATTTTAATATATTCTAAATCAACTTTCCATAGAATTTCTAGGAACTTTGATTTGGAAGAAATAAAATGTGAAGATGGTACTTCTTTGGTTGTAAGGTAAATAAAAAGGCCCAGGAAGGAGGACATGGGTCTTGTGAGAGAGACAGTGTTATTCTCTCACCTAATTTTAGCTACTTATTATAACTGCCCCATTCCCTGCAAGGAGTACTGTACCTCTCATGGGCACTTCTCCCCATATACAGATCCCTCAGGCAGGCACATTGCATCCCAGGAGAGACAGGGAGCTCTCTCCTCTTCAAATACCAGGAGTCACAGTGATGCTCTTGAACTAGATGCCCAACTTTAAGGTGGTTAAAGTAAAATGATACACATTCACTCCCCAGTGACCTTAGTCCAGCACTAAGTAACTTCTTATCACAGTTCCACAAAGCTTTATCCTGACAGAAACTGTTTTATAAACAGTACAATGATAACTTAAAGGAAGCGCCATGCTTAATATAAGTAACCTGCTGTAACCTGGTTTTGCAAACTTGAACAAAGGTACAGAAGCATGACAGCTTTTTTTTTGTAAAGCAATAAAGAAAAGCTTTGCTTATCAAAGGTCACGGTAAACTAACTTTAGGAGAGATGGATTTTGGTATTCTCTGTACAAGATGAAGGTTCAAGAAAAAACAGAATATTATTAAATTATATATATTCAACAGTATGGGAATCTATTTAGGCTGCTGGTTCTGGTCAGGAATTATGAGTTTTGGAAAGCACGTTTGGCTTCACATTTAAAAATTTTATAATTAAGCACAGGAAAATATGAGAATTAAGGTCTGAGTGTGAGGTGAAGAGTTGTCACAGGTAGAAAATCATGTATGAGAAATGAATGGAGCTGGAGTGAATGGAAGAGGGAGGCTCAAATGCTCGTGGATTCTGAAGGGTTAAATAAGAAAAAGCAGGGGAGAGGATAGCAAAGCTCAGAGAGAGGAGAACTAAGAATGACTGCAGGTGGAGGAAGCGAAAAGTCAGGGAGATGATAACACATGCAAGAAAGGGTAGAGAAGGTGAGAAAAATAAACAAATCTTTATTAGATGTGTAAGGTACTTGAGGAAGGCAGGTGTGCAAAAATAAGAGAATAGGAGTAGCAAAAACATAAAAGGCAGGAGAAGTGGCTTCTTTGTTTTCCTGCAACAGCAGTGGACTAGACTTGGTGGTCTGTCCCATCTCTTTGGCTCTGCTACTCAAGTAAAACCAAGAAACGGGCAAATGCCTTTTTCCCAGATGCCATGGGCCAAAGTAGCAAAGCTCAGCTCCCTTGGCTCCTCTGGAGTAAGCACCAAAACTCCTGCCTTCAGGAAACTGAGATTCCTTCCTTTTCTTTCTGTTTTACCTGTCTACAGTTTATTTTTCATGCTTTGTCTGTTCATCACTGTGCCCAGAACACCCTGGTGGTTTATAACGGCTGGCTGGGTGGGTTAGAGCTCGGGAAGCCAGGTTTTCAACACAGCCTCTTGTATAGGGGACCACAATTTGTCCATCACCTGAGGCCTAATTTTCAAAACTGCTTTGTAAATAAATTAGAACATAAAATAAATAATCCTGAACCCATATTTTATTGTTATTGCTAGCTTTTATTGTTTTGGGCAAAGCAGACCTAATAATTAGCGTGACAGAAGGTAGAATCAGAAAGGAAGCTTTTCTTTATGAGCATAGGAGAAATAGTCCTCCGAAGAGAAATTGGACTCAGAACATAAGCAAAGTAATTAATTTTAAATTAGAATAAATAACTGTTTTACCTAAGAAAGGGGGATATAAAGCATAAACATTTCATAGCTTTTTCTGCTAGCAAATCTTTCTTGAGGGATTCTCAGTACAGATTGTGTATAATCAAGAATGTTTTATGTAGTGTAATGAGAGCTCAGAAGACAACTGATGAGGATGTTTTTTGGTGGTAGTTTTGACTCAGATATGTTATAATATTTTTTAATATAAGTAACTATGCAGCAAGAATTATACACAATTGTTTCACTTATGTTGTATGCAAAAACTTTGAAAACATTTTCCCTTAAGTCCCTGAAGTCTAAACAAAGGGTTAAACTCACTATAACAGAAACATGTTCTTCCTAACTTTTTTTGTTGTTTAAAATTCCCCATAAAGAATCTAATACAGAATTCTTACAAACAAATTTTCCTCTTCCATTCATTTCTTCATTTCTTGTTCTTGCTATTGCAAAAAGAAAAAGAAAAAAACAGCAGTAGGTGAGAATAAGAAGTAAAAAGTATACATTCTTCAGTTTGCACATATAACATTGGATTTATTTATCATGATGTGAGGCGTGTAAAATTGAAATACCCAGCCTACTCTAGTTGTCTGCCTGCCCTTTTGTAATCAAGGAAGCATGAGACAGCAGCACTTCTGGAGGGCAGTTTATACCTCCTAAGATATATGTCTTGGATGAGTTGAAATAACAGAATAGAATAGAATAGAATAGAATAGAATAGAATAGAATAGAATAGAATAGAATAGAATAGAATTTCAGTTGGAAGGGACCTACAATCATCATCTAGTCCAAGTGCCTGACCACCTCAGGGCTGACCAAATAAAAATTCTGGAGAGTCTTTTTCTTACCTATGGCTGTAGAGGGAAGCTAGTTAACAAGCTAGATCAAATTGCTACATAATGTTTATCCCACACCTTAGTGAGGAAATTCTTTCTGGGGGTGGGAATCACTAAAACATTTACAACTAGCTCTAATAAAGCAAGTGAACGGGTTTTGCTACTTCTTTTTTTGTTTGTTTGTTTGGAGTTTTTTAATATCTACATTCTTTCTAAGAGATATCACTCCCAAGTATTATAAGTCTTCTTAGCAACCTATGGGACATTATGCAAATAGCAAGCTCAGGCATAGAACAGCAGCATTGCCAGCAATAATGAGGACTGTGACAAACAGCAATGAATTACTGGAAAGATGGAGAGTGTACTGGATTAACACTCCCTATCGTGCCCCCCCCGGCAAGCTCATCTGTGTGACAGTCACTTGCATCAAAGCTATTTCAGAGCCTGGACTTTCCCAGTATTAAAGGATTGCTTTCCCATTAGGATCCAGATATGCTTAGTAGAACAGTTTCTTCATTGTGTCAAAACAGATTCTATCAATATTAAAAGGGCAAGTTTTTAAAGTTCTAAGGGTTTGCGAAGTGTTTTATAGTCAGGGCAGGTATCACAGTAGCTCACAACAATGCAGCAAAGGATCTCATTTCAAAGCCATCTTTTATGGGCTCCCCTTTTTAGGATTACAGTGCAAGAGCAACTACTGACATTACGCAGCTTGTCTGTCTTTGGGAGATAAAAGCAGATTTTTTGCATCTGCTAGTGATGAGCCTGCATCAGAATTTTCCTTATTCCTATTGCTCATTAGCTTGTACAGTGCTGCTCTCAGCAGGAAAAGATCAGCGTTTTTACTATTTCAGATAGGTACTACTAAAATTACGCAGTACTGCTTGCTCATGACAGTCACTGGTTCCCACCTCTTCTCCTACGTATGTGCAAAGTGCTAGTTTTGAAGTACAAAATGTACGGTCCATGTTGATGCTTTGATGCTATGTATGCTCATGCATATATAACAATCAATAAGCATGGCTCGAGTCCTGATTCTTCACAGTTTGATGAACATATGACTAGCACAGATAGGAAAAATATTTTAAATCTTTCTGGTTACTCATGCCCAAGAAAATTGGACTCAGGACTGAAGAGATTCAGGAAAACAATATTAGATGTACAAGGGAACAGAGAGATTATTGCAGTTGAGGATACTAGGAGAGATTGGCTTACTCAGCCTAGCAAAAGGAAAACCAAGTGCGGAAACAGACACAAAATGCATATGTTCATGTAGAAATGCCTGGGAGGGAGAAGAATCATTTAAGTTCTCATACAAATATGAAAACAAATGTGTATTGAGGCTGCATGGCATGGTTTTGGTAGTGAGAGTTCTACAGGGGTGGCTTCTGTGAGAAGCTGCTGGAACCTTCCCCCACGTCCGACAGAGCCAACGCCAGCCGGCTCCAAGACGGACCCGCCGCTGGCCAAGGCTGAGCCCAGTAGTGATAGTGGTAGAGCCTCTGGGAGAATGGATTTCAGAAGGGAAAAAAAAAAGTTGCTGTGGCACAGAAACTGCAGCCAGAGAGAAGAGTGAGAAGATGTGAGAGCACCAGCCCTGCAGACCCCCAGGTCAGTGCAGAAGGAGGAGAGGAGATGCTCCAGGCACCGGAGCAGAGATTCCCCTGCAGCCCGTGGTGATGAAGACCCTGGTGAGGCAGGCTCTCCCCCTGCAGCCCAGGGAGGTCCACGGTGGAGCAGATCTCCACCTGCAGCCCGGGGAGGACCCCATGCCGGAGCAGGGGGATGCCCCAAGGAGGCTGTGACCCCGTGGGAAGCCCACGCTGGAGCAGGCTCCTGGCAGGACCTGCGGATCTGTGGAGAGAGGAGCCCACGGAGCAGGTTTTCTGGCAGGACTTGTGACCCCGTGGGGGACCCACGCTGGAGCAGTCTGTGCCTGAAGGACTGCAGCCTGTGGAAGGGACCCATGCTGGAGCAGTTCATGAAGAACTGCAGCCCATGGGAAGGACCCACGTTGGAGAAGTTCGTGGAGGACTGTCTCCTGTGGGAGGGACCCCAAGCCAGAGCAGGGGAAGAGTGTGATGAGTCCTGCCCTGAGGAGGATGAAGCAGCAGAAAATAACATGTGATGAACTGACCCCAACCCCCATTCCCCGTCCCCCTGCACTGCCGGGGTGGAGGAGGGAGAGAAATCAGGAGTGGAGCTGAGCCAGAAAGGAGGGAGGGGTGGGGGGGAAGGTGGTTTTAAGATTTGGTTTTACCTCTCATTATCCTACTCTGATTTGATTGGCAATAAATTAAACTTATTTCCCCAAGTCAAGTCTGTTTTGCCCATGACAGTAATTGGTGAGTGATCTCTCCTGTCCTTATCTCGACCCACGAGCCCTTTGTTATATTTTCTCTCCCCTGTCCAGCTGAGGGGAGGAGTGATAGAATGGCTTTGGTGGGCACCTGGCCTCCAGCCAGGGTCAACCCACCACAAAATGGTAATAAACTGACATCAAATATGTATAAACTGGAAATTAGAAAAAGCATTCCACAGTTAGAAATAAAGTTGGAAAAGAGGAGGGGAAGAGAATGAGGAAGCAGCAGAGGAGGATACAGATTGACATAAGGCAAACAACTACAAATGATTTTCTTTTCTTGCCTCAAAACATCATGTCAATTCTGAAATAGCTTTGACCTGGAAAAAAATCGAACAGTTCCAGAGATAGAGCATAGATGACATTGAGCCAAGGAAGAAATTATTGCTTGTGACCTAAAAAGAACTAAGTAATGTTATGTTAATTTCTGGCCTCAAGAAATATGCGTTCAAAGAATAAGAGCAGTTCACATTAATAAGGAGAATGATTTATGTATGTATCAGCCAAAGAACCTTACTCTATTGTTTTACTAAATTGTTGTATATGGATTCCTACTGATGCTCTGCCCATCTGGGGGACATGGGGTTATGACGAAGATGAAGAGGCATCTCATCCATCAGCTGGGAATCCATGGATCAAAGCATGGTGTCAGCAGAAGCATGCATTTATTCTTCTAAAATAATGAATAATCTTTTTTTTTTTGAGGTGCTTTAAAAAGGAAACTTGGCAAATTGTAGCACAGAAGATATTATCAAGTGAGTAGGACTTACATCGCTCACTGTTCTATGAGAACTAAAGTGGTACAAACACTGAAACATTTTCCTGTGATAAGAGCAAGGCCCCAGAAAAAGTCTCCACCATCCCTATCTCCACCTTTCCACCTCTGCTCCTTTCCTTTGCTAATCAGTCCACTGAGCAAATTGCACCCCAAGAGTAATGCCATAGTGCTTGAGCTGCTCAGTGTTTTCCTCCAAATTAAACAAACAGTCTAAAGTTTAAGCCCCACATGCTTGTTTTTCTTTTTAATTCCAAGTTAGTTAAGTGTATTATACAGTCTAAGGCAAGGTGACTCTATCAGGATTTCCCACACGGCTCTTTGTTTTTATAGCAGGATCATTTAAAAAACAAAACACATAATACATTACTGCTGACTGCTTAATGGAGAAAGAGGTGTTTGTTGTTTTGTTTAAAGAAAAAAAAAACACAAAAAAACCTAAAAAATCCAGTGAAAAGGATCTTTGTTTGTCAGATCAGATGGGTAGTGTTACATTAATGAAGATTCTATTATGACTGCATTAATTATGAGAATACTCATGCATATTATTAAAATACAGATGAGAATTTGGAGAACAGTCAACAAATCACATTTAATGACTGTTTTAAAGTTTCTCTCCTACACATCCAAGCTAATTAAAGCCTACAAATATAAGAGCAGAATAGTGATAATATTAGTTTAGGACTCTGCTGGTGAGATTAAAGGGTCTATCAGGTGTTGTCTAACTTTCAGATATTAAGCTAGAGACAGCCTTTCAAAGAAATGCTGGTGATAAGCCTTCAAGTGAGTGAGACAATGCTGGAATAAAGATCAATGTGCCCCAAAGGACCATGACAGTATATGATGGCTGGAAGCCTAAAAGATAATGAAGGATAAACTCTCAACAGAAGGACTGTCAAAGAAAGTAAAAGGTATAAAGAAAAAGCTGAGGCAAGAATGGAGCGTATTCTGCAATAATAGTTGAGAGAAAGGAAGATTGCAAGAATGAGGCTGTGAAATCAGGCCTGATCTTCTGACTTCTAAAAATGTGTCTCCTAGAACCAGCCTTTGAAAACAAAGAGCTTTGTTTCTGGTTTCCAGTGGATTATGGAAAGTCACTAAAAGTAACTTTAACCCTTCATAACTTATCTCATAGTTAGATTGGAGGTTGTTATTTAACTGCCACATGCATCACAGTATATTCCCTTCTGAATTTAGAAGATCATGACTGTCTCAGGACTTTTGGGTTATGTGCCACATGCTGCATTTAGGTGGGTGTTAGCTGTGATCCACCTTGTTCCTGGTTCTCACTCACTGAATAGCTAAACTCCCTACAGCCAAACTAAGCAACAAACAAGACCTAAACAGTAGTTTTTCTAGTATATATTTTCATAGAAAGAAGAGCTCAAAAGCCTTGAGGGGAGATATAAATGATCTCTTTTTTCTGTCTAGAATGCTTGTAGTCATTATTTTTGCCACTACATCCTTTACATCATAAGTACGTACAAAAAAAAAGGAAAAAAATGTAATAACTACACCTCAATCATACATTCCAACAGCTCAAAAGACAAAGGACTCTAATCTGGGCTTTGTAGCACTACTGAATTCTCTTAGAAAATTCCCCAAGGTGGATGACATAACTAGCCCATAAATTCAGAATTTTTGGCATATGCAAAATACATTCATGCCAAGATTTTCAGAAGCATACAAATGCCACCACAGATACCACCATATGTCTAATGGGCTTTTAAAAACCAGCCTAAACAGCTAATTTTTTGCATTACCTTTTACTTCTGAATTGTATCTGAAGTATACACTAAATATTCTATTAAACATAAGCAAGAATTACAGATTTAGCTGGCATAAATCACTTCTTTAAAAAATGCAAAGAACCAATCAGTCTGCACTACACAAACTTTGCCATTCTCTGCTTTCTCTACCAAACCAGACCAAATAGTTTTTTTTAAGAAAGATGACTCTCACCCTCAAGAATCTCAAATAAGCATCTGGCAATCAGCAACCAGTAAACTAGAAAGTTATTGTATGGCAGCAAAGTTAATTCAAAGGTCTCTGCTGGGAAAAATATCCCTTTCATCACTTCTATGCCCTGTAATTGATTTTAATTATCAGTTCGGTCGAAAATATATTGGTAGGAGGGTCAGAGCTTGCAAAGAGATACCCCACTGCTTGCAAGCTAATGGGACACAGCTGCAAAGGAAATAAAGCAGTGTAATTAAACTTCTGTCTCCTTGATTCCTTTCTTCCGAGTGTCATAGACGTTATTTTTGTATTGGTGGAGAACAAAATAATTAAATAATGATTTTTAGCCCTAAGAAGTACAGATTTAGAGATCCTTCTCATCCCCATCTCCAATACAAGTACTATGCCAATCCCACTTCACGGGGGTCTCATGGTCTAATAGATCAGCCCCATTTGGGTCAGTGACAAAAGACTGGAGCTGGAGGCGAGAAGAGAAACCAACCAGCTCTAGGCTTAGTATTTACAGGACTTGCCCTCCAGCCCTTTCACCAGCTTTGTTGCCCTCCTCTGGACTCATTCAAGGACCGTCGCATCCTTCTTAAATTGTGGGGCCCAGAACTGCACGCAGTACTCGGGGTGAGACCGCACCAGCACTGAACACAGCGGGATAATCCCCTCTTTTGACCGGCTGGTGATGCTGTGTTTGATCACCCCAGGATGCAGTTTGCCCTCTTGGCTGCCAGGGCACACTGCTGACTCACATCGACCCTGCTAACTCACATCGACCCTGCTGCCAAGTCATTTTCTAACACAGTAGTTAGTGATGCAACTTTGCAAGAGGAAACCAGGATCTTGCTGTATTGCACAGCACGAAGAAGTTCACAGAGTCCACCTAAAAAGAAGGCCAAGTAGAAGTATTGGCCATGCACACCATTTAATTTTTATCCAGTTCCTAAGTTCTTACTCTCCCAGTCAAGGCCCAGTCACACCATGGGGGACAGCACATGCCAACGACAGTTTGCTTGAAGGCAGAGCAAATGTGCATGCACTGACCTAGCGGCAGCAAAAGTCCCTGACTTATTTACTGGTAGAGATGTCGATGTGTAGCCTGGACCATTCCCAAATACACTCCTTTCAGACATACAGGCAGCACTGACCGTCCTGACCTGCCACAGTGGTTTGGCTTCTTCTAGGTAGCCTGGATCAGGAGTCCTGGGATGTGACGGCTACCTCTGTAGAGTCAGTAAATATAGGGGGTTTTCCTTCCTTAGTAGGGATTCAAATAAGAATTTTTTCAGATTCGGTGATGCTGAACCTAGAAGCTTTCTCAACCCAAACTTGACACTATCCATCTCTTTAAGCATCACAATTGTTTTATGGAAAATGCAATTAAGGACTTGCAGTGATGAGCAGAGACAGCTTTGGGACAGGCTAGCAAGGTTATTTCTTCCTCCCATGCAAACCAAGTCATCCGGAAAGACATCTGAGCTCCTGGCAAATCATATCCTGAACCATCACCATTTCCACAGGGCATTTTAACTGAATTGGTGACTCTTCAGTTTAGATATTTCTGCAAATGCTTAAGGTCCAATACCAAGATATTGCTGCCAATAACATTGGTTTCCTCCATCATACAGCATGGTAAAGTGTAAAGACAAGCTATATACAGTGTCAACAAAAGACCTTCTCTACCATTCAGCAAAGAACGTCTATTGTTTGTTTGGTGTATTTAGCTCTCCTATGTCTTACTTTACATCTATTATCACTCCTACAGCCAGTTTCTACAACACGTCATGGCTTTTCTCTCCAAGTCTCTCTGGTTTGAGAATATTTCTCCCTACTTTATTTCATGTGAAGTTTTTAAGTTCTCCTGGTGATGTGAAGAATATCTTGCTAACTCTTTTGTTTCAGACATAAACTAACTTTTTAGCTGCAACTTTTTTTTTTCTGAGAAGAAGAGAAGAGAAGAGAAGAGAAGAGAAGAGAAGAGAAGAGAAGAGAAGAGAAGAGAAGAGAAGAGAAGAGAAGAGAAGAAGAGAGAAAACACTTTTCTATACCCTTCACTTTTTAATGATGCCGGGAACTTAGAAATCAAGACAATTTATATGTTTCTATTTTAAATGAAAAAAATAGATTAAATTGGCAGGACAGTTGTTAAACCTCATCTTACTAGTGCTGGTGCATTGAAATCTACTGTTATATTTTATTAAAACTTCTTGTTGTTGTTAAAAATAGAGACAAAAGACCTTTTAATTTTTAATGCAGAAATTAGAATGTTTAAATGATGCATGGCATATTTCAGCTTAGTCTGTGGTAAGGGATCATCTAAGTACGTTCAATTTTTCTTTCATGTGGTATAGGAAAATGGTAAGCAGTTACAACACTTCTATTCCAAGAATCTATGCTTTGCATATTAATCGGTTATCCAATATAGATAAGGGGCAGGGAAAAAGAGCAATCTATCCCACACAGAAAAAATACCTGAAGATGAGAGCATCTTTCTATACAAACTAAGATCATTAAAAAAGTTTATCTTCTTTTATGGTGGATTACTTAGTTATGTACAGAGACAGCCATATTCATTGTCACAATAGCACAGAAGCGTAACTTCTGAGTATGTACAGCAATGATATGTAAGGTGATATGCTATGGATGGGAAGGATGAGAAAAAGATACAAAAAACTTGTACAAATAAACAGACTGGAGAATCAGCTCTTCCTCTTCAGCCTCTGAAAGTCAAATGCACAAAAACATCAAACAGTAGGAGGCATTGTAACATAGATTTTGTTTTCTTTTATTCCTACCCTTTGCATGTAAAAAAGAACCACACTTTAAGAATCATAAAGGTTAACGTAAAAGGTGATACAGAAGTTTTCAAGAATGACAGCAATTTAGACCTCTGATCTGATAGATGCAGAACAACAGAGGACAGAAAGAAGATTTGGAAGGGGTCAAGCAGTTAACTCTGTCTCTGTGCAGAAGGTATGAGTGAGAACATGTTTGTGAAACAAGAGAAGTAGAAGCAATAATCTCAGATTTTTGCTGACATCCTACAAACTTCAGGTTTGAATGTGTCACTATAAGTGGTATATCAAATACAAGACTATTTTGCAATGGTTTATTGGTGGATGAAGGCAGAACTAACATGATTGAGCAAGGCAGGTTCTAGATCAAAGAGTTAAGACATTTCCCAAAACAAAGCAAGTAATTCCTGACATTCTCCTCCTCCTCTACTAAGTAGAACTTGCTGTTGTATTCCAGGGACAAATGCAGAAAATGCAAACTACCTTGCAAGTACAAGAACAGGTCCCATCTGTGTCCTGCCATGGACATGGTGAAATTCATCAGGACACGATTGGCTAACTATCTGAGAAACTCATTTTGAGGAAAAAGTGAAGGAAAAGAAATTATTTTTTCTTTCCATCTCAGTTTTTTTAAATTACAGTTTAATTACAGTTTGCCTCAGCAGGGATAGTTTGAGAAATGAAAGCAAAACTAATGGGCAGTAATGATCTCTGTTTGTACTAAAGCAGCCCTAAAATATTTAGATACAAGTGGGTTAAAAAGCATATCCCAAATCATGACTGTAATTTTACATCCTGATCGCAGGTTTTGCAGAGAATACAGATTCACCTTAACATTCCAAGGTGCAGTCAACTGCATGCTAAATGCTTATTTTTCAAAATGTCTAAGTAAGAAATTATGGGGCAATGAATAAGAAAATAAAGCTGTGTTTTGTAATGAGAAAAAGCTACATCACCCCAAATGGGGTTCATAACATCCCTACATCTGCAAGCTGTTTTTGTGTTATCTGTACTATAGTTGTGACACGCAAAAATGCTATAGGGACCCCTGCAAATATAAAAAGTAGAGATACCTGTCAAACTTCAGCCTGTATATTTCTGTTGAATTGAGATCACAAATTTTTTTGGATTGTTGGAGTAAGGAAGGGCTTTGGTTACCTTCAGCATGGGGCAGATGAGCAGCCTGGAAAGAGGGAACAGCTTTTGTTTTGAATATCTCTTGGTTTTTTCAGCAAATTGTCTTTTTTCCACCCCAGTCTGTAAGGTCTCTTTTGGCCACAAAATGCTGCGTAAGTGGGTAGGAATGGAAAATTCTCACTAGACCATAAGGAGCACTCATTAGAAAAACCCGCATTTTCTTGCAGAAGAGAAGCTCCTACAGTGTAACCTTTATTTAACCCCCTACTTACCCACACACACTAAAGATGCATAAGATTCAATTACATTTTTGCCTCCAGTTATGTCAAGTTTAAAAAGGAAAATGAGATCTTAACAAGACTGGTTTTAAAATAGCTGCGAGTCATAACTTTTAAATGTTGGAACTTGCTGCGCAATGTTCCAGACATCTTAAGTGAATAGTCCAAATGACTCAATACTAGGAACATTTCCAATATAAACCTTCAATGCATTCTAGGTGAGATGATTTGCAATTAAATCCCAGAGGATGCTATTTAAATTTTAAAGGGGTCCCCTACTTTCTCTTGGAATAAGACTGACATACTTGCTTAATAGTTCCCCAAACTTTAGTAATTGGATTGCCTCCTCTGCATTTTTCAAGTCACAATCCATTATTTTAACATTTTAATTTGTGAAAATCCTTTCTGTTTTCTTGTTTAGAAAATTTGGTGAAATAGCAGTCTTGGGAGTTCTGCTGTGTCTTAATTCACCATAACCCCCTAGGGCTTGGGGGTTTTTTTTGCCTTCTTTTTCCCCCTTTGTTTAGAAGTAGCTGGTTAGATTCTTAAAATACAAGCAAAATCCAAGGCTCAGAGTCACTCTACAATGTTGTTTCACCATAACATATACAAAATACACAGCAGGTCTTATAAGCTCTCCATTGTCAAGAAGAATGTTGCTTCTGCACTGAATCTTAATTTCCTTTTTTTCCCCCCTGAATTTAAGGCAAACATCCCATGGGGGAAAACAGTTCAATATTTTTAGACAGGCTTCCATAGCTTAAAAAAATCTCTCTGGCCTCATTCAATACTTCAAACATTTATTGTATTAAGACCTATTTACATGATAGTACTTGTACATCACAGTTGTAGAACCTTGAGTACTTATACAGTCCACCTGCAGGAGCTTATAATACATGAGGCACAAAAAGAAGGACATGGAGCATTGTCGAAGGCAGTTTTTTGCCCTAGAGTAAAAAAGAGGGTATCCTTAAACTCTTGAAAATGGGAAATGTAGAGGTAACGAATGTGGTACTCTTGCAATTTGACTTCGCTTTGACCTCTTGCAGGTAGTAATAGTACTTGCACGATGAGGAAGCACGCAAGCAACACCTACAGCTCTCAGTAGCACGTACTCTAGGGACACTGTACAGCTACTAACTCAAACTGATACACTCACAAGCCCCAGGACAATGCTGTATAGAGATAATAGCATCTGAACGGCAGCAGCAAAATCCTGTTTTCAGGCTAATAAGTCTTGTCGCATATATTTAGGATTGCACAGTGCCAACATGTTATTTCTGGTTTTAGGACCAAGCCAATAAATGAATGACATAAACATATCAGTTCCAATTAATACTAGCTTCAGAGTGCATGTACCTAGCACTACTGATCAGCACAAACTTCTATAAAATAATCTAGGTAATGTGCTCCACAGACCTTAACTCAGAACCTCTGAAATGCAGCACTGTTGCTTAACTACAGCTCATTCTTCAGCAAAGTTATTTGAAATCCACTTTGAATTAAGCAGGTGGGTGTGAAAATGCCAAAGCAAACCATGAAACAAGGCAATGCCACTGCTCAGTCCATTTCTGTTGCTAGAACAGCAATTAAAACGAGGGTTGGCAGGGTCCGTCAACACCTAAATAGGAAAAGAGGAGAACTGATGTTTAAGCATGTTCCACCAAACACAGCAGCCAGTCATCAACAAACAAAAATGACTTATTAGACTTACAGTCATTATCTTTATGTCTAAACTGACAGTATTTTTATACTGATAAAACAGAAAAGAGACCCAACAAAAGAAAACTAGAGATGCAGTCATTTATTCTGAGTTCTGCAAACAAAGAGGGAAAACAGGACAAAAAGTCCTTTTCCTGTCCTCTTCCCTATCATATACACAGCAAAGGCATAACAAAACTAAAGCCAAATCCAGCCTTCCGATCCAATTCCCATTCATTAGATTTACTGTCAAGACTGGCTGTCAAGACTGGCTTTCCTGTACTTTGTGCATTAACTTTTTTTCTTAAGTTATGTCCACTGAAACATCCACATTTCATCACCGCGAACTTCCTATGTTTTCTAATTACTGTAAGATTCACCTTGTTCTGCTCTGTTGATGCTTCGCCAAAAATATAGCCATTGTGCAAATTAATATTTACTGTGCTACCACTGAATAATGCAATGGTTCATGTACTTAGCAGTGGCTCAAAGCATAAACTAGGCTCCTTAGCTGGAAGTGTGCATTTTATTTTAAAGACACAAGTCGAAGTAAACCTCAGACAACATCCAGCTCCCTGTTTGATTAAAAGTCTTTCTTTCAGCTTCTGCTTGCTTTTCCCCAGAATGGAAATGTGTTTCTCACTGTGAATTCTGCTCAGCATAGCCTTGGATTCCTTGCATGATTTTTACTGCTTGTATCTGCACTAGACTGAAAAATTTTCTGTCTTTTTACACAGATTATTGGAATAGTGTGCAGAAGCTCCTCTGTGAGGCTCATAAATAGGAAACATTATCAGAGAATGAGTGCTTGAAAGCTTGAAAATCAGCTTCATAGCAGTAATGTCTAAGTTATGCAGAGTCATTAAGAAATAATACTTTATTTTATGAATAATCATTGTGTAATATACATCAAAGAACAGCTGTGAATATTTGTCTAATAAAGACAACAGTTTAAGGATTAGCTCCATACCCCTGATTTGGGAAGAAGTATGATCATAGTGATCTGTCAGCAGATGATATATTCTATTAAAATAGGCCATATACTAACATAAGTATTTATGCAGCTGCTTAAAAAAATACACCCAAAACATGTAACTGAACTCATTATTTTCAAGAAATACTTTGTTTATTACTACCATCATTAGGGGGGAAAATAGAAGTGGACAAAAAGCCATCCTTAACCTGTGACAGCTAATAAATAAAACGGTGCAGTCTGTCAAACTGACTATGAAGCCCCATGATTAGACGAGCAAGCAGCAAGCTCAAGGGGTAAGAAAGGAGCTGATTGTTAACGAAAAGTGTTATCACTTTATTTTTTCTTCTGGAAAGAACAGAAGTCATTTGTCTTTCCAAACACAATCTCTATAAATAATGAAGGATGTTCCGTAACGGGGATAATAAACTGTCAGTTGTATTTTTACAGCAGCAAGACACATATCAGGATTGGCCTTGTGGAAATATAACTATGTAGAACAGCAATAAATATTGTTCCACATGTTTTCGTGATCTATTATTCTTACTTTTAATTGCTACAAACAACTACAACACAGAACAGAAGGAGAGCTCTGGCATTCAGCAGGGGTTTGGGAGCCCTCTGTGCTTTCTGAGCTTTTGGTTGCAGGATTTTTACAACTCCAGACCTTCTGCAGAAGTACTCCAGTTCATCCTCAGGGACTGGTCCTTTCATTTACCTGGCAAGCTGATTTTTGTCTCCCTGTCCATACAAGTACTACCCTGTAGCATTTGTCAAGTACTACTGCATTTTTTTACAGTGGCGCCACATGAAGGCACTCATTCCCTGACATATAGTTTTCCAACAAGAGAATATGCTTTCTCTACACAGGGACAAAACTGTCCAAAAAGATTTCTAAGTAGACTCTGAGACAGGATGTAGGCTTTCTGAGCCAGCTGGTCTCTTATCTTGTCATAGTTCAAATCTCCATAATCCAAATAAAGTAATCATCAATTCTATTGACTTCAGAAAGATCCATCCCTAAAATAGCATTACTGAGTGGGATTTAGACATTGTCCATGTGGCTTTATATAAAAAGTATAAATATCATTCTTCCCTCTCTGTCTTCAAATACACCTTCAGCAGGGTCATCAAGCAAACATCGACCACAGACTGAAAGCAGGCATCTGAATCACACCAAAGTACCAAAAGATGAAGAGAAGCATTTATCAGATATGTCTAACTGTGGGATATTTAGAAAACAATGGACGTATAGTGAACAATCCAGGCACAATGGAACTGATTATTCCGTGAGCCAGAGGCCTCTGCAAGCAGCAGGCCTCAAGGACGTGGCGAAGATTAACTGTTGCTACAAGTTTGTTGAAGCGAGCACGAAAAGTAGAACAAGGCTAACTGTTGCTACAAAAGTTTGATGAAATAAGCACAAAAATGCTGAACAAAGTTGGACCTACGTGACTGAAAGCAGGACACAGGACAAGTTACAGGCGGGGGGAACCATTCGCGTGATCAGAAGGCCTTATCCTATCAAATTATTGTTTTAGGCGCGTGGACAGCACATGCTAACCAATCAACAGATGGCTTACGCATGAGCAGGAGCTAAAATACTTATATAAACTAAGCTATTTGGGCAATAAATTGGCATCTGCTTTAATCATATTGATTGTGTGCAGTGTCCATGAATCCCACGTCGACATCTAACTGATGGGAGGAAGCAGAAGCAAGTAGGCTGAGAATGTCTGAGAACACCAGCTTCGGTGGGAATACCACAACACTGCCCCAGCGAATTCTGTACTAATGTTGCCAAAGCGTCACGTTTGCTTATCCATTTGCTTCGCTGGTATACTTTCACTACAAATTTTGGTTCATACAAAGAGAAACAAATGTCCCACACAGGTATAAGGGATAAGCAATAGAAAAATCAAATTAGGAACAGAATATATCATGTCTGACAGACTGGGTCAGATAAAAACTTCAGGCAAAAAGAAATAACTGGAATAACTGACCGTTTTTTGAGAACTTGATCAACAAATTTTATCCAAAGCAAAATATAGCAAAATGGACTTTGCATCTCAAATGACTAGGAACTTAGAAAGCAAGTACACATTCACTATGTAATAGAAAGAATAAAATGGAAGAATATAACAGAATAATGATAGTCCAGTGTTATAGAATCATATAATAGTTTGGGTTGGAAGGGACCTCCAAAGGTCATCTAGTCCAACACCCCTGCAATGAGCAGGGACATCTTCAACTAGATCAGGTTGCTTAGAGCCCCGTCCAGCCTGACCTTGAACGTTTCCAGGGATGGGGCATCCACAACCTCTCTGGGCAACCTGGGACAGTGTTTCACCACCCTCATGATAAAAAATTTCTTCCTTATATCTAGTCTAAATTTACCCCATTTTAGTTTCAAACCATTACTCCTTGTCCTGTTGCAACAGGCCCTGCTAAAGACCTTGTCCCCATCTTTATTATAAGCCCCTTTAAGTATTGAAAGGCTGCAATAAAGTCTTCCCAGAGCCTTCTCTTCTCCAGGCTGAATAACCCCAACTCTCTCACCTGCCCCCACAGGAGAGGTTCCAGCCCTCTGATCATCTTCGTGTCCCTCCTCTGGACTCGCTCCAACAGGTCCGTGTCCTTCTTATGTTGGCCCCCCCCGAGCTGAAGGCAGTACTGCAGGGGGGGTCTCACCCGATGGGAGCAGAGGGGCAGAATCCCCCCCCTCGACCTGCTGGTCACGCTGCTTGGGACGCAGCCCAGGACACGGTTGGCTTTCTGGGCTGCGAGCGCACAGTGCCGGGTCATGTTGAGTCCTTCTCCGCAGGGCTGCTCTCAATCCCTTCGTCCCCCAGCCTGTGCTGATACCAGGAGTATATGGGAGAGAAGTTACTGTGAAGGTGCTTGCTCCACCAAATATTTGCATTTCACTTGAGCTATATATTTTTCCTATCTTTCAGTTCTTTTGATCTATAACACAGTAAGAATAGTATTCCCCTAAAGTTAAACAATGCTACACAATTTTGTGCTATGTGCAATATAAAAGATTTTGAGGCCTTTAAATATTACAGTAATGGAATATAGCTACTTCTGATAGACCAAACTGTATTTGATATTTCAGGTTCCTTGTTGTTTCCTTTATTTCTTAAGCCAGAAATAGATGCATCACACTGATATCTTATTTTGTCTGATGATGCTCAGAACAGTATTTATGCATAAGAGACAGGAACTACCACAGCCTGAGGAAGAAAAATTGCCTCTGGGTGGACAAGATGTAAAAATTAAGAATTTTGAAGAATTTACAACCGCGAGGACACACAAGCATACATGCACACACATGCCTCCATACAGAAACACATTATTATTGCTTTAATGATTTCCTAAAGTGATAACTGTAGTATTATAATAAACATTGAGTACTTTTCTGGCTAATTAATGAGTTTTGATTGCATCAGAATATTAAGTATGATCTTAAGATATTTTTGTAAACTTTTATTCTGAAAAGTCATCTACAAACAATTCTGTAATACAGGGAATTTTACCCCTATTCTGTGAATTGTGTGAACAAGGCAAACATTTGTGAGAGTTCATAAATGTATAAGAAGCCAGTGTTAGGTCCATTGTTTCTCTCTAGGGTAGCAAATGTATGAACAAAAAAGTTTTTTCAAGCAATGTGCTTTCAAGTCTTTTTAGCAATTTCACTTATTCTGTTGTTTGACATGGACCTTTTCTTAATGATTTAAGAGAATGGCAGGAGGGTAGATGGAATAGGAAAAATACCAAACTAAGCAGTTTGTTAAGATTACCAAGTGAGTGAATTCAATATCAACTGCTTATCACTACTGGATATTAAAGATCTCAATCCCATGAAAAAATAAGCCCGAATATCAGGTTAACATTATTGACTGGTGTTGGAGATCCAGAATAGCCTGGAAGATGGAGGGAGATTTAAAAAACAGGTCAGCCTTTATTGCAAATTCAGGAGGAACAGAAAAATCTCTCGTAGTTCACTAGACTAGGGAGAATAGCACTTTTTCCATGCATTTGGATCACTACGTTTATGAGCTTCCCAGTCCCACCCTGCAAATATGACAAACAAGCAGGTCATGACCAAACTTCTCTTTCTCTAGCTATGTAGACACTACCATCTTAGTTTCCACATGAAGTTTCAAGTATCCTTTCTCCCCCTTCACCTTGTGTTTTGAACTGTAACTAATTGCTATTTTACGAATCATTTACACAGCAGTTCCTAGTGGCCCTAAAGAGACCAGCGCTCCATCAAGACGATTTACGAGCATGTTAGTGACACACGCGTTAAGAAATGGACTTAAAGTCTGAACTCAACAAAGCATCCGGAGAGCAGGAGGTGACACAAAGTGGATGCACCTTGGATCTCACCGCAGGGTTTGAGTGGTGGATAGTTTTCTGAATTCCTGCTCTGGTAACATGCTAACGGTTGTATTTCTCTCTCTCTGTATTGCTAATCAAAGAAATTGAGATGCTTCTAATTACAGACTGCCATAAAACTGAAAAATAAAGTATTACTATAATTAATGGAATATTTTACCTGGCATCACCGTGGCATAATTTAAACCAGACTTTTATGCATGTGTATATATATATATCAGACAATAATCAGCAAAAGCACTGATTTTAAATATTTTATGTCAGCATGCATATTTAATACACATGGAAAACATTGTATCTCCTATAACAACTGTAGCAAACAATTCCTAAGGAATCAGTCACTGTATTTTTCCTTCTGTATCTATTTCTTGTCTCCCAAATCAGACCTCTCTAGTCTGCCCTAAACCAGTCACTGATGCTGCACCCAAACCTAATAAGTCCGCTTCTCTTTGCCCAAAGAATTTAATTTCTATCGTACATATTCATATTTTGCAGTAGGCATTGTGAAGAACTGATAATTATACCATATCCCTGGGATAGTTATGTTAAGCACAGTGAAAATAAAGCAGCAGTGGGGGAGCACAGCCTTTCTGATCCGTCTGTTAAATTTGAACCTTACTGTGGTGCCAACACATGATCCTGAGCTCATGATCTAGGTTTTGCTGTACAAGTGGCTTGAACGAAAGCACCAGGAGTTCCCATTAAGATATGACATTCTTTCAGTCGCACTCAGTCTTTTTCTTTTTGCATCAACAGACTTGCCTAGCTAGAGGCTGAGATTAAAATGAAGGGCAGCTTGCATATAGCAGAAAAACACACTCTTATTTTAATTTGAGCTGAGATATATTGTTCTCAAGTAGTGGGAGAGAAGCGTGCCTCTTTACAGAGCAAACATCTTTAATGATGCCTAGCCTGTCTCTCCACCCATCCAGCTTTTCCTACCAGATGCCCTACTCTAATTTCTCGTGCTTGACTGTGTTTCATTCAGACCCTTAACATTAAGGGGAATATATGCTGTTTGCCTCTGGATGTTCCATCATTGCTGTATTAATTGCTGGGTTATAGTGGCATCTCATTATATTGATGGACTGGCAGGTGGATCATGCTGCACTCAAGGGGCTACTGCAGTTTGGCAGCTGAAATTTCCAGCTTTGCGAAGAAAAGGAAACCAGGTTTCTGAGACCTATTAAGAACTAAATTTAGCAAAAATGAGGTCATGAGAAAGCAGACTCTGGGGGAGGCTTTTATTATTTTTTTTTTAAACAGTGAGTTCTATCAAGTCAGTGGTGCCACAAGGAATAGTGATGCACGAGCAGTGGCTGGAGTCTGCTGAAAGACCAAACTAAAAGTCACTTCTTACTAACTTATTGCTAAAAGTGAGAAGGCAGTACAGAGGAAGGCTGGAAGGACATTGTATGTTCAGTTATTAAGGACATCTATTAATGTGCCTCTAGAGATAGATCTTATCTGACCAACGTATGTAATTTGTTAAAATTCTGACCTGCTTTATATAACTACTTTTCTAGGTTGTATTTTATTTCTGATGCTAGCCAGCTTTTAAACTACACCACAAATACATCACTAATTTTGAATCATGACACAGGTCTGTATGGTATAAATCCTATATCCATACACATTACATGAAAAAAAGACACAGCAGTGGAATGGATTTTAAAGTTGCAGAATCAAGTGCTCAGACATGAGCAAGTGCCAAAATTAAAGCTGCCTGAGCAGTATTCCTTCCACCTCCTTATATTTATGAATGATTAAACAGTTTGTGATTACTTGATCATTCAAGATGTGATGCAACACTCACTTTGTTAGCAGGGATTCAGTATTTCTGTTTATCAACATTATTCAATGAGAGGCTTTGTACATCTTTGTACACATCATTCAAATCCTGAACCAAGGACAACATAATTAATTTCTTCAAGTTTTTTCCTCAGGTAATGTCTTTCTAACATTTTAATACTTTCGACATATTGAAAAAAATCAATCTTCAGAACACTTCTGCAGGGTGAGATAAGGTGTACATCTCTACTGAATAGATACTTGTTGGACTATTCAGAACTGTCCCTGAAACTTATTTGTTCTTTGTAGATATGGCTTGGTTCCTGTGGGGGAAAAAAAAAATAAAATCACATGACTGTAATTAATGTCAGGGGAATGAATTAGATTTGCATAGGCTATAGTCATAATGCTGGCATATCCTAACTTTTAAGAATGTGATTTAATGAGACTAACACTTGCTTTTGGAACTAATCTCCTCCTTTTTAAAAAAAAATTCAACATCTCAGAACTGTATCTTGTAGGGTTATATTTACTCATTGCATGAGTCATCTTTAGGAATGGGATCTTAGATCTATAGCACAACACTCTAATCGTCTGAAAGCTGAATGATTAAAAGATGGAGAAAGATTCAATTGCTGACAGCATCTTTCTTTCAAACTGTTTGCAAGTTATGTGGACCTGTCACTAAAGAGGGTAGAGATACTTGCTTTGTCAGAATTGTAACCATTTGCAAATAAAAATGTTCAGACTCAAGATTCACAGTTTTCTCTGCAAAGTCTGTACAAAGGCGCAGCCAGAAATTTCCACCTAGATCTGCTATACGGTCTTGCTTCCCCGCCCCCCCCAAAATGGTTCTCTGTGTGTCTGTGTGCATTAAAAAAATAATTGTGGTTTTCCACAGAAGTGATTTTATAAAAAGAGTCCTTTTGAAGGTGGGAGAATCCTGCAGGTTGGGACCCTGAGTGAGTGGCTCTGTGGCAGTGGAGGAAGTGCGCTGCCAATGTGAGCTGAAACCAAAGTGCTGACAGGATCTTGGGAAACTTAGAAAAATTAATCAGTAGAAGGTCTTTGAATATTTTTAACATTATCCTCCTCCCCCCATCTTTTTAAACTTTTCCTTCTGCCTTTCTCCTTATACCACCACTGCTTCTCTTAGATCTACGGCATGACGTCTGTCTTTGGCAACCTTCTGGCTATTGTCTCAAAAAAGGCTGAATAATTTTACCCAGATTTAAAGAAAACAACCAGGCATACCAATGATCAGCCAAAGGCTCGGCTTCTGAAACAGACATTCACACCGGGCTGCTGTTGGAAGCAGTGAATTAGATGATCTTTAGTTTCACTTGACACAGTCATCCTTATGTTCTAATGAAATTTCAGCTTAGCTATTTTAAACATGATGACACAGATGGAAATCGGGATCTCAGAATACATTGTGAAACCTCAACCCCTGATAATGCATTGAGATACTGAGGTTTTGTAATAGCGTCAAATAATCCCTTCATTCCAGCATAACTCTATCTGGTAGAGCCAACCCCCCCTGACATCAGCTTGCCATCAAAAATTAGAATGTTTCCACTTCTAAAACCCTTTAATATTATTACAGAGCTATCACTACCATAGTAGCAGATGGCAAGTGGCCTGAAGCCTTCCCAGCCATGTCAATGCTAAAATCTCTCTCTCCACCTGAACTCAACAGCCTATTTCATCAAAGCCGAGGAGCAAGCATCGACAGAAAAAGTCTGTGTGGAATACTTAGAAAAGTGTGCGAATCCCACCGGTCTTCTGCAGGATGGATAGCACTCAAACGTGAAGGTTATAAGATGTCAGGAGTCCTCTCAGGGCCTGGCTCCTGAAAAGACTGATGTATGTATTTAACATGATGCACTCTGAGTAGTCCCAGCTGCTTAAAACAAAACATGTGCACAAGCCCTCAGCAGAATAGAGCTCAGGCCTGTCAGTCTGCAAATAGTACAGAAAGCCTATGAATGTTATATAGGTGATGCCCTTTATTAGAAAGCCTGTTTAAACTCCAAATTTAAACAGTGTTGGTAAGAATGACAGTCTTTCTGCCATGTCTCTGCTGGGAAAAGAACTACTCATGGAATGGCAGTTTCTGCAGAAAAAATTAAATGACATTTGCATGGAAAGACCCAATTTCCTACCTGCAGGAGGTGTTAGAATGTGCAAACAATTAAATTTGCTGGACATTAAGTAGTTTCAAAGCTTCACAGCTCCAAGAGTGTGAGGGAGGAACTTCACAGAGAGCAAAAGAAAAGTTTCCAAGACAGAGAAAGAAGAGCAAGAGTGCTTTTCACACTTATTTCTTTATTAAATAAGCAAACAGGGCAAATCAGCTATTAAAGACCCAGACTCAAAATCAATTACAAAGCAGTGTGTGTCCACACATTAATCTCGGTAGACCTTATGTAAGTCTATGAAATAAATAGGCAGACCTTCTAGTGGCAAATGCTGAAGGAAACCCAGCCCGTGTGAAAATGAAGAGTCCAGAAATATGACTCTGGGTTAAAAGCCTGTTAGTGCTCATTTTTAGTGATGTGTGAGTGTTTCAGGCATAAAATTTAGGTTAGGCATGTTGCTGACTGGGAGATGTAGTCGTAAGAGCGTCCCATGGTCTGAAATGCACTGCACCAGGCAGGGCTAAAGAGCTCGGGGCTCTAGCTCTGTCGTGAGTCCGTAGCCATCACGAAGTATGAATGTGGTTATTCACATAATGCCAGATGTGATCCAGGTTGACGGAAGACATTTATTGTCAGCTTCATGTGAAATTGTATTTTCCATTTTTTATTTTGCTCGTGCTCATAAATAGTAACATGACCCATTTTACAGCTCAAGTTACTTCTAGAAAGTTGTTTTCTATAGCAGGACCTAAAGAAATGTTACAACTGCTTTACCCACGATCTGCTGTATAATACAGCCCAGATCAATGTGTTTCTGTAGCAGATTTCACCAAACCCTGAACCATTCAGAGATGTATGGGTAAATGAGCCTTTTTCATTTGTGCTCTACCTCACAATTCAGTAATTACCACCTCTTTCAAAGTAAAGAAGGAAATGAAAATAAATTTCAGAGCAGAATAGACCTCAAAGTAGTTCTTTAATCAGCCACCTTCTGTCTTTCTTGCAGTCCCTCAGACTGCAACCTCTATTAGAATTATTTGGAAGTAGAAACAGTTTTATAGGTATGCAATTGTCAGTCTAGTACTTAGAATAATCTGATATGTACACTTGTTGACAAGGAATAAGAGCATAGTTAGAAATCATGAAAGAAAAGACAAGTTTACTTTCCTTCCCAGAGCAGTCCAATCATGGTTTAATTAAGCAACAGCCATAGGAAAGGCAACACAAGTGGACTAAAAAAGCCCCCCCAAAAGGTGACACTATTTTGGAAGGTAATTTTATCTGTAAGATTAACAAAACTCTGTGTGGTGGGTTGACCTTGGCTGGACACCAGGTGCCCACCAAGCCACTCTATTACTGCAGGGCAAGGCAGGGAGAAAATAAGATGGAAAAAACCTCACGGGTCAAGATAAAGGCAGTTTAATAAAGCAAAAGCAAAGGCTGTGCATAGAAGCAAAGGAAAACAAAAGATTTATTCTCTACTTCCCATCAGCAGGCAATGACCAGCCACTTCCCCAGAAATAGGGCTTCTGTATGCTTAGTGGTTGCTCCAGAAGACAAACGTTGTAAAAACGAATGCCCCCCCTCCTCCTCCCTTCTCTGAGCTTTTCTTGCTGAACAGACATCACACGGTATGGAATATCCCTTTGGCCAGGTGGGGTCAGCTGTCCTGGCCGTGTCCCCTCCCAAGATCTCGCTCCCCCCCAGCCTACTGGTGAGGGGGAATGTTGGAGAGCCAGCCCTGATGGTGCATGAGCACTGCTCAGCGGTAGCCAAAACACTGAGGTGTTATCAGCACCTTTTCAGCTACCAGTCAGTACTATGAGGGCTGCGATGGGGAAAATAAACGCCATCTCAGCCAGACCCAGTGCAACCTGCAGATTTGATGCTGTATAAATTTACATCCTTCATGACAAACTGAGATGAGTATCTTTTGTAGTCATATTACAGAGGTAGAATTCACATTGAATATTATAAATGTAAAAATGCTAAGGTTCTAAACAAACACATGTGGGAGCTACAAAATTTTGTTTGCAATGCCTTAGACTTATTTTGGCCAGACCAGCACCGCAGAAATGATACTACCATTCAGACAGGAGTATAGCATGGGGTACAGTGAGTGTTCTTACAGATCAGAAAAAAACACTGAAATAAAATAGAGCTACAGAGAAATTGTGTGTTGAGAAAGGAGAAGAAAAAGGGAGAGTATTGTGCTATAGGAAGCAAGGCTTTCCTTTCTTGCCACAGAACCAGCAAATATTGAGGAAAAATGATCTTGTGGATCCAAATTATGTGTTACATAACCACAGTAGAGTATCACAGAGGAAACCCAGTCATCTCCCATAGCGCATCTCCCCTCAGTGCTACACTACAGTCTTTTACAGACTAGTCCCTTGCCTACAGTTTGCATGATGGGCATTTGGGATATGCCTGATGGGGGAAAAAGCAATGTTTCCAATAATAATGCTCAGTGTCTTATATCACCTGACAATTTCTAGCAGAATTTTCCAGAAATTCAGATGATATTAGCCAGAATCAGACTGGGCTTCTGGGAGGACTGAGCAACAAGAAAGACAACAGTGTTGTGAAGCACCACTGGGTTGGCAGTGTAAGTGCACAAATTATTAATTGTTACAGGGAAAGTAATATCTGCTTCTTTACACAGATGAGTACACTTGATTCCTAATTCACAAGCAACATTTGGGGCCATAGTCTTCCCCATAAACTGACTTCATTAATGGCAGGAGATGTGAAGCAAAACTCTCATTAGGAACAAAACTGATGCCCAAAAAGACTGATATGTTGATGTTTGCTTCCTGAGAAATTAATACAAAACTTGTCTCAGCTACATTTTGAATAGGCTGCCAGAAACACAAATCCAGTTAACAAAACTGCCCCTCAGCGAGCTGTTAAATGCAGTAAGATATCATTTTAGTACATGGTGTTACAGCAGTGACCACAAAGTTGTGGAGTTCCAGATCCTGAGGGAGGAGAGAAAGAAGAATAACAAGGTAGAGACCCTGGACTTTTGGATAGCAGAGTTCAGCTTACTCAAGAAACTGGTAGGTTGGATCCCATGGGAGACAGCTCTGAAGGGCAAAGGAGCTGATGAAAGCTGGCAGGTTTGTTTTGACAATCCATCCCAATGCTTAGGAAAACAAGCAGACATAGCAGGTGACTGCCTTGGCTAAGCAGAGAACTCATGGCAGAGTAATCAGGGACAGGCTACAACACAGGAATTCAGAAGCACGTCCTGGGCATGCAGGGATGGTGCTGGGAAAGCCAAAGCTCAAGTTCAGACATGCAAGGGGCATCAGGGGCAAAAGGAAGAACTTCTACCACGTTAGCATTAAAGTTAGAACTTCTATGAAAGTTAGCACTAAAAATGTGGGTCTGTGACTCATTTCTGAATAGGGTAAGTAATTTAGTAAGAGTAGACACAGAAAAGGTTGAGGTATAACAAAATCTCCCAGGCCTTTGTGCTTCGTGAAAGGATTCAAGGAGGACAAGGCTTTAAGGTAATGCCATTAAGGGTAATGGCTTTAAACTGAAAGAGGGTAGATTTAGGTATAAGGAAGAAATTCTTCACTATGAGGGTGGTGAGACACCGGAACAGGTTGCCCAGAGAGGTTGTGGCTGCCCCATCCCTGGCAGTGTTCAAGGCCAGGTTGGATGGGGCTTGGAGCAACCTGGTCTAGTGGAAGGTGTCCCTGCCCATGGCAGTGGGGTGGAATTAAATGATCTTTAAGGTTCCTTCCAACCCAAACCATTCTCTGATTCTAAGGCATACCAGCAATGAATGAGGGTCAAGTCATGGATTGGTTAAGAGAAAGGAGCCCATAAAAGCCGTGGCACCCAATGGTTTGCGCTCGATGGCGCTGAGAGTACTGGTTGATGGTCTCTAATATCTTCTATAGAGATTAATCTTTGGAGATAGATTAATAATCTATGGAGACTGAAGGAGGTTCTTGATGACTGGAGAAAGGTAAATGTTATATCCATCTTCAGGAAACCCTAGAAGGATGATCTCAGGAACTAATGAGAAATCAACCTCACCTATAGTACACATAACATCATGGAGCAAGTCCTTCTGAAACACATTTCTAGGCACACAAAGGAGAAGGAGGTAACTGGAAACACCCAGTATGGATTTACCAAGGGTAAATCATGACTGACAAACCCAATTGACTTGTACAATAGACTAGATATCTTTAAAAGAGAAAAGCAGTGAAAATCATTTAACTCAACTTTAGCAAAGCTTTTGACATTGTCTCTCACAATATTTTTTTATCCAGGGTAGGACATTGAGGTTTGGATGGGTAAAAAATCTGGTTGGATGGTTGTGCTCAAAAGTTTGGATGGGTAAAAAATCTGGTTGGACGGTTGTGCTCAAAGCATAGTGGTTAATGGGTCATTCTCTAGAGACTGGTCACGGTGGAGTACCACATGGGTATGTCCTGGAACCCCTACCCTTTTTAACAACTTTGTCAGTGACCTGGAGGAGGCAATGAAGTACATGCTTTTCAGACTTACAGACAAAACTAAATTGCAGCAACTAGCCTATACATCTGAGGTCAGGGCTGCCATTTAGAGCAATCTAGACAGTCTACAGAAATAGACCAACAGGAAGGTTATGAAATTCAACAACCACATGTGAATTCTTGCCCCTGGGAAGAAAAAGCCCTGGCAACCATACAGTCTGGAGAAGGCCAGGCAGGAGACCCGCTCTGTGGGGAAGGTGCTGGGGCTCTGGTGCACGGGGTGCTGTGCATGAGCTAGCAGCACCTGGGCAGCAAGACTATGGCCTATCCATCAGCAGATGGGATTATCATGCTGTTCTCAGCACTCAGGAGAGCACATCTAGATATTTCGTCAGGTTTGGGGCCTTCTGCTCCAGGAAAGGCACGGATAAACTGGTGCAAATTCAGCGGGGGATCCCCAAGCTGGTTTTGGTGGAGCAGTTGCTCTGCAAGGAGAGGCCAGGGACGGACTGGCTCAGCCTGGGGCAAAGATGGATCCGGGGGGGCTGAAAGCAGCCCCTAGTACTTTCAGGGAGGTGGTGGAGAAGAGGGAGCCAGAGAGACAAGGGGCATCATCTGGACCAAGCGAAAGAGGTTCCGACGGGACCTGAGGAAAAGGCTTTTCCCCACGGGAGCAGCGGGGCAGAGGCGCAGGCTGCCCAGGGAGGCTGTGCCGGCTCCGTCCGAGCCCCCGGGGGGGATTGGAGAAGTGTCAGCTGCAACATTTAGAAACTAAAGAACCCCCTAAGGACACTTTGCTAAGCTGAAATTATGATATACTAAGCTGAGAAGCTAAGAAAGCATGTCTGTTCATGTGGGAGTAAAAGAAAATTTGAAGACACGCTCTTAACTTTATCTAATAAACAAGGACACTTTCATCTATGTTCTGCTACTTCTGAAGGTGCAGGAGAATGCACTAGTTACTTCTACAAAAGAAGCTGGATAACTGTTAAACTGGTATAATGAAATGTTTCAAACCAAGAAGCACTCTTAGGCCTCAGAGGGAGTAAATAAACAAAGATGGCCAAATTACTTCTCAGATTCCATTTCACACTGCTAGACTTTGTATTAGGTATTTACTCAAACAGGTTTTGTTAGAAGTATTTTATGGCAGAAGTAAAGTTTTTATCTTTCCATCATGTCATGAAGAAAATAAAATCTAATCTTTTGCTGTGACTACAGGAACATGCTCACACACATCCATTGATATCTGTGCTATTCTACACAGAAAATCACAGCTTCAGAAAAATAAACTGAAGGGAGAATGAAGAACTCCAGCTGTACGGAAGAGAGCATATAAAGAACACTGATGACTTAGAGATATCTTTATAGAAGCAGCAGTGTAAAAAAAAATTCTTGTAACATGCATATTTAATTAACAAACTGATATTGTACCTCAGTTGTGACAAACTAAGTTATTTATCTTGCTTGCCTAAGCACTACCCAGGACTTATTTTTACCCATGGAAGGATTGTAGGTTCAGCTGTGAAACAATGCAAACTCAGAAGGTCTCCAACTGTGAGATTTCAAATTGTTAATACTGAAAAATGCATTAATACCACATGGTACATATTTTACATAGTCTTACACAGCAACTAAAATAAAAAGGTTTCCATCACTTATTTAAGACACTTTCATGGTCCAAGTCCCTCTGAAGTCTCAATATTTCTGAACAAAAACAGTTAAAATGCTTTCCATTCTGAATGTCCATAGCACAGACTAGGATCAGGGAAACCTATCTTTGAAAGATTTTTGTGAAGCTTTATATTACAGAAGAAAGTACTGAAGTCGTTTCCTCCTGTACTAAAGTCACAAAGTGTCACTGCAATTCCAGTTTCAAGCTCTGTCAGGGATGATTTCAGCATATATGCCCAGATACCACACACAAGCTTGAGATTAGTCTGTCTGAATTCTCATTTTTACTTCCTCTTTGAACATAAAATGTAAAACCTTTCTTCCCAATATCAGTTTTATGGATTTCTTTTGCAACTGTTTCTTACAGGTTCTTACAGGTCAATGGAACTTTTAATTACTACATGGGTATAATAAGCATAATTTTTCTAAAAACATGTTCTCTGGCATGAGACAATCAATCGATCAGATTGATGTGAGGGTGTGACAAGTGTGGGCTATTCCACTCCTTTAAAAAGTCGAAGAATAAACAAGGGTGAGCTCACAAACTCTTGGCAAGGATTCTCTCTAGCTGAAGGTAGAGCCATTTTGGTACTGAACACACCATGGGCTTGCCTAGAGCCATCAATCCTCCCAGGAAATGTGAGCCTAGGCACTTGTGGAAAAAATGATGACATAAAAAGGTATACAACTCAAGGACCAATTTTTATTTGCCACCGTATACTTAATGTGCCTCACTGGGTCAGGACACTATGCAGGCTGGGGCTATAAACTGGCAATGGGAAAGGCGAAAGCCGGTAAAGGTACTTACAGCATGAACATGAAATACTGCAGCACAGTATGGAATTTTTATTGAGACTATTTACACGTTTTTCTTCATTGTTCATTCTCACCATTGCTGAAAGGATATAATTGCGGGGAAGTTGCTTTTCAGCTTTTTAATAAGGAGAGGATTTTGCATGGGTAGATTTTAGATTATTATCACTGTACACAAATGTTGATGCTTTTTGTTCTGTGGAAATTAGGAGTCCTGGGATGAAAAAGATAGCTAGAAAGCCTTTCTACTAATTATAGGAGTGCTTGAGGAATACTGTTTTTCTGACTGATGAGTAGAACATTGAAAGTTAACTCAGTTGCAGAGGTGTGGTGGGATACTAGTAGGCAGAAAATGGTAGCTGAAATAATAGATTCATACAGTTCAATGCTGGCTATGAGTATAAGATAATCTATTCTCAACCTCTGGACATCATAAATAATTTATTTTCACCAAGTTACCCTTCAGTAGCTCAGTTACTGGTGCTTGATAAAGAACTGGATGCCTTTGACTAAAGCATAGTTTCTGCCATACACCCAGTTTTGAACTGGAGAAATGAGAAATGGGACTCTATGATGTTCCTTGACTTTTTTTTTTCTTTTTTCTGTTTTTCCCATTGATCCTGTCCATCTAGTTGTTAAAAAAGTTTTCCCCCCCTTTTGAATTTGTCTGGCTCCAGTTTCTAGACATTGTTTCTATTTTTTTCTCCCCTAGATTAAAGAACCCTTTCCTGATGAGAAAATGGCTAGAGAGAACAATCTGGCAGAGCTGAACACTGAAAAGCACTTTCTCTATTATATTCACAGCATAGAAAGAACACATTTTGGAGAGGCAATAAAATTTTTCACTTCAACAGGGCAATTCCTTGGTGGAGACACTGCTTACAAACAGCACCTTTTTATTGTATTCATATTTATCTTCACTTTGGTACTTAAAAACTGTAATCAAACGATGGAGAGCTTTAAGTATCTCACTGAAGCATTCTCCAATTCTTTAATAAATTCCATAATTTCATTGTAGTTTTTACTTTCCCTGGACCCCCTACATTTTATAAAATAATTTGCTAGTAACTGCACAAGATCTCATACTGAATGAAATCACCTTGTACTCCCACCTCTATTTTTATATAATAATTTCTCTCTTACTCACTTAGGTTTCCCCAATATCACATCCCGGGTTCAGGTTTATTTTTTACCTATTATTAAGCCTTTCTTCTTTTCAGAGTCACTGATACTGAGACAAACCCCCAATTTTTTAAGATGTGGACTGAATATCTTATTTCTAGGTACATATATTTGCTTTAAAGTGTAGCAAAAAGTCTAATGCTTGAGAGGACCTAGGCTAGCAAGTGATCAGGAGGACTATATGTCCCATTCTCACTGTTCATTTGCCACTGTAGTAATCTTTGTGTCATCCTGCAAATTAGTTTTGCTTTCATATATTTTCTAGACCATTGATGAAAATGTTGAGTATACCTGATAATACATATAGTGCATATAGAAACGAAATAGCCCCGTTGCATGATAATGTTATATTAGGTTTTGTGGTTTATCAACCCACTCTTGTTAAATTAACTCCTAATTAATACTCCATGAGTGTTTGAATGATAATGCTAATTTCACATACCTAATGTTGTGCAGAACTCAGGTACTTAAGAAAAAATGTCTAAAAATGACTACAGGTACATAGTTATTTTTTTCAAGTGATAAATGACATGAGGCTTGTTTTAGTCATGGTAAAAACTCACTCGTGTTTTGTTTTTAATTTGGCACCCATCGCCCATCCTGGTCCTTTGCACAAAAATTGCTCTTCAGTTGGTTCCCAGGCAGCACTGGTGAATGGCCAAGTTCCTCTCACTTTGCACTTCTCCTTGCTGAATTTCATGACATTTCTCTTGGCCCATTCTTCCCTGTGGATGAAGTCTCCACCACTCAGCATGCCAACTGCTCCTCCTAAGTTAGCCTAAATCTGTCAGACTCCCATTTCTCCTCTGCAGCTGAAATTATTCAGTAGTCTTTTATCTTTTTAGACTTTACAGGAAATCCATTGTTATAAAGGCAAGGTTTGGAAATTATTTTTGATTATCCTATTTACTAGGTTTAACTGGAATCCTGAGAGAAAGACTTAAGGAAAAGCAAGAAACTCTAAGAGGACTGCAACAGACGAAGATAGAGCCTTTGAGAAAAAAAAAAAGTATTTAAAATGTAACTTTTTAGGTAAAGATGCTTGAATAAAATTTGATAAGTTATTATCAGAGGGTCCAAAGTGATTAATACAGTGTCATAAGCATTTTTTTTCGGCACAGCTATGAAAGAATAAACAGTATATGTTATGGGAACATATACAGAAATGTGTAATTCAAGTATCATTGAACTTTTCCAATCAAAACAGGATAGAAATCTCTTTGTTTCATACTTTATTGATGAAAACTATACTCTCCATTTACTGCTGAAGGTACAAGTGAATTTCTTGAGTTATCCCTTTCTATGTTATTATTTAGACCTTGCTAACTACCCAAGAGAAAACCATCTTAAAAATCATACTGTTTTGAAATTCATTGTTTTTTCTATTCTTTCAGCTACACTGACTGTGGTTTACCACACCCTCCAGAATCCACCGCAGCAATGGAATTTCCTTCCTTTAAATGTTTATGAACTTGAAAAAGTCGATATATGAGAGCAAACCTATTGAACTCGGTCTGAACTAACCTCATCCCATTCTAACAGCCATCAGCATATCTGCAGGAATAAGCACTGGTACAATGAAGAAAAATAGCTTTAGTCCCTTTCCATTTTCAAAGTTCCCATCCAGCAAAACATACCAGTATGCTTTGAACATTAAGCACATGTTTCAATCCCTCCACAGCCATATAAGCATTTAAGAATGTGCTTTGCTTAAGTGCTGCTTAAATCAGACTGACAGCAATTTGACTTAAGCATACGCTTAACTGCTTTGCTGGATTGGGATGGGGTGGGATAACTAATGTGTTTAAGACTGGAAATGGGCTGCATATGGAGTGTAGGCAACGTGATACTATCACAGAGAGTTTTGGATCTGCCCAGACTCCACCATGTGCTTCTGTTTCTTCACCACCGTTCTCAGTTAGGGTCCAGTTCACCACAGCATCTAGGCAAATGATTTGCCATAAAACAGACGTAGGAGGGGCGCAGGTTACATCCCCTTCCATATTACTTCGAAAGCAGAGTAATGGTGAACCCTGGTCTTAGCTGGGTCCCAAAATCTGGGTCCTGAAAGAAGGACTCCATAGAGATGTGTTCTTTGGGAAAGTATAGAAAACAGCTACCTTGGTACAACTGGTCAAAAGTTGGTATGTTCACCCCATACAGATTTCTTCTATTTTGGCTTTTAAATTGGGATTCCTGCAGAAATACATCAGACAAAATTTTTTATCATTCTGAAGAATCAGGACTTCTTTTCTTTTATTTTTTTTATAAAACTTAAACCAATTAATAGGCTAGCCCATCTTTTGAAGATCTGAGTTCTTCATAGGAAAATAGAGGGCAGAAGAGGGCTTTTAGGACTTTCAAATTCTATGCCACATAAATAGAAAATGGCTTCAGGAACAGCTCTTCCCATGTTTTCTTAGAGCAACAAGGAACCCAGAAGTGCTAGAACTCCCAGTCGTGCAGCAATTTGCCAACAGGGTCCCTCTGAGGCAAAGCCCTCACAAGCGTGTACGATGTCTGACCCAGACAGTGTGTATGTAATTACGAAAGGTGTCGAGAGAACCGCACCGTCAATGCTCCTGTGACCCCGCAGCTTGGCAGGCTCACTTGGTAGGTTTCATTGGACCCCTCCTCATGCTTTGGAGGCGATTCATAGGTACGAAAAAGAATATTTCTACATAACATCTTGCTTTCTGACAAACCTACATATTTCAGAGAAAAAGAAATTGTTGTAAGGCTTCCAGCAAGCTCTAATCCTCAGGAGAAAACCTTTGCTACTCAGCTTAACAGTGGCAGCTGTCCAAGAGAAGAATAAGATGTACATGTTTGCAATGGCTTGAGATACTGTCACTTAAGTGTAGCAGTAATTCAAGGAATAAAACACTGACAATATGCAGCTCTGAATTACATCATCTTTAACCTACAACAAAAGTGATTGCAGTGAGTAAAGGAGAGATTGGTGCCACTCCTCATTCCTGCAGAAAAAGTCACTGTGGCCCTATCTGTCACCCCAAACACTTGAACTCCTCTGCCTTCTCTGGAGGGAATTATGGCTACAGTCCAGCCGCCTGTACCAGCACCATAAATTCTGACAAGGTCACGCACATCAGTAAATACCGACTCGCACAGGGCAGGTAGACAGAGAGTGCCTGTACTCTAAAAGGCACTCTGCACAATAAAGAATTCAAGATAAAACGCTCTCATGCTATACAATGAAATAGTAGAAAAGATGTCTAACAAGGTAATTGTAATGGGTAATGGGCATTTGATAATTTAATTTTAGCCTCCTGCTTTTCGTTATGCTGTACAGAAGGTATTCTGCTATATACATCCCACCATTCACTCAGCAGCACTGGCGCTACTTCTGACCAGGAAATATACTTCGAATGATATCGTTGTTTTAAATCTAACCTTCACCATGTCTCCTGCAGGGATTAATATGAGAATACCACAGAAAAAATCATCTACAACCTTTGCTCTCATGCTGGAAGCAGACACCTATATCAACTGGTGCTAGCGGGTGGACAAATACATTGCAAGGTCTACGTAGTTTCAGGGTTGATAAAAGTTTATAGAGCCAGAGGTTGCCAGCAAATGCTTTACTACCATTGGATGGTAGTAAATCAGATGGAAACGTTTGCTTTTTGTTAACTCCTGGAGAACTAGCCGAGAGCCTCGACTGCAGCTATAGCAAAGCCATCTCCTACTCGTCGGGATAATCCGTTGTCCCTTTCAGCAACAAAATGAGCTGGGCACCTGCTGAAGGACACGGCCAGGGCTGGGCAGGGAGGCAGGCGAGCCGTCGGCGTGCCGTAGTCACCGCAGAAGCGCCGAGCGAGGACTGGCACGTGGAGACTTGCCGGCTATGCCGGAGGAGCACCAGAGCCCTGGGCGTGGGAGCGGGGTGGGAAACCAAAACCACCTTCAATCAAATGGAAAGGTGTCCTGGTTTCAGCTGGGATAGAGTTAACTGTCTTCCTAGTAGCTGGTACAGTGCTGTGTTTTGAGTTCAGTAGGAGAAGAATGTTGATAACACGGATGTTTTCAGTTGTTGCTCAGTAGGGTTTAGACTAATGTCAAGGATTTTTCAGCTTCTCATGCCCAGCCAGTGAGAAAGCTGGAGGGACACAAGAAGTTGGCACAGGACACAGCCAGGGCACCTGACCCAAACTGGCCAACGGTGTATTCCATACCATAGGACGTCCCATCTAGTTTAGGAACTGGGAAGGGGTGGGGGGGCAGGGAATCGCCGCTCGGGGACTGGCTGGGTGTCGGTCGGCGGGTGGTGAGCAATTGCCCTGCGCATCATTTGTACATTCCAACCCTTTTATTACTACTGTTGTCATTTTATTAGTGTTATCATTATCATTATTAGTTTCTTCTTTTCTGTTCTATTAAACCGTTCTTATCTCAACCCAGGAGTTTTACTTCTTTTCCCGATTTTCTCCCCCATCCCACTGGGTGGGGGGCAGTGAGTGAGGGGCTGCGTGGTGCTTAGTTGCTGGCTGGGGTTAAACCATGACAGAAGGGTACAGTAAAGCCCCTGAGCCCAGTGTGGTGTCCAAGCCAGAGTCTCAAGTTGAAACCAACGACCCGATTTCAGACCAGGTCAGGTACAAACCCCCTCCGCGTCGCTGCCGCGGCTGCCCCTGCCCTCCCCGTGCTCCCAGTTGCCCCTGTACGGCCCCCACTGCCTGATGGCAAACGCAGCTCCGCTCTTTTGGGGATCCTCAGCAGTTCCACCACCAGTCACGGGGAACAGCACCCCAAAAGAGCTGTGCCCTTCAGCAACTCACGGTTTAATATCACTTGACGCGGAATGCCTTTTTCCTCTGCTTACCACCCCCTACTCAGCTCTGGCAAGTGCCCACCCTTCCCTGTTCAGCTCCTAAACCATGCGTCACCTTTCAGGACTTTTGCTGTTGACTGCGACTGACAGCAGTGTGAAGATTAGGAAGCCTTTTAATCTTTTACTAGCCATGATTACCATCAGTGGAGTAAAAGAGCAATTGCCTGGCAGTGCGAGTCACAGACCAATAAAAGGTTCTCGGAGCAGCAAGCAGACGTACGCTAAGTTAAGCTTCCAGCCTATTCGAGTCCATGATGCCTCCCTTTGAAAACTGTATAACTTAATGATAGTTTCCTGGAGGATTTTTCATTAGCCTTTATGACAAAGGCCCATATTTCTTGTTAATAACATTCCTCTACAAAAAAAAAAAAAAAAAAAGAAACAGAAGAGGAGAGAAAAAGGTTCAGCTATTTCTTTTTAAATTACAAACCTGAACATAATTCTTTTTATCTTAAACATTTCAATATCTTTTCTATCTGGAAGACTTTAGTTTGTATTTAAACAGATTATGAGACAATCTGAATGAAGAACAACTAATTTCCAGAAAACTGGAACATCTCACTAGTATTCAGCAGCTACCTGAAACACTTTCAGCATTAGGAATGTTCCCACAGAGACACTTATACAGCTCTGACAGTATATGAGCAGAGATTATTTTGATTTAAGAATAAAAAAAAAATTCATTTCCCCATTACATAGGCATGGGGAATACTAATAGCACTGATGTTACAGCTCTGTTCAGACTGAAATTAGGCATCTAACTTCAGATCATGGAATTTTGGTTAGTAGCAACCCCTAGGCCAGGTGCAAAGGCACAGATTTCTGTGCAGATAAAGTCCTTGCAGGTGTACGCCACAGCTCTGTACGATCTTCATCAGGAAAGTGTCTGCCACCCGTGTCTTCAGTGCTCTTGATATCTACAGTTACTGAACTAAACCATCCTGAGCATGCTTTTGCATGTTCACTCCAGCCTCTCTGACCCAGCATGAACATCACTGTCAGGACTGAAAAGTGTTTTGAACAGATACCAAGATCTGATTTACAAAGCTAACCTAATCTGTTAGCAAGAGGTAACCACTGAGTAGTCATGACATAGGTAATATTAAGTAGATGAAGTCGAGATTAAAGTTTTAGATATCTCATTGACACGCTCTAAGTCACCAATATCTTTCTCAGCCTTATGGGAGATCTTACGTGAGTTAAACTCAAAATGCCTTTTGAAGCAAACACAGCTGATGTGATGTGCCTTTGCAGTTTCTTTTTTCATATATTGATTTTGTTTAAGTATTCATTAGAAGCATCTTGCCCATTTAGATGTGCACTTGTCATAATATAAACCTAAACACACACAGCAAAAGTGGCTTTCAAAAATCTCTAGTATAAAAAGAAAAACAGAGCTAGTAAACTCAAAAGTAAATGTGCCTGATCACAGTATTTTCATGACAGCACTCAAGAGAGATGGCTAGTGAAGAATAAATATTTGAGCCACAGACATCATCAGAGGTGAATGAACAACCTGAACTTATATGTTGAAATGTGGCAGATCACAGTAGTAGAAAAATCTTAAAATTAAATTCACTTATACATTCTCTCCTATTAAAGCTGAATGATCCTCATTCACACAGATTTAAGGGGCAAGATCACATCATGCCATTGGTGACATTATTTCTGTGGTATCTGAGATCTGAAACAAAGGAATCTGAAAGGAAAAAGAAAATATAAAAATAGATAAATTGTCCACAATATGATTTATAGGGTCCACACTGGAACTCATCTACTTTTTCACACATTGCTGACAAATCAAACCATTCTCATAAAATAAAAGCACAATGAGGAGTGTAAGATATTTGTTTCTTTTTGAAATCTGGTCTTGAAATTGAATTCTTTAACCTCATGCTTTTCTAAAGTATTCCAAAGAGGCTAAGAGACATAAATGCATGAGTAAATGAACAGTGCACTTTTCAGTATGCAAATATTACAAACTGACTTGATACTTCTTCCCAGCTCCTACAGGCAGCTACATAGCTGAACCATCCCTGGCAGTGACACTCTTCTCATCTTTTCACAACAAAAAAGAAAAAAACTCTATGCTGCTCCTGCATATGTGAGCACCAGCTTCTTTCTCTTCCACCTACAAATTACTTTTGAAGAGCATCTCACAACGTTCCTCAGAGAGTAAGGTTAGTTAACATTTTTTACACTGAGCACATCTGGATAAACTCAGTGATTAGTGTATTTGAAAACTATAGCTTCATTTGCATAATGTAACCTCCATGCACCATACCAACAGAACTTGCAGTACTTTGTGAGTTCTCCAACGTTTTGAATGATTTAGCACGGTGACATAGTGACAGCACACTCTCTGCAAAAGCACCAGTCTGATTTTTTTCTTTTTATACACAGGACTGGAAGACTACAGTAACCACATCAGATATACTGGTAAAGCGGCACTGACTAAAAAAAAAAAAACCTCATTGACTTTTAGGACACATAATAATATCTACACGCACCCAAAAGCAGTGTAACCACATACAAGCACTCCTTGAATGATGAAAATACACGGACATGCTGTCATATGTTCTCAGTACCTTGGAGCTAGGAGAAGTACAGAAGCTTTTGCCGTAGCCAGAGTGTTCCCTTCTTTTATGCTGCTTCCTGTCTCCAAAATTTTGATAATATTGAACACTCATGAAGGATATCTACTCAATCTTACGGCATTGTCAATCAAACTGGATGAATTAGGCAACTGAGGACAGACTGCCACATGCCATCCCAGGCCAATTTTACAGTCCAACAGGCAGGTTACATCTTTTTCAGAGTTTTCCCACAGCGTGATTTTCAGCATATCCCTCCTGCTTCTAATTTCCATCTGCTCAGATCAGCTGCTGCTATAAACACAGGTCCACAGAGGAAGTCTCCAATGCAAATGCCTATATAATTGCCATTCCTGGCAGTTACATAAAAAGTCTATCGATCTTTCTGATAAATCTACAACCATAAAGATAACAGTCACAAGAAAGGAAAAATTAATCCAATTAAAAAAAAAAAAGAGAAATTAAAAGGATAACAAATAAATTTATCACCAAATTCATAGTATGTTCTGCTTCATTAATTTCAATTTTTTATGGCATGCCTGCCATGAAACTCACATAGAAGGACCACATTCTGTCTCTTTTTAGGGTGAACCTTTACAGATCTAGAGATTTCCAGTTTAGACCCATAGTAATAAATCTGAGGCAAAAAATTCTTCCCTCTCCACCAACGGTGGTGTGAGAAAGCAGACTGTCAATAAGCTCAAGCTGAAATGATGGTTAGTTGACCAGCAACCAAACAACATTGCAGGCAACCCTTTTTCTGTGTCCAGCCATCGTACATATCGTACCAAAATAATTTTGAGGAAGTCTAACTAGAAGCAAATATTTATAATATACATCTGAATATTTTTCCTATACCACTAAATTGATGGTGCAGACATATATTAACATAAATATGAGATACTGCAAGTATGAAACAAAATCTGCAAAACATACCACTGAACAAAGCATTTGCAACTAGGAGATGAGAGAGAAAACAGCTAAAACCAGCAACTAGATATTCTGGAGATTTCCCTAGAACACAGATTCAGGTCAAACACTTTCAACTATGCTCTTATTTGTGTATCCAGATTGCTGGACTTTCAGCATTCAAATCAAGCTGACTGCACAACTTTGTAAACATGGAAGAGCTGTAGGTCAAACAAGACAGACATATCCTTGGGACCTCTGGAGAACAGTCAAAAAAGCTCCTTTGCCCAGGAAGTTTATTCATGCTTATCCAGGGACAGCCAACCCAGTCCATAGCTGAAAGGGTGAATTCAATGTTGTTTGCCATAAAACCATTATCTGAAGGCCCTGTGGATTTCCTGATATGGGCATTTCAGGAAAAGTACTGAGCGTGTTCTGCCTCTGCTTGCAGCATATGTATATTTAATTGTATTTTCCAGCAATTGCTGCCAGATATAATGGTTGTAGAGTGGCCTTACACTTCGTGGTAAGGCTGCTATCCCAGGAACCCCTCAAGTGCCTTTTGAAACTACTCAGAGGGGTCCTCTTGCAAACAATAGATGGTGAATCAAACCCTTGAACTAAAGCTACTTGAAAATTGCCTTCAGGGAGTTTGTCCTTCACTTCAAAGGAAGAGAAAATTTCCAGGCATTTCTGCTTCTGAACTCTTTTGCAGTGCAGCCAACATCAACCGCTTGGACTCTCCACCGTCCATCAGGTGGAGAGATATTCCTTGAAGTGACTTTCCTGCTACCTGTCCTACACGGATTTTTGAGAAAAATCCATAGAGTGAGGTAATGGTCTTCCCAGAAGGATCTTATTTCAAAGTCCAAGGAAACATTTAATTAGACAAACAGTTGCTTGTATCCATACTAGCACATGCAATGAATATAAAAGTGAAAGCAAAATAATTTTCAGGAAAGCCCCTCCACTTATGACATAGAAAATGTACTCTAGGAATACTTGATTTCTACTCATCTCCATGTTGCTGTTCTTGTCCATAGAAACTTTGCACATTGCAGGCAAGACGTACATTTAGTAACGAGTATGCTTAATCACAGGTGCAGAGTCCCTTTGAGAGTAGCATCTTCCCTTTCACTGGGAGTCCTGAATATAAGAAAAGATCATTTGTAGCATGAACAGTAGTTGAGGGGCTTCATGCAAGAATCACTCTGTGAAATCTATGGCCCATGTTAAAGAAGTAAAGCTGGCTTTTTCTTGCTTTAAAATGTACAAACCTCCAGAAAGTCACACTGGAGGTTCTCCTTACAGTCACCAAGCTTTAACCTGATTGCCAGTTCTCCAGGAAAAGGGTTTCTTGACTTTATGTTGAAAAGCTCTTCCTTGGCATAAGACTGACATTTAAATGTTCCCCAAAAGAAAAGAGCAAGGGCTTTTATTTTCTGGCTGAAGGTGTTAGTTGTGAGGCCAGCTTTTCTGGTATGTTTGCACTGCAAAGGAAATACAAGTTCAGAAGGAGCTTTTAGTACAGTGAGACCACGGTCCGTGCACTTTGTATTTCTACTGGGTGCATCTACATTAGCAGTTTATTTTGAATCAGAAGCATGCTTTTAAAAAGATGCTCCCAGCCATCCCCGCTTTACACACTTTGCCTCACATCACAGAGCAATCTTGGAGTGCATGAACTGGATGATATCTTTTGGGTGAAACTAAACTGAAATATGCATTTCGGGAGTGCACCTACTAACCAAGGACCAGACTAGAGTTAATGTAAAACCTGATGAAAGACCATGCACGGTGGGTGTTGACTGGACTCCACAGATCCACCCCTAATGAGCCAGACTTTTTACTGCGTAGACAGGGTAATTCTTGGTGCCAGTTCAGTGACGGCCAGTCTGTAGGTCAGGAGTACAGCATCCATCCAACTCCTAGGAAGGCTGGCTCTTGGACACAAGATGTATCCCCTTCTCCCCTGAAGCACTCCACTACTGCTGATATACAGGACCAAATTTCCAGGACCTGTCCTACACACCACCTGCCTAGACTCCACTAATGCATTCCTCAGCCAAATCTGTTCTTGCTTATCATCTCCATTTATTTTCAAAGTTCAGATCATGGCATACTCTGGGGTCTCTTGAGCAGACTGTGTAGATGATACGAGTAACTGATTTAGTGCATAGTGCACAGGGCTATTTTGACAGCTTTTGCTACAACCCTCAGAGTGTACAACGCATGGCAGCTTTCTAGAGTCTGATCATCTTTTTGATAATCTTTCTCCTGTCAAAGAGGAGCAACATCACAAAGGTTAATAACTGATTATAAATGGAAAGAGAATTCATTCTTCATATATTAAATGGGAGAGCAAAAGATTACTGCGGGCACCAGGAACAAGCAACCATCAACTAAAATAATTTCCTCCTAAGAAGATTGTAAGTTCAAAGGTTTAAGAGTAATGGAGAAGAAGCAGGTGTATACACTATTCAGCCAGTAAACAGCAGAGCAGTGGCTGGCTGAAGCAAACTGTGATTTTTTTTTTAATGAGTGTTTGTTTTCAATGACAATTAAACATTTATCATAATTTGACTTACTTACCTATCTGGGTTGGACTCACACATGCTTTGATATCCTTAAGTGGGCAGCAGCAGCCAGGCAGTATCACTTAGAACTTTAGTCCTGTAATAACAGGACTTCTTGCAGGTTCACTTGTAATTGTACAGAGATATTCTAAAACCGTACCAATTTTTAGGTTAGTACTGAACAGGAGAGAAGTAAACATTTTTATGTTTGGTTTTGTGGTTTTTTTCTTTCTGTCTTTCCTAGTAGGGCAGAGACAAATATATGTCTAATATATGAAATACAGGTGTGGCCTTACTCCATGTGCTCAGTCATGTGAAATAGCTGCTGATCTTCTAACTCTAATCACTCCCTCAGATATTTAATCACAAAACTACAGAGCACTTCTAGTGCCTCTCTGGAAGATGAAGCTATTCTTTGCTTCACATATGATTGCACCTCCTTTTATACATACAGTTCAGGCAACAGAAAATATCAATTTTCTCCATGAATGTCTGAAAGTGCACCCAGCTTATCAGATAAATAACTCCTTTCCCTGTTTACCATTAACCTCCCAAACTAATGGGTATACGTACATCTCCACTATTACAGCGGGTACATCCTGGCGTCACAGAACTGTTAACAGTATCTCCGCAATGTTCAAAGTGTTAGGACTCTCCTCTAATGATAAGAAACTGAGGGAAGTTTCCAAGCTTTTCTGCAGCTGCGGCAGCTTTGTTGTAAACAATTTCAGCCCAGAGGTCATGGTTATTAATTTGCCCTCCTGGGCTGACTAGGAAATGGTAAGCCTGGATCTACTAATACCACAGAGCAAGAGGAGGTAGGAGAATGAACCTAACAGCAAATACTCAGGTCTGCTGAAAGTCTGACGTCTTCTAATTCTCAACACAGAAACTCCAGTCCCAAGGGCCCAAAGTTAATGCATCTTCTGTAGCTTTAGTTAGCTGTTATTTTACATATGACCTGCTGATCTCCTGTTCCCTGGTGACACCAGACAGACGTTTTAATGTCCTACTCTGTAATCAGTTTGCCAGTAGCAAGTTGACCCACTGGCTCTGACCTTCCCCTTTCCCCTCCCCTCCCCACACACAGATTTTCAAACATCTTGTCTACTGCTGAGGTCTTTTTTTAAAAAAACTTCTTAATATTTGTGTTTGCTTGTTTTATATCAAGACACATTTTTGTGGAAGGTCATTCCTTCCCTCACATGCAAGAAGCTTCTTAAATAGGTCTTTATACCCTTCAAATGGACACACCAATTTTTTAATTTTCACATTAGTTTTCTGTAAAGAAGTCTCTGCACACTTCCTTCTTTGTATATAAACTAGGTGAAAAATGTCCCTAGGTCTCTGAAGGTGAGGTGAAAAAATTAATTCCTACCCACTCTGATTAGCTTGTTTTGCAAAGCAGTTTTAGCAGATATCCCCTCTGGAAAAATTTCTTAATTGCTTCCTGAAGGCAGAGTGCCCATGACTAGTTCTTGACATTATTAGGGAAATATTTTACTGTGATTTTTGGTGTTGTGCACACACTGTATTACTTAGAGAGAAACAGATTTCAATGCTCTTATTCATAATTTCCTGAAGTTTAATAATTAAGATGGAAAGAAGCAGTGAACTGTCAATTAGTTGCATTTTCATGAGGTTCTTAAGTAATAAAAACTTGCATTCTGGCACATGCGTCAAAAAATCCCCCAATTATGCAGGCCTTCTGTTCCCAGAAGATGAGAGATGTTATACTCCAGCAAATTCAGTTTTCATACAAGCATGAGGATATATACATGTGTATGTAAATGTAAATATATATTTGCATTTATGTATATATAAAGGGGGTGTTTTAAAGACAATTTAAAAAATCCTAGGTGGAAGATATGAAAACATTACCCAGAATGTCACATATTGTGTAATGCATATTTAGGAAAAAAAACAACCCTACCACCTGATAGGAACTGTACAATGCCAAAAGATTTGTAAGTACAGAGAGCAAAGAGGGAAGAAGCATGAATAACAAGATTTGTCTTTTGTAAGTCTTTACCACCTGGGCCACTTACTGTTCCCAACAAATGGCAAAGTCAACTCAAGAAAACAGACATCATTAGGTTACTGTGACCTACTGAGCATATTACTTCTGCAGGTAGGAGCTAAACAGCAGAACTCTACACTTCACTGCTCAGCTTCACAAGTAAGAATGAACTGCACTGGACTTCGCAGTAATTTTTTTCTCTTTCTGCTTTAGAAACAACTTACATATTTTTTCCATCCATTAAAAAAAAAAAAAAAGGAAAAAGAAGAAAAGAAAGTAAGTCCTACAAAAGAAGGTAAATTGCAACAAAAAAGATCTTGGTACTTTTAATGTCAGCAGCAGCTCCAGCTATGAAACATTATCTTTTTAGACAGTGCCTAGATAGAAGGACATGCTATGGTCTAGTGGTTCATTAAACTGTGATGGACTAAATCCGCTGGGTATAACCACTGGCATGTAGTCTACTCTGCATGTATGTATCATGCGCAGTAAAAGACTGCACTAATGATGTATTATCTTGTATTGCACCTATATGGTTTAAAACAAACATTTAAAGCAATGAAGATAAGTATCCTGGCCTCCCTCACACTCATAGTGACAGACTACCTATGCAAATTACAATATGCTGTCACACTTAAGGAAAAAACACAGATCTGTGTCCACGAAGATATATCATTAAATCTCGTTTAAAGAGGTAACTGGAATGTCAGGGGAAGATAGCTCACCATTTATAATTTATCAAAATACAGAGCATACATGTACTCACTACCCCTCTTCTGCTCTGGTTCTTTCCACTTGATAAAGCATTTTTATCCTCACCCTGCCTACTTTCATGTTCCACCTCCTGCTGCCAGATGAAAACCACAGCAGACAAGAAGTGGAGGGACTGTGTTAGACACAAAGCAGAAAGTGTCACCACACAAGAGGAAAAATCACATGTCATTATGAGAACTGGTGATAATGCCAAGGATAGGTTGGAGAGAAAGCTATTCAGTTGAGCTCAAGTGCCTTGTTCACTGAGAGAAGAGGCTTTCAACTCCCAGGATTTAGCTTTCTGTAGAACTTTTGCAGAAAGATTTTACAGAAAGATATTTTTTTTTTTTTTGGTTGGCCAACCACACTCTAACCAGCAGCTTCCCAGTCACACGTGCTGATCTGCAGCCAGGGTATGGGGTAAGCATCCCACCCTTGCTCTATTTCAGCCTGTTAGGGGTTGGGCAGAAACAGTCAGTTATAAAGTAGTTGAATGTTGGATTATATGCCAGAGTGGTCATCCTTAGAAAAAACATCCAAGCTAGATAATCCATGTTGCAGAAAGATGCTAGCAACTTAACATTTTGTGTTGGGTGTATGTGTCCAGGTGTTGGCAGTGGGGGGGTCAGGGTACTGCAGGGGTGGCCTCTGTGAGAAGAAATCAGGAGCTGCCCGCACAATGCACAGAGCCAGTTCCAGCTGGGTCCAAAATGGACCCACCACTGGCCAAAGATGGACCCATCAGGGATGCTGGTGGCACCTCTGGGATAACAGATTTAAGAAAGGGTAAAAAAACCTGCACAGCAGCTGTAAAAGAGGAGTGAGAACATGTGAGAGCACCAGCCCTGCAGACCCCCAGGTCAGTGCAGAAGGAGGGCAGGAGATGCTCCAAGCGCCGGAGCAGAGATTCCCCTGCAGCCCGTGGTGATGAAGACCCTGGTGAGGCAGGCTGTCCCCCTGCAGCCCAGGGAGGTCCACGGGGGAGCAGATCTCCACCTGCAGCCCGGGGAGAGAGGACCCCACGCTGGAGCAGGGGGATGCCCGAAGGAGGCTGTGACCCCGTGGGAAGCCCACGCTGGAGCAGGCTCCTGGCAGGACCTGTGGCCCTTGGGGCACTCAGGCTGAAGCAGTTCATTCCTGAAGGACTGCACCCTGTGGAAAGGACCCATGCCGGAGTGGGCTATGAAGCACTGTCTTCCATGGGAGATACCCCACACTGGAGCAGGGGAACAGTGTGATAAGGAAGGCACGGCAGAGAAGAAGTGTTACAGACTGACCGCAACTCTCATTCCCCATCCCCCTGTGCTTGCTGCTTGGGGGGGAGGAGGAAGAAGAATCAGGAGTGATGTTGTACCTGGAAAGAAGGGGGGAGAGAGGGAAGGTGCTTTTCTTTTTGCTTTTGTTTCTTACTATCCTACTCTATTTTGAATTGACAAGAAATTAATCTTCCCCAAGTCAAGTCTCTTTTGCCTGCGATGGTAAAGAGTGAGCAACCTCCCTGTTCCTGCCTCTACCCATGAGCTTTTCATCTTGTTTTCTATCCCTGTCCTGCTGAGGAGGGGGAGGGAGAGAGCGGCTGAGGGGGCACCAGGCAGCCAGCCGAGGTTAAACCACCCCACATTGTTGTGTGGCTTCTGAGGGATCACAACAGATCACAACATCCATACTGAGAGTGACTACGCTGTGTTATGTCTGTCACAGATGGGGCTCAGTATGATAACAGCCCTTCTTGCATTAGCCAAGATAATATGAGTAATGGACCATAACTGCAAAGTAGCAATTGTGTATGTATTTTTTTCCCAGGGGCAAATTAAGAGATATCTCCTTTCAACCATTTTGCTAATAAATAAAACAGGGAGGTGGTATCAATTGCCACATCTCAAGGATACTTAATATTCTTATTTCTGTAAATTAGCACTCATCAGCGCTCCCTCCCCTTGCTTTTCATTTTATTCCAGAGAGGTTTCCGTAGCAACTAGGTCATGTGCCCAGTTTAATCTTCAAAGCTGTAACATTACAGTGGATTCTTGCTGAAAGTGAAACAAACAAAAAAGGGCACTTTTTATTTGTAGGCTCTTAGATATAACGATAACGGGGCTGTACAAAAGGATGTCTGGCAGTGAGGCATGTGCAAGTTCACCATTTTTCTCAGGTGGTGAACGACCGGTTACGGATGCCAACATGAAAGCCTGGAAGCAACTCTCTTCTAGAACTCTTCTAACACAAAAAGCAGACACCAGCAACATTTCTGGAGTGACCTGTCCCTAGTCCTCCATAATCCCTTTCAACTGGGCAGTGTTCCCTTGTCACTGCTTCTTATTTGTTTTGAAAATTGGGCTGATATGGTTGGAGAGAGAGCTTCAACAGCTTGAGCAAAGCAGGTATTATTCTATTTCAGCAGTGTGTTCCCATCCAAAACATTTACAGATGTAGAAGATAAACAAAGTGAAAGGAGCCAAGCGTTTTTCACTTTTAAGCACAAGCTTAGACTACAAGAGACAGCTGGGTTTATGGGATTTCTGGTCATAAAAGTTAACGTCTGAATACAAAACAAATAGTTTCTAACCTGAGTTTTATATGGCAATGGAAACAATGAGCAACTTGATTCAAATGGGTGCACTTTCTCCTATGCTACCCCTGTGCAAAGGAATAACAACCTGCCAAAATTCAGAAAATTGCCACCTTACTCTCTTAAGCAGCCCAGCTTACACCATATGAGTGCCCTGACATCCCAGCGTGCTGCCTTCCAGCACTAGCTAGGCAAAAGGCAAAGCAAGAATTCTTTTTTTGTGCTGAATTCCCTCTCATATTCCTCATCCTATGAAAAACCCCATGTTCTGTTTGCCTGCTTTTCCACCAGTTACCACCCACCTGAAAGTAACATTTTATATTCTTTAGATAAAGAATATGAAGAGCTTAACAATAGGGGGCAGATCCTCGACTTGGTTCCAAGGAATGGGTGTCATGAAGGTAATAAAACATTCTAAAATATTCACAGGTAAATGCATGATTGGACTGGATGGAGTTTTTGCCTTGTTTTACAGACAACTTTATGCTTCTTAATGGGACAAAGTGCAGTAACCAAAGCTCCTGGTTAAGCTTCCCATTTCCTAAAATATTCCAGTCAAATGTGAGTTCTTGTGCCAGGACTTCCACAAAAAATTTGCAAGACTAAATATATCATAGAATATTAGTAACAGTTTAAAACACTGTGTGTGCAATCATGACTCTGTGGGAGGCTGAACTAATTAAACATGACATCATTCCAGTGCCTAATTAACATGAAATATTAAACTCATCTTTCACGTAAGAGAATGAGAAAGTGAATTGAGTTTAATGAAGAGGAAAAATTCTAAGAAATGAAAACATCTACAGAATTGGTATATCTTCTGTTAAGAACATTTAGTGAAACAGCCCACTTCTAGTATATGCTCTTATTTTAATGTTTGTTACCTAATACTGCACTGCATGCTGGCCTTTTGGAAACCCAGGTTCCAATTTTCTGTACATCATATGCAGCATCATGTAAGAAAAGCCTGTAAAAGCAGAAAATGTTATTTAACCCCATAAACACTAACCATGAGTCCTCCATAATATCTTTCAGCTATCCAAATCACATCATGGCCCAGATCACGGGCTTAACTGGTTCTAAGAAATACTTTTTATCCATTCTGTTTGAAATTAATTCTTGCATGACTGGCAAACTAAATGCCAGCTTTGCCTTCCTGCCTAAGCTTTTCTCACCTTTTCACTATTATCGCAGGATTTCGCTGGCTTTTTAATGAAGGAAAACAAAAAAACAAACCAAAGCAAAACACTGATATAATCTCACTCCACTCCTTTCTTCTTTCCTTTGCCTTCCCTCCTCCTCCTTTTTGTTCCTTATCCTTTTCCATCCATGAAGACCTGAACATCTCTTGTCTTTCAACTCTTCTCACCTGGCTGAATTTTCCCCTCATATTGTATTCCTCACACCCCCTTTCTTTTCCATCTCCCCTTACCCTTTCTTATACAGCATAAATAGAAGCATTCTCCATCCATCAATAAAAAATTGATTCCTGGTAGCACTTACTAGAACCAGTTGTCATTGTGATGAACATGCCACCATCAGTCAATGTCTTCAGTTCCTCCGCATTATTTCACTGATTACACGTGTTTCCCCTCCCCGCGTTAAAATTGATCTGTCTTGAACAGTGCCACACGGGAAGAAACTGGCTTGCTAAAATAACTTATTCAGCCCACAGCCTCATTCCTTGGTATCCCACCCTGTGATGGACGTGTGCCTCTCCGCTCCTCCCTGGCTGGAGTACAGCTAATCGCATCGGTCGGATGAGAGGACACACATAGTCAGGCCACTTCTTCCCAGCTGTATTCCTAGGATAAGCCTTTAGTTGGGTCATAGGCGAGGGGCATATCGAGACTGAATGCAGGACAAATATGCATATATATAATTTCTCCTGAAGAGACCAGTAAAGTACATAGGGAGTTAAAGCACTGGCACTGGGAGAAGTGGATAGAAACTAGAGGAAATGTCACATTAAGTAAAAGAAGTGTGACAGATTGTACAAGTCCCTTAAAACTGTATGGAGACTTCATGGGAACATTTTGACAGTGTAAAGCAAGGAAGATGCCAGAGATATCATCTTCCTTAAACTACTACAGGTCCTTGATCTATTTTATAGATAGCAGTAGCACTTTTGCAGCTATTTAGCATTGCCACTTAAAAGGAAATAGAGGTGGCTAAAGAAGGTGAAAGAGGGTGGAGAGAGAGAAGACACAGAAATGCGGTCAAAAATAATAGACACAATGAAAAAGGAACATGATAAGATTAAAACAAAATATAGCTTAACTTTTAAAAGGTTAAAAGTTCGGTTAAAAGTTCATTTTAAAATGTCTTTCCATCTTGTTCCTCCTGTAACCATAAGCAGATGGTAATGGACAACTATCAGGGATTTCAATTCATTTGTTTATTGGGACTTGTCTGTTCTTACCTTCCCTTCATGCTGTAAGAGGCAGAAACTCAAGAGCAAAGCAACAACCACAAAGACATCACCGCTTAAGGCCATTTCTTTTTAGTGCACTACTTTTGTATTTATTGACTTTCCTCAGTAAATCTTTGTCAATGTAGAGCAAAAACTGATTAGTCCATGCCATAAAAATGCCTATGTGAGCTATAAAGTTGGAAGCAGAGGACAGCCCTGAATTTGACAATTTTTCTTGAGAAAATACAGAAACATTCCAGGAGTTATTAAAGGCAAGACTTAGCTGACATGCACAACAGAGAGGGGCATCTGTGAGTGACCCAGATGTACAGTACACATCTTTTGAATCAAAAAGTGAAAATCTTATATTTAGCTAGGAACTTGAGAGCATGTAACTGGCCACACTGTAAAAAGTTCTGCTCTACCTTTCCCAAGTAGCATTGTTTGACTATTCCTCAACCAAAAAATTTCACAAACTTTATGTTCCCTTTTTGGAAACAAGACTGATAAATTGTGTTCCTGTATGCTCTTATAAATACTTTGGTTTTGTTCATCAGGGTATACACAAATATTTTCCTTTAAAGGTGTCATAGACAGATTTCCCCTTTCTCCAACCTTCCAGTAAAAGTTTAACATATGTTTAAAAATATATTAAAAAATATGTTCTTTGTATGTCTTCAGTTTTCAACTAGAAACACCAAAATATTCAGTTTGTAGGTTAAATTTTTGAAAATGCATGAGGAAGCAGATGATGAACAAACTGTTTAGTATTTAAAGGAATGTGTCAAATAACATTTTTTACCATCTCTTATTCAGAAATGATGGGCAATATAACAGCTCAACTGTGTAACAGTTAATTTTACTTACTCTCATCAGAGTATTTCAAACAATTGTATAACAATATGGGGAGGTTTGTACTTCATCTGTTGCTTAAGAAACAAGCAATTGCTAGCAGTTTTTCTTCATGTTGTGTACTGTGTTTGTTAATGTGGAAAATGATGTAATGTTTAGGTTCAGTAACCTAGCAATGAACAGCAAGATCATTTCAACACTTGAGACTCTTTCCTGTATGTGAATATTAAAGATTGATGGCGATGAAAAAGGAATGAATTGTGGGACACAAAGGAACGTAACATACCATGAAGGGCCTCCTTACTCACGCCCAAGCCAGTCTGGATACTGGAAACATTACATTAAATGGAAGCAGCAGCCCTGGAGGCAGTTAAAATTTGCTATTGTGGGTAGAGAAGCTGGGGCACACGTTCTGCTTGCTTTGCACATGTTAGGCACAGGTTTGTTCCAGTAGCTGCTGAACTTCAACAGGTCTGATCTACTTTCAAGACTTCCAAAACCCTTGGTCTGGGTAGCAAATCAAACGTGATTCCTGCTTTGGTCAGTAAAAACACATCAGTTCTGCCACACAACAGTCCTCCTGTACTCATGGGGAAAAAAGCAGGTTTTATCCCTCAAAAATGATTCAGTTCTGTACCAGATGAACTTTGTGATTGCCTTCCACGGATGCCAATTCCTTCATGAATGAAAATGATTACTGGTTTGTTTTCTAGGGGGATCTGTTTACATTTACCCTCATGAGGTATTAACTGGTGAAGGGTCCTTTTTCCTACCATTTGCCACTTCAGTGGATCTATGACCACAGCAGCCTTTTGATAGGGGAAAGTGCTTGCAGGCTACAGAACAGTCTATAAGCTTTCCCATGAATTTCTGTTTATTTCTTTTCTGACATTTGAATATGAAAGTCACTCTTGTCAAAGTGTCAAAAGAAATCCCATAGGTGTTCTAGGGCTGTGTCCAGATCACCACCAGAGCTCTAATGGCATTAGAAATGCATGGCATCAGGTAGGAATAAGACACAAGAAAAGTGATCTGCCCTATGAGCTTGACCATCTCCAGATATGATTTGCTGTGTTGGCACATCATATTGAGAACATTTCATTCAACCACTGACCAAAATCATCTGGTTTAGTTACCAGTAAACTAACTGGTAAGTTCAAATAAAAGCAATGTCTGCTGATCCGCATAAGGGTTCAAATTCTTCTCACTGAACATGGGGGCTTTCATGAGTTTGTTGACCTTTGTGAAAAGCATTTTGCAAATGGCATACAACAATTTTAAAATAATATTATTTAAGATGAAAAATGAACTCAGCTCAAGAAATGTTATTGTGATCCCTTGTATATCTGCATTAAGCCATAGTCTCTGTTTATGTGATTATATCCTATTTTTCATCATAGAATCACTACTTAATTCTGTACACAAGTTAAATGCACAAGGAAACAGAATTAAAGGCTGGATGGATAACTACTGAACAAGGTATTTTTGCAACTCTGGAATGTCTTAATTTGACACCTACATAAAATTCTTATAAATCTTTTCAAAACTGGATAAACAACAATATTCTTTGTTTTGACTGAAAGACTTGCAGTGATGCTGCAACCGTATGACAGAAGTTTGGCAACAAAGTGTAGGGGAGGACCTTTGTGGTTCCACAGGTTTCACACAGAGTGTTATGAACAGTCACTGCTGAACTAATTAATGTGGGCACAAATTTCTGCTAAAAATAAGGGGGAGAATCACAGCCAGTGTAGAAAAGAACAGAATTCCCTTCTGCCTGATGAAGATGAGCATCACATTATTATGAAACCAGTTGAGATAAAGGGGATAGTTGCTTAACTCGACTCAAGTGTGTTGAAGAAGCTTTAATTATAATGGAAAATTTCTCAGGAGTCTTTCCTATTATTGGTCTACAAACAGAGTGTAGATTTTCCTCCTTAACTTCTCATTTCAACATGACATTTAAGAAGTTCAGGGTTTCTTTGGAATGAGATTTCAGTGTAAACAGGTTGCCCCATCTTAAGACAACATACCAATATGGTATATGTATTTATCAACACTGAGGGTCATGGAAAGAGCAGTTCCTATGAGAACCATTCAGTACCACAGAAGTTCAGTACAGAAGCAGAAATTTCTCAAATCCTGAGATCTGGAATGTAACATAATTATAATAGAAGAAAAAGATTGGGGGGGAGGGGGATGTTTTTTGGTGTTAGTTTTGGTTTTTTCCAGAGGAGGGGTTAATTTTTTGCATATTTACTCCATTTCACAGATTTCTTCTCATTGGAGATCTTACTTACTATCTTTTCCACTTCCATATGCAGGTTGACCAAAAAAAATCTTTCTAGCATGTTTGATCATATTTAGATGACTCTGCTACAGAAGCCCCACCAGCATCTGTTCACGACATTTACTCTGAACATCTGAGAAGTATTTAATACGTTACTCTTGAGTTATTCTAAAACAGGTGAAAAATGTCACTTTGTCAAAACCAAGGCGATCCCAGAAGAGCCAGAGTTAGGGCAGTTACCTTGGACACTATGGTTTACAGGAGAAAGGCTCTCTCAAGCACCTCATTCTCTGGGGTTTTTTTGGCAGCTGGTCTTTTCCATGTTTTCTGCACTTCTTTACACAGAAGACTTCATTTCACAGAAGGTTTGCTTTCATTTCCTATCAGGGAAATTAGATAACCTCCATCTCAAATTTGGAGTGAGCTGACACATGAAATTATAGTCCTGAACTTGTGTTGTAGGATTGGAAAATACCAAGCCTACTAATACAAGAAGGGAAGGACACGGGAAGTGCTCATAACCTCTTTAAGGGCATAACTGATTTAGAAATTACAAAGTAAACACAAAGAACGAGAAGTAAGATATAATGCAATATATGTTCACCTAAGTTAGAGCATGCCAGATGAGCCTGATATCTTTAATAGCAATCTTTTTGGGGGAGTAGATGAAGTTCAGAAAGAGTGCATAAACTGGATTTTATTAAGCTATTTAGCTATGGGCTTATTTGAGAAATTATTTAATTGAAGACTAGTGGAATTTGCAGAAGGGTTGTAAAGTAAGTAATAAACTGATGGATGGGAAGATAGCTCTTCTTAGAAGACCTTAGAAATGAAGGACAGAGATAACTCATGGAATTCCTTGCATGCTACTGATGGAACCTATTTAATTTTCTACTTTCATGCCTTGGGACAAAAAGTAGGAAGGTGTTGCTGGTGGTGGAAAGTTAACAGATCCAATCAATGGAAAAGATCAGCTTGTTGGACAGGAAGAAATGAGTTACATTTAGCTCCAGGCTGAAACACTGCAAATACCAAAATGCAATAGCGCAAAATGCAAGTCATGTACTTCAGGACCTAAGACAAGAACTTCTGCTAGAGGATATCCCATTATGACAAGTTCCAGTGTGATCCTTGATAGGATTGGGGGGAGGTATTTGCTTTTTTTGTCTTTTTGCCCTTTTTTTTTCCTCTTTTGCAAAGCTTTCTGACTTACAATTTCACAATCAGGCAATCATTTCAGCAGAAGAAACGAGGTACAAGACATTTCTAAAAAACATCTCTAGGGCTAGAAGCGAAGTCCTCTGAAGTAAATGGAAAGACTCACATTAACTTCAATGCACTTTAGTTACAAAATATAAAATGTAAAGATCATTTTAATACATATTTTCTGCCTATAATTAGGTGGTTTTGATGGAAATTTGAGAGAGAAAAACCAGGGAGGGATAAAGATAGTATTTAGGTAGCTGTAATGTAGGCATCCCGATAATCTAACCGTGCAGCAAGTTACTGAGCCAGATGCACCATTCAGTGCTAGTCTAAGAGATTACGCAGTCTCTGGGTAAAATTCATTAACCTTTAAGTAGCACTTAACTAAATCCTTCTTTACAAGTGTCTACCTCACTGTGACAGCTTTAAGCTGTTCACAGTCCTAACAGGGAGGGGAGGGAGCGAGAGCTGGAAGCCTAGTATGCCTCTCTCCACTGATAAAATGTATGCTGTAATTTATTGACTTGCAAATTTTGGCAATAAAATAAACATGAAAGTGGAGGTCATTACAAGGTTTTGTTGTACTTTCGTTATAATTTACTACTCTGCTACAGTGTTTTTTGCAAATAAAACACTAGTTGCCATAGCTATCAATTAATATACCTCTGTTTTCTAGAGAAAACATTCATTTTATTTCTTACAGTTGATTTTTTGTAAGAAAATGGATAACCCAAGAAACCCAGTTTGGAAAAATTACATTTGAAAATTCTGAAAATCCTGCTTAGATAAAAAGGTTTATGTTGGGGGTAGGAAGTGTGATTCAGCTTTCAGAGAGGAAAACCTGGTTTAGAGCAAATGCTCCTTTGACTCTGAATGGAAGAAAACATGAAGATTCAGAAAGAAAAGTAAAGTGGCTGAAGCTGAAAAGCTGAAGACAAAAGGAGGCCAGTCAAAACAAACTGCAAAACAAAGCAGACACAAAGATTAAGGCAATGTCCACCATACTCCTAGGATCTCCTTCTGGAGACAACTGCAGTAGTCCCAGCCTGGAATGGCAAAATATACTGAAGAATTGGAGCCCTAAATCATTTCCAGAAGATTTCCCAGGAAACAAGGGAAATCATGAAAGTCATGTTTCCTTGTAATTTGATAAAGGATTGCTACAGTATTGGAACACTGCACTAGAAGGACACTTCTGTGACATTGAGACAACCTGAGAAAAGTATGGTACTATTTTAGGAAGTAGAGACAAGCAACATGCAGATTGTTTGTAGGAGATTACCTGTACCTTTGTAAATTGCCAAGTAAATCTCAAACAGATTAGAATAAATAAGGATTTTGTTAAAAAGATGAGCAAATACACAAATTAGCATAAGCCAACGTGCTACGTAAGTTCTGGAAACTAATTCAAGAAAGGACTTTTTTTTTTCCATAGCAGAAAGTAAGGTCATAAGTACAGACGTGATGAATATGTCCAAATCATCAGAGCACTGGATATTCAAAGCAGGTAATCAAACTAATCAAATTGAACTATGGATGAGAAAATTACTTTGTCAACTTAAATCATGAAAATTTACAGAGGAGTCAGATTTTTTCTGTTTGAGATACTTAGCCAATGTTTCAAAAAATACAGTGTTTTTTCTTTCTACTGAAGGACACAAAGATCTGCAGGATGTGAGTGTCTGTGGGGCAGAATCTACTTTGATCTCAGATTCTTGCAAGAATAAATTGTCCAAACATACAGTCATTGTATCTTGGCTCTCCTTCAGAAAGTTTAGTAATACTTATTAAAGAAATCTGATTTATCATGTTCTCCTCCAGTTTCTTATTACTATAATTTGGTTTTTTTTCATCCCTTCTGATAATAACAAATAATCTTCCCAAAGACTTTGTGCAAAGGTGAGACAGTTAGAACTTACGCACCACAGCTTCTGAACAACACCATTTTTAACTCCAAAGAATCTACAGACTAATAAGAGGGTAACTGGGATTTACTTTTAGGAAACTAATAAATAAACAGTTCCCACACCAACAGCCACATCATAGACATGTAAGCAAAATCAGAATTGAAGGAGACCTTCATTAAAACAAATATTGCTTCACCTTTGTGGGAAAGGCTGACAGTTCAGACACTTTGAGAACAAGTAGTATGGAAAAAACTTTATCAAAGCTTTTATCAGTCTGATGCAAGACCAAATTCTTGCTTATTTATCACATCTTTGGCAATTGACACAGTAAAAACAAGCAAATGTTATATGGCCACTTGTTCCCCTGGCCATTACTGGCTCCTCCAGGGTAAATACATTGCTGGTGGAAAATATGACAGAAGTTCTCAGTTAACACTGGGACAGAGAAAATACAGGTGGAAGCATGGGTGAGTTCCACAGTCTCTGCTGATCTCCTCCCACGTCCTATGGCAATGTAAAGAACAGGGGTAAATGGACCTGTCCCAGAGATTTTCCTAGTAGCTATGAGGAATTTGTCTCCTCATCCCACAGAGACACAGGGCTGTTAGGGAACAGCAGACAACTTTATGCTTTCCCAGGATCAGTATGGAGCAGTCATGTCAGGGAAGCACAATTAACTGTTCAACCAGTTTTGGACCTTGCCCCTGATTCTGGTAGGAAAATTGAAAAAGGCCCTTTGTTAGCAGCACTGCATTTTGTGTGGATCACAGAAGTTGAACGCTCAGTTTGAAGGATTTTTACACATTACTTCAAATAGATTATACCTTGGGTGCTGTGGCAATTGCCATCTGATTTGCCATGCTGGATCTTAAACTGTGTTTTGGCAGGATGTAGCAAGACAAAGTCTGTGACGATTTAATGAGATGGCTTTTGGCTTCTGCACAAAGGCAGAAAAGAAGCCAAAGGCACACCAGTTCCAAGTTGTGAGCTCCTGTCTAAGCTAGTGTCTCAAGGACATTAAGTACACAAAGTATGCCTATGGTATCAGGATGTCCAATTTTAAAGAAACCCTTCGTCACAAAACAAGGATCCCAACCTCTACCGAGTGTCCTCCACCCTACTGTCATTGGAAGTCCAAGAAAACCTGCAAGGCTGTGCAACACTGGGTTCCCAGCCGTCGGTACAGCCCAGCCTTGCATTAGGGACCACTTACTCACACCTGCCCATGCCTAGATTTTCCACAGCCCCAAAACCCCCTGAGATTTAAGCAGCACAACATCAGCTCTTCAACAGGCTACCTCGCAAATACACCACTTGCCATGGAATGGAGCAATTACTCACACCCACGCAGAGCACGCACCTGCCCTGTGCCCGGAAAGATCGGAACTCTCCAGGAGTAGATCTCCCACGCAGAAATGCCCCCTGAACTGCCCCGCGGCAGGTGTGCCAGATCGCCTCAGGCCATCACTAGCAGCAGTTCTGGCGGGGAAAAAGAGAAAAAGCAACAAATATCTGGGCACGAACCCCTCTGCCAGCAGCTTCTGAAGGCAGGTGGGATGCCAACAAAACCCAAGCTCAGTGTTAATAGGAAGGAAGAATGGAATGACAAAGGAATAAGTTAGCCTAATTACAGAAAACTGTATGATGGCCTTATCTATAGAAAAGATGGAAATCACTAGGTAATGCTGGAAAGAAAAGATGCCAGGGGAACACTGTCAGAGAGGGAAAAATCATCCACAAAGTAGATTTCTCATTATAGTACAGCAAAAGAGTGCAAAATGTTGACAGTTAGTTTGCAGTTACCTATGCCTGACCCACAAAAAAAACCCCAAACAAACAAACTAAAAAATGAGTTTTGATGCAACCACCTTACAGTACAAAGGGGTTGTAAAGGTAGGTCTGAGTCCTGCTTTTCAGTGACTAGGGAGAACATGTCACCCAGGACCATGATCCACAGCAGAAAGTACACTGTAAAGTGGTATTCCCTTTTCGTATGAGTCAGAATTTGCTTTACCTAAATCACTGAGGCTCTTAGTGAGCCAAAGCTCAGCCAGGTGAAAGGAACTGATAGATGCATATGCTTTACCTAAATGACTATAGCTCTTAGCAAGCAAAGACCCTGCCAGGTGAAAGGAACAGATAGAAGCAATACCAATAAAACTTTCCTTAAAGTCTTTTATTTTTACTCTATAAAATGTCTTTTCTAAAATGTGCAAGATAAACAAAAATCCTGGGTTGTTTGCTGTAGTAGATGGGTTTATTTTATATGTTTAGGACAAGCAGAATAATTCATTCACGGCTTTACTTTTTGTGGATCAGCCAGCTGTTCTGTGCTTAAGCCAATAAAAATGTTGCTCACATGCCCAAGAAAAGCAGCAAATGCAATATGAAGAACTATCCAAAACAAGTACTTACTAAAAGTAGGTTGCTTAGTCTCTTGGATATTGTATTAAACAGTGATTTGAATGTCAAGTTAATAAAGATATAAAAATTCATAGCTACATTTTAGCCGACAACCTCAGCATTTATCCACATTTAAACCACAATGGATTATAGTTGTATGTTTTCTGGTAGATGTAGATGTAGCCATGATGAAAATTTCTGAGATGGGTTACAAAAAAGCCCTTACTGATTAGTTTATGAATCAAAGATACATATTTAACATTTTATAATCACAAAGTCTACCACAGCATTTGGAAATCATCTGTCAACATAAAACTTAATGACAAAATAAATTTAACTCCTTTAGCTGTTAATTTTTCTTCCAGCTGCATCAACTCCAAATAGTCATCAAGAAAAGACCCCCATTAGCTGCTAAGTCAGTGTGGCTTTAGAAAACAATTCCCTAAACCTTCTGTGGTTGCTTTCCAGCCATCTCACTTTACAAGAGCTTGATGAAAGATATATTACACTAGCTCATCACTAGTCCTTGTTACAGAATTAGCACATCAAAAACTTCTGGAGGGGAGTTCAGCATCCTGAGAAGCCCCTAAACAATTACCTGTTAAAGGAACAGACTGGCACATTCAGTGTCTCCCTTCCCTTTTACCAATATTAACAGCAATCTAGGTTTTCTCACTGACATCTCCTCTTGTTACTTTAAGATATTGCATACGACTGCATCAGCTATGATGTTGAAGGCCACGTCTTTCCCCTCTGCACTTGGCTATCTGCATTTCTAGTCTCGGGGGAGCACCTCAGTGACCTCCTTCAATTTCTCATCTGTAGTTTTTTGGGTTTTTTTTTATCCCTTCGCCCTCCTTCACCAAAGATGGTCAAGGATAGTAAAATGCCAGACTGTTGGGACCCAGCCTTGGATCTTGCTTCTTCTCACAGGCTCTCTCACTGAAAAGAATCTTCTTTCCTTCACATGCACACCATGAACTATGTGGACACACATCACTTACCATCCCTTCAGAGGTTCACCTACAACTCCAAGTCCCCTCTCCATTTCCCCAGACCATGAGACATGTAGTTACTGCCTCCATTTCTTACAGTGAAAGGATCTGGGCTCATTTCAGAATTAACCTGGAGATTTTTGTGGGTGGAGATCATCAGCTCTGTATCTCTTCAAAACAATAACAAATAAATCCACTCTCAAACTAACAGTTTAACACTTGTACATTGTATCAGTGGAATGAAAGGTATCAGCAGCCCAAAAGATCCAAAGTATATCCAAAAGCTGTTAGAAACAGATACAATTAGAGCCAAACATCAAAAATTCCACTTGGGATCTTCAAAAGTCCCTTAAAATATGAAATAGTCTTTCATCCTCTTTTAAAAGGCTATATTTTTGCAACCGATGGTTTCCGAAGTTTTGAAATATGGCTTCAGCTGTTGGCTAGAGCATCATCTCACTCCCTGTTTCCTGGATTAAAATATCTGAAATATATGAATAGTGTTACAGGAACACTGAGCATCTTAGCTCTCTGCTGTGAGAAACTGCACTCTTCTGCTGAGTTAGCATGCACCCTAGATTATATTGCCATTGTACAACTGTTTGAAAAATTGAATTTCTCTCTTGTGGATTTGAAACATGTGTTCTGTTCCATCAGAATGCGGAGTCAAGTTCTTTCCCTCTCCTGTTTTCAAAATGTATCTAATATATTATATCAAGCTGAAACAAAATATTTCAGTGAGGTAAAAATGAAATGTCTCAGTGATAACTTGTAGAAAATGTTGACAAAACTGGTATTGTACTGAGAAATGTTTTTATGTTATCACATCAGTATTTTGTATGGAAAAATTGCTCACTTGGACCATGACAGTCCGTTCATCAAAATTATTTTGATAGCTATTTTAGATTATTGAAACATCCTATAAAGAAAGTCTGTGCTGCAAAGTGCATTATATTATGATTCAGAGTACCTGATTTTATCTCCTGTCAGCAGTGCAGGTCATTGAAGTTTCTACATGGGTGTGCTTTTTATCTGCACATCTTTCATTTCTGCCTTCGTATCCATAAGTCCAAAATGAATAAAGAGATACTACAAACATTGCCATATTTCTAATTATCCATATCTAATTAGTGAAAAACTTTCCAGAAACAGGTAAAGTATTCATGCTGGGGAATCCTACAAGAAAATGTAAAGGTTTCTGTCATGTCTATATTATCGTCATCCTGAATTTTCAGAGTGAATTCCCCCCATTCAAAGTAGTGACAAGGAGTAAACAAATTCATTGTGCTTTGTAAATTGGGGACAGCTTTTTACTGGCTATAACTTCATATCAGGGCAGCTCAGTGAATTGCCTTAGAGCAAGGCAATTTTACCAAGGCCTGTAGTGACGGGACAAGTGGCAATGGTTTCAGACTGAAAGAGGGTAGGTTCAGATTGGACATAGGAAGAAGTCCTTCGCTGTGAGGGTGGTGAGGCACTGGGACAGGTTGCCCAGAGAGGTTGTGGCTGCCCCATCCCTGGCAGTGTTCAAGGCCAGGTTGGATGGGGCTTGGAGCAACCTGGTCTGGTGGAAGATGTCCTTGCCCATAGACTAGATAATCTTTAAAGATCCTGTCCAATCCAAACCATTCTATGATTATATGATTTTATGAATATGTTCATTGATCATTATTCTTTAACATTAAAAATTAAGTAGCACTTGAAGGTCACCAATGGTGGTTCAGTTCAGGAAGGACATCCTATGCAAAGTGTTCACTTGAGCTTTCCAGGTTTTATCTCTATTGCCACAACCTACTTCTTGCTGTCTTCCAGTGATGATGGCTCATGAAACCTCGTGCATCCACTTGCCATTATTTCAGAACACACACAAACATAGAGTTAGCCTGGTTCTACTACTCCATGTTACCATCTTCTGTCTTCAGTCCCACCTCAAGATTATTATTCATGTTTCTTGTTAAAAATAATAATTAGGAATAAATTCCGAAAAGACTGGAGATGTTTAGAAAGAAATATTTATATTCAAGAATCTAAATAAAGACCGTAATAAAGAGTGGTAGAGGTGAAAATTTGGGTGTAGCTGGAAGTAAATATACTAAACTAACAGAATTTTAATGCATCTAGGTGTATGTGGCAAGAAAGAGAAAGAAATTAAAGGTCACAAGTATAATATGTGTTGGTGGCACTCTGAAAAAAAGGGATGTTTATTCTGTGTACAGTAAACATGCATATAGCATACAGATGCTTTAACCAGAGAGAGAGAAGAGCTGGAGAGAAATAATTCATCTGAAGTAAAAGAGGCAATAAATACAACTGGATGTTGTAGATACAAAGATCCTTCAGCACCTTTACAAAAAAACAATTTTAGTGACTTCCCTTGACAATTATTGTAATTGTTTCATTTATGCTTACACAAGAACACAACATACAGCTAATATAGCTAGTAGTTTTTGCTAACCATACTACTTCTGAAAGTCACTGGACTCTTCTAAGATATTTCTACTCTGTTAACTTTTCTACTCTTTATTTCCCTTTTTATCCCTACTTTTTCTATTTTATTTCAATCTGCTGGAAAAAAAATGATGCAATGCTGACTTGGCTTCTGAAAAAGGAGATCCCATATATTTTGTGTCTAGATGACTCTTACTGAAGAGTATCAGGCAAAAAAGCTGTTGCAGAAAATGAAATACTGGATATTGATTATGACATTCATGAAAAATGTTGATATATCATATGCAAAAAAGGAGTATAAATTAACATCTGCCTGTCAAGAAGATGACAGATATCTGTTATAAAATACCTGCATGGTCTTTTCTTTCAGGCTCAGCAACCTGCTTAAATGTCATTCAATTAAAAAGAAAAAAACATTAACAGACAAATGACAGGCTTTTTCATATAGCCAATCATACACTATAAAATTTGTCAGCAAGGAGCGTTCAGCCGCAAAGATAAAGGGAGACAGATGATTAAAGAAGTCGTTGGGCTTGCTTGCATGAAGTGTTACACTACATACCAGGTTTGGGGTCAGAAGGAAATTTTCTCCCAAAGACTGGTGCAGACAGTACAAGTCTTTGCTTTCCTCTGGAGAAAAGAGTTGAGCATGGTCAATCTGAAGACCCCAGCCCAGCCTCAGCACCACGGTGGCAGAGTGGTCGTGGCTGGTGGATGCTGTGACAACTGCTGGCTAAGTGTTATTGTTGGGACTGTTTGCTAAATCATCACCACTAAGCTACGGATAACTCCACAATTTAGGCAAAGTAGGTACAGGCAAAGAAGCACAGAGGGACACAGAGAGGCAGCATATTGTCAAATTTAGGAAAACCAGATCAGCTGTTTCTGCTGTTACCAAGGAAGGGACGTAGCAAAAGTATCATTAATCTCCTCATTCCCTAGCAGTGCCTGACGGAACAAGCTCACCTCCCTTCCAGCTCTCAACAATTAGACAAATTTAACGGTGCAGGCTGTGGAGAAGCCAACAGGATTGTCAGACTACATCTCCAGCAATCACAGGGAAACAGAAGAGTCTGCAGAACATTTTCATCTCACAGCCCAAGTTCACCAAGGGTCACAAATGCTTGCCAAGAGCCTAGGAGAAATTCACAAGCAGGATCCCCAATTCTAATGTGCCACAAAATGTACATGGAAGATATTAAGACCAGTGCCGCTGTCTGAGTCCCAACAGTAGGGATTTGTTGACTGAAACTCCCAGAAAGTCGTAGGAATTGGTTCACACCCTGCGCACCAGAATAAAGCACCCCCAGCGCTTTTTAGTTAAAATTGAGGGCTTAATAACATTCTTGCTGTTTTCTCTTGACTGATGTACACTCACTGCTAAACTAGGAACACGTGGATTATTTTCTCTGGTAAGTATTGAATGGATAATTCTTAGCATAGTTTTCCATTTTAATTCTTGTCGGATGTGTAAAGGGATGCTCAGATTCCCAGGCTGCGTGGGCTCATGAGAATCCGCTGAAAGCTGGAGTCAGTCAAACTTGGTACTTTGACCATCTCCAGGCTTTATCCTCTGACACTGCAGTTCCCAAGGTCCCTCTAGAACACATCCAAGGAAATAAAACGTGTACAGAGCTCACACTGACAGACGCAGAGGGGCTAGTTGTTGTTTCTGGACTTATGTTTGATTATTGCTTTGGCCGTGAAACTTATAAACCTCAATTACCACTCAAGAGAGATGTCTCTTCTAATCAAATCATCTCTTAAACAGCCTGGGCCTTCTCCAGTCACAGCCATGGGGTTTTTTTCTTTTGTGTGATGACTAAACTGTTTTTCCAAGTTTTCTGGCTTACCTTTGAATTGAAAACAAGAACTTACACAGCACAAGCAGATCTAGCTGAAAGAAAGCTTTCACACTTCACAGTGTCCTAAAATATATTCTCAGACTTAGTGAGACTACAAATGCTAAACAAGAAGAGTTTGGGGACAGCTTTGAATTCTGATGGAATCACTGTGTTTAAACTCTCCCTGAATGAAAAAAAAAGAACACGAGAGTGCCCACTTTAGGGCTTTTCTTGAAAAAGCTTCTCCATTTACATACACAGCCACATCCTTTAGGCTGCAAGTGAGTGTATAAAAATACCTGAGGAATCTTACTTTCCATCTCAAAAAACATTACTTCCTTTAACAGAAACTGGTTCATGAAATTAGACGGACGCCTTGTCACAAAAGATTTTGACCAGTTTTCTTTGTAGAAAAAGGCCTCAGGGAGCTTGATTAGGACACTGTAGAGAGTGGGAGATATGCATAGACATCTACATCTGAGCTAATCACTGTAGGCTCCCTTTACTGCCAATTGAGAAAAACGGGTACTTCTGGGCTGTAATTCGTATGTCGCTGAAGCTGGTGGGTAAAATAGACTGGAGGAATGATTCCCTAAAAGTGTCTATAGCCCTTCATTGACTCTAAAGGGAGCCTGGGGTGACTAAACCAGAGGTAAATTTCTACACTGTAGATAGCAAAGTCAGACAGATGAGCTGGACTGCACCCTACGTGTAGAAGGGAAGTTAAACTGAAAACTCACTTTTCTGTTCCTTTCTTTTCAAAGCCAAACTCTGCAGCCGGACATCATTTCTGCGATGAAATAAAGATGAAAGAAAGATGTCATAGCTAAGGCATGAACGCGGCTGTATTGTTTGTAGCAGAAAGCAGAGTTTGCTGGCTGTAACATTCCCCTGACAATATAACCACGTGCCTCCTGATGCTGGGTCCAGCTGCGGTGGCACTCATGAATCGGGTCCCCAGGTATCACCCAGCACCGCCACGTCCCTGTGCTGTGCACGTCTTGTCTTGCTCCTTGCTGCTCTCCTACTCCGTTGCCACCGGTAGCAAATGATGTTTATCCGCTTGGGACGCTATTGCTTTTTTTCTTACGAGAACAGTATCTGGCCTCAGATGTTTAGATGAAAAAGTTTGCTAAGAAGCTCTGGGTGTTTTTCATCTAAGGCTGGTCATTTCAGTGGGCTGCAAGAAGGGTTGAAGTTTAATCCTCACTCACTGTCACGTTTGTAAATGGAAGATGTGCACATAGCCTTGTTTCCTTTGAAAATCTCAGACTGAGCAGAGGAATTAAGAAAGGTACACAGTGCACAGTAAAAATCAGGAAATTATTAAGTTTCCCTGTAAATTTGCTTTTCTTTCCCTTTAATAAACATTCTCTTGCAGAGGAAACTAAAGATTTAAAACACTTGTTAATAGCACAGTTACAAGTCTAATACTTTCTGTTAGTTTTTTATTGTAAAGCCATTGGTAAGAGGAAGAAGTATTTTTGCAAGTACTGGTCTTAAAAAGTTTTTCTTTGAAATGTTACTATACTCAGCACGATGTTTTTCTGCAATTGACTCCATGGTTTAGTTTCAAAGTTTAGTGAGATGTCACGAAACACCCTGACTAGATTTTGAATAAGACCTTCAGTATACAATGTGACAGCAACAATTAGAGCTGATTCACAACAACAAAAAAGTAGGATATTAGTTTCATCATATTCAAGAAAATCTCTGCAGCTTTATACGGAAAGGATTTTCCTGAAGCCGACAAAGTGTCCCAAAGGCATTTCTCGCTACATTTTTCATATATTTCAAAGCAGAAGAGACATTCCAGTTTTTAAACTATTCTGCTTTCACATAGGCTGATTCCCCTTTATGCCAAAACCATGTTGCATTTCTAGGAACCTCTTTTCAGGCCCATTTACACAATGAGGAAAGTAAGGCCCTAGAGTAAACAGGGACAGTTTTATGAACAAGTTGATCCACAGATTTTTTTGAACATTAATGCTCTATACATTATCAGCAAATTCTTTTGTTAGCAATTGATACATAATCTGTGCAATTCCATGTCCTGTCAGTGAAACGTGGCTGACCACCTGCTTTGTGTCTCCCTCCTGTTAAAGACAAAGGAGTGAGGAAAAGGATAAGAAGAAACATTTGAACTTTGAATTTCTGGACTATAGGTAAAGGAGTAAAAATATATCGTATCAGAAAATGATAGTTCTTTTCCCATCTGAACTCTGTAGGGTAATACTGCTTTAGATATTTATTAAAATCTCTTACCTGGATGTGGTACCTAAATTTAGTCTTTTCTTGTCATAGTCAGGCAAATTGCATACATACTGTAACACTCCCTCTAAGGAACACAGGCAGTTTTTTACCTTGGGCTTTCTGCGTTTGGCTACATTCAGAACTGCAAGGAGCATTAGCCTCCAATGGTGTGATTTTTTCACACTTGTTGTAAATACAGAGTGGACAAAGCAATCTTCCTTCATTCATATGAAGGTTCCTTCCAACCTCAATTATTCGGTGACTAAATCTGAATTACTCAAATCTTCTAAGGAAAAAAAAATAATCAAAAGGAAGCACAAGGGAAAGCAAATCCATTTCTTTCTTTATTTACAGTAAAGTAAATAATTCTAGAATTTGTCTTTGGATGTGGCATGCATACAGTTTTAGATAAAAAGAAAAAAAAGAACAACTGTTGAACTAAAAAATAGGGCTAAATCAAGTAATGTATCTGATAGGAAAAGCAAAACTAGCTGTTATGAGAGCACATGTAGCTCACTGGCCACATAAACCTTTCTCCACTGTCACTCCCAAAATAAAAATTTCTGTGCTGAAAAAATAAATTCAGTAGTTTGGCTGACAGAGGAAAAAAGAAGCGCTGGGGTGCCTGGGAAAATCCCAGCACCAGCCGGTAGTGCCTTCCTGGAGTTTTAAGGATCCTGACCTGAAGCCAGTGGAAGAAGAGGGCAGAGCTCACTTCAGAGTCTCAGAGTCAGTGCCACAACAGAAAAATGTAATGGGAGGCAATCTATCATCCCTCACTTGCTTCTGTTATCAATAAATTTAGTAACCCTTTTTAAAAGTTCTTGCTGTCTTACAATGTTGTTCCTAGGCCATTCCATAATGATCGCATGACAGAATTGCAGGACCATTGAAGCAGGAGTTAAGTACCTCAGGGTAAAAATCTTTTATATGCCTATCCACACGCTTTGCTGCCTAAATACCCTCAGCAACTGGGTCTTTCATAGCTACCCCGAAAAAAAGAAAAAAAAAAATCAAATGTCATACTCTTCTGTTATTTATGTTATATAGTAAAGCCAGAGCGAAAGCAGCAGTAATCAAACCCTCAGTCTTTCACCTAATGCTATGTCCATAACATAGGTTATTCCCAATGACAAGTTGAAAAGGATTGTGTTCAAAAGGTTTCCTTTTTTTTTTTTTCAATTTTTTCCACCTTGTCAAAATCTAATGCATTTCAACAAGGATTGGGAAACATAAAAGATGAAAACAACTATAGAAATATGTTTTATTTTTGTAAAGTTATAATAAATAATAAATATATTTTACAATTCAAAATGGTACCTGAACAATGAGAAATAATTATTGCTTAATTGTCAAACTCTGCATAGGGGTAGTAATTTTGATAGGGGCATAGTTTATAACATATTAATTTTAATTTGCTTCTTATTTGGGGTTTTGGTCAGTTGGGTTTTTTTATATTTTTTTTCAGTCAGGATCACTTGATTCCCTAGGCAAGTAACAATGCAACCAGGAGATCCCATTCTGCTATTTATTTTTCTGTCATTTGGCATCTCTGTTGGCATTCTTCTTTTTCAAGTCATTTAGATTGATCTTCTGCAGTAAGCCATGAGATCAGAGATTAAGGTGGTACGAGCTGGAATTCATATTAAGGCATCTCTATATTACTCTAAAATTTGACATATCTAGGCATATTTAGTAAGACCAGCTCAGTCACATGGCAAGGAACTCTCTGCAGTGTAGATCTTCCTTCTGCACCTAAGGACTTTGCCTTGATTTCACACTGTTCCCTACCCTTGTGGTTTGTGAGTTTGAGTTTCTGGAAGGCAAAAACCCCATACAAACAAAACAACAACAACAAAACCCAACAACAAACAATAAAAAGAAACAAAAAGAATCAAAACAACAAAAATTAAAAAGAACTACAGAAAGATACTCCTGAAGTGAAAGGTGGGATTAGACATAGCCAATATTTCTCTTCCATGCAAATTGGCTTATTAGAGGTGAAGCAGACTGACCAAAGGGTGCAGGGAAAAGAAGGGCAGTTGCACAGAAAGATTACATCAGGCATTCAACAACCACTTGTGGCCAGAAGGACTGATCAGGCAAAGCTGCTTACGCTCCTGATGAAGACCCAAGTGCCTCAGGTTTCAGGACAAAACTTTGCTGGATACCCAAGGCCGTGCCATTAGACACACAGCGTTTGTCAAACTGGGCACCAATTTCCTTCCCGATGGTACTCAGAATGAAGAAAACAGCATCACAATTGAATTTATCCAGTAGCAAACAGACTTGCTCTTTACATGTGCTCAGAAAACACCTGATTTTTTAAAAAGAAAGAGTTTGAAAAGAATGGGTTGAAAGAATGGTGGCACTCTGCCTGCTTTTGAGTAACAACTCACTGTTTACAAAATCAGTTTCTCACCAGCCCTCCATTGCTTCTTGTAAGTTAATAACTTAATAAAAGGCAAGCAAGCTCTACAAGGATCTGGAGTCTGGGCAATTCAGTGAACTAGAGAAGATACGAGTATAATCCAAGGGAGTAAAAGAGACACTCACTGAAAAGCTAGATTTCAGAGGATCTCATAATATTAAGCAATACTGATGAAATTCTGCTTAAATCAGTATAGATAAAATTACATTCAGTGTTGATAAACGCAAAGGAACCCAAATGAGGAATAAACAGACCTAACTATTGGAATACAATGGTAGGCTTGACATTACGTGTTATCACTAAGGAAGAGATTTTGGAGCTACTGAAGATAGTTCTCTGAAAACATCATTTTTGTATCTGTGATGTCAAAGAATAAATGGAACTTTAGAAACTACTAGGACAGAAAGAGGGGACAAAGAAAATATTAAATGCCACTGCACTTATTCATGTCATATCTGTATCTTGATTCCTATATGGAGTTCTAGTCACCTGTTTCAAAAGGGATGCAATACAACTACAAAAGGCACAGAGAAAAGTGAGAAAGTTGATCAAAGGTATGGCATGGCATCTGCATGATAAGATATTAAATTAACTAGAATTGTTAAGGTGGTAAAAGAGAGGACCGCAGGTGGGAATATGGTAGAGGTATATAAAATAATGAGTGGATGAAGAAGAAATATTATTCAGATCGTTATAATGTCAGAACAAAGGGGCATCAAATTAAATTATCAAACTGCAGGCTTAAAGCCGAGCATACTTAAACTACAGAACCATCTGCTGCAGGAGGCTGTGGAGGCCAAAACTCTAAATGGGATCAAACAGTAATTAGATCTAGGGAAGAAAAGTTAAGGGCTATTAAATGGAAAATACTACCGTCGCTTCGGGAAGTCCCTACACCAGGAGCTGCAGCGTGTGAGCAGGCGGAATCAGAGAACCCTTGCTCCGTGCCTGCAGTCTGGCCCAGGCACCTTCTGCTCGTCCTGGTTAGAAACCACCCTGAGGGTAGCTGAGTCTGTAATTAACATTAGCTGTGGAGACTTTCTCCCCATAGTTTTTCCATGGAAAGCCTAGAAATCCCAGTTTCCTGCTGTTTCTGTGAGCGCACTAAAGCCTGGGCCGTGAGGGAGAATCTAAGGGCAAGAAGTTGTTTAACTCACCTACTCTTACAGTTCCACAGAGCTACATAGGAGGCGAAAGTTGCAGACACACTCCTCCCTTAGTGCTTCAGTGCAGGTGTCACTGCGCTCAGCATGTTGTTGCAATGCCTAATATGGGGTTTTTACCCTTCCCATAATAGTGTAGTGCCATCCTTTTGTTCCCAGTCAACCTCCTGAGTCCTGACCCCAGAACCAGCACTCACTTTTTAGCCCTGCTGGACCGTACAGCTCCCAGAAGTGCTCGGCGAAGCCGGTTGAAAACTTCTCCGTTGTGACTCCCAAATGCTCAGTCTCACTGGGCAGCGAGCGGTAGGGGCAGGGTGAGGGGACGTGTGACAGAGCAGAGGGCGCAGGGTGAAACCCCAGGCTGCACAGCACCTCCCTTTGCAAGAATACCCTGTGAAACACCTGAGCAGATCTGAGCCTATCTTCTCAAAATGCCCGGGACTAGAGAGAGGAAAAAAATAGGAGAACTCCTGACAGCAAAATAGTGGAAGCACGATGGCACAAAAGGGTCTGAAGAAATGTGAAAACAAGCGCGGCCATCAATGAACAGAAAAGGAAGAGCTCTGATGGCAGTGCAGCCTTGCTGTGAAAGGCGCCCTGAAATAGGCCATATTTAGAAAAACAAGAACTGGATTAAGATTTCTGTTCCAAGTCTGAGAGGCTACCCGCTGTGAGCAGGAGCTGGCTGTCTCTACCAGTTCCACAAGCATTTGAAAGAGCAAAAAGGTAAGAAGGTGGAAAAAGGAGTCAAAAGTTGAGACCAGCAGTGGTGCCTGCTGCTGCTACCTTTGCATCATTCAAAGCTATATATGTACCTGAGTACATGAATGCTCTTACAGAAGCTGAAAAAGCTGAGCTGCATGGAAGTTCATGGGTCAGAATATTACCAAGGGCACGGTACAGGGCTGTAACGCACAGAAACAAATCTTGCATGTAGCTGCACACAGAAACGGTTACCTCATTACCTCTGCAGAGCAGAAACAGCAATTATCCCACATCCTTTCCTTTTTCAGACTCCTGGAGTCCAGAAGTCTGGCCTCTCTAAACTCATGCACTCTTTAGGTGCCTATGTGTCCTGAACACCCAAAACTATCATCCAGGGAATCGTTAAGCAGATGGAGAGGGCTGCCCAAGTAAGCACTGGGACCTGTATTCACCGCTTGCCATGTTAATACAGCCATAAAATAATACTGTCCCTATACACCCCTGGGGACAGGAACAAGGCAAGGATATTTGGAGACAAGACCAGCAGCGTTATATCAGTTCATTCCTCACGCTCCCGTTGCACTGTGCTCCAAGCAGTGACCATGGAAGCGGCCGGTCCGAACTCTGTTTCACAGCCACTGGTAACCTTAGAAGACATCTTAGATTGCCTTTCCAGGAGGCCCAGAGTAATCAGTTTATCCATATGCTCAGTATATTAACCCCAATTTTTGTGAATTCCACCCATATACTAGAAAATACTACTGGCGTGATGCACATAAGCGCAGTTCTGGACCTCTCAAACTGTTCCGAACGAGCAGGAAGCGGAGAATGGAAATTCTGCTGGATTTATAAAAAGGATGTCAGTGCAATAAGCTCGACTGAAAGAAATCATTGACTGCCAGAGCTGTATGCAAACATTTGCTACTTCAGTCCACTCAGTTTCTAATTTTGCTACTCAAAAGGCAGAGCTACACATTTGTCCACCCAGCGGGGCACAGAGCGGCTGGACTGGGAGCGCCGGACTCCGGGCAGCAGCGCGGGCAGTGGGGCAGGTACAAACCACCTGCCCTGGCAGCCAAACTCCACTGGCATGAAACAGGAACCCACACAGCCAGAAAACAGCACTGCTGAAGGAGTTTTGGCCAAGTTATGGATGGCTCAGGACTGAGTGGGAAGAGAGGCGAGAGAAAGAAAAAAAAAAAACAGAAACCAAACACAGAGCAAACTGGTAGAGAAACAAAGCAAAAGACTTTGGCCTTAGCTGGACTACCTTGTGGGATCCACCTTGCATGTTCCCTCTAGGCAGGAAGCAGAGAAAAGATGGGGTGAAACCTCCCAGTTCTCTGCAAATGTAAGTCCAGCACAAAAAAGTGCAGCATTAAAGGCATCTGGGAAAAGGAAACAGGAGATAACCTTACTTTTTTTTTCCCTCTTCAACAAGACTGTCTGGCAAACAGTTACATACCATGATTTAAAAAAAGAGATGTCAAAATAGCCCTGATACCTTCAGGTGAGAAGTACAGAAAATTCAAAAAAAAACACATAATAAAACTCTTGGAGACCTGAGAGCTGAGCTCAAGCTTTGCTCTGTCAGAAACAAAAGCAAAGGCTTAAGCCTTGCTTCCTCACAGCCCAGGTGGATCCCATCCTCGGGGCCATTCTCCAAACTGCATGCACGGTCACCCTTCTGCCCATGGAGGCCTTTCTACAACCATTCCCGATTACACAAGCCACTCTGCGCACGATGGAAAGCCACACAACGGTACACCAGGCACGTAGGACATTTGATTCTGTTGCCATGAAACGGTCAGTCCTACAGAATGGTTTGATTTTCCTGACTGGAGTGTGCAAGTCTTTCGTACACACGGTGAATGCCACCTTGTTAAAAGGGAAGGCTAGAAGTGTTTTTCAAAAACATGCGTGCACCCACCTTGCAAAAGCAGCCTCTAATTGTCTGTACAGTTGAAGAGGTTTCATTTGCTGAAACGCTGAAAATATCCACCACTTGCTGTAAATACACCATTAGTATAGTATTTACAAAAAACTCTTACAACCACACTCAGGATTTCTAGCTGTGTATCCACACAGAGATTAGGCTAGGCAGAAGAGACAAGGAAGGATTAAAAGTTGCCCAGGCATCAAACAGAACCTGAAACAGACACAACAGATAATAAGTTAAACATTATACACACATTATTCCATCAACAGAAATCAATTCCAGCTAAAGGAGCAAACATAAGCTTTTTGTTTCCTGTTGTAAATGAATTGATTTCATCTGGAGTATCTTAGTTGGGGGAAATGGTAGCTGAAGCAGATATGACAAAGCAAAATTTACTATGCTATCAGTAGAAGCAATATTCATGAATGAAAAAAAATCATCTTTGGTATTCATTGTGGGTCTTGCTGAAGCATTGCTCAGCTCCTGTAAAGGCTTTGCTGAAGTGCTGAGTAATATGGGCCTGAGAGGAGCTATCTACCATGCAAAATCCATCAACTTTAATGAGCTTAAATGCAAAAGGAGAATAGTGGAATATGCAGAGCCCAGTCCAAGAGTAAGGGAGACAGAGCTATTAAGCAGAGGATGGTCAGATGCTGTATGAATATAACATGAGCATACAAACAGGATGGATCTTGGTTACAACTATCAGTGTGAGGGTGGAAAGCAACATGTAATCTATTTTGATCTCTGTAGCTTGTTTCGATTGACATGCGAAAGAAAATTTGGAAACCACACAGCAATTTATTGGATCATGGTGTGTGGTTTGGTGTTCATACCCTGTCACGGCAACGTTAGCTAACACCTTGCCAGGATGAGCTCCTTGCTGACAGTAAACATGTCTCAGTCTTTGCTTCGTTAACTGATCTTGTGCTCTTTATCTATGAAACCAAAGTCCACCCTGGAGTCTCAATACAGCTGGTTTATCTGCACAAGGAGCACTGAGACCACGGGGATGTTGTGGCATTCTTCTGCATTGATGATCTGAAGTGGTGCTGTGCTTTCCACCACACTGTGCACTCCTGGAGCTGCCCTGTATTTCAGTAGTCACCCCTGCCCGTTCCTTCAGGAGGATGGAGGTGGAAAGAAGGCCTTTGGTGATTGCCCTTCCCGAGGAGAAAGAGCTGTGTCCTAACTCTTGAAAGGGCACGGTGTTTGTAGTGAACAGAAAGGCAGGCGGGGAACAATAAAAAGTTTTCTTTCAGCTTCATTTCCCACATCCCCAGTAAGCTACGAGAGGACAGAGATTTTACTCATAAAGCATGTCTTCAAGCAGACAACTCACTTGGAAAAACGGAGTCTGCATCTCATTCACAAGAGGTAAATGAACAGATCCTGTCGTCCCTAGACCAGGACAAATGGGTAGGTCTAAACTCTCATGAATGTTGGTGGTCACTACTACCACGATACTGTTGCTCTCATGCAGGATGAAGAGCTGTAAGTCCACTGAGGCTGGAAGGTGCCAGAAGAGGTAAAGCACTGTGGGAAGGAGGAACGCTGGAGAGGTGAGCCTTGAACACTAGTACATCTGAGTACAGATTCGCCCACCACCTATCCAAAGGAGCACAGCATGACAAGTGTTCTTAACCTGAAAGCTGAAGAGCATTTGGGGAGAAAGTTATCCCCTTATGTTAGGAAAAAGACTGAGCTGCTGGAGGGACAGCAAAATGAACACGCACTAGTTTGCAGTGTGGTGAAATACACATTGGGAAAGGATATTCTACAAGGAAGGACTGGAAGGCAATGTTCCTCCACTGTTCTTCTTCCATAGGTGCACAGATGCCCGTGTAATATCCTGGACACCAACTCTTCTACCTAAGGACTAAAGGAACATACGGCTCATTTCTCCTTTATTCTTAATTTGCTTACCTGACTTCTTCCTTTATCCTTGATTGTCTTTGCCATCTGTGGTTCTGCAACTCTATCTCAACAGTTTCTCTTGATCTGCTGTACATTGCGTCCAAACCAAAGTAAATTTTTATACGATCCTTGATTTATTTGTTCCAAAGTATCTTTCCAATGTATTGTGATATCTTTTGGATCCATTAGGGATTTGATACAATGTCTTTTTTATTTGCATATTATTTTAGTGCTTTTGAACACCAGTAGAATATTAAAGAAGAAAATACATTACTTTTGATGCCAAGAAAGAGGCTTGGAGGTGGAATTTTTGTGTACCAGAAAGCAGCTGCTGCAGGTACTGGCGAAGAGTTTCTTGAGCAAAGACTGTTTTATGGTTTTAGGCACAGAATATTCTGTACCTCTATATTAAAAGAAGTGTTGCAATTAAAAATGAGTACTTGCTTTAGCATCACACTATCACATTTTAAATTATTTATTTTTAACTGAAAGAAGGCAAACACCACTACCAGAAAAGGGTAGTCATTAAGTGATTAAGATTCCTGCCCTAATCCCCATTAACCTCAGAGATCCTTTCAACATTACACATAAATGCATTTCCTATTCATTGTAAGCACTGCTGTGGATTACATGAAATACTTTTATTCTATCTAGGGAAAGGAGTGCTTGTGATTTAATGTATTTGCTCTTTACATGAACCATTCTGCAGCTCTGGCAGCACTGACGGCTGCCCTAAACGAAAGCTTGTGACACCTTGACACCCATTTTTACACTCCCAGATTATTAGGAGCCAGAACAGTGCCATTTCTAGATATACATGCGTGCCCCAGTTTGCTGAGTGAAAGTAATTTACAGGCTCTTGAATGTTGTGCGTATTAGCCACAGTCATTACAAAAGGCTCTTCTTTGTAATAGCAAGTAAAATGCACAGCATATGGGCTGGCTAGTTGCTCTTAGAAATTACTTCTGTAATGGTTATTTACAACTTAGCCTTACTGTTTGAAGATAAGAGGTTTAAACAACATCCCTGGTAGAACACACATGATGTGGTACCAGAAAAAAAATAATAATAATAAAAAAAAAAATTGGCTGACGATATTCTATTCTTCGCTTTCTCATTTCTGCATGTATCTATATTATATGAATTGTAGTTCAGTTACAGAGTTTCAAATGGGGAAAAATGAGACGTGTTACTGAGCCAGGGCTGATTTCTTATTTTTAGTAAATGAAACAAACAATCCTCAACTTGAATTTCCCTGGTTACAGCACTCATCTCTGGTCCGAGAATCTGACACAATGAACAACACAGAAAGCTTTTTGAAGTACCACTTCTTGTTCATATCTGGTACAACTGCAGAGTTAAAACATTTAACTAAACCAGGTTTCGTCCCATTTCCCTCGCTCCCTTATGACAACTAAAGGTACTGCTCCTCCCACACGAATATCTGAGTGACTTGAAAGCTGCCCCATTAGGCCATGTTCAATAACAGCAGCTTAAAATCCACCAAAGTCTCTGTATCTACCATTTCCAACTAGCTGGCTCTGCATGGCTTTCTGCTGTAAGCAGCAACTTAACGCAGGGTGCCGGAGTCACTCTTCGGAGGCTGTCAGATGCTGTTAGCATTCTTCCTTAGCAGGGCCTAGGGATGGAGGGGAAAGGGGGATTTTTCTGCTCTTCCAGCCCTGCTTCTCACAGCTGGGGTCTGTAGCAGATTCCCCTCAGCTGCAGGTCCTCTGTCTCGAGCAGTCGGTCAAACACAGCCCCAGCCCCAGCCCCAGGGACCTCGCACTGCCAGCCCAGGTGCAGCCTCTTGAGAGGGCGAATAAAGGATTTCCCCGATTTCTTCATCTTAAACATAACACCTATTTTTCATTTAGAGTTTAAACTTACAAAGTGCTGAGTTTCCTAGATGGGCAAATCACAATGCATGGGTCCATGCATCAGAGGCCAGAATGCACTAACACAGGCTGTTCAGCCAGTACGGATCATTGCTAGCAGGCACTAAATACCAACTATCTCTATGTTCAGAATCATAAAGTTTAACGTGATGCATTTTTCCTTAGGCAGAATCCTCACCCTTGCCTACTTTCTGCACCTCTCCTCTGATGACGCCTTTTCTTACAAAAGTCTGGCACGAATGATTTCCCTTTCATTAACACAGGATTGCAACAGAGAATCTTCAGTGAACTGAAGCTGAATTACAACTTCCCAGTCACTGGCTTGTACACAAGATAGGTATATTTTGAAATCCATCTTCCAGTTAGCAGTGATGCTGCAATTACAGAAATAGGCAGAGTGGCCTCACCGCTGTGTGCTCCTGAGCTCTCAGTGTTATTCTGTTGCTGAAACCACTCCCAAGCTAGAATTGAGCTGCAACACAGAAATCCCCGGTTTTGGCAGATGTTGGTTAAGCAGGCTTGTGTTTCATTCGTCGGTCGCATGTATAATTTCACCTGCCAATTTCATCATTGCCTCCACCTGGATCCAAACATACGCTCTATTATACTCAGGACTAGCCTTTCTGTAACACACAGGCCAGCCTTTTAAGCTTAGGTGTCTGAAGTTTGTCCCAGATCTGTATTTAGGGCCTCATAAAGCTCCTACCAGCTTCAGGTTAAATAGGTTCACTCCTAAACAGCAAAATTAGCCAAAGTCACCTTTTAGGTCCTATTTTGTTCTTGTATTGAAACTATGAAATTTATCTTTAACAGACTGTCAAAACCGATTCACAATAAAACAGTAATTTACAGTGCTTGATCAATCTCCCTCCTGGTTCAACTGGCTTGGTTTGCACACTGAAAGCCGCGGACCCTATTTACTCACTCCTTGCCTACCTCTATTTGCTACTATAGCTGCAGTCCCTTTCTCAGTATAGGTAACCAGTGCAAGAGTGCTTTACTCTGCTACAGATCTTCACTAAATCCCGTAAGATCTTCTTACAAATTGCTTCTTAAGAGCATTTTGCAACAAAACCCTCACAGGATGTAGTGTTTGCTGCAGCCCAGAAATTGAAAATCATACTGTATATTATGTCTGCTTTCTAAATGTCAGCATGTTGAAAGGAGTTTGTCATCTCTAACAGTGCTCTATGACTGTATGCATGGGTTTGGTGCTAAAAGTTGTTTTCCTAGAAAAGACTCTACCAATATGTATTTAGTCTAGTTTGCATCAAACCATACTCCCTTTAGATGATCAAAACTTTGAAGACAACTAAGTCACCTCAAATATTTGCCAAGAGCAGCTACATCTCTGATGACTCACTAAGGCATGGTAGAAAAAAAATCCTATCATTCTGGGGGAAACTATTGTGGCTACCTAAGCCACAATTTTTTATTCTTCAGCTTAGAAGTGTTTGTACTTTTCCCTTTTAAAAAAAACCAAACAGCTTAGTTCAGAGGAAGAACATACTAGGGACTACCTCAAAAAAGACTGTCCTCCACGACATAGGAAAATGCTCTCTACCCAGCAGAGATAGGCCAATTCTTTCCATTTACAAAGATGTCATCTACTTATTATTTCTCCATAAAATTATGTTTTGACTTCATCTCCAAAAGTATGAAAAGGATTTGCAACTACCATTTATAAGTCAAAACCACTGAAGCAACAAATCATATCAGACTCACAAAAGTAGGAGACTTTTGTAAGATCAAAAGCTATGCAAATGCGGCTTTGCAGCTCAGGTATATCACATCAGGAAGACCACAAGAGTAGAGTCTTCAAATTATAATAAAAAAAGGTTAAGTGTATGTACCATTTTCTGTTCTTATTACAATCATGCATATTCATTAAAAGATTCTTCTTTTTTTCAGCTGTCTACAGCAGTAGTACAAGAAATCAGAACTATTTTGCCTAACAACATTTGTTGAAGATAGTTATGAAGGCGCTGGACTGATTTAACCTTTTCAATATCCTATAATTTTGACTGGCTGGCATCGTGCCCCTACCTCGCAGCCCAGAAACTGAAACCACAAGTGTTAAGAAATCAATTGAGCTGTGGAAGAGCTTTGAAAAGGTCACTACAGTACATTCAGCTCCTGCCTTTCACAGCTTGCACGGGGGCTTGAAACCACCTTCCTGTGCCAAAGACAGCAAGCACAAATTCAGAAGAATGGGTATGCCTACACTGCGGTTTGGAGGCAGACAAAAACTTATTCTGCCCACGCTCCAAGGTGGTTGGAGAGGAGCCAGCTATGATCTGGAAGTTGTATAGATATATTTGCATAACAGTACGGCCCTGTGTTTGAACTAACATGTTCCTCTGAGGCACATGTGCAATGCACAGCAGCGAAACATTTCTCTGCATTCTCCATCTAGGTGAAATATAAGTCTCAGACAGTGAACCTTAGGAAATGTCATCCCCATGAAATGCCTTGAGAAAGAGAGGATGGAAATACAACCAGAATCTTTTCTGTCACCCTCCTCTCCTTCACAGAAAGGTTTTCAGATACCTCATTAATAATACAGACTCTTCAGCAAGGCATCGGATAACTCTAGCCAGCACTGGACCAGTTTACAGAATGTCAAAACTTCTCTTCGGTTTGATTTTGCATCTCGGCACAGGAGAGTATTTCAAAGCAGGGAATATACATTTCAACTCTGACTTCATGTAGTAGACAAGTATGGGGAGCAGAGAGAAAGATTGCCTGGGAGGAACACTTTGCAACATTTCCAGAAAATAACAAATCCAGTTAGGATATTTGCAAGGATAATGTTGCCATTTTCCGAACATTAATATCTGAAAGCACATTCAAGTGCTCTGTGTTTACAGTATGCCAGATTTCAGTGCTTTTTCACAGGTTTAACCAAACTGAGGAATGGTCTCTTCTGAGCTTTCTATTTACATCAGAGCAGAGATAAACTCTCTAGTCTTGTACACAGGCTGGTTAGAAGACAGGACACATGGGACAGAGAATCACAAACCCATAGGTGGAATTTTAAACAGAAGGTTGCTTCTTATTATCTTTTAACTTTAATATCAAGCCTTCTACATCTGAAAGAACCTGGCATTCCTTGAGCCAAACGCAGCATTAAAGCAGCCTCATGCCAAGCAGCAACTTTTGAGATTGTCCTTTTCATCCTCCTCTGTCAGATTCTGTTTGCCTCTGATTCTCTCATCTTCTTCCTGCAGGGAGAAGTGCGGTGCACATGAAGGTAGCTGGAGCAGAGGCTGTAAGATCTCTTCTCCATCCAAGCTAACAGAATCAGTGGTTATTTCAAAGGTTTCATTTTCACCTGTGGGAGCTGTTGCCTTTGAACTTCTCACTTGGTCTGGACAAGTTTAAACAAAAAAGCAAACTCCACTTTAAGTGTGAAGATTTTAAATTTTTATTTGTGCTTTTTATTAACTAATGCTGGCACTCTGGCAGAGCAAGTAGAAAAATCCATTAAATACCTTATCCTGAAAGAGAAAAAAAAAAGTCCTTCTGAATTCCAAATTCTAGTGATAACGTATGATTAAATAGTGTCGTCAGAAATTCTTGGAAATACAGTCAAACACCATTTGGGGGCAGGAAGGGTAAAACACATGCAGAGATTTCTTATTGCATAGGCTGATTTCGTTCACACACAATAAATTCTCGCGCTTTCCTGCCCTATACCTTGGCCAAAGGCAGCAGATAGAGCTGGCGAAATCTCTTGTTTATCACCATCACCAGAAGCAGGATCAATTTTGGTCACTATCAGATATTCTGAGGAAATAGGGAGGGGACGAAATATCCCAAGCAGCACAGCTTGCCTCTCCACTTAGGATCCTGTGGGTCCCCCAACCTTAAATAACCTCAGCAAACTTACCCCATTTATTAAGACAAGGGCTACATTGTCCTGTGGTTTGTTACGGTGGTAGCAGCTTGTGGAGGCAAAAGAGTGCCAGCAAATCCCATGCAAGGGTATTCGGCAGTGATACAAAATCCTGAACAAAACCCTCCAATTTGCATTGAATTACGAAGCTTCCTAAAAGCATAAGAGAGAAATTATATCCTATCGCACATCACTCTGGTGATGATGATTGTCTGAAATCAGTTCTGTAACATATTTAAGCCAAATTAATAAAGAGAAACAAGCAGACTGGACTGGGATACACTACCATTTCCAGTTCTGAGACACAGCCAGGTTTTCATATTCCACTGGCCAAACCATGAGTGTAGAAGTTGAGGAAGACAAAGAGATACTTTCAGCTCTTCAGCAAAGATAGCAACATAACATAATAAAAGAAAGCTGAAACAAGACAGGCAGCAACATAACTTCTACTCAGTCAATATGATTTCTGGTTTGAAATCTGGGGTAAGTTCAGGTCCAGTACCCCTGACTAAAACTTTCTCTGATGCTGATAATGATCAAGGGCATCTTGACATAAACTCAATACTGATTTGCCTTATAGCATAAATAACATTATAAAGCAAACACGTGAGGAGTACTGGCGTACTCACCACAAGACCTTGCCCTCAACAGAGGCGAGTTGATGTTTTCTTCCTTTTTTAAGTGGTTCAAGCACATCATTGCTTTTATTTCAAAGATCCTGTGTGCCTTATTTGCTCTTCTGTTTCTGGAGCCCTCCTTCTTAATGACAACAGGTACTTTGACCTTCCAGATTTTGTGCACCCTAAGACACAAGTTAAAGGCAAAGACCCAGGCACCCCTTCTACTGCTCGGCCTTTTTCTTTGCTTTTCAACCTCTGTAGTTTCCAACAATGTGACACAGCTTAAGGTACTTAGGAATACAGTGCTCCCTATGGCATAAGAAATTTTGCAAAATATGAGCATGACATGAAACTTCTCCCAGGTGCTGTACTGCACATTGTCTGCACAGTTGAGCAAGGAAGTCCATCAAGTTGCTTATTAGGATAGGAAAAGTTCTGTGTTAAAAGAGACCCCTTTCATTTCCATCCTTCTCACTACTTTCACTGTACAACTTCACATAACTTACCTAATCATTATGTCTTGGAATGGGAAATGAAACAACGTCTTTTTACATACGGGGAAGGTGGGGGAAGTATTTTTTTCCTTTTCTTTTCATAAGACTTTCCACTAAGCCAAGAAATTCTGAACATTCATAATTAAATGTTATTTTACTTTTAAAGCAGATATTAATGATATATATGATTCATGCTCTGCAAATTGCATATTCCAGGGGGAGGGACTTCTGTTAAAAGGCACAATAAAGTGAATATCTGGATAGAAGAAGATCTGTCTAATAGATGGAACAAGAAACAGATAGACAGCCTGAGGATCTTTTCAGGTAGAGATGAAAGTCACAAGTGTGCATGTGAATTAAAAAGTACAGATCCATTTATCTCTGTCTCTTTACACCTGGGCTGAATGCTAAGAACCATCTGTCAAAACTGTATGCGAGACAATAAAGAGTGTTTTGTTTATCTGTGAATAAATTAAGAGCCTCAGACAGGATTTCAGCAGAAGCACGGTAAGTTAAGTTGATCCTCTCACAATCCACTCTGGCAGTTGTCCTTTCTGAGGAACCCCAAGAGGGCTTTTGATGGATTTGTTCAGAGGTGGAGGGGGAAAATATTCAAGACATTTCACAATCGACTCTTTCCTTCCAGTATTGTTTTTCTGATTGTCACTGTTCTCCTTTCAGAGCAGACAGATGTTATGTTTCTTAAGCAAGAACAGGCTAACCAGAGCTACTAGAAACTTCTCAGGACTGTCCCACTATGGGATGAGTGATTCTGGGATGCAAAGAAGCCGCCAGATTTGAAGCATCTGAACATCACTGTGGCCATCATCACTGATGGAGAGAGTGTTTCTACATATAAAGCCAGGGGATCTACTACTGGAAAGATCAAAATGTGCTCATGTGTGGGAATCCTTCAACAGACTAGTCAGGCCTCCAAAGAGAATAAAATAAAAACTACTCCTGATGGTCAGAAACACAGAAACTGTTACTTAGTTGTTACCTGTGCTGTCAATGATGTATGAATTTGGGCAAGTCACTTAACTTTCAACCTTCTTTTAAAGCAAGTAGGAAAAATACTTTCTATATTTTCCAGAATATATTCTACTCATCTGTTATATTTATCTGATATATCCCCTAGTCTATATGCTAGGGATTTTTTCAATCAGAGTGACCCAAAATGGCAATGAACTTTAAAATAATCCTGAAATCTATACATAAGCAATTCCTGTGTATCAAAATAAAACTTTCCAAACCTGCAGAATGGACTCAGGACCAATAAAAGACCAATAAACTTTGTAATAAGAGAGACTTGAGCGGGAAGAGAGGGAGAAATTGCCCAGAGAAAGAACAGGACAGGAAGAAAAGCTTAATAGACTGTTTGGTGCTCACCCTCATGGAAGCATGACCTTATAATTACAGTACTCTGAGAAGGTCTCAAATGAGCCAAGTTCGGTTCCCACCTCTTCCACAGACTTCTGGCACAGCCTTGGCTAATTATCCAAATCCCTTTGTACCACAGAATAGGCAGGCATAATAGTAGCCCTCCCCACTGCCTAGTCATGTCTAGTTAGACTGTTAAAATGAGTTGTTTCTTATAAGGTACGAGTTGTTCCCTTTTATGCTTTGTGCAGGACACTTAGCACAGTTGGAATAAAGGCTTTAAGTTCTACAAGTAAGAAACAAAGTGGGGAAGGAATTTATTGCTTCTCGTTACTATTCAACTCTCTTGCTGGAATGAGTGTAGGAGCTTTTCTTCTAAGGGCAGATTTTGCAGAATGACACCAAATTCTCAGAAGGAACGACCTTGCCATCTCAGCAATGCAAATGAAAAGCAGAGGATTTGCACATGAAGTGGTAGGAGCAGCAGACTGCTGGACCCTCCATGGAGAAGTGGCAAGGACTGAGAGTATCCTGGCACCCCCGATCTGTTATCTGCTGGGTGATGTTGAGTATTTTTAGCAATCCCCTTGTGGGGAGGCAAAGGATAAATTGTTGCCTGGCAGGTTATGGTAGGGATTTCAGTATAGAGCATTAACATAAGGTAAGAAGTATGGATATTGAACACAGAGAGAGAGAGTCTAAGGTTCCCTGCCTCATAATGTTCAGTGATGAAATTTCCCCAGTGTGAGCTCTAAGTAGAATAAATCTGATGCTGTTAACACTACCTTAAATGTTTTTTCAGACTGACTTAATTAGGCTGACCCTGCCTGGGGTCCTCACACTGTCCCACAATTAGTAGTAGCAGCCTCTGCTTGTGTGACCCACACACAAATCTAGTAGGGTAGTTTGAGCTGTCATTCTGCTTTTCCTGTTTATAAAATACGTGCCTTTTGTAGCCTCTGGGTACACGCAATGGCTTCTCTTCTGCTCTGTACTCAGCAGAAGAAAAATAAAAAAAGCATAAAACTGTGCATGTGTACCTATTTATATGTCTTGACAGTATTAACTCATGCAATGTGGAAGAATGCCCTGTACTAGAGGAAGTACTTGGTGGTGCTCTGTTGTCTATGGTCAATCAATACAGATCATGATATCGGTAGTCTACAACAGGCACATTTTTCTTTGGTCCTCTAGGTGTTGTAAACAGATAAATGGCCAATTTGTTATTCATTGCTTTACTGATCATGTCATTTGCCTTCTTACCGCAAGGTTCAACTCCATGGAACTCGCTTTAATATTCCAGGTCTGAGCAACTTCATTTGAGGAGCCTTAGAAAGACCGACCTGCAAAAGAGAAAGTTTCAATTTCTGAATTTGAAATGCAAATTCAACCCTATTGATTCCCCTCCACATTGAGTGCTTGCCATGGATTACATGGAATTATGTCAGCCTGGGGACTGGGACAGAGAAATTCTGTTCTGGAATAGACACCAATAGTCTTGCCACACATCACGTTTCAAACCCCTGCTGTCTCTGTCTGTCAGGGTAGATGGATAGTTTACAAAGCTGAATGCAGGATATTCCACACTCCTATGTCTGGAGTAAGTGCCAGGACTTAAAGTGATTAACTATACACAAGAAGAATGTGTGTTATACTTTTCAAAGAGGGTTCATTTGTTTTCCGTTTACTTTTTCTCTACTACTGAACCTCTTTCACGTGTCTTCGTGGCAGGGGTAAGACCCATGGTCAGAGAACAGCATACAAACTTAGGAAGGGGTGCTAAATATCTGTAGGTCACCTTCACCTGTATGCCTTTTCAGTCCTGGACTGGTCCAGGAGATAAGAGGCCCCTGGTGATGCTTAGAAACCCCCATATAAATTGCAACAGCCAGCCTCTGGCTTTAGAGTTACGAAGTTCCCTCGCAGTAACATGGACTGCGTCGTAGCTCCTAATATACTGTAGCTTCTTTCTCAACAAAAACCTCGGCTGCAGAGTTCAAGATTTGTTCAGCTTTCAGGAGTCATTCTGGCCACAGTGGTTGTCACAAGGGCATTTGTACGTGGGCAAGATGTCGCCAGGCTTTCACTAGAGGTAAGTCATGATATACACAGTAGAGGTAAGTGCCTGCCTTGCTCCAAAGGGATTTGAAGCAATCGGATTGTTTCAAAGGAGATCCTGGCCCATAATAGACAAGATTAGGTAGGTGATGGATTGTAGAAGAGAGAATAAATTTTCCAAGTCGTCTCTTTTTAAACTTTCCAAATATTTCTAAACTGGCTTTTTCAACATGGGGCAAATACATGAGCAGTGTATATGGCAGGGTAATGGTCTAGCGCTCCCTTTTCACTGGTGTGACTTCATTCATGGCTGTTCCAACTGCAGGTGATGTGTTGACAAAATATTCATAGCAGATCATGGTCTCTTCCGTGTTCTACATGTATTCACACCTGCCTAGGTAAAGAACAGCACTGATAATCATAAACATCCCAAGCCTTTCTCGTCTGAGGAAAATAATCCCCCCAGGGATCAAATACTATAGGAGATTAAATAGTCAAACAAATATCAGTAGCCCGGAGGGAATATGAATAAAGAAAGAATCACTTTCAATTTTAGAAGAAACATTTTTTTTAAGGAGATATACCCAAGATTAAATTTGTTTACTCTGAAGTTACTTTAGAATTTGGTTGTAGATCTCTGTAAGGAAAAATGCTAGAAGAGACTCATTCTGACACAGATCTGGTAGTCCAAACATCCATTCTATTCCTAAATTGTCCACCAGATTGTTCATTTAAAAATCTCAGATTCCATCAAATCCAATCTTTTTAGGCAATAAGAACTACCTGAAGAATTATTTCAAGTAATTAAAATTAATAAAAGGTTTTCATCAAGTGGCATTGCAAGCTTAGTCTGTTCATGAATTTGCAATGTAGCTAATACACGCAGCTAAATCTTGAATCAGCTTTGCCTTCCTACCTTTACTGCACCCCTTATGGTGTCTCAATTCAGCTGCCTTTTGGCTTTTCTTCCTTATTTGAAGATCTTGTAGACTTAATAAAGAGTTAGACACCTGACATGTTCTTCTATAAAATGTTTCAAGAAGGTTATAGGAAGGCTCTTCATTTTTGAGAAGCAGTTTGTTTTCTTAATTTCCTTAGAACCCCATTGGTTCAATCTCAGTTATGCTCTACAAGACTTAATCATAAACATGCTCTTGTCAGAATGCTCCCTCATTTATCCTCTTCAGTCAGGCTGATGCAGATTCCAGTTAGACTGATAGATGTATAGGAGACAAAGAATTAGGAGGATGGAAGGGACTATGGTGCTTAAATCTAGATTTCAAAAGCCAACAGTTTTTCTAAGTAGGTTTGTTGGTTCTTCCAGTCCTGAGAATCTTTACACATAACTATTACAAAAAAGGAAGAAATAATTTTGCATGTACAGAATCTACTAGAATATTCATTTTGGGACATTAAAAATTAGGTTAAAATCCCTTTAAACATTATTTTCTACTCATTTTTTTGTGCAGCTGAAAACGTGGTGGTGGGGGGGATGTTATCCGAGTTGGACACATGCCATTGTCATCTGTGTTCCAAGAGAGATTGTATAAGATAGTAATGAGTACATCTTTAATTTCAGATTTTGCTGTTATTTTAGCAGGGCAAGATATTGTTCACACCCCTGAAGCTTCAACATGCACAGCATGAACACAACCATTACAGCTGACAGGCATCTTCCTATGTCAGCCTTCTTCCCACACTCAGCTCGCCATCCCCGCTTGCACAGCTGTTTAATTCCGTGCAAAAGAAAACACTTAGATCCAAAACACCTCTGGGTTTCCAAAAGCTGCTAAAAGTCATAAACTTTCTGATAACTCTAACGTAGAGCTGGAGCAGTGTGAGGGTGAATAAGAAGATTAATCTAGGTCAGTTGATAAGCTCAATAGAAAGGCTTGCAAGACCAGCTTAATGCAATTTAACAAGTTACCTTATACCAAAGGAGGAATGTAAACAGGAGGTATACTTCAAACCCATAATCCATCCAGCCATCAATATTCCAAGAAGATGAAGCTGTCCTTGCAAACATCCAAGAAGATGTTCTTGCAAACAACCATTTGAATATGAAAAGCTGTTTGGTCCAGCAATTTTTTTTTTGTTTGTATTCATGGGGTTTTGTTTCTATTACTGTTCCCCCAGTCCCTTTTCATATGCAGAAAAAAGTATATTTGCATATGCGACAGAGGATTCTGCATGTACTTTTTTTTTCCCCATTATTGAGAAGTCACAGGTTTTAAAAGATACTTCCATACAGGAAAGAAAAAAGAGTAGTACCAGAGAGGTGACCGGTCACATCACAGAGAATTCAGACAAACAATTTGTAAATCATCCATAACATAAAATGGGTTTGTGGTTTGGCAAATGCTTGCAAGTAATGATTGTTTCCATAAAATTCTGGATCTGCTTATGAAAAGAAAATAAAAAAGGCTACATTCAGTTGGATAATTCATAGTAGTACTTCAACAGAGATAATAGAAAGTGTCATTACCCTTGAAAGAAACTATGATAGATGTGTTACTTTCTTGATGACATAAACTGTTACCGCATTGTTCACAAACTCCAGGAGCATTACAATTTTAATAGATCAAAAAGTTAAACAAAGCTATCATAAATATCTTCTGTGCCCAGAGGTAGTTCAGAAGTACATAGAAAAGCAAAGCACGCCAATCCAATTTTACAAGATTAACAAATCTCCATTAATGACAGAAAAAGTACATAGATAAATTGCAAAAATGCACCAAATCTTAATTGGTAAGACCCTAGGACCCCTTTTTTTCTGCAGTTAAAAATAAAGCTAAATAAAATTTTGGAGTACTGTTTCACCCAGTAAATTCTTCATTTTCACTTCTCCACTTTTTGGTTGGTGGTTTTGGGGTTTTTTTTTGCCTTGGTTAAAAGCAGACAGCTTAGACAATACATCTAAAAAAAGCTTTTGATTCTCCTATATTTATTTAAAACAATTAAAATTGCCTAATCACTTGATGTTGTGGCTAGTCCCTTTTTATTAATACCTTATTCTTTTCGCACACTCTTCTTCAAAGAGACATGTGCAAATAAAAATGTGCTGTGATCACAAACAACTGACACTTTCTGGATTAAGTATTGCCACAACAAACATCAAAAAAATGAAGTCTAGGATCTTCTCTACCCAGCAGAATAAACAAATTTAGGCATCAAACTGTGAGTAAAGTGTAAGAGAGAAAGTAATTTCCCCCCCATAACAGCATATATTAAAGTCTTTGTTGATTTTAAAAGTAGAGTTCTCCCATTGTTCTGAATAAGATGTTCTATCACTTATGCATGCTAGTAACAATTCAGGGGATGTATTAGATAAAGAACCATAGAATCATAGAATTACAGAATGCTTTGGGTTGGAAGGGACTGTAAAGGTCACCTAGTTCCAACCAGCTATGGGCAGGGACACCTTCCACTAGACCAGGTTGCTCCAAGCCCCATCCAACCTGGCCTTGAACACTGCCAGGGATGGGGCAGCCACAGCCTCTCTGGGCAACCTGTCCCAGTGCCTCACCACCCTCACAGGGAAGAACTTCTTCCTTACCCTCTTTCAGGTTAAAGCCATTACCCCTTGTCCTATCACTACACGCCCTTGTAAAAAGTCGCTCTCTGGCTTTCCTGCAGGCCCCCTCTGGGTACTGGCAGGCTGCTCTAAGGTGTCCCCGGAGCCTTCTCTTCTCCAGGCTGAACAACCCCAACTCTCTCAGCCTGTCCTCACAGGAGAGGTTCCATCCCTCTGATCATCTTCGTATCCCTCCTCTGGACTCGCTCCAACAGGTCCGTGTCCTTCTCGTGTTGCGGGCCCCCGAGCTGAAGGCAGTACTGCAGGGGGGGTCTCACCCGATGGGAGCAGAGGGGCAGAATCCCCTCCCTCGACCTGCTGGTCACGCTGCTTGGGATGCAGCCCAGGACACGGTTGGCTTTCTGGCTGCAAATGCACATTGCTGGGTCATGTTGAGCTTCTCATTAACCAACAGCCCCAAGTCCTTCTCTTCGGGGCTGCTCTCAGTCCACTCATCACCCAGCCTGTATTTGTGCTTGGGATTGCCCCAACCCATGTGCAGGATCTTGCACTTGGCCGTGTTGAACTTCACGAAATTCACACAGGCCCACCTCTCAAGCCTGTCGAGGTCCCTCTGGATGGCATCCTTTCATCGCAGCAAGTCAACTGCACCACACAGCTTGGTGTCCTCAGCAAACTGGCTGAGGGTGCGCTCAATCCCACTGTCCATGTCGCCAGCAAAGATGTCAAACAGCACCAGTCCCAATACCAACCCCTGAGGAACACCACTTGTCACTGGTCTCCACTTCGACATTGAGCCGCTGACCACAACTCTTTGAGTGTGACCATCCAGCCAATTCCTTATTCACCGAGTGGTCCATCCATCAAATACACATCTTTCCAATTAAGAGACAAGGATGTTGTGTGGGACAGCATCAAAGGCTTTGCACAAGTCCAGGTAGATGACGTCCATTGCTCTTCCCTTATCCACTGATGCAATGAAATGAAAGCAGTGAATGAAAACCATCTAATTATTGATCTTCTTACCTGCAGCAGGATTTCATGCATGAGAAATGTGCATAGTTTGGGTGGATCAGTTCTCCTGTCTTAGCAAAATTTTGCCTTTGAAATGCACTGTTCAGTTAAATGGAGCTAACAGGCAACAGGTTTAAAAATACAACTAAACCTGTGCATTAATCAATACCTTAATTTTTAACACGGCTTTATTTTTTCAGTTTCTTGGTTTTTTGCTTTCTTTTCATTATGTTCTCAGAGCATTACTGCATGTCCTTTTGAGAAGCATAAAGTCACTATCACAAGCCTCAATACAGTGGAGGCATTCCTCATTGAGCCCCAAAGAGTAATAAATTAATTTGCATATACTGCTTGATCATAGCAGCAGAAGAAAAGGTGAAAACCCTACCTATGAATGAGCTGATCATAGATAGTGACTTCCTGTTACACAGGGATAATTCAAATCCTTAATTGACCCAAAAACCAGATAGTGTGTTAGAGAACTTCAATGACCTAAGTTTTCAACTTTGCACACTCTCTGAATTAAAAAAAAAAAAAAAGTGGTTCATTGTTAAGGAGATTTGAGTGATAAGAACAACCCTAATCCAAAAGCAAAATTAAATTTGGTATTCAAGTATCAAATGGAACCACTCTAATTTAGTGAATGCTCATTGAAAAAATTGAGCTTGCCAAAATATTCATGAATATCATGGACTTTTCTTTCACCTTGTTGATGAGTGGCTCAGTATATGTAAATTACTTCATTGTGTTCTATTGCTTTAGAAAATTTTCAGGAACAGTTTTGTAAGCACCCATACATGCTCATAATTTCTTACAAGAGGATGAAAGCTCAGAGAAAATGATGTACCTCATCTTCCCTTATGCTCACAAATGCAAAAACTCATCTCTGTAGAGAATGAGCTGAAAAAAAAAGCCCTCTTGCCCTTAGCCACTCTGTCACCGCCTGGGTACTCCAACTCCAAAGAATTAAGAGCACTGAGAAAAAAAACGCAGCAGGAACAGCAAGGAAAAACAGGGCATTAATTTAATTCCGGTTTTGTTTATTTCAGAGTTTGTTGTTAACATGAGGTGGAACCAGGAGATTTTTTTAAAAGATCTGCCTGTTGTGACTGTCTCAGAAATAGTAACTTTATAAAACAGATAAAAATGGTTTTTAAATATATTTTTGAAGTGATTGAAGTGCTGCTTGTTTTTATGGGAGGACATCTGCAAAGAGGTGGGGCTTGCATTGTATTCACCATTGGGAAAAGTGGAATCATAGTGATACCTGGCAAACAGTTGTTCATTTTCCCTTGGGGCTGGTCTCCCAGGCAAATGTCACTGACGATGCTAAGCAGCTTTGGAGAGGTCTTTTTCTTCTGTCCCTAGAGTTCAACCTCAGAATCAGGGAATTGAATTTAATCTGAGAGTAGAGACAACAAAGCATGCCGAAACCAGGAGTAAGGGACATTTGTTAACTTGCCGTACTTGTAGGAACCGCACCGCGTGCTGTATTGCGCAGAGCACCATGCGGTCCTCCAGTTCAACAGTCCTTCTGGCTGCCCTTGACTCCCTAACTGGCATCTGTCACTTGTGAGAGCTGCAAATCCCCTGACCCTGCATGAAGAGAAAAGCTTAGTCCTGGCAGCAAGAAGTGTCCCATCAGAAAGTCCAGCAACGTTTCCAGGGACACGCTTCATTTCTGTGACGGAGCTGAGGCCAGACCTGACGCGCCGTGAGTCTGCAGCACAAGCAGAGAGCTGTCATCTGCTGCTCTCCTCCAGAGGGTTCGTCAGCCAGTGCCACCCGTCCGTGGGGCTGCGGGCAGACCAGGGGCAGTGCAGGGGTGGGGTGAGGAATGGGACTTTCCGGTCCATGACTGTGCAGAGGGAGGAAGGAAGGAAGGGAGGAAGGAAGGAAGGAAGGAAGGAAGGAAGGAAGGAAGGAAGGAAGGAAGGAAGGCAGGCTCTCTTTGCTAAGCCAAACACAGAAAATACACGGTTCCTGGAAGCAGTGAGTGGAGTCAGTTATACCAAACTGGACAGATTGTCCTCTAGCACAGCTGTAGCTTGCCCACAGGGTCTCATTACCCTCTTCTGAATGCTTACTCCATGTCCATGTACACAGTAGTGTCCTGACATAAGCCATACTACACCCCAGAAGAGAAAGACGTTACTGCATTCCTAAATATTTCAGCATTAAACATAATATTTTGGTATTAATCATCCATTTGAGTTTGTACAGGAAGATCAGAAAGCTGTGAGACTTCTGAGGAAGAGTTAGAAAGTCGAATTTAGAAACCAGTAAAACATCTCTTTATACAGAATCTGGGAAAAGTATATTAAATATGGGGCTCCCATTGTCTTCACGCATCTTTGCATTCAACTAATTTCCCTGTGTCCTTTGAAAAGCCGGTCTTCCATTCCCCAAATGGATCAGCCTATCTCCGAGGTATTGCAAGAAAATGAGAGAACATCACTCCAGTGCACAGCACCTTTCGCTGCTCAACTCTCCAGATGGAGAGCTCCAGATAAGTCCTTATCTGCTTCCTAGCAGCAGTCAGAAAGCTGCTTTTCTTCAAGAATATACTAAAGCAAAGTATGTACCTGAGAAAATAGACATATTTGCAATTTGCTTCCTAAAAGGCAATGATCAAACACAGTAAAAAAGAGAAAGTTCTTTTAACTATCATGTATCATCCACAATCACTTGTATTTTGAATGATTCTGATGTTGCAGATGGATACATCTTTTTGAAATATTACACTCACAGTCAGTTTGTCCTTGTCTTTCCACTTCATTGCTGCCCATTGCTGCCCCATTGCTGCAGATTTCACATAACACTTACTTCCTATGCTCCCTAAACATTGGTCTTCCTTTCTTCTTTCTCATCTCTCACTCCTCCCGAGTTCTTTGGCAGGGGGCTCTGGTGGGTGCTTTTCATTTCCTATATCTTTCTGGGTATTTTTTGGAGACCTTGGTGTCAGCCAGCCTTACCATATCAGGTCTCATGAGGCCATTCATTCTCACCTCCTTCAAAGTCTCCACGAATTAAACAGCAGCTTTCTGCAAACTAACACTTTTAAATTACTTCTATTCACACTTTCCAGCATATTCTGCTTTGCTAAAGAAGATTTCAGGACACATGTCAATGGTTTGCCTGCCTGAACAGGTTATCTGTTTTTTTCGTGCAACGCCCCTCACAGCAAGATACAACCAGTAAAAAACACCATCCCACAGGGAATTTCTCTCAAAAACAAGCCAGTCCACTTACACCTGGGTTTACTGCGAAACAGATAGTGAGGAAGAAACCACAAAAGATACTTTCTGGGACATAACTAAAACAAGAGGTTTGGGTAAATCATAAATGTGCATATGCAATACCCCAAAACCACCTGCAGTAGTCCCTGATTTTGATGCATTCAGAACATGGTGAAAACAGGTTATTTTGGTTTGTTTTCAGAACAGACCAAAGACAAGCAGAAAAATGATCATAGTACTCAAATAAACAAATATCTATCAGTGGATTTCATATGGACAGACAAAAAAAGGTAAAAAAGCAAGAATTTACTTAGGCAAAAAATAAACATAATTGTAGTTTCCCCTTAGGTGTGTTAACCATCTCTGCAAACAGAACTCTTGATTTCTTCATTCTCTATTGGCAGATGCTTCAAGTGAATTCCATTTAATGACTGGTCCTCCTAAGGCTGAACCAAAACCAAAAAGTAACAACAAAAATATTTTTTTAATGACTGAACATGGAAAGAATGCAGAATATATAATATAAATGTACTATACATGACACATATACCATGAGGGGCGCTAGTCCACCAACAGGCTGCATTCATACTGTATAAATAGCACAAAGCAACTATAGAGCATCGAGCATACATCCTTGAGAACTGTACAGCAACAGTATCTCTGTTCAAATTCCTACAGCCTTGCTCTGGACAGGCCTCTTTCTACTAAGGAACCGATGCTGAAAAAGCATTAAAGAGTTTTAAAAGAGGGTTACTTCAAGGTTAGGCTGCAGCAGGCACTGTTTCAGATATTCCCGATGTTGTTGTAGCTGCTGTAATTAAATGTTTCTAACAGAAACAGGGCAGCCACAAGACACACCACCACTGGAAGGGCGCAAAGCAGTTCAACATCACTTTATGCTACTATCTCTTGGCTTCAGGCTCTTAGATGCCCAGCACAGACTACCAGCTCCTCGTTCAGTAAGATTCATCATTACCTCCTGCAGCGGTTTTGTTTGTAGGCTTATATGAAACAAGCATGTTATGATGTGTATGGACATAAAAATCAATATGAAAAAGATTAAATCCATTTAGTTTCGGCCAGAAACCTTGAGTGACCTTTAGTTTAATCAGGATAACTTTATTGTTCTCTATCTTTGGTCACTGATGGTAGCAGAGTTGTTCACAAAAAGTAATTTAGATAAGGAGAAAGAAGTTACAAAAGATCCAAAACATATTTCATTCTTGAACTCCCCCAAATAATAATTAGGCAAATATAGTACCTGACCTTCCTATTTGTCACCCTAAATCTTGAGCCACAGTCAAAATCTGAGAACAAGAATGAACATCAGCACTTTCCGCTTCCCGAGCCTGTGCCACATCAGTGAACACACTCAGTCAGAATTCAAATTTAAGGCCAGAACTAGAGTATACAATATACTATTTCAGGGACCCCACAAGGAATTAAAGAAATAATACAAAAGAAACCAGCAGCCATGTTTTATTAAGTAACACTTGGTTTTCCAGTGAAAGAAAAGTTAGTTGGCAAGACGGAAAGATCACATCTAAGCAATGGCTGTCCCCAAGCCAGGGCAACTGCAGGAGGTTAATACTTTGGGAAAGAAAATCAGAGTGACAGCCCTTGCACTTGATACATCACCAGTTTGAGAAACTGCTCTCATTGATTGTTGGACATTGAAGCTCATGTTCACTGAGCAAAAAGTAACCAGAGAACAGGACTGACCTGAGACCTGTGAAATCGCCTTCATTAATAGTGACCAGCGAAGGCGACTGAGCATCAGAGAGGTGCTGCCAAACGATACAGTGCCAGCATGAGCACTGCACTAATCCAGAAGGGAGTGACCTAACTCTTAGAAATAAAAATCCTCTATTAAATGTTGAGAAATTAGAAAATAGCTCATTTATAAGGCTTTGAACAAAGTAATAGTTGATGATTTTTGGAAGCTGTCTTTGGAGTTGCAGCTAATAACTGCTGTTCTCAGGACTGCAAAGTTCCTTGGTTGTAGTAGAAATGAATATTCACACACTGCCAACCCATCTAATAAAAATATGGAAGAAAAGGAGGTCTGCTGCAAAGTGATTTTATGCGGGATAGTTAAAAGGAACGGTACAAAATGTCACCACTGGTAACACCAGCAGATGCCAGGATTCATCTTTCATAGCTCAAGATGTCAAGAAATTAGGTCTCTGAATTTAAACTAATCACCTTCAGCTCCTGTTATAGTCAATGGGGGAAAAAATACAAGCACTGCCCAAGCATAATTAATCTGAACTGTCTTAGATATCTGTCTTGGGCATTTACATCCTGCAGCTACTTGAAATAAAGTGTTGGACTGTTTCACTATAATTAATGTGTTAGTGCCTAAGTAATAATCTTCATTTTCATCATAATCTGATGTAATTTCATTTTCTTTTAAATAAATATTTACTTGGCATTTATGGGTTTAAAAGCTCATGATAATGGAAGAATCAGGGAAGCTTGTCTTCAAGATCTGTCAGAGTGCCTCTCCCTCTCTCACAATACTTACTGTGAAAGTAACACAATAACAGTAAAAATAATTCTAAAAAAAATAAAATAATAACACAGTGGCCACTAGACAACTCATAAAAATCATAAAAGTATTTGAGGAGAGAGAAGTTGGAAATATGCTTGACTGGGCCATACAGTATTTATTACTATTAAATGAAACTGACAGCTAAATGAGAGAAGTAATAAAATAAGTTTCCTCAAAATAAGCTAGTTAGCCTTCCTGCCTCAGTGTCCCTAGTCATAAACTGGTTTTTATTAAATGCTGGTAAGATTAAGAGTGTACCACATATGATCAATATAAAACGTATTATAAATTCTGTAGCAGAATGTTTTCCCACCAAGAGTGAAATATAAATACTTTTCTGCTGGGAAGGGATTTATGAATAGATCAGACCTAGGGTTAGGCAAGAGTATATCATAAACTCCCACATTCTTATACTCGAGTAGACACAAATACTATTTACTTTCCCCATAGTTTTAAAAATTACTAAAAGATTTGAAAGATCCTACTGCTTCTTCAATCTATAAACTGTATACTGTAATCAGTGTATCATTTCAATAATACCCAAATATAAACCTGCTCATACACAGCATCTCACTTTTGTGCTTAAGGAAGCTGGAAGCTAGAAAGTTTACTGTAATCCTCTACACTGATGTACATGAGAGGTGAAATTCTAATCATTAAATCTTTTCTATTATGGCCTAGTTCTCAGATATTCAAAAGATATTTAATCCCTTTGGTATTTCTCTTATTACTACCCCCGGCTGTATATTATGCACTGTGAAATTAAAACACTTCATCCCACTCCCACATAATTTTTTTCATTTCTGCTATTGCTATTACCTGAGGCAGAAAAGTATACGTGTGAAAGACTACCTTAGTCTTGTCACCAGCATTTATCACACTTCATTCCTCTTCCATACAAATATATATACACACATACCCTTGAGGGCTTAATCCCTGACATCTAATGCGCGGGCAGATATCCTGAAAAATCAGCTTTGCTGAAGTCCATTTGCACAGAGGACAGGACTTGAGGCAATCCACAGACTGACTGCATTTCTTCCACAGAAGAGAAATATTTGCATATTGGGGAGCTGAGTTTATTCTAACATGATTAAGTAAGGTTCAGTCCTTCCCAGTTTCCCTTGTTGGTCAAAATCAGGAGCCAATGTCATGAAAGCCAATGTGGTAGACGGAAAATGGAATTTTTTATTTATGCCTCTGCTAACCTTAATCATTCTGGGATGTAAACTAAGCCTTTTAAAAACATTCTCTCATAGCAAGTCACTCATATGGTTTAGGCATATATAAAATTAGTGATCATAGTCTGCAATTATGGAACTTACCTCCCAAAACCACCTTTTGAAAAACAGATATTAATGATGGGAACAGAGAGAAATAAATGTTGTAGGAGATGAGGTGGTAGAGCAAAAACTGAATACACTGAACTTTATAAAAATTATACACTGCTTTGTTTACACATATCATAATCTTACATTCAAGTCTATTTAATGCTGTCTTGTGAATGATATTTTCCCTTTATAAAACCTCAGCCTATTGGATAAATATACCACCTCCATACCTTCTTTGCTTATGTTCACAAACCAAAAACTTCTGGTTGTTGCATTTTCAGCTTGGTAAAATTTTTTCTCAACTGGGTAACAGGAGGTGTTTCCCATGTTAATGGTATGCTCACAGTTCAGTCCCCTTGTTTGCAGATCTTCCCATTGAAACTCTTGGATTTGTGTGGAAAGTAGTTTTTATTGCCTCATATTGCAATAGACCCTTTAGTGTTTGTGGATGAAGACGTATTAGAGTGCAGGAAACCACCTGTATTTCTGTTTCCCTGTATACTGCACCTGAGAGAAGTGGAAGAAGAATTAACAACCTGCAGGCTTCTGCAAAGCCTTCCGCTTCATTCCTAGCTTATTTCAGCTAGGAGTGGAATTGGAAGAGACTGGTCCCAAACCAGCCATTTTCCCCTTTCATCTTCTGCTGGGTGTATGTGCCAGCTAACACCACATCTATTTTGTATTTTGAATCCAGCGCACACACACGTACAGCCACTTCTGGTGTTTGCCATCTCCCACACGCCCCCGGGGAGCACGCAAGGAAGAATGTGGAATTATCAGATCTTAATGGTGTCCGTTTCATACATTTTGCTTACTGTAAATCCATCCAGGGTTTTACAAAAACAGTAGGGCTTATACAGAAATCATCCCAGAATTTCTGGGGTTTCCTCGCTTCTGTGTGAGTCAGCTCATGTACAGAATCATCATCCCTATAATAAAAAGGATTTTTTTGCATTCTTTCTTCCTAAAGGATGTCATTTCCAGGGACTGTGGGAAGAGCAGGCAGGTCTTTACCTTGCACCAGGTTCTGGTGCAGGGATGGACTGCTAGACTCCCTCACTGGAAATCAAATGATATTGAGTTGTGTTTCAGGGTTATTTGAAAGTTGAATACTTTCCTGAGGAATTGTTTCTGCAGTGATTGCCAATTTTCTGCTTGAGAGGTTTATGATCAAATAGTTTCTGGCAGGAGCTTTTTGTTGGGTTCTTTCAACTGCTGGTTTTCCGAGGACATGTGCTAGTGAATGTTCAAATTTCTTCTGCTGTTTCTGTTAACATTTACAGAACAAATTTCAGCACCTGCTAGAAGATGTGAGGCACTGATAACACATAGATGGAGAGGATATGGGATCAGCTGTGGCAGGAAATAATAAATAGAGTACTTTGACTACACAGCAGAAGATAAAGGTACAAATCCAGTGACAAATGCTAAATAATTTAACATTCAAAAGGAAAGGCTTGATATTTATTTTAAACTGACTTCAAAAGGGACCCAACTGGCTAGTAGGACACATCTGTCCCAAATATCCTCCCAGGGTGAGTTAATTTCCAATGCAGTTTTCAAGAAGTACATGCTGACATCACTTTCAGACAGCCGAGCATAGCTGTTATAAAAACATCTAAATTATAGTATTTATGCTGAGATGCACTTGTGAAATCAGGGGCAACTAAAAATCTACAGTTAACTCAGCACACAGCAGGCATAAAAAACCCTTGCATATGCTGGGGGACTCAACATGAAGTGAGACACAGTGAATAACCTGGGACTTGCATGAAGCAATATTATAATAATAATAACTGTTTGATTCCTCTGCTGTATGCAGCAGAAGGCTGAGTAAATGAGTCACACTTAAGTTAATACTGGACATAAAAATAAGCCATTAAAAGGCCGTTCCTATATCATTTGCATTTACAAGGAAAGCTGTTTTAAAACATGCATACTTAGAAAATTGAGACTAACCATGGAGACTTGAGATAAACTGAAAAAAACAGTAGTTACCAGTATTGTCTTGAGATAATCCCAGCAGCTGAGGAAGTGGGATGCCCATTACAGTGGTGACCAAGCAACTTTATTTATTGTGGATTCTTCCTTTTGTCATTTGTTTTAAATTGGTTTTGGTTTTCTTCCTAATTGAATGTAATGCTTGTGAGAGTTGGGCTGACAAGGCTGGAAAATTAAGTCCAATATGCTCGTTACTAAAATCAGCAGAGCAAAGGCAGAAACTGTGCAGCCTTGCCCAGCTAAATATGCCCTCTGTGTTGTGAGCTGGGGGAGAAACCATTAGCATAACTCCGAAAATGTTCATGTTTTCTCTGATGCAAATATCTTGATCCAGCAACTGTATTAAAACCATGTATTTACTGGGTAAATATAGCTCTCTCTTACTTTCAGAATCAATTATATCTAACCTAGAGATCTATCTGTAAATCATTGACTATTATAATAATTGTCAGCCTTATCTCTATTATTATTATTATTATCATCACTCCCTTCAGAACCAACAGACTACTTTGTGATAGGTTGGGTACCGTGTTTATATGTTTAGGGAGAGAGCATATGGGCCATAGTAAAAGACAGGACCCGCTGGGGTGGACTAAGGCCAGAGCTCAGGAATCCTCTACGGAGGAAACCCGTTACACACCAGTGGAAGTCCTTTCTCAAACAGTTATGATTTCAATCATGAATGAGATAGGTGACAGGCGAAGCAGGACCATTTTATGGAATATTCACAGCACAGACAAATGAAGTGACTTGCCAGAACCCATCTTAAGGTAGGAATCAAGTCCAGCCTTTTTGGAGCATCTCAAGCATACCTTTGTTTTATTTGTTTTGCTCTTTCTCTTTTCTTTTCTGTCCACATGCAACTCTCCTTTATGTCATGTACTCTGCTGCTTCTAACATGGCAACACGTGGCTCGTGGGGAACATTGGGCAATCGAGGGACACAGCCTGCCTCCCTCTGCTCCCTTCTGTCCCAGCAGGTATGTCCCTACTGGCGAGGTTTCCTCAGCCTCTGCCAGCAGTCCCCTTAGGCAGAAAAAACCTCAGTATCTGAATTGTTTTCTCACCTTTCTCCTACCTGTTCTCTTTCGTCATTCCTTTTTCAGTGCATAATTTCATCCTCCCTATGCCAACATTGCCATAGGAGGCAGAAAAAAAACTTGCTCTGTTCACTGTCGTTTACTGCTTCTTGTGCCTGCTTTGTAGTTGTTTAAACAGTTTCTCTACCCACACTATGGAGAGATCTATTTCAATTTCCTTGTAGCCATCACTTACTCAAAGTATTTAGTTTCTGCTTTGTGGCTTCTTATAGGAATCTGTAGTTTGCATTTGTAATACAGTTTCCACATCTTTGAGCAACTTTCTCATGATTTGTTCAGAAATAATATCAGTAATTACTATGATAATCCTAAAGTGAGAGATGGTCCACCTTATTGCCCCTTACCTCTTTCCAATATTTGGCGTGCACTGTTTCTAACTCGCCATTCCCAAATTTTGTCTTAGCTAAACCAAACACAAAAACAAGTGATGATTTGACATAAGCACAACACTTGCATTGTATTTTTTTCAAGCACTGTTTTTTTTCAAATCTAAACCAGAGGGAGGACAACTTACAAATGCTAAGAGATAATTAGTGACAGGGCAAAGATGACAGGAGTACACTGAGCTTTTCCAGCAGGGGAGAAAACATTGCCTTCCAAGTAAAGGCTGAGGCAGTATTTCAGTTAATTCTTCTCAACAGTGAAAAATCTGTTCAAAATAAGCCAAACAAGAAAGCACAAGGTCCCAGATGAATATACTTATTACTTTCTGTAACCTTCTCAACAAAGCTATCAAGGCTAATGGTAGCATTAATAGGAGAATGCAAATCAAAAGCAATCCCTGGAGCAATTTATATCCATTCAGCAAGAGGGAATGCAAGCTGGTCTCTGAAAATTAACACCTTGTCAGATGGGAATAATGATGAGAGAAACTCAGGATTACAGTCTGGTAGTTAAGACACCCCACGTTTTCTTCACTGGTTTCCTGTTACAGTCCTACGGCTTTAGTAAATGAGCAAGTCAAAGATCAGCCCCTGCTAATTGGGATGTAGACACTTGCAGGTCTACCTGCTGTAGAGAGTCACAAATTCTAAATTACTGCTTTTGAACTTGACGTTGGGAGTCATGGTTACAGCACCATGTATGAATCACAAAGCTTCAGAGGAGAGCACCTAAGAAGTCTGCTGTAATTCACATACCAGGAGGAAAAAAAGAGGATACACTGTACTGCATATTTTCTCATAATTAAATTGGTATTATGCCACCAGTCATGGCAAAAAGAAAAAGAAATTTCTTAATGGCAATGGTGTTCTAATAAAACAAAACAGATATGCATTCAGTCCTGGGAATGTGGAGGTGGATGCCTTAAAACTGGCTGTCTTGCTGAATCAGAGGAACTTATTCAAAGCATTACGTGAAATGCTAGCATTCTGGCATGGTGTGAAAAAGTATTTTAGTTTTTTGAATTATAAAAATATTCACAGCTTTAAACTTACGGACTGGGACAAGGTCTATAGCACATTGCAAGACTGAGCCCATAATCTCAAACATAACAATAAATATCTCTGTGTCAAGACATTTTGGAACTTAGATTTTAGAAGATTGCCAATTTATTTTTTGTTTCTATATCTCTCCTTGTATTCTGTAAGTTAAAACCTTCCTTGTTTTTAGGTAACTGAACCAACAGCTTTTTCAATACCAGCTTGATTCTTAGTACCACCTCTCCCACTGAAAATGCATACTTTCAAGATGGCCATGTAGTTAACCTTAACCGTATTGAGGAAGAGGTGCCTAAAAAAAGTATTTCTTATCCTTCATATGTATTACATACAGAAATTTTTTACCTATGTCTGTCTGTCTTACCACACTGGGCAAGGACCACAGTTTTACTTTCTGCAAAGTTGGAACAACACCTTTGTTACCTTCCATGAGGAGAGAGGCAATTAATTTATTTACGTATGACTTTTACTGTACCCTTTTCTTGGTCTTTCTAAAGGGACATAAAGGATCTTACAGGACTCCAATATGTGCTGCATGGTTATTGGTAGTCAGTGATGCACTTATGGTAATTCAAATATTTAGCCTATACCTCCCATCTACCCTACACTTCCCATCTTCCTGTCTATGCCACAAAATTTAAATTCAAGAATATGCTTATAGAGTCTTTACTCCAATGCTTATAAAACAACTACACCATCTTTGTGTACCTTTTTTCCCAGGGAAAAAGCAGACTCTCAACCTGTGACATCTGCTGGCTGTAATTGGCAAATGCACACCTTGTAAAACGCACGCCTGGGCAACGCCACAGCTCCATGAACGTTACCCCTTCTCTCAAGGCGCTTTGTGCAAAGGCCAGTTTTTGTGAATTACGGATTTTCAGTCCTTGAAAAAAATTGCCTTGTGATACAATGCTGATGTTATCTGACAACCAATGTTAACTCTCCTGTTAACTGCTTCAGAGTCACCCATGTAGCCCAGCACAATGGATATAGCTGGCACACAAGCGTATGGTCAGTGCTAGCTGATATGAAGGCACTGCCATCGGCCACTGGCCGTTTCAACACACGAACAGCTGGCAGCAGCTGTATAAGCCCCCCTCACCCTTTGCTCCTGCTGTAACCTCACAGCAGCGTTCTGCCACCTTTGCTGAACGCGTGATGGGACGTGACGCCAACTCTACCACGCCAAGCCTGGTTAAAGAGGAGTAGACCTCGCAAAACGCACGCTCTTCAGGGAGCAAAGCCTTTTTCAAATTCCCAGACACCCAAGGAGCGTTCAAGTCTGCCACAGAAAACAGAGCTAAAGCTCAGCCCTGCCTGGGGACACTTTTGCAGGAGATGATGCCACCAACCTCCCCGCTACTTCTGGGAATTCTTCCCAGTGGTCTCCAGCACTTCATCTGTACCCGAGGAGGACGCCTGAAGGAGTCATCCCTTGCCCAAGGCCACTCTGGCACTACGCGAAGGGAGCCTGGGACAGCTGCTGGAAGCTCATTGACTAATATCACACATCCTTAATTATTAGGATTTACCCAGGTTTTTAGGGTTGCCTTTCAAGTCTATTCTATATGGATACCAAAAACTATATGTGCTCTTCTACAAGTTTAACTAGCAATCACATGCACTTTAACCCTTCACTAATATTAATAGAATCTTTGTTGCCAACTCTGCTCTTTAATGCCAGATCTGGGAGTGATCTTGCAGGCATGAAAAGAGTCCCATTGACTTGGCGTTTAGTACTACACAGAGGTAAGAATAAGACCCAAAGAACATTCAATTTTTAAAGAAGAAAAATCATATGTAGCCATTATTTAGTTATCTATAGAAAATAATACACTTTTTAATATGTTTTAAAAACACAGCAGTAGGATCACAAATGCACAGAAGTGGCAGTGATCCAGAGAGATCTTCTGGGAGATTCAGGGAGAAAAGAAATAGACATAATTATAAACAGGTTATTTTTCTTATGCAGTTTGAGTCCTCCAAAAATTTAATCTGTAGAACTTTTAAAATTTCTGTGAACCAGCTATTGCCTCAGTGGAGCAATAAGACCCATTGTAAAAGTAATTGAGACACCTGTAGTAGTCAATATGAAAACTGCGACCCTTCAATAGCAGTGAGTTTAACAGGAAAGTTTTCAGTCCAGAACTTATGAGCTCCCCTGAGTATAGCTGTGAAGCATATATGTTTCTTAAACTACTGCTATTTTGTCCAAAGAGCTTACAAGTCTGGTTTCTTGCCAAGCCCTCCAAGGCCTTGCAGGTCTTAAATACTACATCAGAGACTCAATTTTATGCTCATCAAATTTATATTTTCTTTTTTTTGGCGGGGGGGGGGGGAAGACTATTGTTTCATACCGCAGATTCCAGGAAGGATCTGAGTTGTTTGGAAATGTTGCTGATCTCTGTCGCATGTATGCAGAACTGGGACCAGACAGGCATTTTACTTCAAGTAATCAGAACTCAAACATAGCAAACTTCTTGTGCAAGACAAACAGATATTCCTGTATTTTGATTTAGTGGCAAGAGAGAATAAGAACCTTGATTTGAAGATAATTTCTACAGCTTCATAATCAGCTTAAAATGCCTCATCCTATCTCACATTATTATTTTCAGTGCATACAGTCAAGGCATACTTAAAGTAGATGTCAAAACAATATCCGTACACTATCATGCCATGCCCAAGAAAAATCCCTTTCTCTGTGCTGTCTGGGTCCTGACATTTTTTATTGGATCTTTTGAGTCCAAAGTTGACATTTGAAGTAGGAATGATTTGTAGAAATAACAGAAAGATTCATGAATATGGGAAAGAATAATGATGACATTTTGTCCATTGAAGCTAAGGGGAATCAGGGAGTCCTGAAATTAGAAAGACAGTTTTTCAGACTATCACTAGGAAAGCTCTTCAAGTAGAGGAGTATTTATTATTATAATTATCATCTCCATTAGTAAGGATGATAATGATTTAATAATAATTCTTAAGAGTATGGAGAAGCCTCTAGCAATCAAATACTATTGTGTTAGGCATGATGTAAACTTAAGTAAATGTTAATACCAGATGTGAGGAATGTGTTTCCACTGCTAAACAAAAGGGGCCATCAAACAAGGCTGAGCACCATATCTCTCATCGCGTGCTGATGGATATACCTAACTTTTTTGAAGCACATAAGTTAGAAGCATGCTTCTACAGAATGAGGGAGAGGCATTGATATTCAGATAGTGTTGTAGACCCCAAAACCGTCCAGCCAAATAAGCTGGCAGTGGAGGAACCGATAAAAAGCTGACCTTGTAACAAAGAGTGTTTTACTTATATTGAATCTCATTTAGTGACAAGACAAGCTAGAGGGAGGCAATTTCAAAGAGCACATCGTGTAGGAGGGCAAGGGAAGAGCTGCCTTACTGTGGTGGATGTGATGAAGCTCCTCGCTGGGCAGAGAAAAGCTCATTGTATAAAGCACTTATGAGCTTATAAACAAGACTGGCAGGGCAGAAGAGTCAAAAGAAGAAAATAACAGACAAAAAGGCCCTCACCTAAGGAAGGACAAGCACCAGGACACAAGAAAAAATACCGGAACGCAGAGTGGACGCAGACCTGGAGGGGCCCAGGTCCGAGTGTTACACTTTGGACACATAGCAACTCTGCTCTGGGAGCAGTTATCCTTAATCGGTGTGGAGATATGCCACTTAACCTCACGGCCAGAGAGCATTCATTCTCTGGCCCTCTTGTCTTAGCAGGATAGACAGAGAGATGAAGTAAAAAGAGATAAGAATAAGAGGAATTAAAAAAAAAAAAATCAAGCAACATAGGATACTTTTGAAGAGATGTAAAGTACAGAGCAAGTCCTCATTTCCCCAGTGACTGGTTCAAATGTTCACAAAGGTGCTAAGTCTTCACATACTTTCTGGTTTCCAGAGGAGCAGACAGTGATAATAGACTGATTCTGTGTCCTTTATGTCTGTTAAAAACAGTTTTCTCCACCCTCTGAAACTCTAATCATGGCCAATCGAAGTGGAAGTTACTTAGTCTCTTCGGGATGGGACCCCCTATAGGCCAGCCTCCACGGTGTTGCGATTCAGCATAGACCAGTTTCAAAAGACTCCAAAACGTGAGGAAAGACAACGGAGAGAAAATGCAAAAATAATGAAGTGTCTGTAGTGTCGTGTTGAAACACGAACACAGACATGCACACCGAAGGCTTGCACTACAACCATCCACAGCACACCTCCACCTTACACCACTTGTCCGGCCAACAGCCCTGCTCTGCAGAGTGCTGTAAGAAAAGTACAAATCCCTTCTGTGACTGTGTGTGAACACTATACTCAGTGAATGAATTAATTTTTTAAGGCTCTCCTGTCAGGCAGAGGAACCACTAGAAAACAAGTTCAATTTTAGCAAGAAAAATATCTAAAGGAAAACCATACAGTGCTGGCAAATAAGAATACTGAATACCTTAAAGTTTATTTTGTATATCGCTTAATTTTTCACCAATCATCTGATGCACTAGAAAGTCTGGTGTTTGCATTTAACTTTTTTTTTTTTACTTTGTTGCACTTAAATCAGCTCTAATTTGTGCAAACATTTACTTAATACCAACCATAAATTGTGAAAAAAGGAGTGCTTGCAAGGCAGCAGTTACAACAGCGCTCCTTCTCTCTTGGGATGCCATTGCTTCTACAAACATGGATTCAGCCTCTCACAGTATGTGGAAAATATGCCAAAGAAATATAGTTAAATGTTAGATTTACCCTCTGGTGACTTTCTCCTGCATATTGTAGGAACAGTAGCGGCCGCCAAGGAAAACGGGAAAAGTGCAAAAATATTTAAGTCACTTACAGAGCAGGAATGAAATCTGGCAGCAGTATTGTTGCATTATTCTGTGAAACAAGAGACAACTAGAAGTGCTCCATGTTTTTCCACTGCTCGTGCTGTATTAGACATTTGGTGGGGAGCAGCTGTGCAATACCACTGTAGTCTCATATTTGTCTGCATTCCAGTACCACCTTTATTTTCTTATACCATAACTTCCTTAAACTTTTCAGCATTTGATGTAAATTTTCCAGGCTTCGCTTTCTCTACATTTAAGAATAGGCAAAGGCAAATCAGTCATTTGGAAAGGAGAAGAGAATGACATGTAGTAAATATTGTGAAAACCTATGTGAAAAAACCACCGAATAGTTGTAAATAATTTATCATAGCTTTTAAAACAACGCTGAAAAACTAAAAGTTAGAGCTGCCAGCACACTCGCAATGTTTCGATACTTCATCCATTTGTACATTGCATACCTCCTCACCTCTTCTGTCTAACTGTGGGATTGGGACTGACTTTTCTGTATATGCAAATTTTTCTGTAGTGTCTAACTGTTGCATAAGGGGATTGAAATTTTTTTGTGGTCCTCTAGAACTGAAATAAACAAACAAATAAATAATTCAAGCACATTCAAGCTGGGAAATATCAACAGCTAGAATAGAACAAACTACTTTAGTTATGGACATTTGGTGTCTAATTAGAGTATAGGTTATTATATCTTAAGTACAGTGCCTCTGCCAGCCCCCACCAAAGCAGCTGGGTGGGTTCAGATGGCTGCAAAAAGCCTTGCTGAAATCACTGAGGAAAGGTTAGTAACTGAAAAATAATACTACTATATAATATATAGTATATAATATATATACTATATAATACTCCTTGGTTCATGCTCTGTTTTGTGCAAGCCAGATATATAGAAGTTGTTGTTAAACATGAAAACTCCAGAGCTGGCTGCCCTATGCTATGCCAAACTGCATGGGCTATTCCCTATCCATTGTGCGAGAGCACTGGTGTTAAATTAGCCAGCCCTGGTACACATCAGTCAGTTAAATTAGTCCCAAAATGAAACTTATCTCCCTGTGTTATACCTGAGAAAGTTGCTACCAGGAGTTGGAAATGAAAGAGTAAAGTAGTAATGAACACCATAAAACAATTTTATACAGATGAGGCTTAAATAAAAATAAATAAAGTAAGAAATTGGTTCTTTTGAAACTAGTTTCCATAAATGGAAACAGGTTAATTACCTACCATTATTCAATAATATTGAGGACTATAAGAAATAAATAGAAATGAAGAGTCCTGAGAGAGAGAAGGGAAAAATGAAATCAGAATATCCAAATAGGGCAAGAAGCTAAAGGCTCCGAAGGAGGGGAAGAAAAAACTTTGACTTAATACTACATCACTTCAGGATATACTAAAAAAAAACAACCAAACAAACAAAAAAAGAAATAATTAAAATCAAAATGAAAGAAAAAGACAACAACCTGTAGGATTTAATGTAGTTTATAGAAATAGAAAAATAATAAATCTATAGTTTTTGTTGGGGGATACAACCTCAGTTTCTAATCAGTGTAGGTGAACTGGACTCTTTACATTGTATGCTTCTGTTATAAATCTTTGATTTTTTTTTATTAAAAAGTTTACTTAGATAATAAAAATACCCTTTCTATTTTTGCATACAAATTAAGCTTCAGAGAGAAAAGAGATTGATCAATTTGCTGTTATTATGAGACAGATTTTTAGCCCTAGTTTAACAATTTTTCTATTAGTATTCCTCTCACTAGCAAATATATATTCAAAAGATAGCAGATCTTCAGCTAGTACAAACTGGAATTGCTGTATAGTCTTCAGTACAGTCACACTGATTTACACCACCTTAACATCTGGCTTATTGTTTCTATTACCATTTTTCTATTACTTGATGCTGCTTCAATTTTCTCCAAAGCCAGAGAGATCTAAGTTATAATAGGCAGTTACTTATACTATTGGTAGATAATAAAATAAAAAGAAATGGTTCTAATGGCTTCCTTGGCACTTTATGGGTATGCAGCAAAACAAAGACAAGGGTGTTACTCTAATGAGATTGCAATCTATGTTATATGCAGGCTAATACCATCCCCTATTCAAATTTCCCAGTGCTTCATATTCTTAGGTCCTTAGCAATTTCTGCAAACTGTTTTGGCTGAAATGTTAGAAGAGAATGGTGACCCAGAGCAGAGACAGATCAAAGGCAAACAGGACTTTGCTGAGCAAGCAAAAAAGTTGAAAGAGGCTGTGACTACGAGCTGGTAAAACACACAGAGAGTTATTTGGCTAGCTTGGACAAATGGTTGAAAACCATGGAGAAGCTTGTTGCTAGAGCTTAAGCAACCTGGAACAGATCAATAGGAAATGGAGAAATAACAGGGAGAAGAACTGTGTGAGACATGCTGGGATGCAAAAGGATGGGAAATGGCCAGAGAGGAAGCGAGACTGCTAAAAGAGCCAAGGAGAGAGGATGGAGGTGATCTCAGACTAACAAAAAGCTCAGAGAAAGACTAGGACTGGGACCCAAGGGGAAGGGACGTGGGCATCCGAAGAGTTGAGAAAGGACCATTGGACATGGATGGGCCAGTGGGACTGTTACGACATATCTGAAGATTGCAAGCTGGGGCAATGCGGGTGAAGAAAATGGGAATAGGAAGAAGAACTCAGAAGAGAGAAAACACAGTGACTGATCAGGGCCAGATGACAGAGATTTAAGCATAGGGAAATAGGCAGAGGGCTGAAGAAACCCCCACAGAGCCCCAGGGGGAAGCCACAGCTTCCAGCGCCCTGATGTGCTGGCATTTATGAACCCACGCTGCCCTGTGGCACAGGAAGAACTGACAAACAAAAATTCTCCGCCTAGTTTTCCCCCCCAAAACAGTCACTGCGTATACCTCATAGATCCCGAAACTTAAGCTCTGTGAACACAATGGGGAATTACATAATCCATTCACTTCTGAATGCGGTTCTGGGGAGGGGAAAGTTCCAGACATCTTTCCTTCTTTCTGCCTTCTCTGAGGCTGATTGTTGTTTCATTATGGTTAACATGAAATTTGCCACTGCCTAAAACCATATGCTACATAGCAAGACAATATGCAAGATAAGAAAAAGAATTCTGTTTTAGTAAAAACCTATGTATAACACAGCTGGCCAAGCTCTGCTAATGCTGTTTTGAAGAGATGCCGCTGGGAAAGGCAAAAGTAAGACATTAACTTTTTCAGGACTATATTCTCCCTGCTCAGCTTCTTGTTTTTGTCTCACTCCTTCCCTCAAACAAAACTCCTGCTCCAGCCGCCAGATCCAATCCCCATCCCCCTCCCACTCTAAATCACAGCACTGAGGGAGTTTTCCGCTTACTCTGAGATTCACAACTTGCCCCCACAGCCCACTCTTTCTGCAGAAGCCGAGCACATAGATTATGGATCAGAGTTTTCGCCCATGGCCTGGCTAGCACAACCACTGCTTTTCACCAGGCCTTCATCCCAGAAGGAAGAGCAGGGAAAAGGAGGAGCCCTGCTGTGCCCTGGCCCCAGCTTGATGCTCAAGGAACCAGGAGCCAGGATGCACAAGCTTAGTTCAGATGCAGCCTGTGGAAAACTCTTTTACCATCTTCACATCTGTAAAAAGTCAATATAGTAACTAGAGTGTAAATGATTTAACTCTCTCCATTCTTGATGTTGGCATTGTTGTTACTGCCTAACACTATTTCTATCTCCTGGTAAAATAGAAATTTTTCATATTGCTCCTTTTTAAACCCAGGAATATTTGCAGTTGTGGTCAAAGTACCACATGTGAAAAAGTCTAGAAAACCCACATTGCTTTGTTGAAAATGGATCTTGCTTATTACAGTCTTGTAGCTATCAGTGTTTCGTGAGCAGTTTGGGAATTACTAATCTAGATGAAACGGGAACAATTTTTAGTAACCATCATAACGGAATAAACAGCAAGTGAGAGGGAGAGAGTTAGTGAAATGATTGAAAATTCATGGGGGAAAAGTGTCTTGACAGCTTACCAGAAAAGTCCATTAAAAATCACAGTCCTTCAGATCAGCTGCTTCCACATTTGAGCTCTTCAGCCCATACAGTTATTTCTTTAATTGTCTTTAAAAATTTTCCAGCCATCAGTTGGAACTGATGCTTTTATCTTGTTGCTATGATTTCTTGAATTCTTAGAAAAGATTACTTTTTAAAGAAGTTCTTCTTCTTGCCAGGGTTTTTGGTGTGTTTGTTGGTTGATAAAAGAAGAGAAACTGGAGAAGTCTATGTTTTGGATACAATAGCCCTGAACTTTTCTCCCCCCCAGAAAGGTCTGATATGATTGAAAGGTTGAAGATTGCTGTTGGTACTGAAGGAGAAATGGAGGCTGGTTTGTTATAGCAGCACTCCGACAGACTCACTTGAAATAGAAGTGCTGTGCTGCTTTTGCAGCACCACTGCTTGAGTGACTGACAAACCTGTCACAGCACTTCCACAAACAGCAGAGAAAGGCACACATTGCCAACTGGATAGTTTTCACAGAAATCTTATACAACAGCCCACTTATTCCCTTTCTTAAAGAATAAACCTTGTTCTCCAGATAGGACTAATACCCCTCTGAATATTTTTCTTTCATCTAAAGTTTAATGGCTTCCTTGTTTATATTTTCAAAATTCCATTACATTAATGATAAATCACATATCTTTGAGCAACTTGACATTTGTTTATTATATCCATTTTTATCTTTTTTACTTTGGAATGGTTAATTCTTTGGCACAATGTGTTTCTCATAAATCCCTGTGTATTTTTTTCATGAATAATATATAATATATAGATGGGTTTGTGTTTTTTTTTAATGAGTTTGCATAAAAAGCTTTTACTTGTGAAAGGACTGACTGAAAAGGAGAAGAAGATTAGGAAAAGCTGCCATCTCCTTAAAGTCAAGGTTTGGATTTACGGATGACAGAAGAGACAAAACAGACCTTATATTTCCCTCTGCCTTTATGTTTGTTCCCTTTTCTGTCCTGTTTCAAGCAACTGCAGTGGCCTTCAAGCCCTCCACTTTTCTGACAATTTACCAATCCCTTGCCAAGAAACTAAGGTGGTTTTAAGCTGCTGTACTTTCGGAGTCTGTTGAATCTATTTGGTCTCTTGACTGCTGGGATGCTAAAAGGAAATTGCAATTTTAAGCAGCTTTTGTTTCATAATTCAAAGGCGGTGGAAACTGAAACAATAAATTAAAAAGGTCTGAGACAAACAACAGATCAGAAAGATCACCCATATGAATAAAGAGTAAAAGAAAATGTACTAAAATACTCCGAATGAAAGGATGGAGCTACTAAAAGCTCCATCAGAGTAGCTGAATCTCTTTAGAAATGTCAAAAAACCTGGAAGAAATCTCACATGACATTTTCCTCTGCATGTAATGAGGAGCAGTAAATGGAAGACATCAGGTATTTTTCATGGTTGACTGGTTCCACAGCATCTGATTTGCCTAATAGCTTGTACAGAAACCTAGGTAGTACTGCTCCCCATTCTATAAATATATTTCACATGCATCTGATTTTTATCAGATGAGACAAAAGGAAGGTGAAAAAACAGAGGACTTCTTTAAGACTGATCAGAGGCTGAAAAGTCTACCTTACAACTTATAAAAACCCAGTTCCCAATTGGATTTAGAATAAAATAACTCAGAATAAGACTATGTAGACATCAAGCTTTCATCCTCTGCCTTTTGCTGTATAATGCAAGTTACACATTTCTGGGCAGACTCTGACCTTCCAGCCAGAAGTGAATCTCTAAAAGTACATAAAAAACCCCAAGAACCTGTGGCAGAAGGGCCACAAAACTCAGTGTTCAAGATGAACAAAATAATATGCGGTGTAGTACTTTCTCTGACAGAGCACTGACTTAGGCAATACCTAGAAAATAGGAAACATGCAATAGAATGAAAGGAGCCAGATTATTTCTCACAGTTTCTGAGTGCCACTGGTACACAAGCAAGGAGAATTATGACAAGCCTGTTAGTACATAAGAGCTCCTCACAGGGCTATAGACAGTGCTCCCACAAAAGTTGAGTTGACAGCCCAGAAGAAAGCAAGTGAAGCAGTACTTCTCCCAAGATGGGTGTCGGTATATAAGTCACTGTGTTGCTATAGGATTTTTTGCAATTCTGAAATTATGCTCTTGACAGCACAAGATAATATCTAATACTTTCTTTTACATTTGATAAAATTTATAACTATACATTTATAAAAGGTATTTTACCTACTTTGAAATTATGCCAGTGCTTTGAACATTGCCTGTAGTGCAAATGGTGATTTAAGGTAGCTAGAGAGAAGGCAAGAGTTTGGGAAACTAAATGAGGTGACTTCAAAGGGTCCCAGCCCTGAGGAACGGGGACAGAAAAGTGAAAATCCTGTGGACAACAGATGTCCTCCAAGCAGGGAGTTGCACAATCTGCTTTCATGATTAAAAAAAAAAAAAGTTAGACCACTGGCTAGCAACAGAAAGAACCAAATCAGCCTGAGTGGATTGGTATAAAAACTGTCATGTCTGTTCCTTTGAGTGACTGTGGCTACCTGAAACACAACGAAAACAGCTTGCCAGCACTAAAGGAAACTGGCAAATTGTCCTAAGACCACAACCTTATGCTTTCAGTTAAACATACACGGCTTACAAGTTGAAAACAAGCTTAGGAGAACATTAAGAGCTGCAAGTGCATTCTCTAGAGCATATGATAAAAACACAATTAGGTCTGATAAAAAAGAAACTGTTGGATAAACTGTAGATGGAGCAGCATTTTAAGACTGAGGAAACAATTGGTCTGTTAGCACAGGGTGGTTGGAAGCTTATGCACATAACCACTACTATCAAGCCAAGGGGAATCTCTGAAATCCAAAAGGAATTCTCTTTAAAGACAACAGAAAGCAGTAAGTTTAACAGATTATATAAAGGTTGTTTAAGAATGTAAAAAAAGAAAAAACAAAACAAAACAAAACAAAAAACCCACAACCCAAGAAACACAGAATAATGTTTTACTCTGGCCTCTACTGACTAGCAGTACTGGGAAGCTATCAAGACACATTATATGTGCTAAAACAGAAACCAGGACAAGCAGGAGAGTGTGTGCTGGTGGTGCATGAAAAGCCAGCCCAAAGTAAGTATACACATACAGGATATGTGGAAAACTGTTTTCTTGCATCACTATTATTCAGTTTTCTGTGAAATAGTTTCTTCTGAAAGACAGTGACTGTGCATGTCAAAGATGGTTTACTGTTAGGTGCAGTATACCCGATGTAACAGTCTACAGATTTAGTGAACATTAATCTAAACAGTCTTCAGTAGCATTTATTTAGTTATTTCACAGAAAGTAAATTTCCTAATTTTCATTAGTCTCAGAAACCCTGATCTGACAGATTGGTAAATTAAGGAGTAGAACAGGTTACAGGGTAAGATCCCAACGATACGTACCATTTTTCAGGGACAGGATGCATGGCAGATACAGTGAAATACCAGCTGCCACCTTCTGACACTCATCTAACACAACACAGGGAACAAAGAGGTCTTTGACATCAGGAATTCAGGAAAGAAGAATTCAGTGTATGCAGAAATGTAAGGAGAAGTTAAACATAGCAGCAAGAGTTAGCATAATACGGGGTCCTGGAAGCAGCGCTGGCTTCAGGTAAATGACAGAATATGAATTTCTATCGAGTACTGTGGCTGCAGGCAGTAACAGTTGCCCAACGGCTTGCTCGCAGCCTTGTAAGGTTGTTATCCCCCCTGGACACATCCTGAGGAGGAACGGACAACTGCACTTTCACCAGCAAGTGGAAGATAAAAGAAAAGTGTGCTCAAATTTGTCTACTAAGGTTGCACACAGATAGAAGTCACAGATAGGCAGGTAGGTGCTAAGACATTATAATGTCAGAACAAACGAACTTAGTACCAGACTCTCAATGCAGTTCCAAGTATCACAGTGCCTAGGGTCTAATTTTATAACAGGACCTGTGTTTTGAGGCAGAAAAAGAATAGCAAGAATAGCACAAACACAGACATCACAGGAAAGCTAAGGATGGAAGAGGAGGAATTAAATCATACAAGTAGGAGTTACAAGACCCTGTCCAAAACAGGATTAATCATATTACCTCCATGTGCTAACTTTTACCTCAGGGATGAGTAAGGCATAAAACACGGAGATGGAGTCAGAGAGCAATTCAAGTTGCAGGAGGGAAATATGTACTTAATTCTCAGCCAGGTAATGAAAAAAAAAAAAAAAACAACCAAAAAACTGATAAATGTTACTGCTTTGCTGTGTGCCCTTAAAGGAAACACTGTTGTCTGGACATATGTAACACAAGGGTTAATACATGTAAACGAGCAAAGGGCTCCTTTTAAAGTCCTTTCCAAGATTTTCCCTACAGCACTAGCAGAAAATGTATGGAAATATTACTCTCTCACCTAATTCATGGGGTGTTTGGAGGATTAATTAGTTAACATTTATGCAGTGCTTTGAAGATCAAAAGTATGGTGTAAGCACCAAGTACTATTGTAAGAGCCCACAAGAAGCAGGAAATGAGAAACCTCCATCTCATAAAAGGAGAGAGTTTGGTGCTTGTTAGTTATCAAGTGTTCCCTTCATTTGTCAGGTCTTTCATTCAGGAAGACCATCTTTATGTTCTTCTTTAAGTTGCTAAGGGTTACATTTCAATGGCTGTGACCTAGAACTAGCAACAATAGCTCTTCAGACCATTAGGCAGCTGGGAAGAATGTCATTACTGCTACCCAGCTGCACCTTTTGCTTCTTTGCAGTGGAGGAAAAAGTAGGGGAGAAGATCCAATAACAACGTGTTTTGGGTGTTACAATCCTGCCATTGATGTAACCATCCAAAAGTCTAACATAGTGGTAAAGAGTAAATACCACAGACCAGAAGATGTTTTCCTTAGCACATTCACCATCAGATGGAGTCTTTAAGTCACAACTGCTCATCCTCTGAAAGATCAAGCACAATTTGTTGGCTTCTGAACAAGCTGCTGTTGGCCTTTATAGGCATGCTAGGGTCAAGCCCCAGAGCTGCAGGCGTGCAGTAGCTACAGCTAAGTTTTCTGATCTGGTTGGGAAAACCAGATGGTCAAGAAGCCTGTTCAAAACCAGAAAATATTTCCAGGTGGAAAGGGAGAGCTTGTCCAAGAAATCTCAGAAATGGAAGTCCATTCCAACCTGGTTTATGCAAAAGGTCAGATTAGATAATTACCGTGGTCCAAGCAGGCCATAGCTAAGGTCATGTGTGAGCCCTCATGGTGTTACGAGAGCAGGAACTCCTTCACCAATAATCTCCTCTCCCACACAAACTGAGGTGAAGGATCCAAAGCTCTTTCTAGATTCCTGGGCTTTTTAAATAAAATTTTTCAAGAGATGTCCCTGCTTTCTAATCTGCTCACAGTAAGGCTTCACTTTTCATTTTGAGTGTTTCACACTTCTGACTCAACTAAATATATTAGTTTAATTTTATATGGTGGGAAAAAATGCAAAAAATTCATTAACAGCCACCAGTATTTTAGTATTCTGCCTCGTGCTACGTACATTCCCAGTTGCATTTACTACTGGTGAAATTGCAGTCTAGAGCTCTTACATCTTTTATGCTCAACAGTGCAGCACACACACCCTAAGGAAAAACAAAGCACCGGAGTTTAAAATGCCTTCAGGGTTGTGTTCAGTACCTCTGTTGAGATATCCCATTGCTCCGCTTGCCTCATCAGAGTACCTCAAGTTGAACTGCTTCTTCTGTACAGAACATAAAAATCAGCTTTATCTGAGGAAAGTGAAGATCCTTGGGAAAGGAAGAAGAGCACAAAGATTTGAGGAGCTTCCAAGGCTCCTGGGCTGACTTTTGGCCTGCCTTGGACATCCTGTGTATTTGTTTCAATACATAAAGTACAGAGCCACCACCTCCCAACCAAATTAAATTCCTGAGAAGAGAGATTTCTATCCAGCAACAGAACAGGATTCTGTCAGAAACTTGTTATCCTGAAGATTCTACATAAATTCTTCCTTCACTTTACTTCTAGTTGAACTGGATCACTTAGAAAAAAAAGACAGAGTTCAGCACCAGTTAAATGACTGGGCTTTAAATGAGTCTTTTGGGTTACAGCAGACCCTAAACTAACTTGACTGTCAGATGCATCATAACTTAGTTAACACAAAGGCATGGCAGCAAAACAGTTAAAGTGTTTCACTTCGGATCCTACTTCTAGAGGTCAAGACTTATTGGAGACTGTCAGAAAAACCTGCTCCCATTTGAACTGGCTCCAAACAGATAGCTTATTATCAGGCAGGAGACTTAAATGCTGGCCCCATTACTCCTTTGAGCATAACTGGAAACAGGCACAGCCCTACTTAACCCAAATTAATCTGTGAGGACGGCTTGCTTCGAGCAGCCCGCGGGTAGCAGTAAGCCTGGGAACAGTAAATGGGGAATTTGCTTAAAAGTCTCTAGCTGTAGACTACTCAGTAACTACTGCTCTTATGATAACTGTAAGTTACTAGAAAAGCTGGAGTGTTTCCCAGGTTAAGTTTATATGGGTTCAAAATCTTGTTCAGTGCAGAGGCACACGCTGGAAATAATGAATCTTTTCTAGTGCTAGAGGTAACAGACTTAAGGTCCTCTTCTTTTTCTTTCAGCAAAACTGCAGCAGATCCACCAGTTTCTAGAAGCTAAAGGTTTGCGCAGAACAAAAAAGCATTTTGAAAAGGCAACCTTGTCCATGTCCCTCCACCCTGGGAAGAGAAAGCTCCTAAAAGGATTAATGGTTCCAAATGGCTGTGGGGAAAGCTGTAATCTGCATTTAAATAGAAAGATTCCCAAGTGCCCAGGTATTCATTTTTCTTTTTATAGAAGGAGGCAGAGCATTTTTTATGTGTACATTTTAATGTTAAAAGGACACTGTGGTGCAGGTCTGTGGTTTATCTCACTAGTGCACAGCCAGCTGGGTATAACTTTACCTGCCAGAGTAATGCTGAACATTTGTCCTCAGCAACATCCTAAGAAACAAATATGGCTAAAAGGCAGAACTGTGTGAGGCTTTCATTGCACAGGTAATGTAGAAAACACAATCACACAATACAGTGGAAGGACCAGGTTCATAGAAGCTCGTGTGTAGGGGCAGGACCAAGCAAAGCATGAACTGGGAATGAAGACCTGGGCAACGCTGGCCGACTCGTCAAATCCTGTCCCTTGCTATTGCAGATGATTCATGCCTTCCTCACATACAAAATGGCAACCAAAAAAAAAAAACCCAAAAGCTAACCAACTGTGAGAAAAGAAAATCCGTTGAGATCTTATACTAATGTACACCAGAAAAATAAAGCAGAACAAAGTCTATGCAATCCCCAGTCAAAAGCCTGGGGAGGCCACATAAAACTGATAGGCACAAAACTCAAGGGATTTGAAGGAATCTGAGCAGATTTCCCTGAGTATGTAAAATCCCTCACTACACTACTGATGAGTTAATATTCAGATAACTATGTCAGGTGAAATTGCTTAATTAGAGCTCTAATTAGTTTCCAACCATTCAGAAAAAAATATTAAGACGACTCTCCTATTTTAATTAAGAATTCATTTTCGATGCACAGGTGATTCTATCAGTCACTGACAGCTACATGGAGGATGACATATTTACGTGTTTATATTTTTGCATCGCTATATATTCACACCCACAATCAGATTGGATGTGTGACATATTTAAGGCTCAGTTCTGACAGATGCTTAATCGCGTGAGTAATCCCATGGGTTTACATGAGTTAATGTTTGCAATGTAGAGACCCATTTAGACTTTGTTGCTATTATATGAATTTCCACTGTGACTATGACCCCCCGAAATGGCTCAGGTCCCATGTGTTATACGTTTGAGGGTCCCGTATAGAGTAGGAGGTCCCGGTTCCTCTCTCTGATGCAATGAATCTCAGACAGCTTATGGAAGGTGAAGCAGCTTTTACAGATACTCTCTGCATTCAGAACACCTGTAACCCTGCTGCTTACTGCTTTCTTCCGAAAGGTGAGAGATGTAGAGAGAAACAGCAAGTAAGCGAGCCTGGCTCTCTCCCTTCTCAGCCAGCCTTTAGGAAAATAACTGGTCCTGTTACACTTGGTATGGATCCTGGGGTGCTACTTGCTCTCAGTGCTAATCTTGCAGTGTGATCACTTTGGAGGGAAAGATAGAAGAACACTTTACTTGGTATCTTAATTGCAAGCTAGATACACAACCGTGCAGGAATACAAAAAGATTAAGCTTTTCTAATATATATATGTATACACAGTGGTAATTTCCCAGTAAACCAACCAAACCAAACTGAGACTTCTTCAGTATTTAAATACCTATGGGGCATGCAAGGAGGTCCTGGCTCACAGGTATATAACTAGTCCTTTAGGCAATGGCACCTCTTTTGGATCCAGCCTTGTTCTTCTGTTTCTGCTGGGCATTGCCTAGAAGGCTGTTAGAGAATGCATTGCAATCATGCTGCAAATGCTGACTCTTCCCTAGGGCTTCCCTCCTACAAAAAGTTTGGCCAAACAACTTCATAGGAATTAGCCAAAGTTACTATATTATGAAACATAACCTACTTTTATGTCTTAACTTATATGAAAGTTTAGCTTTGTACTATTTCAATTTCCCCTTTGTTCTTTTAAAGTACAGCATTAATGAAATGATGATTAAAGAGTTGTTCCACTCTTTCCTCTTTCTCATTGCTGCACTGAACCTTTTGTTAATTGTGAAAACATTTAAAAATCATTACAGTAGTTAGCACCTTATTAACAAACATCTGTTACTTCCAAACTTCGAAGAGCCTGAAAAATCAGTATGTAGTGAGATGACTGTTAGGTACATGTTCATCCCAAACCCCAGGCCCCCAGTAGTGTTGTTGAGCACACCTGGGTCAGGATCCCTCTGTAGCTGAATTTTCTGCTTGTAGGTGAGATGAGGCAATGGCAGCGATTAGACCCAAGTTTTTTTGTAGACCCACATTGACTTCAGTGCTGTCTGCACATATCTCATGGTCAGAATTGAAGCTGCTAGATGCACTCTCAGGGCTAAGAAAAGTTTACGCTCCAAATACATGACAGCTGTTAATAAATAATTATAAAAATTATTATTAAAATATTAAAAAAAATAAAAATCTGATGTTAATATCCATAATAATGAAGGACGTTGTTTTTCATATGGAGAGTAATGTGCAGTAAATGTGCGATTTTAATGGCAATTAGGTGAGATATGATATTAAAATCAGTATTAAACTAACATTCCCTTCCTGGCCCACCTTCTGGCTTTAAAGTACAGGGGCTCCATCTGGGCAGTCAAGGTACACCTACCCCAAATTTAGATCACTCGTTACTACTGAAAGCCCAGGGCTTCTGCCTGAGCCATGGGAGGGCAAACAATCTTCCTTCCATTCCTCTGCTGCTTACAAATCTCTCCTTCTTTTCTTCCCATAAAGAAAAATGCTTAAAAGGGAAACAGTGGCACAAGAGTAGAAAAACCGTAGCTGGGAACTGTAAGGATGACATCAGCCCAAGGTCTGGGACAGATTTTAGTTTGCTGTAGGTGAATAGCCAACAGTGTTTGCTTTAAAATCAGTTTGACTTCAGACCACTCCAGGTGTATGCAATCACATATGAAATTCCTATACAGACACCTCTACCTTGGGTGAGCTGATCAGTAATATTTATTTATCTGTCTTGCTGTCCTTGCTGGAACCTCCTCATGTTTACCATAATATAATTCCATTTGGTTGTCAGATCACTGGTTTTCTCTTATCGTGATCAGATTACACTTCGAAAGTTTCCATTTTGAAGGATATTTCATATTTCCTGTAACTTTAAAACATACCTAAGCAAAATTTATTTAGGAACTTACTCAATTCAGAGCCTACCAAGGCAATGTAACAGTGATGAAGGTGCCAGCTTTGAGTCATGCTGTGTATTGGGTGACCTCGGATACTTGCAGCCACCAATTCTGTGAATTTTAAAGCAAGGCAGATGAAGAATGACTTATCAGCTTCTTCATATACAGCGTGTGTTGCCTATATGTAGGTTATTTGTGAGAAGCTGGCAGTCTGCATAGCTCCTGAATATGGCTTGCCAGTTTGCAAATAAAAGCCAAAAAAACCAAATTGTTTAGAAACAACTGCTTATTTTAGATTTGCATAGCTCTACTAAAACCATTACTCCTTTCAAATAGAATTGAGCACCTCAATCTCCCCACCATTCCTAAGGGCAAAGCATGATAATGTCCAAAAACGTGAATCTGGCTCTGAATTCTCAATTTCAGGTTAGAACTCTCTATTCTTAGGCTACAAATACTGGATATCCAGCAACATTGTTCAGATGTGGGGATTCCTGGTAATAGGGCTCATGCCGCGGTGGTTTTTAGGCCAACATTAAAGGTCACTTGGCAACAGAGCTCCCATTCAGTAGACCTTCTTTCCTTCTATCCAAAATGTAAAGTATATCGTTAGGTTTTGTTATTTGTGAGATTAACCAGAACAGAATAAGCATGCTATTTCTTATCTTCCAGTATTTCATAAAGTATTCTGATCACTGTTTTAAATATATTGATAGCTGTGCTAGGTGTCATTATTTTTCTTCTCGTGGCCATGTTAGCAAAGGTATAAATGGATTCAGTTCACTCAGCAAAGAAAAATACACTCAGTGTATTTTTTCAAGTACATCATGAGTATGCCACATATATATAAAATCATATCTTGGTGTCGAGTGTAATATATGAAACAGGATGATTTCCATCTCACTCACATAGTCCATTTATTATCTATAAATGTAAAATGTTCCAATTCCATAATGGATTTCTTTGCATTTATAAAAGCCTTATCATACCTATTGTACGGACAGTAATGAGAAAACTATATATTTCCTGACTCGCTCGCTCATGCACACACTCTGTTCATCCCCTTTTTTTTTAAATGACAGTTTGCTGTGACTCAAAGCCCTGGGACAAGCTCGCTGTATATCAGCGTGCCCTGGGAGCTCTCTCAGCCATGTGGGGAAATGAGCTCCAAGAACCAACGAAGAACGCAGCCCGGTTAGACGGGGCCGTCTGACAGTGCGTAAACCTGACACAATTGCTGCAGAGAAGCACGGACAGCAGTAAACTCTTCGTCCAGTTGCAGCACCCAGAACATTAAAAGCTTTATAAATGACACCCCACATCTGAGCAAATTAAACACGCTTTTCACCTGTGAAGGGGCATTTTGATATTCCACCATGACATACCAATAGCGGAATTCTTCCCAAATGTAGATGACAGCCCGTTCCTTGAGCACTGAGAATATTACATGCTGAATTGCCTGTGTTGTACACTCGCGAGCTTAGTAAACCCCAATTAAGATTAGCAGTCTGCTAAAGGCACTTTTTACCACAGCTTGTGTTACGGGTTTTTTTAAACATTTGAATGATTGATATCAGACTGCTAGTCTCTGAGTGGATATAAGGCACTGTCTTGTAATTTAAACTTTGGTAGCTGAGTCCATGACTCAGTATGATCTCTTGGAAAAGGAAGTTTTATGTAAGTTAAAAACATATGCATGTTTTATAACAGCAATAACTTCTTATGAAAAAGTGATATATTTTTATTATATAAGGGACACTGCTAGTTCATAAGGGACTCACAATGCTCAGTGATTCAACTCCTGCTATGTACTTAAAATGTTTTGTAGAGTACTTCAGTGTGTTTGCCTAAGAAGTAAAAATTGCTGTAAAAATGTAAGTTGCGGTAATGGTGTTATTGCAAGACATTTTTGCCAGCCACAATGAATGATTTCTAAATGCCACAGTGTGATTAAGCTGTAAGGCACAACAGGTTATATTACAGTGTGAAGCCCTAGGTGTGCTGAAATTACCTTTCAACAGCTCACCCGGGAGTATCTCTGGGAGATTATAACATGACAACTTTACTGTTTTTTAAAAATGAATAAATGAAGTCATTAAAAAGCATTTTTTTCCCAGATAAGTGAAATGCCTTCCATCACCCAGTGTGCAGTCATTAGGTCTAATGTGTTTTTCTGCAGAAATATTTCAAAATGATCCAGAGTTCCCTTCCTTGCTATTGTTGCAAAAGGAAGATTTGTTACAGGAATCTTGGTTCTCTCTGAACGAAGGATGTGTGCACAATTATGCAACATACTCAATTTCCAGATTCTACAAAACCGCACTACCAACAGACTCACTATGTTTTCTAAAACTTTTTTTTCTCTCCAAATCTCTTGCTGTTTTAGTCCATAAGTTTTTCTTCCCCATTTCTTTCTTCCAAGAACAAATAATACCAGAGACTTTCCTAACTGACTGCCCCATAGCATGTCTGATTCCCCAGGAGATGTTTTCAGATGTTTGAAAACCTATACCATAAGGCCCACTAAGTGTTGATCATCCTCATTTTTTTCAATTAAACAGTGTGACACACCAGTCTTCCCCTTATTTTGGGGAATACACATTTCAGGAAAACAAGCAGAAGGCATAAACTACATTCCTATGCGCTCGTGTGCTGGTTGCACACGCAGACGCCGTGCTGCAGTGATTCCAGCCCAGGAATCTGTAAGACCTTTGCAGAACTTGGGTAACAGCTCAAGGGGACAACTATAAAATGGGATTAATAGCAGGTAAGGTCTGTCCATGCAGCCCAGCTGCTGTGGCTCTTTTCTGATCAAGATGCACTGCTACAAGCCCAACTCTCCATCATAGCACATTGACATTTGGTTTGGATCTCACCAATGAACCTCAGGAACGAGAGAGCTTTTCCCCTCTTCCCTCTGCTTTGGCACCGGAGTGCTGCTGGCCCGGAGGTGAATTGAGACCTGAGTTCTTGTGGACTAGTGAGCAACCCAGCTAGTGGTCAAGCCTCTGGCAGCCCTTTCGCAGCCTCCCTGGGGGAATACTTGACCCTCAGCAGCCCTGTAAAAAAATGACTGTCCTCTCTGCAGCTCTGCTGTGAAACATCTGCCTTCTCTGCAGCAACCTGTGGGCTGGAAGGCTGCCAGGAGATTTGTCTCATGGGAAAATATGTAAAAATAAGCTATTTAAGGCAAAGGCAATGGCAGTTAAAGGTAAAGGCAAGCTTAGGGGCAGTATGTAAGGACGTGAAGAGCTAAAGCACAGAGGCAGCAGGTTTGGAGTCTTTCATTAAACCTACTTAACAAGTTAAAGTACATCAGACCTATCCAGTTCTGCACATGTGAGATAAGGCACAGCGCTGTTGCCGTTTCCCTGCCACTTCTTTTTCATCACGTCCCCCTTTTCCTTATATCTGCACATCAACTTTTAAGTAGGCTGCAAGGTCTTAAAGAACTGATGAGAGCAATGCGTGTGTCTGTAGTTTGTCTAACACCAGGGAGGTCTTTGGGGGTTGCTATCCCATATAACGAATATTCATTGCAGAGACAAGAGTGCAGCACCCTTTGTGGGCTCTTGGAAAAAAGTCCTAGCTGGATTCAACGAACAGGGATTTCTTCAACCCATGTGCAGGGTTGGAGAGACTTGGGGTTAGTCCTCTGCAGTAGTTACACCTTCTAAACTCAGCTGTATACAGCTAAAGTAGGAAAAATGAAAGAAAGAACAGAATCAATGCTTGCAATGGTTCTGTCTGCAGACAAAGCTGAGGAGCATTATTATTTACCTTTCATGGTTTGTCCTACACGTAAACCCATAGTGTTAAAAACCTGCCACCATCTTTTCACAGTACAGAAGGCAAGAGCTTATCCTTATGTTGGTGTCAGAATGGATCACACTTGTGGGGGAGTGTTTTAATAATGCCTCACTGGTGACAACACAAACACTATACCCATCCGACTTCTATTTCTACTCACCTTGGAGGGCAGTTGCTGCAAGCATTTGAGAATTTCTTTCTACAATAATTAAAGTTGTTTAGCTATTTGCAAAATCTCTAAAACATCTCCTATAATACCTTTCATTTTATATGGAAAAAAGTCCAATTTAAATAAAATTGAAATACTGCTCTGATATAAAGGAACAGCATATTCCAGAACTTAACACAGTGTGTGAAAATTAATTTGGGGGGGTGGGAGGGATGTCTCATTGTGGTTTACATGCTGTTGCTAGAAAATAAAGCTAAGATTAATTTCTACTATGTAGTATATTCCAAACCTAATTTTGGAAAAATACAGCTTACAGACATTGAAGTATATCACCTTGTACAGTTGGCTTTGAACATTTTGAAGAACAGTACCTGTTCACATTTTATTTTGGCAACCGGATCTGATTGAATTATTTGTTTTGATGGAAAAGGCTGTAAGAAGAAATTCCTCCACTGGGAAGAAAAGAGCTGCCATAAATGTCATGGCATACATGCAGCTCGCAAGTGGAAGCATTTAATACATTGTCTGTCTCCCTCTCCCAAGTGCTACAAAGTTAGCCAGTTTGGTTAGATATACTGGAAAAGTGAAAGACAAGTGTGTTGTAGCTGTCCCAGACTCACAGAGCTGAGAGCTGGAAATAACATGTTCCTTTTTTTCAGCTGTCCTCTGCCAACACAGACCTCTTCGATTTACCACATTCTCAAGTGCTTTAGCAGACTAATTTTTAAATGATTCACTGCTGGAGTTTCTACTGCTTCCCTCTAGAGACTGTATCACTCTGATAGATGTCACCATTAGAAAGTGCATCAGCAGTCAGGCTCAAATAGCTTTTGTCCAGTTTCATCTCAATATTACTTCATGGGCTACATTACAGAAATCCTGTCCCTCCTTGGCTGCCGCATTGCTCTTACCTGCATTATTATACGCTCTTGAAACTCACATCAGGACTGAGGTCTCCTTGAACGTTTTTTTAGTATAAATGCTTTATAAGTGATTGTTTCTACCTTGCCAGTTTGCAGTCTCTTCAGACTAGTGACTTGGCAAATATGAAGTGCTAAGGAGACAGACATAATATAATAACAAGCCTATGCAAATGTTTTCATACTTACAAACAGACAAGTGCGCTAACATTTAACCTACCTTTTCCTCCTTTTTACGTTATTTTCTCATCTGCCATCATGAGCTCGTTACTTGTAAATTAACCAAAAAAAGTTTTCAAGGCTGATTGGGGCCTTACCCAATGGCCTTTCTACACCCTCAGCTGCTTTTCTGTGCAAACGTTTTTTCCTGTACAAAGCTACACAAACATATTCATGGTATATCACACAATAATATTCAGAAACAATAGAGGAACCTAAATTACCTGCTTGATTCCAATGAAGAAGCACCCATACAGGATCTCAGTAAAAATCTTGCCTCAATATACAATGCTTGGCACAAAAGGTAAGGTGGTAGGATGTACACAGAAAAGGCTAAAAACCTAGATTAAAATTGTAGGATGCTGTTCAAAACCAGTGGCGCCAACTGATTTAGAATCCAGGATCCAGGTCACAGGATCTTGCTGAAGGAAGCTGAAGAATTAAGGAGAGAGGAAAAATTATATGCTCAAGACAGTAAAAGACTGGAAAAAGACAAACAAGACCAGGATAGTTAATCTTGCAAGAAGAAGGATGAAACAAGACACAAGAAAGGAATGAAAAATGGTATGTGGTATAATGGCTTCCAGCTAGACAATATCAAGGATAAGGGGTCCTAAAAGGTAATCAAATGGTCCTAAAGCAATCAAAAATACATTACAATTTAAAATTAATAAACTCTTGTTCACCTTAAGCCACACATCATTGCCCTTCAAGATCAACTATTTTCTGTCAAGATCTCAAAACGAGCACCAAAATATAAGACATATGTCTTTGTCAGTGTTATCACAGATGCATGTTTTACTCTTTCAGTAAAAAATAATGGGTCGAGTGAAAAATATTCTGAATACAGGTTTATCAACCCATGAGGGTGCCTTAGGATCATCTGTGCATCTTCTTTCATTCTTCACTACATTTTTTTTGTTAATGAAAGAGTTTAATAAATACTACAAAAAACAGCTGAAATGGTTGATTCTAATTCACCAGATGTACAATGCTTTCAGCTGATTCTCCCAGGATAACAAGACAAGAAATTTGTCAGCCTGTTTTACCTAATTAACCAGCAGATCATGCACAGGAGCCAGGACAAGGGTCAGTATAGTTGCAACCTGCCTGGGAAAAGCTGTCCCAGCGACCTGGCTGCTAGCACTCCAGGGCAGAGCGATGATGGCTTCTCAAACTCTCTTAGCGTGGCTCTTCAACCTCACATAAAATTATTAAAGATTCATTGCACACAGATATTCCACCTCCCTAGTAGGTACTCTACCTGCCAGGATGAAGCACCGTTCCCAGGGACTCTCTGACCTGATTAATATTTTAAATATTTTATACAAAATCAAATAGCTCCAACAAGTAAGATCAAGGAAGACCTGCCCATATGACCCCAGGAATACATTACTGTGGACCTCTCCCAGGGACTTGGGATCTTTTTACACTCCCTGCTCACAACCAGCCATGGGTAAATCTGAGCTGGTGTCTCTCTCGCAGATGTCCTAGCTACCAGTTTATGGAGTAATTGATATTAATTTCAGCCAGTTTTGCATGAGAGTGTCAGTACTTTATACACAATGGAATAAGATCAAGGGGAGACTGAGGGCACTTCAATCAGACTATCCCTCCCATGAGACATAGAAAACAAATTAGAGTGTATATAAAAGAGTCTGGGCTGATACAACCAGCAGCACTGTGGGTTTGTGCTCAAGATAAAGCAGATACTGTCTTCCCCAAACTAGCAGTTCGATTCTGCCTTAGCTTTCAGCTTTACACCCATCTCTAGGGGCAAGAGTTCAGGCTTTAGCACCAGTTCTTGGTGACACAGCTCTTCCCCAAGCGCTCTGCCGTCTGCATCAGCTCCTCATCTGACTGCAGCTGAACTGAGACCCAAGCAACAGTTAGTACAAGCCACAAACCAGCCCCAGCCAGCTGCTAGCACCCTAGAGAAAACAGTGCTTGATCCAAAGTCGACTGAATTCAATGCAGGGACAGCTCTGTCAATGGGATCCAAATAAGAAAATGCTTGGGGGGGGGGGGGGGGGGGGGGAGTTTTATTTTGAGGTTTCCCTTTCCAAAGCTAAATAACTAAAATGCAAATCTTAAATACTTCAGAGTGAAAAATATTGGTTTTGACACATTATACTGAACCAATTCAAGCAGAAACCATTTCCACCTGACAAGTTTCTAACTCCTGTCCTCAGAGTTCTTTGCACGTTAAAGTTGCAGGAACAATTTAGTCACCACCATCTTTACACCAAACCATATATGTGGACTCTTAGATACTTCTCTAAAATGCACTAGTTTTGATGGTGTTTGTATTACAGCTGTTTTAACTCCAAGTTGTGACAGGAAAAATATACAAACATTGAAAAAATAAGTCCTTTGCAAAACAGTGAATTCAGAGCTACTTGGTGCTATGCTCCACTGAAGCAGTTTTACACAAGCCCATCAGAGTTTATAGGAAGGACAGTCTGCCTGGTTTTTAAAACACGTTTTGGTCCTGAAAAACATGAACCTGACTTTCATTTGAATCTGGCTTGAGGAAGCCACAGAAGACAGAAATCTGAAAATAAAAACATCCCTATTCCTGCAGTTTTACATTCAGACCAGAAGCATGGATATTTTTGTTCTTATGTGCCTAAAGTTCTAGAGGTGCTGTCAGTGCCCAAATATTGCTTTTTGTCATGATGGATAAAATCCTGCAGCAATTACACTGACAGCTTCCAGGTAGGAGATGATAGAATAATCTCTTCTCAAACCCTTGCCTATTCACACACAACTTTCATCATTAAATTACCTTCTCCTCTGTATCTTGAAAGCCTAGGAGCATAACACTCTGCTGCAAATCAACAGTTAGTTTATTACTCTATTTTAATTTCCATTCTCTTCTGAATTTATTTCAGCCTTAATAATTTCAGTTAGCATATTACAGTATGATTGATATGCAGCAGATTTTTATCTATGGTATACAGAAGATATAAGGTTGAGCTATATTGTCAGCAACTACTGCTAAGGTTGTGGAAATTACTGTTCCCATCCACTTTAGACTAAGACTCTAAAGAATAGTTGCTGACTTTGGGTCAGCCCCAGCCTGGGCTGCGAGAAGGAAAGGACTCGATGCATCCCATTACTCCTCAACATCTTCCAAGCATCATCTGTATAAATCCTTCCTGTTTGATTGGTATAATATTTTGGAGATTTAGAGCAAAAACATGTAGCCTGAGATCGCTGAATTCATTTCAAAGCACAAAGATGAGCACTGTACAGTTTGGACTATACAGGCCATTGATTTCTTTTGACTCACACTGACTGAAATGCAATGTATTGTAGTAACAAAAGTGTAGCCTGGGTAGTATTAAAATAAACTGTTATCCTATATCACAGATTCAGGCAAAATATGTTTCAACAAAGGGCACTAATTAAAATGTGCATCTCTGGGTTACTTAAAGTTTAGTGATCCTGTCATGTGTGTCACTGACATTAAAATTACTTGCTAATGTCAATCATAAACAGTGATGTCATATTCAGAACTGCTCTAAGTGAAAAATTGTTCTCCTTCAGTTTCTAGATAAGCTTTTTGCAAGCATGCCTCACAGCAAAATCACGAGCTGGATTTCACTGCCAGAGCTTTTGCTCCCAAACTCATATTTATTAGCCCTCATATAAAAGCATGCATGAAAAGGAGCTGACAGAGCACAGTGAGGCATGAATTTCAAGTACATTCCAGCATCAAAGGTCAGAAGCAGATTTCCTATTTGAGTAGCAATTATAAATAGCCATCAGAGGTGAAATAGGATTGAAACACTGGGTTACGTTGTGTTTCCTGTTGATTTTGAAAGGTTAACATTCTGAAGGAAAGAAGAAAAACCCCTATTCCATCACTCTAAAGAACTAAATGCTTTCCAAAAAGTGTAGAAATGGGGTACCAGAGCACTTTTTTTCCCAAGAGAGGTATTCACAGACTCCTCAAAGATTTTAAGGCCAGAAGGACAGTCCAAGGACGCCTTCCTATTCATGTACTATCTGTTTTCTTCTTCCACGTCAGCTGCCTCAATACACACTTCACACCCCAAAGAGATATACTGTCTCGACTGAGCAGCAGATGGCTGCTGATGTGCACCCCGTGGCCCTGCTCTCCTCAGCATCTACAGCACGTTGAGGCCGTTAAAAATTTCTGTGTCCTGAAAACCTCCTCTCAAAGTAGCCAAATCCAAGGGGTTGGGGGGAAGGACCTCCAGGACCACAGATTTCTAACCATATGTATTGCTCTTCCAGGACAGGACTTTATGTAGTTGCCAAAATGCAATTGTTTATTCATCCTTTTTTTGCTCCATCCATAGGTCCCACTTGATTTGCTAACTCTCATGACCACCTTTCCTTGGATACCACTCTTACTCCTCTTTCTGTTCTTCAGCTTCAATATATCATTCACAATCTCCTTGTTGTCACCTCAGTCCTTCTTTCCCATGTTCTTCCCCTCACACAAAATGCACCCAATTCCACCATTGCAATATCTGAACTCAACAATTATTGCTGGAGGGAAGGTAACAATGCAAACTGCTTTCCCACTCCCAGCACATTTTTGGTAGTGTTTTACCTCTTTCCAGCAAGAATGCTTAGGAATATGTACGGCACTGACAGGATAAAAAGAGTCAGCACCAGGGCTCCCATCTAGTGTGGAAATCCTTGTGGTTGTGAAAGGTTTCATTAAACAGCTGCTGTAACTATTCCATACTTTAGCATTTAGGAGAAATAACTGGAATAGAAGTGTTTAGCCGAAGCTGACTTTGCACAGAGCAGCTATGAAACACATCATTATAAATTCAACGACTTTGACAAGTAACAGCCCTCACAGCTCCTTTGGCCTAATGCTCTCAGCAAGGGTCTCTGGATATGGCGTTTATCTGGGTGACATCATCGAGAAGCCAAAGAAGGAAATTAAACATATCCTAGGTGATTTCCTCTGAACAGGCTTTATGTGAAAGATGATAAATAGAGCTCTGTATTTTGAACAGGAGGTTGCAGCAGGGGCAGTGCTGACAGGCTCTAGGCTTTGTGCCAAGGTATTTATTTACTTGTTGTGTCATGACAAATATTAAGCCACAATCTGAAGTCTCACCAAGCGGCTAAACCTCGGAGGGCCTGGCACAGAGGATCTGGCTCTGTCTCTGCGTCCCCTCTCCATGGGGAATGAGGAGTCTGTGTGTTTCGTCAGTGTCCTGACCACCAGCATTTATATTTCACCATAGGGATGAAAACTAGTGCATTTTTGCCAATGAATAACCCAAGTGCTTTTCCTGGGACTGTCAAATTTGCACAATGCTCCACATTTCTGAACAAGTCCAAAACAAAACAGTTTTGATTTAACAACAGGAAAATATATTTTAAATATTGAATGGCTGTTTGGAAGGAGTACTGGCTTAGATCTCTGCATACCAGGAAATGGTTTCTATCAGACATTTACTAAACAGAAAACAAAACAAAATTCCACAGAGTACTGGTAAAACTACATGAATTCCCACTTAATTAAATGGTTACAGACGGGTGACTGCAGACGTTACATTTTACTGAGCAGAGCTTTGTAGGTTACAAGAGCAATAGTAAAGAATGCAATGAAATAGATACTTAATGAAAGAAATTGTTATATCCATTTAGGATAATTTACCACTTTGGTTTGTGTAGTCACTGAAAATGATTTCACTTGGATGTTATAAAAGCATACTTTGGTAAGTAAGTTATCAGCCAGTGCAAATAACACATCCTTCCCATTGCATTCAAGATTTGAACAGTACTCACAGCAATAGTAGGAAGACACCAGCATTAGGCAGGTGAGCTTCTGTACAAATCACTGCAAAAATGTGCGCTGAATGAGGCGGTGAGATGAGGATGCATACTTAAACCACCACTGAAGGAATACAAAAGCGGCTAGATCCAAATCATTCGTGCACATTTTATGTATTCAGACACTGGGTCATAAGCAATAATTGAAAAATTATGTATGGCTTTTTTGCCCACATTTGATTAAATTGCCTCTCTTAGTCACTTCAGTAATAGCTTGGTGATACACTGTGCTGCCCTACTTACAAAGGAGCCAGGTCACTCTTTTCTCTCTCTGGTCCTTTGCTTCTCAAGTCTGGGAGAACAAAAAGCACCATGAGATAACATTTCCTGAGCCTGATTCCCCACTGCTTCCCCAGTGCCATCACACTAATATCTTGTGTTGATTTTGCTAAGCCGGAGGAAGAAGGAATCAGACCTATTGTCTTCAAAGGAAAAAATTTATTCCCCGTCCCTGCTAGTAAAAGCCATTTTACAGCTTTTGAAGGAACTGCCCCTGTGTCCTAAACTAACACAAATTAAATGCTTGAAAGAAGTGAGATTTGGACGACAAAATCTGTTTTGCAGTGCATGAGATTAAAGAGGGCCCGGGACAAGAAATCAAAAAGCAGCACTGTTAGGTCTACAGAATCTGCGATGCAATTTTGCCGGTCTAAACACAGAGGCTTTGCACCATGCAATACAGTATGAAAAGACACCCACTCGCATCCATAAATCTACCCGAAGAGCAGTGTTCGGTCTTGGAGCTAGCCTGGATGTTAATCTGCAAGCATTTAGGCACTCACATCTGGCATGAGGACAGAAAAGCGTCAGGGTGAAGGAGGCTGGCACTTCCACCGAGGGGCTGTGGGGTGGCTGTGCTGCCCTCCTCAAGAAATTGCTGCCTCTGCCTGGTAACACTGGAAGGGAAATGAAAGCTATGAAATAGCAGGGAAGTGGGAAAAAACAGCAGCCAGCTACAGAGCCTTTGTTGTCAAATGTCTGCTGACATCATTTTTATATTCACAGGAAAGCTGATGGCAGAAGAAAATTTTAACTTTCCACTGGCAGCAAAATGTCATTGAAGATTATCACATATCCAGCTGCCTTCACAGTGTGCACCTCTGTTCTGCTGCCTGAATTTCAGTATGCACTATTGTATTGGTCTTCTCCAGCCCTCACCAGGTTTGATACCAGAAGCACTTGCTCAGTCAGCAACCTTCAATTATCTGTGATAAAAATGTAACTTGGGTTGTTGATAGTCTTTCGCTTGTCAAATTAATGCTAATTGCATTAAGTCTTGTGTCTTCATCTGACAGTTTCTTCCCACTTTACACATAGAAGAAATGTTCAAAAATAAACAGTCAGAAAAACGTGGTGCTAGAGATAGGCTAAGTCTGAAGTACTGCGGCTAGAAAGATACCTCTGCTAACAGCTACCAGGAATCAGAGGCTCTCTCAAGATTTGTGATTGCATGTTTCATAGTAACTTCACTATTGAAAACAATTTGTGAGGATTTAGGAGGAAGATGCCCCCAACCTTGTGTAATCAAAATGTAGAAGTATGGACACAGAAAAATGTAATGCAGAGGAGATAAGGGATGAATGAAAAGAGATGAGTGAAATTAGACAGCATTACTGGATGACAGAGGAGCTGAACACACAGTGCAAAGTTCTCTGGCACCTATCCTGTGTGGGTGACTTTGTCTTTACATTGTAAAATTGAGTTCTTAACCCCTCTTTTACGACTTCATTGTAACAAGCAAAGTGAGGTGGGACTTCTAGGCAATACGTGACAAGCCAGTGCCATTTTAGAGCTGTTCATGATATGGCTTTGCCTGTCCTGCCAAACTGGGCTGCGGTTTCCATCTCACGCCTGTCCATGTAGAGAGAATAACATGTGCCAGGCACCACAGATGGGTCAACAGCTGGCGCACGTGAGTTTTGTGTATCACTGAGTATTTCCCAGCCAACCAGATAGTTTTGGAAAATGTTCAGGGAAGGCGTTAAAAAGCTGTCCAGTGCCATTGATAACAAGAAGAATAATACTCCACAGAGGACTTGCTGCCAGAGCAAAATCTTGGCATGTGATAAATATCACAAAACTTGCAACTTTTTCACAGCTAGCTCACCAGCCAAATGTCACCCACTTCCAAGGAGGCTCTTACAGCTGTTTTATAAAAATAGAAAAAGATATTCACTGACACTAATAAACTCCCTCTACAATAGGCTCAGTACTTGAACCAAAGCCAGTACTAATACTCAGCCCCCAAACCTGACCCCATGTCTTAAGTCCCTGTCAGATTTGATAACATTCTTCAGCTGAGCGTCTAGGAGGACATTTGCTGTGAAATCTGAACAGACATCAATGGTAATGTTCTCCATGGGTTTACTGTTTCTTTTGAAACCATAGTAGTTCTTGACTTTTTCTGTCACCAACTCAGTAGACTAAGAGGCAGAGGAAGAGGGCAGTGCAGTTCTAGGACCATTCAACACTATCAATAGCTTTTCTTCAGACATGTTAGGTAACAGTCAAAAGGAAAACCTGAAAACCCAAGTCTCCAGGACATACGTAAATCCCATGTTGACTGATTCTATGAGGGACTACCATCTTCAGGCAAGTTATTTCCTTATAATCTATTAGTCACTGCTGAACGCATAATGACAATCCTGCCAAAATACTTGGAAAGTGAAGCTAGTGAGAGATGCTAGCATTTGCATCCAACACAGCGTATGCTCAACACAATTTGGCACAGTCTGCCTGTGGTCCGATGGCTTCTTCCAAAACAATCTGGGGAAGTCGTCTCTGACACAGTGCTCCACAAAATCCAGCCACAGTTCAACAGATGAGTCACTGCGGTCACTTTTTTTCATATTGACCACCAACATCTTGCTTGTTCTTGTCCTGCATTTTGCTGCATTACCCATTTGCTGCTTACATCTTGCATTTACAATATATTCCTCAATGCAAGAGCCAGCCCCTTGTAAACATTTGTACAGTGCCTTGAACAGTAGAGCTCTGGCCTCTAGGTGTTACCATAATATAAAGAATAAACAAAATCTCTATTTTGGGGTATCCAGACATTTTCCAAGCACAGGTTTTGTGTTAATGATATTTAATTAATAAGCATCATTTTTCAAAATAAACAATAGCAAGGTGCTAAACCAATATTGGCCGTAGGAAAAAGAGTGTATTTTGCTTGTACCCAAAAGCGCTTAATCCAGGCTTGCTGGAAGTCTCCCTTTATCACAGACGCTTCTCGGGTTTTTTCCTTTCAGGTGAATAGCAGAGATTGCCTGAGGTATTAACAGAGCCCTGATATAATTGAGAGGGGCTGAGACAGAGTGTTCTGCCAAAAGGTCCTGAACTCCAGAACTTGCTTTTCCCATCCTTCCACAAAGCTTGAATTAATTGACCTCTAGGTCATGCTACAAAGGGTACCTTTTCTACAAGGGCCTTTCTGGGAAACCAGGATGAGTGGGTTATGTTGGAAGGTGGGCCAGACCTTATTTTCAGTATTTTCGGAAGGCTTTCATATTACGGCACTGGTTTTGACTTGTGTTTTATTTCATGGGCTTCCTTGGACTTTTGGATAGGCTTGTTTTTCACTAAATCAAACAATAAATTATGATGCAGTAAATTGCTGTTGAAACTGCAACACTTACTCTTACAACAGTTCTAGCAATTTCTGAACGGTTTGTTCCCAACAGAAGTAGGTGGGAGGAGGAGGAAGGGATGGTTTGTCATTGACTGCTGTTGGGGAACACAATTTTCCTTCGATTGCCTGCCTGGGCTGACGCTGCAGCTACCTTGTGTTGTTGTAGTGGACATTACCCCAGGAGTGGTCTCCAGAGCTGCAGCAGAAGCAGCATTACTTTTCTTAACTCAAGCTCACTTTACACACCAAGGAAATGCAGGAGAGAAATCCACAGGAGGCCAATTCCAGAAACAGCTTTAAACTGTGCCTTTTTTTATGGTTCACTATGAAAAGAGGTCTGATTCCAGGAAAGCCATAGCTGGTCCTCAGCTCCTAATAGTAAGAACGGGGACTGTTTGTTCCAGTTTCCTCTGAGTCCTGAGGCTGATTCTAGTTTGTCTAAGCTGGCTGGAAAAAAATGCAATGGTACCAGGTGTGCTGGATGAAGACGAAAAATTCAGGTGCAATAGATACCCTGCCAAAGTTTGTTTGCAAACAGAGCTGAGCTTAGGACAGATTATTTTGTTAGGAAACTCACAGTCAATGTGTTTAAACACTACAGATCCTGGTGTATGTTGCGATGTGTAGGCGTCCACCTTACTAAACAGCTGATCAGAGATGGAGCCAGCAAGAAGAGTCCAACATCTTTATTCTGTGTGATCTAACTCCCAAACAACAGCTACAAAATGAGCTCTGAAATGATTTTAATTTTCTGGGGTTTTTTTTTTTGTTTTGGAGCTTGCAAGATAAGTGGTTAGTTCAGTCCTTTCTAAAGACAGAAAAGGTTTTGCTTTGTGAATAAATGAAACACTATCTAAACTGGTTTGCAATCCCTTTATATAAGAGACCTTCTGAAGTCACTCTTTGTCTGGGCTTTTCTCTGGTCTAGGGCAAAGCTGCCTTTTGCTCTGTAAGTGTATTACTTCAGCGACACCCTCCTTAGTGGGAATGACATAATTCAAAAATACAACAGGAAGTGTGTCCCTGCTTTTATTCATTTTTCAGGATAATAGAAAGAAGTCACAGAGTGCTTGGTGTGAGTTGGGAATTACATGGGCAGTGGAAGTCTTCTGTTCCTGACCTCAAGAGAAAGAAACTGCTGTGCAAGTACTTCCTCCCTCTGCCAGTTTTTACAGCATCTGGATACAGGCAGGGACTATTTGACTTGGAGTACTTCTTTAGTTATTACAAAAGTTTCATTTTCTTCACCCAGTGTTTGGGAAGAACAGACAAGCATTACTCACTCCACTACTACTCTTTTTATCATGTGTGGGCCCTCTGCTTTACTAAGAAAGCTATGCAGAACCCTCCAAACCCCAAAATAACAAATTTTAAGTAGAGCTGTTAATATAAAAATAAATGTATATTATCCTACCACCAGAAACCTTAGGCAGAAGATCTGAATTTTTAAACTGAGTAATTGAATGTAGAGATTTTCATGGTATTCAACTCAGTGAATGGTAACAGGGCTGAGGAAGATCTTTCTGCAGAGCCAGGGCGCTGCTGGTAAAAGCCTGGTCCAGTAACGTCGATGCAATTCTTGAAACCCCAACCAGTTCTTTCCACCTGGTAGCACCTGCCTCCGTGGTGTGTCCTGCCTCCACCGTGATGGGACACTGGCAACTGTGCTGCTGCAGGAGTTCTCCTGCTCCTCTTGGTGAAGCGTGACCTTTACCCCTCACCTCCGAACCGACTAGAATTGAAATTGCAGCACCCTGCTGACTTTCTCTGTTTGTGCGGTGTTCAACAGCAATCCCTCAACTTGTTCTGAGTAAGAAAAGAGTGAATGAAGGATGGTATTTATTAGACTCCTAGGAGAAGGAGACCAGTAGCATTTTACCTGCTGGCATTTTATACAAAGAAAATATCTTTATACCTGGTGGAAGATAAAAGGTTCTCAAAGTGACTAGTCTGAGCATAATAGGTTCTTACCTGAATAAAAAGCTGAAAGACAGTCTCCTTCACACCATATATCCAACTCCTTGGGAAACTGAACTATTCTAGCTGTCTAAGGCCTGGGCTACATAAGCAAAAGGCATGATTCAAAAGGTGTGGTTTTAAACCAAATCATCTTCAAGTAACCCCAAAACCTCTTATCACACTGAAATAAGAGCACACCCTAGCAGATTTCCTTGGCTTAAGTTCTGTCATTTGAAGAAACGCTAACTAAAATGGCACAATGTCCTTAAATACAATAAGGTCTTGCTTATGGCAAACGTCTTATCAAGTTATAAGAGGATCACGACTTTCACCCTCCCGTCTACTCAGTGTCACTAAAGAGTGAAGCAGTTCTGGGAAGCAAGAGTGGAGAAACCCCATCCAGACTTTTAAATGCCCAACCAGACACTACCCTCCTCTGCAAACAGAAGCTGTCTTTTGTATCACTTCACAGCAAAGCTGAACCTTTTCTAAGACTTCTAAGAACAAAAAACAACCCCCCTCCAGGACATTTTCCTAGACACAGATTCCAGCATAAGTCAAGCCTCAGGGCATGGTGTGAGTTGGTTTCTCAAGAGGACAGGACTCATGAAAAGAGGAAACAACAGAGAGCAAAATAAGAGCGTAGCACTCCTCCCACATCATCAAGCACCAGCCTTCGCTCAGACAGGGATCAACAAATCACTGTGTGAGCAATGGGAACTACGATAAATTTATCACAGTGCAATAAAATCGATTGTAATGGTAATTATTCCTACTGCTCAGAAAATGTTAGGTTGGATTTCTTTGGTTGTGGATCCAACCAAGGCATTAGTCTCTACTGTTTTTAGCTACTGAAGGCTGGCAAGAGATTATGAATTTATCTGAAATAAAAACAAAAATGAAAACCTTTCTTTGACTTACTGAACTGTGGCAGTGGAGCACAACCTCTTCCCACTTCTCTCGTTGCCACCTTGTGTCCATTTCTCCTGCACAGCAAAAAGTGGTTTGAACATTTGGAAGGCCAGTGAGTCCCATTTTCTTCTGTATGAAAACATAATCCTTGTGATTTAAAATATTACCTTTGAGACTTGCCACTTTTGAATGCATCCAGGAGTAGAAGTAAATTTTTAGATAACTGCAGCTTCGCAGCAAAAAAAAAAGACCCACAACATTTCAATGGGAACAATACTGCTTCCAAAAATAAGAAATTCAAGCATTTGGGTTGCCCGAAGTAAAATAGAAGATTTTTTATTATTATTTCAAAATTAAAAGAACAGATATTTCAAGCCCTTTCATTTAAGATTTTTTTCTAAGAAAATAAAAAAATTCTTTGTGAGATTTCCTTTTAAACATAGTGGTTTCATTTTAAAACTAACCTTTAAGAAAAAAAGAGTTAAATAACCAATGACATTAATAACAAATTTTTGCCTCAGGTTGACCTAAAATATAAATTTGAAGGGGTTTTTTCCTATGATGTCAAAGCATTTAGACGCTTTTTTTTTTTTTTTTTTTTTTTTTTTTCCTTTCAGTGCAAACAGATTTTTCTCACTTACATTTTCTGGTTTATCCATCAGTCACTTACCTGTAACCTGAAGTGTTTAGGAAATCTCTCACGCTTTTGCCGCATTCTCCATTCTCTCTCATTAAAAACGTACACAATGTAGCTCCCGCTGGTGGTTGGCTTAGACACTCAGTCTACTCAGCAGCTACCCCTGATGCCAGTATCCCCAGTTGCCGCCACTGGGACATGTGAGTCCCCGAGGCCTCAGCCTCACCCCAGCTGCTGGCGCTCAGCCCCGTGCACAGTATAGATCCCTGCAGCGACTGCCCATAGACGACCAGTCCATCCAGTAGCTACCCCTACCCTTGCTCTCCCCACGCACAGACACACACGTCCCCAAAGGGGTCTCAGCTGACCCCCAGACTCCCCCCCCTCTCCAGCAGTTGACCTGGACCTCCTGGTCCCCCCAGTACCCAACTCCTCGTGTTGTCTCCCTCCGAAACACACACATACACCCGGCTCCCAGGCCACCTATGCCACCGGCCAGCGATCACATACTGACCCACGCACCCTCGCTGCTGCAGGCACACGGGCCCCTCCGACCCGTGGCCCCCTCTCCCCTGCCTGCACTCAGACCCCCATGCACACACATGCATTCAGATAGAAAGCCCCTCACCCGGGAAAAGTTAGGAAGGGCATTGAAGAAGAAGCCAAGAGAGCCCGGAGGATCAGACAAGGGCACTGGCCAACCACCCGTTTATACAACTCGTTCCTTTTATCCCCTTTATCCCTCTGTTTTCCCATCCTTGTTCCTGCCCTGACCTCTTGTCCTGGTTTCAGCTGGGATAGAGTTAATTGTCTTCCTAGTAGCTGGTACAGTACTGGTTTTGAGCTAGGTACGAGAAGAATGTTGATAACTCTGATGTTTTCAGTTGTTGCTAAGTAGTGTTTAGTCTAAAGTCAAGGATTTTTCAGCTTCTCCTGCCCAGCCAGCGAGAAGTTGGGAGGGGACACAGCCAGGGCAGCTGACCCAAAGTGGCCAACGGTGTATTGCATACCATGTGATGTCACATCTAGTATAGGAACTGGGGGGGGCAGGGGATCACCACTCAGGGACTAACTGGGCATCAATCGGCAGGTGGTGAGCAATTGCACTGTGCATCATTTGTATATTCCACTCCTTTTATTATTACTGTTGTCATTTTATTAGTATTATCATTATCGCTTTTAGTTTCTTCCTTTCTGTTCTATTAAACCGTTCTTATTTCAACCCACGAGTTTTACTTCTTTTCCCAATTTTCTCCCCCATCCCACTGGGTGGGAGGGGAAGCGAGTGAGTGGCTGCGTGGTGCTTAGTTGCTGGCTGGGATTAAACCACGACACCTCTCCTTCTCCCGACCCTTGGTTCCTTCCATAAACATCCTATTATAAGTCTTGTGCAAATGCTCTTCCCTGATACCCCATACTGAGCCCGTACCCCTTGGCAGTGACCCCTCAGTCTGTAGGGGATCCCAGGACTGGGTCTCCTGATGACCCACAGCGGTGGGTGTCACCTCCAGCCCTCGGGGCTGACACCCTGCTGGGATGTGCTGGGGGGGCTAGGGCAGGGACTCACATCTCTGGCTGGGTTACTGGGATTCCCCTACTCACCATTGTTCCTCTATGCTCCTTTGAGTGTGTGGAGACCAGCTTCTTATCAGGCATCCTAACAATACTTAGTATAAAAGGCTATAGCTGGGTGGGGTAAGAGTCCAAGAACCGCTGCTCTGAGTGGAGCTCCTCTTCAGTCATGTTCATGCCCCCCTTCTGGTTGTATGTCTTTAGGCATTTGAGCAGATGCTTTCCTTTCTAGGGTTGCTTGGAGAATGACTGTTGCTAACACCGACTTATGATTATTAAAAAAAAAAAAGAAAAGGAAAAAAGGATATTTTCTGGTTTTTTCCTCCTAATTGAAAGTGTTCATCAATCAATTCAGGAAAGAGGGAGTAGGTGAAAAAGCCATGCCTATCCTCAGAGATTTTGTCAGTGGCTGAAGGATCAGAAGCAGATGGCAGCTGACGTGACAAAGTTACAAACACCCTTGGTTGGTGTACTATGGGTGTACCATGAGGAGTTCTGTCACAGAAGATACACTGTACCATACCAGCCTGCACTACCTCAGTGTTGAACAGCTGATTCTTTGTGAAATGCATCTGCAGTGCATTGTGGGGTGACAGCTACCAGTCAAGTTTTCACATTTCAAGCGGAATCTTCTCTTCCTGCAAATTTCCCTTTTTGCTGCCTTTAATTCCTGCTAGTCCCTCTTGTAACATCCACGCTCTGCTCTTCGTGTTTCCCAGTCTTTCTGCTGGAAATGGCTACGAGCACAGATGCTGAAGAGTTGGTGTAATTCTTCTATCAAGTTCTAAAAAGAGACCAAAGTCTTGCTGCTTCTGCTTTGGCAGAACTTCAGCAATTATTGCAGTGGCTGGCCACTGAGCCAGGAAAATGAGACAACTGGGGGAAGTGGGTTGCTGCAATACAAAATGAGAATTGCCAGACGATGAAGGCATTCATCGGCCAGCTACAGGGAGTGGAGTGGTGCCCCTGGGCCTCTGAAACAGCTGAGAGTTCATAGGAGTTCAAACTGAGTAATCAGCAAAACCATCAGAATTTTCCAGTTCAGAAAATAAAACCTCTGGTGGTCCTATATGATATGGCATCCAGTTCTGCTCCAGAACAGCAGTACCAGAAGACAACCCCAAATTTTTTACCAGACCTCTGCATTGTGGTCAGACTGCAATTCTTTTCTTTTGCATGAAAGTCTTGCTCATTCACCTTTTTCTGAGTTTCTTTGGCATTTGAATAAGGATCATTAATTCATAGAATCATAGAATCATTCAGTTTGGAAAAGACCTTCAAGATCATCAAGTCCAACCATAAACCTAACGCTGCTGAGTCCACCAATACAATTCCTGTATTTATTCAGGAGTTATGGTTGCACTGTGGGCTGAGGTAAGGTAAGACATTTTTAGACCAGTACAGAGTCTAAGATTTTTTTTTTTTTTAAAGGTATTTAAAAAATAACAGTGGATTTTCTGCAATTCATTGCTCTCCTGAATCTTGATTGGCAACTGATAAGCCAAGAAACAAAAGCAATCAATCAGAAATCACTAATGTTTGCTTATGTCTTGAGTCCTTTTGCCCCTTCAATGACTTTGTCCTCCTTCAGAAGGAAATGGTCCATCTTACACACACAGGCATATTTTGGTATTGCCGCTCCCACACAAGACACTGTGCTGTGCCATAAAGGACTTATGCCATTATGGGAAGTCATCTGTATGCGAACGGCATGAGTTAGAAGTTACTTACTGAACTCAGAACTGATGCACACGGGGTAACATCGTCACAAGGTAAGGTTTATCATTCCAACACACTTCACAGCACAGCCAAGCTCTGCACAAACGACCACAAAATATAAATGTCACATTTAACAGTTTGTCAGCACTCTATACTTTCCTAATGCTTCAAAAAACTTTTGTTGAAAAGACTGCATGGCAAAACATATAAACAGAGTAAAATAGACCAAATTCATGTGATTCTTTACTTTGCACTGAACAAATATCAGTCACCTAATCTTTCCACACAATTTCCCTTGACATCCTCAAGTGTCAGGCAATGACAGAAACAATTTTTCTGATCAAGTATGACAATATTGGCATTTATGAATTAAAATACATATGATTTAGTATCTCTTTTCTGATCTGGAAGTAGAATCTGCTTTACCTGCCTTTAAATGGTAGCCAAGCTTTGGTTTTGCTTACATATAGTCTGGGTTTGTTTACATCAAGACCTAAGGCACTTCTTATTTTGCCTATTTGCTTTATTTTAATCACACAAATATAAACTTTTCCACCATATTTCAGCATTGAATTTGTATTGAAAAATCTCAATTGCTTCTTTTTCCAACACCCATTTGCTCTTGGGTTGCAATACTTCCCTATGAACTTTAAAAAAAGGCTTTGCTTATCAGTGAAGGCTGAGGGATCTGCTTGTTCAGACACAACCAGCTGAGATTTCCAAGATTCTCATGGGAAAACACAAATCAAATTGTCCCAAAGGACCACCTGGATCAGTGCCCTGTCTCACAATCTTTGTGAAAAATGATGTTCAGAGACTGTTTTTAATGTGCAAAGAAGTGTCATCTCTTTCATCTTTTATTCAGTTCTTAGCTCTTTTCGTTACCTTGAGTATGCACATTGGAAGATTTGAGCCATGAGCAGGGCTACTTCCATTCATACAAATTATTATCAACCACTGTTTATTGATGGTAAAGGCACTACTTTATTTTACGGAAGCTATACTGTTGTGTGTCTAGCATATTGTATTCTACTAGATGTATTTATATACAACTATGAATGATCATTTAAAATAATTTTCTGATATTGCTTAGGGAATTACTGACTTATCGTTCATGCAATCTTTCCTCACATTTCTTTTAATAATAGATTTTGTACCTTTTCCACAGTGCAGGAGAGTAGCTGATTATAATGAGCTGCAAAGTCTGATGAAAACCTACCCCATTACAGAGAAGAGCTGATGGATGCAGTAAGACACCAACCCCAGCAGGAGCTCCTCAGTGATCAGGGGTTGGGAGAAAGGAGCTGTACACAATGGAAACAAGGACGTATTCCTAAAAACCAACTTAGAAGAATAGCACATGATGGAGGGATAGACACCGAAACCTATTGCGCAAAATGATATACAGCTGGAAGAAAACATAAAAGGCAATCAGGAAATGCTCTGAAATGGGTTGAGATGTAATAACGAGATGGGGGAAAGAAGGGCTTGTTATTTAAGGGGGGAATGCAAGCCACTGCAGGTGACAGAGAAAGCCAAAGTGTTCTTGCTTCAGTGTCGTTGCTTTATTCTATACAAAGAGGTTAACTGAGATAAGACACTTCACATGGTTAATATTAATAACAAGGCATGAAGAAAGCAGACCATATTAGGGAAAGAACAGGCTACAATATTAAGATAAATTAGATCTTTAAAGTTATCATTCCCTGATGAGAAGCAGGGTTAAGGCAACTAGTTTAGGCAGTTTTCTTGGCTGACTCGTGAGGACTCAGTGGACCAAAAAAAGGGAAAGAACTAGTATCAATTACAGGGAAAGGGAAGGGGCAGGGAGAAGAAAGATTAAAGGAGGTATAGGCCCAACAAAACATGTAACAGTGATGCCTGGAAAAATATTAGGTGCTACACTATTAATCAGTTGGTAAGAACCTCAAGAATACAAGAATAATCAAGTAATAATGAATAGCCAATATTTGTTAGTCAAAATCAGGTTTTAATCAAAACAATCTTGTTTCCTCTTAATAGGACAAATTTCCTAGAAGACACTGGGAAAAAGTAGATGCAATCTATTTTGACTTTAGTAGTGCTTTTGATCTATTTTTGATGTAGCAATCCTATAAGCAAACTGGAAAAAATACTGGAAATGTGTAATTAGACAAAAAAAAAATACTTGAAGAAGAGTTATTGAGTTTAGTCTCAAAGTAGAGAGACCTTTTTAGCTAACACAATGATCTCACCTATCCTGTATTTATTACCCAATTATTATTTATGACAGTGATATAAACAATAGAACAGAAAAGCACATATCTCAAAATTGGGCGTGACACCAAACTAGGAAGCAAAGATTTTGGAAGCAGGATAAGAATTCAAATTATTTCGATAAACTGAAGAAATTATAAATATAATAATATTCCATAATTACAAGAGCAAAGAACTACATTTAAGAAGGAAAAAATGTTATTTAAAAATTTATGTTAAGCAATCGCTATCTTGAAAGCCGCACTGCAGAGAAAATTCTGACACTTGCAGTGGAATGCACACATCACAAAAATGTGTGTTGTTGAGAATAAGACAAATGTCATTTTAAGAAGCATTACTTAGAGTTTTATGTACACAACAAAAGGAAAGAAATTACATCTTTTCACTCAACATTGCTAAAGCTTCTAATGAAAGATCATATCCAGAAAAATTGGAGAGAAGAGTAAATTGCAAGAGTGAGGGTCTTAGAAAACGTGATCTATGTGGGAAAGCTAAAAAAACCAACCAAACAAAAAAACAAACAATCTCAAAAAAAAAAAAAAAAAAAAAAGACAACTGGGGAAAAGATAATATGCAAAAGGCTGTTCTAGATAGGACAGAAACGTACCATTGCCTACATGCATGGGCTTAGGAAACAAGTTGTGGGTCTAATCTAAAACTCAGGATAGACATAAGGAGAAACTGTCCAGGTATAAATATGTTTAAACATCAGAATAGGTTTTTCAGAAAGGCTTCACACTAGAGATTTACAATTTGGTCAACATCTGCCAAGAGCTGTGTAAGTATGTGCAATTCTGCCTCAAAGTACGCACAAGGACTAAATGGAGCCTTTTCAAAGGCTGTTACCACTTTACATTTCTTGGATACCAAAATCAAACATTTCTCCAATCCATTCAAAAATCTATAGTGGGTGACCTCTCATCCTAAAAATGATTCTGATTGTAGTTGAAACAAGGCTGAGACCACAGTATAATCCAGTACATCCTATTTGATATTTATTTTTCAATACTGCTTCAGTCTTATTGCATGATGGGCATCAGCAGTTTTACTAGAAAAGTGAAAAAGAGTTACTCTTCCACCTGACTGAGAGTTGATCTCAAATTAAAATTGTTCTTTGCACATCTTAACATATTTTTCCCTCCTAGGAAGTTTGCATGAGAGCAAATTCTACACTTAGCTCCAGTCTATGCTTTAACTGACTCTAAAAAGAAAACAAAAGTAAACAAAAAACCCCCCAAACAATCATCAACAAAAATCCACACACATTGCACACAAAAGAAAAACAAGTGATAGTTCTGGGCAGAAAAAACAGGGCTTTTAGCTGACTGTGTCCTTCTGCATCCTGTGTCCTAAAATGTTAAATTATTAAAATATGTGCACATCACCACAAAATTACTAATGTCAAAACCTGTGTTACTCAATAGTAAGCGTCAGCTGGGATCCTCAAACCCAGTAGCAAGAGCTGTTTCTTCATGGCCTGTGAAAAGACCATCCTTGCCCAACTCCAGCTCAGCAAAACAGGCTTTAAGAACAGCACATTTGAACCCCCTAGATATTGGTAAATGCACGATTCCTTTGCTTTCTGATGGTCTCTGAAGTAAGAATAGCTCATCAGAGAAACTATGCAAAATTAACCATGCTGAGCAAAGTCGTCAGAGATATTTGCTTAAATGCCTCAGTTTTTTAAAAGAAAGCAGGAAGAGCTACAACCCCCCTCTTCTCTGTCAACAGCATAGGAAAAGTGCATTCAAAGGAAAAATATTAAGAGCATTTCTACACTGGTTCACCAAAACACATTTCCTTTGTCCAACTCCTTAGCAATACAAAAGGCAGTACTTCTCTGTACCGTGGGGCCTCCATTTTCTGGGGAAAATAAAAAAAAAAAAAGAAGTTGTGACACTGGACTGAAAGAATGTATTGGGAAGGCAGATAAGATCATTCCATTAATTCATCCACATACTTCACACAGTCACTTTAGAAAAGTCCCTTGTCAACAGTCAGAACTGTGGGGTAATTTTTTTTTAATCTATAATTAATCTCAAATAAGCCACTATTTCAGAGAAAGAGGACCCAAAGTGCCGATCAGACAATTATTTTGTTCATATTTGAGTAGCTAGGCAAAAAATAATATCTTTGCAAAGCAGAATGCACATTTCTATGGTGTCATTGCAATCATCAATGAATATTTATCTTTAAAACAATAACCGGGCAGAGAATAGGACTAAAGTGTCAAAAATGAAGTGGAAAAAATCTTGCTTAATAAATATATATACACAACTAATTTACATCTCTAGAGAAAATTTGAGCTACTATTTCCCTAACCTCCTCCCCTCCAAGGAATGTCCTGATGTTCCAGTTTTATGTATGATTTGTTTATTCATAATTTTCCTTACTTTATTTTTTTAAACTGTGTTTTATAATCCCTCCCTTTGTGCTTTGACAAACAGCTATCAGCATAATAGTGTTTGGAACTGAGTGAATGCCAGGGAGCAGATGCTTGAAATGAAGTTTAGGCAACTAGAAACGGGGAACAGTATGTTGGCCACGGTATTAGCCATTTAACTCTTTCTTGCCATCACCACCATGATTCCATTTTCTTTTTCATGCAGAAGTGTTAGCTGTAGGGATTGGTACCATGAGGTGAAATGCTGTGACCCTCAGGCTGGGAGATCAAGATACAACTCAAGGTGTAAGCAAGTGGACTGAGTCACATCAATCTAAGGTAAGTGCTGCAAGAGATTTTTTGTTACTTGCTCACTTTTGTTGATTTTGATTCCTGTGCTGAATGCCTGTGCCCCAGTGATACTGCATCAAAGTTTTTCACTGGACACTCCACAAGAATGAACTTAAAACCATTGTATTTTACTTTAGTCTGCCATTGTCGCTCATTTACTTTCACAGGCACTAGAATCCACCACAGTTTTCCTTGCCTTCCCTCCTTTCCACTTCTTAACAAAACAGATAAAGCAATAACAGTGTCTGCTTACTATAAAACACATCTGCAGCTGTAAACATTCCTCCTTTAATCTGCCAGCTGCTTTTAGGCAGAAAAGAGAGATTTTGCAACATGTCTTGAATAACTTTTGTTCACTTGGATACTATGAAGGGAACTCATCCCACTAGGGATCTTGTTATATAGTTCCTCTTTCATGTGAGTTTTTATGGAGAGAGCACAGAGGGGAAAAAAATAGGTTTGCGCTGCCATGGTCCGTTAAGGACAGATCAGCAATGAAAACAAGCCATTATTTACAAATGTCCAGGAGAACATCAACAAAGTTTAGCCACTTCAGCATCTGTGCCCTATCTGATGCTGTAAAGAGCAGATACAATTATTTCTAGTCTTGGGGCAGGCTTGTGTCACTGCTTTCTTCCATCTCACGTTGATGCAGCTCGGTAGAAGGCCAGCCAAGCCTTTTTTGCATCACTGGTTTTGCAGTCTTAAAGAGATATAACAGTTGCAAAGCAAGTATATAAATAACGATAGAAGGCATCTTTGGAGGCAATACATGTACTGATTTTTTTTTAAGACGTTAACTAGGCAACTTTAAAAACTGAAGACTGCTTCAATTTTATCTTTCTAAGGGATTTGAATAGAGCAGTAGAGTTACATGACTATTATTTGGAAAAAGGTAAACAGACCATCTACAGCGAATGATCAGGAATGTTGGTGGTTTGTTGGTTTGGTTTGGGGTTTTTTTCCACACAAATCCAAAACCTGTACCTTTCTGCTAGTATGAAAAGTTGCTCCGCTGGTTCATCTGTAGGACTCTCCCCACTCAAAAATTGTCCTTGTGAGCAACAGATATGCTCATTAACTTGTAATAAACTTTTCACAGGTCTCAATGTATCACCACTAGGCTTTCATAGATTTCCACCCCCACAGGACTAGGCACATGACAGCCCATTGCTTGCCTCACCCAGGACAGAAGCAAATCTAGGATGAGTATCCACAGAATTAGACACCAGCATTACACATCCTATGCATCATAACTTTCTAATGCTCTTTATCTATCCATTTAGCTCTATAAGAAGACACCTGTATATAAAGGCTTTGCCTCCCTTTTCCCTTCTATTCAGGACTTCTCTTCCCATCATCTTTCCTAGAAGTCAGCAATTCATGATAGAGTCCACCATCTGGAGGGACCAGGGGAGGCAAAATCCTGAACTGAAGAGGAGTCGATACTGTATGAATACAGAACATGTATTATAAAACATGAGGCACCTTATGACAAATTTCCAATTAAAGGACAGGTGCAAAATTTGTACCTATTTGCTGACTTTGGCAAAAAAAGGGGTCTTGCAGAATACGTCCCCCAAAGACACAACCTTTTGCCCAACTGCTAGAAGAGGAACTCAAGTCTACAAAAGTCCCAAGAGAATGATGAAAGGAGGACCACCTGCAAGAAAGACTTCAGAAATAAAACTTTTTAAAAAAGTAAATAAACAAATAAGTAAGTAATTTTTCATATATGATTAAGGGAACACAAAGAGATGGTCATTCTTCAAAGTCCCTGGTAAAACAGCTGTCACCAGAACCAGCATCCAGCTCCTGAGTGCCATAACTATGTCTGCAAAGGTACGGTGACAGGCCCTGGCTCCTCCTTACTTGGTGGACCAGTAGGACCAAAGAGGCTGGACGCTTGTGCAGAGGAGCAGGATCCTCCTAGCATAAACTGTTCCACCAGTTATTTGAACACCAGCATACTGCAATATTTGGAAGGTGGTTTTTTTTCCTTATTCTTCATGTCATAGGAGATACCTGAAACTAGAGGGACACAGAATGTATTGAAGCTAGTAGATTCTTCAAAAGTGAAAGACACAATCCCAAAGACTAGTAGAAGTTTGAGAATTAAGAGTACAGTGATTCCTCACTATCTACTCACAATCAATTCTGGGAAAAAGTAGTCAGTTTAGCTGCCAGCAGAAATACATTCCAGGTTATAGTGATAGCTAAATCTTCCAGTATATTTACCATCAGTTTCACGTAGATCAATTCATCTGTTCAGAATTTTTGGTAAATGAATGAAGGAACCCTGCTTCAGACTTAAGACTTAAATTTCTTAGATGTGTCTATATTAAGACAATAGTTGATACTGATCACTAGGAATTTATATCTTAAGAACAAAACAAATACAGCTGATAACCCAGCCACACTGGCAAGTTTGGATACTATTGGCAAGAACCCATTAATTTAGTATTTTTTATTATGGATATGTTGTTTGGTGTGACTATTTAGCTCTTAGATCAGTAACAAAGTGAGCAAATAATTTTAGTAAGGAGGTAAGCATGTGTAGCAGCTTTTTGTAGGTGGTGCTTCTGGTTTTGTGATCTGGAGTAAGTTGCAGCTTCAAGAAGCAACTCCAACAACAATAGCAGCAGTAATGAGAGCCTGCTAAATTAGCTAAAATTTGTACAAAGTATCCACGTGAAACTATGGATTTCTTTGAATTTTATTGAAACCATTTAGCACAAATTACCTAAATCAGCCTAATTCAGTTTTCATCCATCCATTTTGCAGTTAATGAATGCAGTCTTAGCCATAGACACACACACAAAAAAAATCAATTTTAAAGAAAAAAGTAAATAAAACCAACAGACCAATGAAAATATGATTCACATGAACCACAATTCTAGTAAACAATGATGTGAACAAAAGGAAAAGACATTTTTCTGTATTCTACATATGATCTTCTGCCATCTAAGAATCTAGACTTCTAGCAACCACATGATGCAGAGAAGAAATGAAATTGGGTGTGGCAGAAATTGAAATAAGAGGACATCATCACCACTTTTGTCTTAATTTGCAACATGCCAAACCCAGCCTGCTTCAAGTTCAGTAAAACTCAACCGAATCATCAGCCAGGTCCCACACCTAGGCACCCCCAGCCCTGGCTGTTCTGTTGGGTCCCCTTATGCCTCCCTCATCCTGCCCACGGACCAGGACCCCAGTTCAGCCCCTTGGGGCCATCGGTCCATGTCCCAGTGATGCCACAACAGTACCTGTCTCCAGCCGTACCTCCTGGATCCACCTAGATCTCCACTGTGGGCAGCCTGTCTCCTGGGTGGGCACCTCCGTCACACGTTGCAGCCTCGGCTCTGGTCTCTTTGACCCCATCTCCGTTAGCTCCTGATGGAAGCTCCTGGATGGTCCCCAGTCCCGATTCTTCAATTTCCATGTCAGGGACTGTTGATAGACACTGGTACAGTCTCCAGCTCTGCCCACCGTGGTCAGACCCTGTGGGACGGCACCCATCAGTGAGGGTCCACCTCTGCTCCCAGCTTGCCTGCCTTGACAAGGAGTCTGGAGGGTGGCAAGAGGGAGAGGAGACAGCAGCCGTCTTGACTCAGAGTCCTACACAGAAGTTGCTGCTCCAGAGCGTAAGGGAGGTCCCATCCTCCCGTCATCTTGAGCCACCCCCATGGGTCAACCTCTCCCGGGCCCAGACCCTCAGAGTGCAGGATGGACCCTGGCTCCCCTCCCGTCCCCACCTCTGCTCCCACAGGACACCTTGGTATTCAGAAGACAGCATGGTCCTCATAAGGGCTGATCCAAATTCAGAATTAAAAAGGGATGTCTCTGGTGTTTCGGTCACTTATGGTTTGTAAAATGGACCAGGTACTTGTCTGTAAGTAGGATATGGAAAGAAGTCTTACTCAACAGGTATTTATTAACAGCTTAATTTCATACACTACAAGAAGTGACGTGTAAAACGGGAGCAGGGGTGAAGAGGAAAGACAGTTTTGATGCCACTACATCTTTTGCTAATGGAATCCACATAGACAATCCAGGAGTGACACTAGATAAAGTAATAAATTGAAATTACAGTCTACATCCTACACCTAAAGGGGGTTTCCCCATCTCAAGGCTAAGCCAACTAGGCCACGAGTGTTTTTTGAACAACAGTTGTTCATGTCAAAAAAAGGAAGAAGAAAATAAAAAAATAATTAGGAGTGCTAGCAACTGGTTTAGGGTTTTTTTTGAGCACTAAAATCATGCCAAGAAGAATTACAATATTAGTTTATCACTTCGGGATACTTTTGAATTTAAAAAAAAAAAAATGTCATATCTTTAAAAGAAAAATGAAGTGGTTTTTATTGTATGACTAAAGGTACTGAAAGATATAATTATTTGCCTCCCTTGATAATTTTGTTCTACAAAAGGAACAGTTTTGCAGTTTCTGCTTAGGCTCTCCCTTCTTTTATGATGTTCTTTTTTCCTATTTCATCTCTCCCCCATATTACTCCACAGTACTATTTGTCCCTCCCACAGGTCTAGGAAAGCGACAAATTTTGATACAATGATTCTTTTCCTTTCCTCGTTGTACTTTTTTTCCTTTTGCTGTCTTATTTTCCCTTCATTTCCGTAACTCCCTCTAGACTTGTGCATCATTTCCAGCTCCATTTTCTGATTGTCTATTTGTTTCTCTCTTCTCTCTCCATTGTTTCTTTTTGTCTTCCTAGAACCCAACTTCTGATCACTTTTCTGCATATTTTGTCACTTCTTTCTTCATTTCTCCTTGTCCTCTTCAAGCCCGTCATCTATCCCATCCATACAATCACCAGGTAAGATGAAAAAAGGGTAAGATAAAGAAGAGGAGAGAAAAGTCATACCCTGTACCAGACCTGGCTGCCTCTCCCTTCCTCTGGTACCAGATAGCAGGAGTAATCAAGGGAATGTTTTTTTCGAAGGGTAGGAGTCTTCACCATCCATTTCCTACTCATGGGGAAAAGTGAAGGAAACCACTGATATTCCTGCTTCCTTTTACTAGAGAGACAAATCTGCTTTTGTTCTCCCAAGAGGCAAAGCGAGAACATTTAGTTGGAAACCAGAGCTCACCACATCAAATGCTGTTGATATTCGTCCTGCTTGCAATAATGTCAGGAGTCCCAGCAATTCCTTCAGGAGTAGGGGTGACAGCTTTGAACTGTCCTACTGCGGAATCCTTTCTTCTACTGCTTCTGAGAAAGGTGAGTTACAGTACAAGTAAGCAAGATTTTTTTAGCTGAGTGAAATGGTCTAACTGCTCCAGGGGAGAAAAAAAAAAAGAAAAAAAGAAAAAAAAAAAGGGGGGGGGGGAAACCCTCATGCCTTTCTGAAACACTTTTGTTTGGGGCATAACTACAAAATTAAAGAAGATAGAGGTTTCATGGTGGAGCAATTCTACTACTTAATATCAGTAACTGATCATTCCCAAGACCACTGTGTGGGCACTCTCAGCCCCAACTTCCAGCTAAGGATGTCCAAATCCATCTCCCCATGGAGTGCCTGATCTCAGCACAGGAGGTTATTCCAAGCTGCACAGCACTGAGCAGCTTCATTTTTATGAACTTCCTAAACGCCCATTCAGCCAGAGAGACCCCTTTCTTTAGAGCATGGGAGGGGAGACGCGTGTGTTTTAATTGCTGGTCTGACCTGGCAGATTAATTGAAACCATCCTCCCTCCTGAGAGCACCGCACCATGAGAATACAGAAATATTCTCATTTACTTCCCACTTCATCACTGAAATCAATGCAAGACTTTCTACTGACTTGGGGCTTGAATAAGCTGCTGTGTAATTATACTACAGTACTTTATACTGTTATACTTTTATATTCTATACTGTAATTATACAGCATAGAATTAATTGCATGCAAATGTGTTAGCGCATCATTAATAAGATTTATCAAGCATTCTTCCAAGTAAATTACAAGAAATGATCGTAACATGGTAAGGATGCAGCATGACATAGTTTTTTGGAAAGCTTGAATGGAGTATTAGGGCTTTTGGATTGTCACGATCATTATGCTACCTAAAGCAATACCCCAAGAGTTCATTCAGAAGAGCACACGCACAACCATAGTCGCTTCACCAAGACCCACAGATGCTGCTGAGACAAGCGTGTTCTCAACTGCTGCCTTAAAGCAGAATTTTCTCTGCACCAGGCCTTAAGCTCTCCATGTCTGTGCATATCTGTCTACAAGCCAGTATAATATATTGTACACCCTAGGCTTAATCTTGAGCAGTCTACAGTCTTAGAAATATCAGAAAAAACCCTCACGTTCATCTCTAATTTTAAGAAATTAAATTTAAAGTATTTCATCTTCCTAGAGTGCTTTAATTTGTACCTCAAACAGTCTTTCTACTGTGCCTCACTGTTCTTCCTCTAATTGCTTCTATCAGATGCCAGGTTTTTCAAGGTAGAGATTGATGTGCATTCTGTAAACCATCAGGCATGATTCTAGTACTTAATATAGAGTAACAAGAAGAAAAAAGTTCTGTAAACAAAACAGGGAACATGCCAGAATGGGATGCCTGACACATTGCTGTATGGGAGTTTTCTGCACACTCCAGCCAACACATTTTTACACTTTGCAAGTCCAGCGAATCATCCATACTGTAAAGGGGCAATAAAGTTTTGCTCTGGTAATTTAATTTATCAAACAACAACATAAAGCAGTATTTCTTGGAGTTATGGTTAGCAAAGTTCTTAAGAAAATCCTTGATGTCAGTTCAGAAGAGCTTAACACTTGGGACGACTCGTTAGAAATATTAGCTGTGAAATCTATGCCAGCAAAACCCGATAATATGTGAATTAAGGTAAGGCCAGAACACACAGGTTTAATCCTGCAGATTTACATGTTTAAATGGGCTCAATTTATAATTAAATTTCACACTGTTTCTGACAGGAAGAAAAAATAAATAGCCTCTATTGCTGATAATATATTTGCTACACAATTTTGGCAGCTTTGATCAGCTTTGTCATTTCAGGCATCCGGTAGTTTTCATATTGATTCAGGCATTAATCAGAACACATTTTTTATTTCAGAATTAGCATACTAAAACTGTTTTGTGAGTTATCATGCTAATATGTTCTATCAAAGACCAAATTAACATTTTACCGCTGTTAACCAGAGGCAATGCTTCATATACAATTCAGATGATGTTGCCAAACTTTTCACAATACCAGCTGCTTAAATTTGAGAGTGCTTAATATCTGTGGACCTAAAGAAATATCTTTTGAAAATAACCTAACAACAAAGCCCCCCACACTCCAGCTAACGAAGCCCCATACTGTTTCTGAGCTCTATTGTATTTCCAGCAGAGAGGTAAAGGGCAATGTTCTAAATACCGCCATGCGGCACCCCTTTCCGTTATCACCTTCCTTTCATTTTTTCAAACTTCTTTTAGTCTCAAAGGCACTATGAGAAAGGATAGGAGGGCAGAAGGGAGGAGGGAACTGGTAACCTGCCATATCTGAACTTCTTTCCTTTCCTGGGAGCAAAAGAGAATGACAAAGTAGTACACCTATTTTGCTGTTTTCCACTGTCTTCACACGCAAACTGCTACCCTTCTTCTAAAGCAACTGTTCAATGCTAACAGTCCCCATTACACATTAGTGTTTTGCTGGCAGAATTCCTGGCTCTCAACCCAGAGGTTTCCTATGGCACGTGTCCCAGTTTCATCCTACCTGTAAATGCACCGATCACACAGGCAGCTACTACCTGCCGGGGAGTACTCGCCCATCACCATCCAGGCAAACCCTCTTGACTTCTGTGGGATCTGCATAACAACATTCAGCAGGGTATCTGAGAAATCGTGCCAGTGGAAGTTTGTATCTTCTACATATATGAAGAATCTTTTGCCAGGAATCTGATAGCAACAGTTGAGGGTAGATGGAAGTTTTCATCTGAGAATGACTCCTATCCACAATGGGGAGCACAGCTGAAGTACTCCGTTTAGACTTAGAATAGCCATTATCTAGGTTTAAAATCAGATTTAAAGTTTCATTTAACATAAAATGTACATGTATTTAGAACAACAGATGCACTCATTTATAGACTTGATCACCATAACATAAATAATTATGAATTGAAAATAGTTAAATCTAGAAAGTGCCAAACACAACTACCCAGGAAGTTGACTTGCTCCCAAAATTCCCTGTCTTCTTTATCACCTTTCAATACTCGAAAGTATCAAAAAGACTTTTTCACCAAGGTGAGGACATCACCTAATTTTGGCAACACCAGACCAGAGGCACAAAATTCCTGAGTCTGATACTGTCCCAGGCAACAGTGCAAAGAAATACCAACTGCAGCAATAATGGCAAAGAGCAACAGCTTGGCTGTTCCTCAACTATTATGTGCATTCACTTGGAGATCCACAGGAGGCCTGTACAGACCTGAGAGGAACCATGTTCCCATCAAGTTGCTCCCCCCATAAGAAAACTGCCAGAATCCCCATTAACCTCCCTTTATAAATGTCACATGGTTAGCAATAATTTAATGTTTAAGGGAATAGGAGTTGGATGCCACTGCCAATGTCTGTATCCACAAAGAAGGTCACAGCTCCTTAGCCAAACACCAGTAATTCAAGGCTATCTCGGTTTCTGCTGTGACATAATTGTCAAATAGCAGCTGGGAGTTTATAATCACATCTTAGCTGTGAGTAGTTAACTGATGGTAGATATATTTCTTCCTACAGAGGAGCTAAGATTAATTCCTCTCTCTCCTCTGGCTACTTTCCCAACCTGTCATCACAATCTCAGTTAATCTGAGTTGAGCCTCAGCCAACTAATTCATATCTCTGCTGTGCTCTTCTTTGCGAACTGAGGTGTTGTGTCATCCATCGTGGGTGGAAGATACAGATTCATACATGTGCTCTTTATCAATAGGCTAAAAATAACCAGATCTCATCCTTCCTAAGGGTGGGATTCATTCATTTTAACTTTTAGCTACCTAAGGTCCAATCTGGTCTCCCATACCTCCACACAAAGTCAAAAAAGAGTAATAAGCAGATCCAGAAGGCAAGTTGTTCTACCTAGTTTAAACTTATTCTTCTTTCAATGCCTGCTTCTTCCTCTTGATCATGAGGAGAGTCAAAGTGTCTAGCTCAGACTTCTCAAGTATTTTTGACCCCAGAGTTAGATCCCAAACTAACTCCCAAATGGCCCCTTTTTCTTGTTGAACAGAAGTGAAAACAAAAGCAGTGTCCAGCAGTATCCACACTAGAAAGACGTTTTGGGAAAAAAAAAAAAATTACCCACACTTATCTGCCGATATCTGTCTAAGAGGAAGAAAGAAGGCACTGAAAAAAAGAGTTTCATCTTATTCCAAACAGAGATACCACTAAGTCACATACAGTCCTTCACAAGCAACAGCGTTGAAAGCAGCTGTAAGGTTTAAAGTAACTGAAAAAAACGTTAACGTGAAGTCATCAACTACTCCTTACACAAATGTTATCAACACCTCAATCTCTCTGGCACAGCCATCCTCATGTCTTATATCCCAGCGCCGCAAGCCCTCAATTTTAGAAGCTACGTAACAATTCACGTCATATTGAGGCAGGCTGCAATGCCCTGAAGATGATGCAGTTTTTCATCAGCTTTAAGTTAAATTTTTTCTAGAGACCTTCTCAAATCATGACTTTACAGAAAAAAAGAACAAACACTTGCTTAAGTCTTCAAAGATATATAAAAATAAGAATACTTTTCTTACAATGAGTAAATGATGTATTTGAAAAATATGGGTTTTACTTACAAATATTTGATATTCAGAGTTTGCTACTGTTAGTAAGCATTTTTTTTTAGAGCACAGACAGCATTTAAACCTCAATAAAAGGTAAATGTCTCATCTGTCTTGGTTTAACAGTTCAAGAAGAGACCTTGCTATTTAAACAATCTATTTAGCTTTTTAGAGTCCAAGTTCTGCAATGAAGAATTTGCAAATTTAGGCACTGTTTGTTCATGTAGGAAAGTTCTTCCTTTTCTAGCTTTCAGATGTACTGGCTAAATAAATGTGTTTTCCTTGTCTGCCAAAATTCCCCCTGCCCCCACCAACAGCAAACAACCTTGTACCAACAGCAAGCAAAAAAGAACTGAGAGAAAACTTTATTCTTAATATTTTGACTGCAACACTACTTCTGAGCATTACGGTGAGATTTCCTGAAGAGTCGGTGCCTAGCAATGCAAAAAAAAATGAAAATAAATCTATTTCCTAACATACCTAGCTGTTTCTATTGTACTTTAAAGGGATACATCTAACCTGCAGAGAGAATTTTGAAGATGTTCCTGCCCACTCTCTGCACCTTTGGGAGCCCAACTACCATTGAACCAACACAGATGACAGTATTGCTATTGATCTAGCACACCGTAATTGCCACTTATTTATGAGACAAGCACAAAATACTACTACAGACCTTCACATGTAAGATGCAACACAGCACACAGGATCAGTAAAAGAGCATGGAGTGTTTGACTCACGAGCCACCAGCCAAAGCTGCTTACTCCATCATTAGTGTGGAAGAAAGCCTTGTAGTAGTTCAATAATCTCTGCATCAACTCATCACCTGCAGGGCAAAGCAGCTTGCTGAAGAAACAGAGCCCAGAGACTTGCTTCTTTTCAGCCTGCTGAGCTGTTTGCATCAGTGCTGTACTTTCAAAGCTGCTTCTGCCTGGGAAACAATCAAACTCCTGTTTTCAGAAGAAATCTGGTCTTTCATCAAGACACTTAAAAAAATAAAACAAAACATTAATCAGGGAGTCACAATAGTTAACCCACAGGTAGTGTGAGGTGGGGTATATTTAAAAAGGCTTTCTTTAACCCAGGAAAGCAAATCTCCCGAAGCAGTCCCTGTAGAGGGAAAACATGCTCTCCGAAGGGCAATTGAGAGCAGGCTCTGAAACACAGGTGATCTGACTTGCCCGCTAAAGGAGCCTGTTGACTATAAGTCAGCTTTTCTCAAGCTCCCTGCAAGCCTGACCTTTTCTAGGTTTCATTGCCTTTGTACTACTCCTGTCCCCAAAGAGGGGAAAAGCTACTACTTTGATTGATGGCCACAACTCCTCTCCTAGGGAGTAAGGAAGAGAGAAGCAGATGCAATTATTGGGAACAACACAGTTCATTTTTTGTCCATCACATGGGAGCTAAACTGATGCCTGCAATTAGAGGTTGTTACCTGTTACCTGGCTAGTATAAACAGTAGTAACCAGCAGCTGCAGCTGCTTTGTACTCCATTACACAGGAGAAACTGAGCTGCTACTAGTAATAAATCAGCAGAATTTAGTTTTGATTGAACGTTTATCCTTTTTTCTTTAGTAGCTAAAAGTATTTTGATCCTTTTTAAACATTCCTCTCTCTTTCACCACAATACTCACTTTGATAAACTGCTGCAGTCATACTAAAATTTACTTTTGAAAATACCCTTTTTTCCACAAACCATCCAGCTGCAGAGCGTCACTGTATCTTGCCTAAGCAGCTAATATTTAAGTGATAATCCCATTCAATCACCAATATGTTGCTTGCAATTTTTGTTTCACTTTTTTCTTTCTGTGGCAGCTCACCTTGGAGGGGGCTGGGGGGGGGGGAGCAGTGTTTACAGTAATAACCAGCTGTAATTACTAGTTGCAGATATAACTGCACCTCTAAACCCTGGAAGAAAGTGAGCCGCTTCAGCCATTAAAGTTAACTAACAGTGTAAACATTTGAAGACTGTAATGACAGCTTGTTCTCATTTCCCTGCTTGCAGAAATTGGATTGCTTCTGGCTGCTGTCAATTAGCAAGTCCCAACACTTTGTAGGAATGTGGCTGCCAGTGACCCCGCGTTCATGTGTCAAGATAGAAGCCATGTGCATCTGAATATCTGTCCTCGGCTATCCTAAGCATGATGACATCTTGGGTTGCTAAAACTCTCAGTCTGGCACTTCACTGAGCAACAGCTTGTAATAATAATAATAATAATAACACATTTTTATAATATGGTAATATGCTTATAGGAAATAGAATCTATTTCTAGCTGGACAACATAAGGCTATACAGGAACAAGAGGGTTTTTAACTTGATCTTTTTATCCAATATCCAACACCTAAACTAAGGAGTCAAAAGTAAGTCAAAATCTCATATTTCATTTATAAAAAGCACAGCTTTTTTTTTTTTTTAAGAATTGTTGGAAATGGAAGAGGAGATATATCAATTAATTGTTTAACAGTCTAAATAACTAAAGGAAAAATGATGAAATGTGGGACTAGGTGATCTCTGCCTCTTCTTTAAGTAGCTGCTTAGGTGCCTGAGAACCTAGAAATGAACCATCAAACTGTACATCTTTCATGTAAAGTATTTTCTCTTGTTTGTTTTTACTTGGAACATTTTCAGTAATTAAGCTTATACTTCCTATCTTACTGTTTCCTTCAAAAATTAAACTGAGTGTGTTTTGGTGGGGGTAGGATGCCTCCTCCAAACATTTCTGTCACCCTCCATATTTTGGATGAGATAGATAGTCAGATCTGGAAAAGTTATAGTTAGCCTAAGCAACTGCCGCTGCAGCTGGCCTTCCTCAGTAGCCCAGATAATCTAGTGCATTGCTCTGTGTCTTGAGATGCGACATCGCACTAAATGCTGAAAATTTACAAAGAATAACCAGCAAACATACAACCGAATTTTCCCTTTTAGGGATTGCCCTTGGTGGCTTTAGCTCATCCTCATTTCAACTCACACATTAATTTAGCCACAAAATAGGTGAGAAGGAGGAAAATCATTTCCACAGTACTTAACTCCCACAATCAGGATCTTGGTGTTCACTTCCCAGAGCCTCCAGTCTAACACAATGTGACATTATCTTACATAAAGGCATTTGAGAAGGTTTTGAGCTATTTAAGTCCAGAAAAATCAGCTGCATTTAAATAAGCTGTTCATTAATTGCAATCAGATTTATTCTTTCCCATCTGTTCTATAGTAGTCTTTCATTTCTGAATTAGGGGAAAGTAACAACCTATTTACGACCAACTTAAACCCTGCCTCCTGCTCCCTTGTTCAAAAGAAGCAAGAGTAAGTTGTCTGTCTTTCCTACCACATTCTTTGAAACGAATGGGGTTCTTTAAGCATGCCAAAGCATTTCAGTCAGTTGACAAGATCGTTGCAACAGTTTGGACTGGATTTCAGATCATCTGCCAGACTTAACATTCAAAATTCTACATCTTATGAAACAGTTTTAGAAAGCAAGTGGCTTAATGTTTGTCCCTTTTATACTTAACGACTACAGTACAGTAAATTTTCTTTCATTTTGGTGTTATTAATTCTTGTCAATAAACACTGAACTCATTGAGAAGAAGACAATTTCAATCGTTTTCAAATTATTTAAAAATTCAGATCACATGAGGAGTTTTGGAGGAAGGAATAGGCTCACAGAACTGATTAAGTGGGGGAGTTAGCATGCTAGCTCCTATGTCTAGGAATTTAGGTTCATTTCTTTCTGAAGATTTGAGTCCTGATCTCATCATCAAGTATTTTGGGTAGAGAATTTTATTTAAGCCCATGGTATAAACCAGGCAAAGAGGGGGCCTGAGCATCCACCTCCCAGTTGACTCCATTAGTCCACAGGATAACTTGGAGGAGGTGGTTCTCAATTCTCCTTCTTGGAGCTATGAAACTTAGAGGAAATGAGTCACTAGCCCAAAAAGAGGATGCTCCAGGACAGTCGGAAGGACACTTAGGAGCCACCACCCATAAAGTCTACTTGCTGATCCTGTAGATACTGACATTGCTCAATTTTCTCTTGGGAACAATCATGACCCTATCTGTCCCTTAGAGTTTTTGGAAAAGGCATACATACACAGTAACCAAATTCTGTCTAGCATATAAGGAGACTAAACTTCCATATCCCATATTCTAGTTCCCAATAAAATCACATTTTTTGTAAAAATAAAGGTGAACTTATATCACAGACAAAGTTAAAAATTTTATATCACCAAATCAAGAAGTTGACAGAGAACACTTGCCTGTGAAAGCTAATAGTGTGCAGAGGAAAAGAGAATGAAATATTCTTTGCTTTAGACTTGTAATAAAACTTTCAGTGCTTCACAGTGCCTCTGGTAGCTCTTCATATCCTCTCTAAGGAGCTGTGACTCATCAGCTGAAGAATGCTAGTCTGGATTAATGGCATTCACCCAGAGCTAACTTTCTTCTTGGCTTTTTTTTTTTTTTTATCATGAACAAGCATGTCTGAGGCCATGCCACCTTTTCTTTAGTGCTTACATCCATAACAGAAGATGAAAATGTTATGATTCTGCATTCCTCAGCATTCTTCCACACTTCTAGGAGTAAAATGTCTATGCTGTAAAGAAGGGCAGATGTGATTATGAGACACATTCTTATCTTCACAACTTGCTATTGCTCTGTTCTACACAAATTACTCATGGTTGAAGCTTCATGTTAATAGCACACGGGAGTAGCGAGGGACAAAGCCAATGCAATGAAAGAAACTAATAAAGTAAGGCATCTTTGGGCCTTCTGGCTTCCTGTGATATCAGTACTATACTTTAGTTAGCTGCACATCCTAAATTTTATGATAATGTAAACCTGAAACATCTAATTGGGAGCACTCTGGCTAACATATAGATGATTCAAGAAGGCTTGCGGTAAAATTGAAGAAGCAGCAAGGGAAAGCCCCATTGCACATCAGCTCTCCAAAATATTTTTATGTGAGTTTCTGGGTTGTGTGTATTCTTACCAGTTCTTCATCCTCCAAAAAAAACCTAATGTGGAACACAGAGAAGAGAAATATGGTCAGAAACATTCCTAAGAGTTTTAATTTGCTTTGAAGGAAAAACGTGTCTTCAAAAAGATCCGGAAAGTCTGAAAGATGATATTGCAATGTCAGAATGATGACAACATTTGTGGCACTGTTGATGTGAATCAATATCAGAGTGACACGATGTCAGTACAAGTTATCCTACCATGAAAACAAACACATCAGGAAATTTAAGACCTAATTACATTGTGTGCAGAAAGGGAAGCCTGGAGCAAGAGATACAAAGAAAAGGTGAGTTGGTGCTGTATCAGTAAATCTGAGGCCTAAATCAAGCAGACAAAGAAACATAAACATCGTAAAAAATACTCTACTTAGGGCCTCTTCCTCCTTTGAGTAGCATCCATAGCAATGAATAGCACTGATTCCCCGTCCAGACAGAATAGCGTTCACCACCAGAAGGAAGAAGATAAAAAGACGGTGGGTCTATAACTCCTCTCTGCCAGGCCAAATTCTGAGACTACCAGAGTGTCTCTGACCCAGACATAAATCAGAGCCTCATTACATTAGTACTTCCAACTGGGGAGATCTGCTGGCTTAATAGTACATTTATATGGCCAAAAAAGGCTACAGAAGAATGAAGAATAAGGCCTGTAATGTGCAAATAATGTAGGATGAGGTGAAAGTTAAGATCCCCACATGTAATAAAAAAGCTTTTATGCAACAGGTAGCTCATACTGCTGCAGAGAGAAGTTTCAGCCAGAAGGAGCCAATGAGACCTTTCCTCATTAAGACCAATACTCTGAAAGGACTTCAGGACTTAGAGCCGTGGCTGTATGGCTCACGCCCAAACCCAGCCTACATGCTCTGATTATCCACACGCTGGCACAGGAGCTTTGCTCAGAGCCAGGTGTACAGCGTGTTTGAAACAACAGAGACCACAGATGGACTTGGATGGGAATACCAGTCCTACCTGAACTGGTACCAAGAGTAGTGGGAACATGACCCAGAAGATCAGAAACCAACATCAGGTGTAATGTTAAAGTTGTGAGAACTCAAAAATTCATTACAAAAATGCCTGAACTTCATCAGTGTTTGTGGATCAGGATCCCTCTGACTTTTAAGAAAAAGGCAGGAAGCCTGCTGGAGTAAAAAAACTGAGACACAGTCAAAATGTTACATACCAGAGAATCATTAAAGTAAATTAAGAAACTGTTGGAAGGAAGAGCTGAAGGGAAGACTACAAGGTATACACTTTACCTGTTTTAGTAATTTACAGAAGCTTAATTGTGGAGTTTCCTAACTCAATAACTGGAAGAGAACTTTATAAAAGAGCAGGTAATGGCTGCAGGAATATTATAAAGCTGAATAACCAAACCATCAGAAAGTACTTTGAGATGTTCTGCAAAGCACTGCAGAAGTAAAAAAGATCTATACAAATGTTTACTACCTATGCAAACTTTATTAAGCTGAATTCAAGAATTCGTACTGCAGTAAACACTTCAGGCCTTGGGCTCAAAATGTACAGCCAAGTTCTTATTATACTTATATCTCCACAGTGCTCTTTTTACTTTCCCTTCCCTTCTGCCTCCTGCTATGCATCCTCAGCAACCTTTAGCTTGTTTTTCCACTTGAAAAACTAAATTTGGGAATTTTACAAATGAAAAAAACAAAACCACACACACTTTTATAAGAATGTTCCTTGATGCAAAAGCCCCCCCGATCTTGTCTTATTGCCCTCCTGGGCTTCTGTTTAGTAAAGTTTCCTGTTCAAGTAGGCATTTTCAGGGAGGCAGTTATAAAAAAACCAGAGAGATATCAAATAACAAAGCTGTAGGGCAGCTTCACCATATTGTATGCCCAAAGAAGACACTAGCAACAGAATAAACTGCAACTCATGGTGTCACGCTGCTGTGTTAGGCACACCTCCCTGCCTCCACTCGCACCAGAGGTCTGAGTCAGGAGACATGAGATAATGCCTGCATGACAGTTCTCCTTCTCCAAGTGGGCCACAGCAAAATTTATTTCCAAGGTGTAAATGAGGATGTGCAAGGTGAATAAAAACTTTCCTGAGCAGACCAAATATTGGCCTTCTCTGTTCCTGAATGGTTTCCCAGTTCAGGAACACGCAGGCCACCCGGTGCAGAAAGGTAAGGGAACTCCTTAAATTTCTGCCTGAAGCCTAAGCTCTCTGATTCAACCAACAGATGACCAATTATTGCCCTGCAATGTAAGCAAAATACAGTCCGAGTGCTTGTAAGGCCTTTGCACTGCTGTACACGCACACAGATGGCACAAAGGACCTGCGAGTCTGACCTAGAAATCCGTCTATTCTGAGGCCCCTTCAAATCCTTTGTTCTCACCCTTTGGAGCCCTGAATGAAAATAAAAGCTTTTAGCTTTGCTTCTTTTTTTAAAAGTCGTCACTACCAAGCAATGTTAAAGTTTCACACAGTGAAGTACCTGAAAAAACTCTGCTGAAACTCTCTGATTTAGGAAAGAGGCAAAAGAGAAAGAAACCAGGAAAGAAGGAAGGAGAAAGACGGCTCACTTCCCCTGTCTTTGAAAAAAGAGGAGCAAGAAGGGATTAAAGCATCAGATGAGACAGTTCAGACACAAAGCACAAGTGACAGACAGAACAGGTTCATCACGCATTAGAGCGTTGGTGTCTGCCGGCTGATTTTTGGCAGCTGCTTCTGCAAGAGCAACCACTTGCTGCTGCTGTACCAGCCAATGGCTGAGAGCAAAACACAGCATCCGTCCCTCGCACGAAAAGCGCTCAATCGCTCATCGGCAGGGCTCCTCGTGCTACAGCTCTGCAGGGTGGAGGCTGAGTGCTCTAGCCTGTTTATTCTTAGCTAAATTGCACTATTTTCAGGTATCATTCACAAGATAGAAAAAAAACCACAAAGGCTTTGGTTCAACAGTAATGAGGCCTGCGGGTAAGCATTTGCCATAAAGGTATCTCTTTTGTTTTGTTTTGTTTGGGTTTGTATTTATTTTATTTTATTTTTTTCTTTGCTTTTAAACACCTGAGTTGTCATCATTCAATTTACAAACATTCAAACGTTCATTCTAGCTCACAAGCTACACGGCAAATCAAAATGGGATGCAATTATAAACCTTTATGAAATTAAATAAGAACATCTTATGCAACTGCAACTAAACATACAAAATAGCTAAACATACTAATGGTAAAATTACCCTTTATTACTGCTAAGTGGAGCTGGAAACAGGACAAGGTGTTGATAGGAATCAGTTACAAATGTAAAATTGATCACTAATTGGCCAAAACTTCACAGATAATCAACCTAATAACAGCTAATCAAACAAGAGTTACAAGTTAAACAAATCCTTCCCTCCCAGTCCTTCCTTTTGAGACCCTGCTAGCTCTAAAGTGTGAATCTATTCACTGGTCATTTAACAGACCAGCTGTTTTTAGAGTCCATCCTTGCTCAAATTGTAGACAGACGTGAGACTGATATCATAAAATAAAGCCTTCAGCACCAGCGACTCCTGTCACAGCACATTACCTCCTCAGTTGTACTGGCACAGCTCTCTGAGAGGCTTTACTGCGAACTAGACCAAGGAACTGATCCAGCTGGAAGTAATCCCATGGATTTTTTTTAATTTTTTTTTTTCTTCTTCTCTTCAAGTCAGATCACTTTCCCTGTCTAGCTCACAGCAGGAGTGGGAACACGCAGGGAGGTGGCAGTCATCCCTGACCAGTGTCGCTGCTGGGTACTTCAAAAATGCTAGGCTACAGCCTAGGAACTCATTTTTTGAGGCTTGTTCCTTTTAAACAGTTTCAGATTATACATGCAAAAGCAGTCATAGGTACTCAACATTTAAAACATGTCCCAGAATGTCTAAACTTTGGAGTGAGGTGCATAGTGTAGCCTCAAAGCTCTGCACGACTACCCCTCCTCTGGGGACCGAATTACATAACATTGATAATGTTGTGATTTCTTTTTTTTCCCCAATTACATATTTCCTCTGCCATTTTTTTGTCTCTAGCACCAAGTTTACAGCAGCTAGGCTCAGGCTGCTGGACACTCTGGGCTCTGTCTCCACTTAACAGAGGAGAACACGGGTACGTTCAGTCTACTCTGCCAGCTGGAGCCTTGAGCCAAAGCATCCGTGCTCGACTTGGAACAACTGAGCTGTACCAGGTTGTCCCACTCCACCTCGGTCTATCCAGGACACTTCGGTGGAACCTTACACCCATAATTAGGGGCCAGTCTTCCCTGGTGTGCAGCAAACTCCAAGCTTGGGCTCGGATGAGCCATAAGTGCGAGTTGGAGGATTTATAATGTGCGGTTGTGAGGAAATCCATCTTGTGAGCGTGTACTTAACTGATGGTACAGACATGCTGAGTGTTATTCTGCCGAGAGCGGTTTGTTCCTGCAACGTTCCATTATTGCTTCGGGGGACTTTAAATATCATTACTTGTGGCCCAGATGATCACAGGTATTCAGGCTCATACAAGAAACGTAAGCTTTCTGCAGTGCTATTTCACTGAGACACAGATGGAGCTGTATGATTTATCTGAAGTCACCCAGGGATACAACAGCAATCAACCTCACCAGGCCTATTCCCAAAAGCACAGCCAGCCTTCATAATAGATGCTGACTAAGTACACAGTCGGCGCGAGGAGTAGAAACGGGTTCCTCTGCTGAATTCTGTTTATTGCTATAAACAATTTACATGGAGAGCAGCTTGTCCTGGGGTTGATGATTCATTGAGATGTCGTACTAGATCATGCTTGCAGTCAAAGGAGGAAGTCAAGAGTCTGACTTGGCCTCAGCTGCGACTCGTCTCTGCAAGGCTGGGGGGGTGGCTCTGTTTTGGCTAACTTGTCAGCAATTCAAACCCGGGATTTCTAAACTCAGTGGCAGGTGGCAGAAAGCCCCTCATAGAGAGGTGGAATTTGTGGAAAAAGGCATAAAATTGTCAACCGTGAGTTATGGTCGTAGTCTAAAGATGATGTCACCTCACCGAAGCCACGTACGCAGTGCTCGTAGCGTCTCCGCTGTCTGGCATTATCTGCACTCGGTCTCTTAAAGTCTCCTTGATGATGATCTCAGCCCGAGTTCTCATTTATGCTAAGATCTTTTATACAACTTGATCGTTACAAAGGGCTTGTACCTTTCATTGGCACCTGCTGTAAGATTGTTTTTCATTGGCAGTGCAGTCTGGAAAGACCTTGAGATAAATGGGATTCAGGTCCCCTCTCTGCCCTGTGTACTGTGCTCTCAAACGTATGTTGTGGAGTCTATAATGGTTTGCTGTAACAAGCAATTCACTGTGTAATGGGTGATGAATGAGTTATAACATTTTACTGCTCTTGGCTAAGTACATGAAGTGGCATGTGCAGCGAGCATATTTCAGGATTTATTCAAGTTTGATCATTGAAACACTCATGTTCTTTGCAGGAGGCAATACAAAACAAAGACTTTGATGTTTTTTAATAACATTGGGGCATTCTTTGAAAGGATTTGCTCTGGTTTTGCCATGTTGGAGTATTAACTACAAAGTAGTTTGGCAGAGTTATGCTCAAATAATGTTCTAACATTTGCCAACATGTATAACTTGAGGGGAAGAAGGCTGTTTGTGAGATTCGTCTTACAGATACAGCTGTGTTGGGTGCTGCAGGGAGGCTGCCCATGTCACGGAAGCAGGAGGAGACAGTGACCAGTGACAGGATCTGCCAAGAACTGGACAACCCTACAGGCTTCTTCTGTTGGGTTTCTCCATACACATTTGACTTAGATCTGTGGTGTATCAGTGAGATATCACTGCTGACACTAACACCTGCTTACATTATCACCCCTATTCACTCTCTGCCATTTAGTCTCCTTTCTGTTATAGAGAGTGGGTTTCTCTATGGGGGAGGAACTGCATTATACCTGCCCTACACTAACAAATTTAGAGGACTATTGTTGTAATATTATGGTATTAGTAATTATAAAAATAACCTGAGGGCTGATGCAGTGACCACAATTTGTCCTCACAGCTATTTTAAGCCAGAGGTTTTTCCTAAATCTCAACATCTTCACTCCCGAGACTCAACCGCATTAAGGACGAAGCACTCTTCTTACCTCCCTTTTAGGTTAACATCATCAGTTTTCCATTAAAAGCTGCCATTTGGCTGGTTTGCACCCACAGCAGAAAGCTGTTATCAGGCCCTATCACTCCTTCTTTCTTTCCAATCCTAATACCCACTTTCCCCTGTTTGAGTCAACATCAGGATGTTGACACTGAATGTCTTCTATTTGAATTTCATGCCAGGCTGCTGCCTGGTCGTTATCTGATTGGTCCCTGACATCAGCAAAACTCACCCCATGTGAAAGTCAAACAATAGAGACACTCAGTGGTTAGGGGGAGTGAGGAGGAACAAAACAAAACAAAACAAAACCATGACAACAAAACACACACCAAAAAAATCCCACCTTTTCTGTACATGCTATAATACCACAAGTACTCACTGATGGGAGAGTGTATACTTCCCCTGACATCAGATACATGAACTCTTTTTTGTTTTAATCAGAGAGCATACTCATCCTCATCTAACTTAATGTACTGACTTAGCTTTACAGGGGCTATATGGTCATCTTTTCCTCTTACAGTCAGAGTGCTGGGAATCAGGTTTTATGCTTGAGAAGTCAGAACTTGCCATCAACAAAGGGCTAAAGAGCAAAAGTGATTGAAACAAAGCTGCACTGTCAGCAACATTTTCTTCTTGATTCTGAATCTGCAAATGACCACATAGCCTTACATAATTCACACATTTTCATGGACAAGGATTATACGCATTGTCTTGCACAGTAAATTATAGAACCCTGGCCAGTGTATTCCTTTTCTGGCAATTTATGACACTGATATAATTTAAAGAAGCTTTCTCCGATTTGTTTTTTTCACCATTAACAAGAAGATGAGAGCCTGAAAACACACCTAGCTGAGTGCTTTCCTGTTGCTTTATTTTGTCTTATTAAACCTTTTTCCTAAATACAAAGTAGGAAAACACTTAAAATCTAGATGACAAAAATCTGGAGTTACAATAAACTTTTTTAAAAATTGTAACTCCACACTGACTTTAACTCTATGAAAATAAGCTGATTTTGTATAAATCTTAAATAACATTAAACCATTGGCCCACAGGTGTGAATATTCATAAAATACCACAGGCAACAACATGTTTTTCTCCTGTTAACCTTGACCATGACAGCATCAGTTTCCTGTGTCTATAAGCAATGTTCAAGGATCTCCGGGACAAAGTGTTGCCCGCAAGCATTGGGTTAAAACCCATAGCATTAGACATTCAATTTCAGCTATTCAAGGTTTAAAAACGCATGTTGTTTGGAGCACGGAGCAAGAGTAAGGAGTGTGCTGCAGGCCTGATGTTCCCAAAGTCAGTGAACCACGACAAGAAACCAGAATATATTGCAAGGAGTTGCTTGCCGAGCAGGACATCTCATAGAGATTCCGCGTCTCTGAGCCCGGTGGGCACCGACGGGGTCTGCAGCCTCTTCCTCGCTGCCTCCAGCTTCCAAGGTCAGCCCTGATGTTGCACAGCTGCGTAACCTCAGATCAGACTGCTGCATAAACATCTAAGCCGGTAGAAAGAGCTGTGAGAAGCCTCGTGCACTTCGTCTCAGGGCTTTGCGGCAGCTGCGTTGTAGCTACGCTGTGTCTGGCCCTGTTCCCTCCCGATCCTGACCTTGCATGGCTGATTTTGACTTCCCGGCTGGACCTCAGGCCTGCCTCGTCCCCACCGAGTCGTGTCTCGGGTCATGGCACCAGTGGGAGCAGCTGCCTCCGTCCCCTCGGAGGCCTCGGCCCCGATGGAGCTCCTGAGGGAGGACACAGCAGCAGAGTGGAGCAACTGGTTGTTGTGCTGAGGGGGGGACATACCGGTGGACATCTTTACAGACTGCCCCATCAAGAAATGGAGACAGACAAAGCCTTCTTAAACCAGTTGGGAAAAACCTTACAACCTCAGGCCCTGGCTTTCACGGGAGACTTTAACCATCTGGAAGGGTGCCATGTCAGGGTACAAGTAATCCCATTTCTGGAGTAGGTTTGGGACAGTATCTTGACATAGAAGCTGGACAGGCTGAGGGAGGTGCTCATCCAGATCTTCTGTTCACAAGTAAGGAAGAACTGTCTGGGGATATGGTGTCAGATGGCAGCGTTGCCCAGACTGTCTGTGAGATCGGCAGATCTCATCTGCCGATTAAGATCCTGAAGGAAGTGAGGAAGGCAAATGAGAGAATAATAGCCCTTGGCTTCACGGGAACAAACTCACTTGGTTCAGGGACCTGAACAGCAGGATCCCATGGGAAACCACCCCAAAGAAAAAAGGTGCCCCGGAGACCTGCGCAGTGTTCAGGTGCAAGAACGGTCGGTCCCGGCATCTGTGACAACGAGCGGTGTGTGGCAGCAGACCGGTGCGGCCGAATGGGAGCGCCTGGCCGAGCCCACCCCACCGAGGGAGACGCACAGAAGGGCAATAATCAGGGGCTGCCCCCCGCAGCGCAGAACCGCTGCCCAGGTGGGCAGGGATGGAACCAGCAAGGACAAACACCGGCGGAACGGTGACGGGTGTGGGATGCGCAGGGCAGCAAGGGCTTAGACAGCTGCATGGGCGGCGAAAAGAAAAATCAGGGAAAATGTTGCCCCGCTGCTAACTGGGGAGGGTAATCTAGTGACAAAGGACATAGCAAATCCTCAAAACATTCCTTGCCTTGGCCTTTACTAGCGAGGTCTGCTCTCAGGCCTCCCGCGTCGTTGTGCTTAGTCACAGAGCTTGGGAGTGAGAGAAGTTCATGGTCGGTGAAGATGAAGTTAGGGAGCACTTAAGTAAATTGGACATACACAAATGTATGGGGATGAACGGGATACCTCTGAGGGTGCTGGGTCTGCTCTCTGTGCTGTGTCTCACTAAGATCCAAGCGTGCCAAAATTAAAGCATGTATAATATTCACAAGCAACCACAAATACATGAGAGAAAGCAGAAGTCAAGGAAGCCTTAGAATTCAAGGATCAGTCACAAACTATTCTCACCAATGCCTTCTGCAGCACTCCCTCTTCCCTTTCAGAGCCACTTTAGGCTATTTGACCCTCGTTATTCGACTCTGTCTTGGCTCTCAGGGACACTACTTACAAGTCAAGCTTCCATAGCTGTCCCAGCTTCCTAGAGACCTTTCTGGACAGGCTTACCGAAAACCATCTGGATCGGTTCCAGCTCGCTTTAACGGAGCAGGAGTGGGCAGACATTTAAACAGTAGCAATGGCTTAGGGCCAGGCAGTCTACTGTGTTGTTAGGGTTGCAGTAACTGATTGTAAAATAATGATCATTTTGAGATAAAGATTACTTCTTCTGACACAGATGAGTGTTTTGGGCTTGGGACATACCTTAAAGTAATATTTTGAACATGGGGCATTGTTTTTAGGTATGAAAAGTGTTGCTGTGATGTAGGCATCATAATATCAAGGCATTAACAGCCATGGAAGTTCTGGTTTCACAGTATTTGTAGTGTTCATCATGTCAGGTACCAGGAATACCAAAACCACAGGACAGAGTTTCTAATTTGGGTCAACTAATTCTTATCACATAGCAGAGATATGGAAAACATTCCCCAGCAAGGTGCCATTGCACAATTGTACACCCCGGAGAGTTGTACTCAGTTCTACAGGATCCATATATGGGTAATTCATGAATCTTCTCTAACTAGCCACCCACATGTCCATTACTGAGCTTGTGAGTCAATACTACTAATTCACAATGACATCAGTTGGTGGCTGGGGATTGTCCCTCACAGTGTGCCACTGTTTAACTCATGTTTATGACACTAATTACACTGGAAAATGCTAAATAATTCAAGCTTTCCTGGGCTCACACACAGACATCAGTAAGGTTTATTCATGCTCGTTAAGCACTGACCCATACTGGAAACTGTGCACGGTGCACGCTGTCCCAATTTTCAATGTAGAAAATGGCAATTCCTGATATAGCTGAGGCTGACAGACAAGTTGTTTTTTCTGGACTTGTCTTTCTTTCCTGATGAGAAATCTTTCCAGGTGGAATCTGAAAACCCTGCACTGTAATTAGTGGTGCCCAAGCATGATCATGGATGAAGCACCCAGCATGCTATATGCATGACATATCTCCTCATTGCCATGCTGGTGGTCTGGATGCAGCAGACTTAGGGCAGATGTAAAGAGGGCAAATTAGCTTTGCTGTTTCCTGGATGTGTTGGACATCCCGAACAGGTGCTGCACCAATGGCCTGTACATTTTACAGTAAATCTGATGTACGCAAGAGCTGCAAACTCATGTGTGTTTGTAAGTCACCTGGAGAGTACAAACACACAGGCTAGGAACTGTAATACAACGTGGTCTGACAGCCATTTGAAAAAATGCAATGGTGTTACTGTCCTGAAAATGGCATTGCCAGAGCCAAAGCACTTTCACAAGTCTTTTGAGCTACTTACTTGCTGCAAAGAGACAAAGGAAGAGGAAACTGTGACCTCACAAGACTGCACAAGACTAATTCCACGGCTGGTACCCGAATGCAGAAGTGGTATGGATATGGTGGGTGATAGGGACCTTTTTCTGGGGTCGGTTTCTACTGTGGCTCACAAGCAGTGAAAGAAGCAAGTACTGTTAATGAGGAAACTGGACCTATTTTTGTTCATCCCTATGGCTCATGAATGCAACAAACTAGTAGTGGTCTCAATTACCAGCCTCTGTACATTTCAAAAATATGGATAAAACATAGGTCCAACAGAGAATGACCGAGAGACCAAAGGCCATTTCATTTTGTACATATAAAGTACTTGGTGCAGTGAGAGCTTGCAACGGCTTTGTTTAAAAAAAATATAAAATTAAAAAAAAAAATCTGACAGTCTGGCATGACTTGAGATAGCGATCTGGAAATTACATTAAAAAAACCCTACCTTAATGAAGAGATAAATTATTTGTTGATGTTTTTCTCTCAGCTATACTGATTGGTGTCATCTGTGTGTTCAGAACAAAGCAGAGATCCTTAACTCTATGACAATTTTAGGTAAGTTTCAAGACCATCAAGACAGCGGAGAGGAAATAGCTCAAAACATATTAAAGATATTTGCCTCAGCCTTAAAATATGCAATAATTTAATTAAGAATAGGAAAGCTAAATTTCATCCACCAGCCCACTCAGCAGCCCACACATTCAAAATACGTTACAGCAAGAACTCAGACTTTCTGTTAATTTTTTTGTCATAATAGAGTATTTGGTACCTGCTCTTCTGCCTATTCCACGTCTTTACAGAGAAATTCAATCTTTGCTGAAATTAAATCCCTTCTGAAATATGATCAAATTTTATTCACGTGGTTAGAACAACTAACCTTGCACAAGCCTAAAAGTGGTGGTTTTATTCAGGAAAGAGACAGTGAAAGAATAGAATAAAACTACTGAGGCAGATTTCACTCAGCCTGTAGGACTTTGCATCTGAATCTCAAAATGGCAGTCGCCACACTGTCTTCCCTGAAGCAGGGAGGAAAACAGTGCCTTTTCAATGAAAGAACTGCACACTAAATGCCATTTTCAGGCAGGCATTTCTATTGCATTTCCCCTGCCTAATTTATGATTTTTTTTCTTTAATTTCATGATGGATGATTTTAGACTTTGGGAGAGTTTATACTACAATGTTGTGACCAGATGTGTGTTTCAGAAGAGGCGACTGGCATGCGCTTTTCCTCATTTACACCTCTAGATTTACCATCTGCCACATGGCATTGGGAGACAGTCACTGAAATATTTGTGTTCTTCAAACACTGAACAAGGATCTTGATTAGTAAAAGGAACATTGTATTAACCCCAAAGCTACTGTTCTCCTTTTTCCATTTCACTGCAGAGTTTTTGCATAAAATCCCTCTGTGCCTGGCTTCTTGCTGCAAGCCAAGATAAACAGTTTACAACAACATCACAGCACCAAGTGCACCGTTACATTTACATTGCCTTTAGGATGATAAGAAGTGTGATCATTTTCTTTTTTTATTAATCACATTACCTTCATTTGGCATTTGAAAGTTGTTTCTCCTAACTGAGTAATAGTTAATCAGTCAAAAGGTCCTTTCATTAATTCACTTAATATTTCCTCCCAGCATATTCTTAATACTTTTCTCCTTCAAATATTGCTTCATTTGTAATTTTATATCCAAATCCTCCAATCTAAACATAAAGCCCTAGGAGGCTTTAATATTATTGCTGTTATTCTTTTCTCTGCATTTTCCCCTATCCAGTGCTTTTTCTGAATCTAGTAATTTGATCTAGCAAATCAAATCTAGACTGTAACAGACATTTTAGAAATCAGGCTACTGGAGCTTTTAGCTCAACATGGAATTTGCAGCACAGAGTTTCAGAACACCACCATCACGGGTTTTTGTTGCCCTTTTGAGTATCTTTGAAGCACATTTGGGTATCCTATTAAGAGCTATTAAGAGAAGGGTTTATTTCCAGCTATGTTGTTCTTTCAACTTCGGCTTCAACTGGAGTGGGATCGAGTCTTTAAATGTGAATTTATTCTGAGCAAGTAAAGATCAGAAATTAAGGGTTGTTATCTAAGACAATATCCTCAGATAACTTCCTGCAGTAAACAACATGCAGAGCTCCAATACTTACATTATGGAAGCATTTGTCATGTGTACTGATTCTGGCCATTGGAAATTAGTACCATTATTACTAGTCCATTTTACCTGTTTAATCATTTCTTCAGAATCATTACATGGTCTTTGCTAGGATTTACTGACCCACTTTTAAAAACAGTTCCAAAATCTACTTGCTTTAGTCATCCATCAGAAATCTATCCAACATTTTTATACCATCAGATACACACACACACAAAAAAAATAACAAAAATCAGTTTCCTTCTATACTTTCGGGAACATCTATATCATTATTATGGTAGAGTGAATGTAATTGTATTTTGTATTATGACACACAATTCCAAACACAGTTCGGGAAAATACAGGCACTGCCTTTCAGAGCAAACAAGGCTGATGAAATATCTTCCTTTACTTAGGACATTTCCACAGAGAAAACAGTTAAGATATTGGAATCACCATTATCTCCAACATGCAGCAAATCCCAATTATCCTGGAAGATGAACAGCCCACAAGTTTTACTCCGAAGAGTTTAGCAAGCACTATTATTCTGTTTAGAATAAGCACAAAGAAATAGGCACAAACCCAACCTCATGCACAGTACAAAATAGAGCAAGGCAATGACTGCAGCTCTCCCTGATCCTAAGTGAGCAACTCAGTCAGGCGACTGTCCTCTCACACTCCAGATTCAAACCACAAACCTTCTGTTTTCCAATAATAGTCAAATAACTAGGATACCTTTCCTCCTATCAGTTCACCTTGGACATCTTTTGAGGTTTAATTCCTTCTCTTCTTCCTCCCCTAAGCTAAAAATATTGTATCCCCCTTTCTGATATTCTATTTCCTTAGATTTTCTGATTATTATATTATACTATATTATATTATTATACTGTAATATTACTGATACTCTATTTCCTTTCCCATAGAAAACTTTGTCATTATTCTTAGCATCCTCTACTCCTCAGTCACCTTCTTTTGTTTGGTTTGTCTGATACCTAGTTTGCTGAACTTGATTCTGCAAGACTATGTCAAATTTCCATCAGATAACATTCTCTCTGATTTTCTGTTTCCCAAAGGTGTGAAGTTTAGATGTTAACTTGGATCAAAAAATACATATCCATCCATAGAAAATGTCAAGGATGAATACAGTCCTGTTACAGGATCCAGGTAATACTGAATTATTTCTAGAAAACATGCTGTATCTGAACACAAAATAATGCTTAATTAACCCCACCTGGATATTTCAATAAAGATTTCCAGAAAAAAAAGAGAAAATACAAGAAAGATTATGTTTGGAAATTCAGTAAATCATTGAATCAATAAAGTATTGTCATTTAAAAAGTTAGAATAAAATACCACATGATTTCATCGGTTCGCAGAGAAGAAAACAGAAGCCTCTCTAGTTATTCTATAAGATCAGAACAAAAGAGAACAATCAAGCACAACTTACTATACTCATTCACATTTTTCTTCAGTTGGGAATATAGAAGCTTTAGTTACTTGGTCTAGAGATAGATAGGAAATGTCCACAGACACCAAAAGGTATTTAAAAACATTAAGGTTGCAAAATCAAGTATTGGAAAATTACAGCATTCGAGGCTTGCTCTTACAATGTCATTGCTGATGCACGCACACCTGTGGCAGTTCTGATGCTCCTCAGCTGCTGAGAATCTTCAGTGCTTCATCCTGCTCCATCCCAGAGAAAAAGATCAAAGTATTTCAGTTAAACAATTAATTCTTACTATTCACCTTGAGTGAAACAGCAGGACAGTCAGGGTGTTGGGACCCTCTAATTCTGCCTTAGGGGCCGCTTTCCACGCTCAGCCCACGCTGCTGCGTGCCCCTCTCTGTAGTCTGGGGGCTGCCAAATAAATGCCCCCAGAGGGTATTACCCGGGGGCAACGGACCCGCTGGGCTGAGCTCCCCGCCAGCACACGCTCTATACCCACGGATGGAGCACAGGAGGGGAAACGCTCAGACAGGTCTTACCGAAAACCTTTACAATTCTGGTGGGAATAGGCCCCTTTATCCCCAAGGCAAGAGCCACCCACCTACATTGTTATTGCGTGATCCTACAAGGCTTTTCCTTACGGCCAGTGCTTCATTCAATATACCACTGAGCATGGTGCCCTGGAATAATCCAGCTTTCCGAGACGTGTGGACACTGAGATGGCTTCTCAACTCCATTTGCATCAGATGGGTACAGTTTCTGCAGTTCAGTTACAACCTGGGGATATTTTTTTGCTTCTAAAAATCCCTAGGACTGTTCTTTTAACACTAACATTATTTTCTATAGTACCATAATTATTTGCTAATTGCACACATAAAAGAAAAAGTGGTGCTATCATTGTGGGAGAAGGGAGGAGGCACACATATATAGGTGCCATACTTTTATTTCCTTTTAACGTGCCAGAACCTTTCTTGAAATTTTAAAAGAAACTCAACACTGGTGGAAGACAAAAAGTTCAGGAGAATTTTACTGAACAGCAAATGACATCAAAAAACTTACCTAGAAAAAATGCGTACAACTATTATATATTTACTCTGCATTCATTAAAGTATTTCAGGGTGATCACTTACAAATAATTTAGAACAAGTGACTGGAATTTAACATCTCCATTAATGAATCAGATACTAAAAACTTGCCAAACAGTGTAATTATTGTCAAAACGAAACCTTTTCAGACACAATTTCTTTCCTAAGTTTTCTATCAAAAATTGTAATAAATGCATGATACACTGAAGGACAATATGTGACATAAAACAGTGCAGTGGAGAAAAGCAATAGTAATATGCAGGCTGTGCCACTTACCAAACAAAAGATAATAATGGTTAGTCAAAAAGATGGCAAAAAAACCTCCACAGTTACGTGGAACATAGTGCACTTCCAAAGGGCAATTTATTACACCCAAAAAGTATCTGAAATAGTTGGCTTGAATTGTTTTTTTCAAATAACTCTATTACTTTTTATTCACTATGGAGAGAAACAAGATTATTAGTTTAGATATCTAAATTCCAGATAGCTACGGTAGGTGGGATGAGAGTCACCTAGAATTTCTAGGTCCTAAAGTCCAGTTATCTATCTTTAGAACAGTATACATTTATTTTTAAAATCCCATAAAACTCTCTCATGTGTATCTCAGGCATAGACGCTTACATTTACAGGTAACTCAGGAGAAAGAAGCTTGAAATGCTGATGTAGGTCTTAAAAATTCTCTAAATTCGTGAAAAACACATTACTATGAATTACAAAGAGGTGAGATAACACTCTTCAGCTGCCTGGATGTACACATCAATGACCACCCAACTCAGCATTCCAAACATTAACAGTTATATGGAACATCACAACAGTTACATCAGCTGTAAGGAAAAACTAAACTAAAATTAAATTAGCTATGAGGAAAAAAAAAAACTAACAGAAAATAGAAAATCTAATTTATGGGGCTAGAGAAATGTGAATAAATAGACATGGCACTCAAAAGCTATAGAAACAAAGAGCTATAGAAAATTAATTGTCTCATCAGACAAAAATACGATAGATCAGTATTTTAAATTATTTTATGGTGACACGAACTATTTATTTATGAAAGACAGTCTATCTATCCTTTAAATACCCTCTGAAGATTATCCAGAACTTGGATTCGTGCACCCGAAGCACACATACTCTCACCTCAGAAGAGGCAAGTGATGAATATACAAGCTTTGACAGAATTTCCCTTTAATATTGTTTAACATAGGGGAAGCTGTACCCTACAAGTGCAAAGAATTGGGAAATTACTGGCATCCAGAACAAGGGAAATCACAGAGTTGCACCCCAAAATGCTGGGAGTCACGGTGTTTTGTAGGGGTCGGCGTTCGGAAGATCTCGCGTTGTCACGGAAAGTTAGAGGGTTAGTCGCAGCCTTGTGATGTACCTGTAACCCCACCTCCCCTTGTTAGTATAAAAGGAATTAACTGCGCAATAAAAGGCGGAAGTTGGCGCTCACACTGCGTGTGTTATCTGTCTCTTTCCCTGGTCCGGGCCGACCAGTGATCTAAGCGTGGCACCTTGATATGTAGCGAATGCTACAGTGTTTCTTACACAGTGCTGTCCTAATCTTTAAGGTACTTTTCACTTTTAGAACTTAATACCTCTTTGCCCAAATACAACATATTTCCCTTTTGTCGCCAGACAACCTAACGTCTAACAGAGTGTGTATCTCTGTGGCGTGGAAAAGTGGTCTTTATTCTTCTTGGAGAAAAGAAGATTTTCTGAGTTGCATTAATGAAGTGAACTATAGGAAGTGAAAATTTAACTAGCAGAGAAAAGTGGAAAATTTTAACATTGGGATTTAAAAAATAAACTTCAAACCTATTACATAGGTTAAGGTCAGCCCAATAATGAACGACACAAGTGGTGAATGCAATTTATGTCACAAGCCATGATGTCATATGGAAACATAGGATAAACACAAGGAGCTTTTACATATTCATTATTGAACATACATACATGAAAGGTGTAATTAATTTCTGCTTTTCAGGCTCCTGTATATTAAATGAAAAAGACAGACAGATTTTCAGCCTAAGCTGAAAAACCTCTTATTTGCTATTCTGCAGTTTAAATCAACATATTTCAATTTTGAGACCCATCCATTCTCAGACAAAGTTTCACTAGGCAGTAAAGTATCTTCAGAGATTTCTTCTGATTGACTAGTTATGGTTCACCTTTGCCTCATTTAATTGCATGATCATGCAAGGGAAGATTAAATTAACACCTTTCCTCCTATAAAGAATGATTCAGTCCAGCTTCCCTACATTATTTTTCACTAGATAATCAGACATTTGCAAAAGCTGAAGACTAAATAATTAATCAGTCAATGAGTTGAAAACATGAAAAACTAATGAGTCAGGCTTTATGTGAGAATCACAGCTCCTGTATGATGGAATACATGTGTGGCACCAATTTATATGTTTATTTAGACTTCACCTTTACAAGTACTCAAAATGAATGTCTATAGCTATTTTAAAGGTCAACAGGATTGAGTATACTGATGTTTTCATATACCAATCTGAATTATTTTTAAGGCTGCACCTGGTGTGAATGACTTTTGAATCATTCCTTGATCTTTACTGAAATAGATCAGTTAGCAAAAGAAATTGCATTTCTCAGAAAGTCCCGTCTAATGTATGGAGATTTCCATCTCTCTTGGAAAGGTTATGAGACACCTGATCATGTTAATCCTTCTGTACAATAACTTCTTCTTTTTAATTCAGAGCAAAACAGGCAATATTTTCCTACTAACTTTGAGTCACCGGGGACTGTTGTTACCCTGTGTCTTTGGGGATCTAATCAACTTCTGGTGCAAAACCAAATGTAATAGATGTATTTTATCCAAAAGTACTGCAAGGAAATGCAGATGAAAAGGACCATACCTCTAGCAGAAAAAAGAGCAGGAGGAAAACATGACATTGGAAGCTCAAAATGACAGTGAGGTCAGGCCAACTGCCCTGCACGTGCCAAGATATAAACTGCTGTGCGAGAGGGTACGTAATGTATTGGTATGATATGGAGAGGCTGACTACCCCACTTTGCTCTGGGCCGTGTTTTTGTCTATTCCGACTGCTCAAAGCAGAATTGTTCTCAGGGAGAGACAATCCACTCCTGCAGTAAACATCCCAGACTGAGCTGCAAAGGCTTTTGGCGTATCTCCCCTCTAACGCCCTCGTAAGAATGCTTTGGGGTTATTTCCGAGGGTTGTCCAAGGCCAAAAAAATATGGACAACTGGAGAACTGATAATCACAGCTACTGTGAAGATCACTTTTCTCTGAGGTGTGGTGTAGGGGTTTTTTTTTCTTCAAGAACCATGAGAAATTCTCTCTCGCTGCTCTTTCCATGTTCCTGAGCCACTTAGTCCACACAAACAGAACTGTAAAAATAAAAGCCAAAAGAGAAGGAGAGGAGTTTTGGGGTTTTTTTGTTTGTTTTTTTTTTTAATTTATAGCAGCACATTGGCTACCTCTATAGCAGCACAATAAACAGCATGCAGGCTCCTGCCTAGAGGATTGTCGTGCTAACAATTATACTGTTAACAAGGTCCCTGTGTCAACTAGAAAGCTCTCAAAGCAAGCCTGGGCATGCATCAGGGCTTTGTATGGGCCAGGAATAATTTCCAGCAGGTTGTCTGAATAAGGCCATCCTCTTTAGGCGGGTAAGAGAGTTAATGGTATGGACATAGGTCATATCATGCCAGCTGGCCATAAAGAACTGGCCTGGCCTGGTTTTTTGTTGTTGTTTTTAAACATGATAAGTGTAGCTGTTGGATTCAGTCAGCCCAATAGCTAGGCTGTGGCAATGACAAATAGAAAATGTTTAGGGAAAGCATTTAAAAAGCAGGAAAGGCACAGAGTGATATTTCCCTTGGTGTATCCTGCTGGCTTCCAACAAGCAAAAACCTAGGGATTTCATGAGTCACAGACTGCATCCAGATGCATTGATTTTAATAGCTTCGTCTTCTTACTTCCAGCTGTTTTCAGCTTTGCATTTTCCATTTTCTTTAGGTTTATTTTTAGAGTGAGCTCTTGGGCCAAGAGGGGAGCACAGCCTGCCTCTCTTCCAGTTTCTGAGACCAGCTATGCACAAGCAGCTTTGGGTCACACCAGCTCCAGGAGTTGCAGTGGACTGGATCCAGAAAATTAGGAACTAAGTTCTGGAAAGATCCAAATACCTGCCTGATTTGTTAGACTTCTCTTATAGGAAGTCAGCGACCTGCTTCAGGCTCCCATGCTGAAGAGAAACGTTCTCTCTCTATGACAAGGTGACAGAAGTTCCATCACGCAGTGGGGTATTTTGGATACTTGAAGTTCAGACGGGCAATGTTTGACTCTATTTCAAAATGTGATATTTTATTTCAAAATCTCATCAGCACTGTTACTTTGTATGTTTTCTGATTTTTGTAGATTTTTCATGAACTCTTCCAAAGCTTCCTCTGCTGATAAACTTGTATGGATAATTCAAGGCTTGTATATAAATAATTTATTTTGAAGTTACTTGTTCTCCAGTTTAATTAACATCTCGGTATGGAGTTTAAAGTGTGACATCTGCCCATACAAGAAATGATTTTTTTCAAGTTGAGGAGCTGGTGCCATTGCACAGAGAGAGGGGCAGGGACCTTTTCAAATACACAGAGGTTGGAAGAGGAAAGCAGACAAGAGACGTTCTAAATTTCCAAAGGGAAAAAGGAGTTTAGGAGAAGAGCAAGGGCTGGTGGTCTGAAAGGAGAAGTAAGGTCACACTCTCTTTCATCAATTACTCCTTGGAGAAGATAAACCCTATAAGAAAAATACATTTGATTACAGTTCAAGTACACTTTACATTAAGGCAGTTTCTAATACCCTTTAAAACCAAGATTGGACTCTTATCATCTGACACAGGAATCCCTGACAAAAAAGGATCTAGCGGAGATAAAGCCCCACGGGCCCGTGACCATGAGGGGCGGCAGCAGCGGGTAGCGCTGCTGGTGGAGGCAGCTCTCATCTGTGTGTCTCACTGTTTGGAGGGGGCTTACAAGCCACCTGTGGCACATATGCTACTGTTTAGAAATCTATGATCCAGACCAAAATAAGGGTTTTTTTTTTAAAAAAAAAAAAAAAGACAAAAAAAAGTGCCTTAGCAGAACCTTAGGCTGTGCATAGTGGTTCTTTTACTTGTATTAAAATCCAGTTTTGTTCATAACAGTTTTTAAATGGTTTTCCAAGCATGGTGCCCCTGCTCATCTAGATGTACAACTTCGTGTCACGTTTCCTAGTACAAAAGAAATCAAATTATAAGTAAATCACTTAGAGCAATAATATTACTTATAGACTTTATGACAGATAAGAAACAGACCTGTTACTAGCCATATTCTAATTATAGTCTTAAAAAGATTTAGTAATATAGTCCAAGATGAATGTTAAATTACCTTTGCCTTGTCTTATGCTACCTGTGTCAGGGAGGTTGATTGGGGTTATGGCCTAGGCTGTGAAACCTTCATTTTACTGGCAATGTCATTACTTTTTTTAACTTTTTTTTTTAATACAGAAAAAATAATTCTATATTTTTATTTGATTTTGTTTCTAAATTAATTTTCCATGTCATCTGCTTAAGAAAATGAGATGTGAAAACAGTTCCGTACCGTGTGTGAGCACATTAGTTGAGGAACATCTTTCAGACAGTCTAGCTAACACTGTAGCAAGGCTACATTTATCTGTTTTTCCTACCAGATGAATAAAAAAACTTGTGCAAAAATTATCTTTTTTTTTTTTTCCCATTAATAAAAGAGCTTTAAATACATTAAAAAAAGATAAATTTCAGTGTGGCATATCAACAGTGAGCGCCCAGGAAGTCTTAAACTGTCAGTGACCCAGGGGGCTAAGCAGCACATCACTGAGATTTGGAAATGCCTTTCAGAATTTGCAAAATCCTCTGTCACATTACAAATGCGTGCCCTCTGCACAGTTAAGAGGACTGGCTCACTGATCTATGCATCACACCTAAAACAATAGGATTCTGATTTTGACCTCACATCAGTTTCACTTTACTGTAGTTGCAAAGACTCCAGCAGCGTTATTTCAGAAATACATATGTGCAGCTGAAACCAATAGAGAGCCACAGTTCTCTAATATCGCTGCATGAGCTCATCTTCCTTATCTCCCACACTTCTTCTCTACTCTCTCATTGCACTCAGCAGTTGCCTTTGTTTCCTTTTGTATTGCAAGCTCTCTGGGACAGAGACTACCTATTTATGACGTTCCAGTCAGGGTTTCTGGACATTTCTATAAAGCTTATCTGAAATAATAATAGTATTCAGATTGTGTCTAGACAAGGTAGAACCAATTACTGAGCCAAGGCCCTTCCATGATCATGCATTGCCTACAAATTGCATAATAATAATAATGTGACTTCTCACTGGAATTTATTCTTGCTATTTTTCAGTCACGTGAGTGGCTGGCTGTCAGTCAAATGCCGACAGCAGTCTAATCCATAGAACCATTTTGCAATTTCTTCTCATGCCCATAAAGTATCCGGGCAGTCCATCTCAGTCAGACCATAGCAAGTTGCAGTCTCCCCAAACTTTATGCAGCTTGCTTTGGCTAACCATCAATCCACACTTACTGCTCTCTGCCCTTCCATCTGAGTATACCTACCGGCAGTAGAGAAGGAAACGCTGGCGTGCCTTACAGGTCATCCAGGCTGATGGATGCTTACTTTTTGGCTTTTGCTGCAGTACCAAGTGCTTTCATTTTTCAGGATTTGTTCCAGAAAAGCAGGTCATCTTTCAGAGATCTTTGCACAGATTAAAGAAAAAAAAAAAATCAAAATTCTATTTTGCAGTGGGATTCAAGGTTTTGTGCATTTGTTCTCATTTTGTATCCAACAACCCCGAGACACTCAACAATATTTTCAGCTTTCCCATCATCCAGGTAGAGCCCAGAGATCAGAGCCCTCACCAGGGACAGGGAAGAGCCGTGTTCAAGGTGTTTTAAGGCAGGACTAGGAAATGGACTTTCTAAATATTCACTTGTAGGTGGAGAAGCAGCTTGAATTTTGAATGCTAACAGGCAGCAGCTACTTGGGTGTATGTTTGCTGGGGTGAGGGTCTGAAACTGAACTTCTGAACTCGTCAACTCTCAAGCAGAAGCCCGCTACTTGGTAGCTCCAGCTAGTGTGGGCTGGTTGTAAATTTTGGCTATACTCAGACTGAACAAAGTGACACATCCAGAATCCTACACCTAATAAGAAAACATGAGGCAGAACCACCAATTAGAAGGCTAATCATGCATCGTGCTTCTGCACATAAGCTATTTGGACTGGGAAAATGGGAGGCTTGGGGGCCAAGAAAGAAGAGCTGGTGCCAAAAAGAAGTGCTCTCAGAAAAGAGAAGGGGGCCGGGAAAGCAGAAGGTGAAGATCCTGGCTGCAGGAAAGATCTTGAAAGCGGGGGAAGATCCCGGAGATCAGAGAGTTGTGTGGAGATGAATGCCAGTGATGCCAAAGGCTGGTACCCGAAAGCAGCAGAGAACCGACCCGACTTTCTGCATGACTGTCCCGGAGCAGCAACGGCCTCCTGGAGGGAAGGGCAGTCGGGATCTGGGGAACCTAGCGCCGCGGGGAGAGCGCGAGTGAGCGCGTGGAACAACCAGGTAGGGCGAAAGCTCTCATCTTGGTGGTCCTTAAATCAACCCCAGCGTCCAGATGCACCACAGACTGTGGTTTTCTGTCTCACCTGTGACAACTCTCTACCAGGCTGTCCTTGCTGGATTCCATCTACTCTCCATCTTTCCTCCTACCCTTCAGCTAAATTCTGTATAAAAAGCCTCCATTTCAAGAGTCTCCATTGCCTGTAAAGAGCTTATCAAAAAAATCCGAACTATTTCTGAAACAGCGAATCAGTGTAAGAATTCTTTCCTTTCCAAAATGAATTCAGCAATTTGTGCTGCCTTACTGGCTGCTACCTTCTCTCTCTCTGGAACTATTACTTGCTTGCTAATTGTTTCCAAGGAGCCCTAAATGACTGTGACAAAGGCAGCACTTAATCCTCTTGAGCTTTAGGCCCCCACACTTCATTGTTTCAATGTAATAGACGTACTATGTTCTTCTTCAGAAAGGTCATACAATGCTGCCTGTAAGTGATCACCTTTCAGGTGCTGCAGTTACCATTATTTTCCTCTACGAATTAAGTGTGTGAATAACGTCAAGGGGAAATAGTCTATTCAAATAGTTAAATAAAATTAGCTAGCTTGACACTTCGTGAATGTAGAGGAATCTGGGGGGAAATTAAAAGACCATAAGGAAGCAAAACTGCAGCTTGTTAATCTGGGAAAAAACTTGCCCAGTACAAGCAAGGCCTGTCAGGAGTTATACAAATTTCTGTGAAAAAAAATCAAAATTAATCCAAATACCATAAAACTGATTTAACTGCACCATTTCTTTCCAAGTGAACATATTCTTTGAGTTACCCAACTGTCTGTCAATCCTAGCCTTGCAAAATTTTCATTGGCAAAGTACCTACCTTATCTTGAAACATGGCAAAATTCTCAAAACTGTATTTACTGAAATTTCAAAAAAAATCCTTTTCCATAATTTGAAATGTTGTGTATCCTGATTTGTGACAATATGCAATGTTGTGAGATTTAATATTTTTGTGAAGTGCAAATGCGGCTTTTCTGCCAACTGTTACTGAATTAACCCTCTGCCGGCTTTCATTAAAGCTGGACAAAGAATTTTCAAGAATGGAAAATTCAGCAAAAATGTGGCTTCTTTCATCTCAAACTATTTACAGATTTGCCTTCAGTTTCACCAAGTCCTTTCAAATGAGAGGAAAGTGTTTGGGGTTGGTTTAGTAAAAGAATCAGAGGAGGAACTGGTGATATTCCCCTATTCTTCAACAGTTCAGTAGTTCAAACACTCTAGAGGAAGCAGGACACTCCTGGTTTGTATCCAGGGTCTGTACAGCCCTGGGGAGGGTTTTAGCAAAATTTTGGCTTCTCCTTCCTCTCACTCAAATGCATGGCCTGGTAAAAGGCTTCAGAAACAGGTCTGTGCTCAGTCCCCCACGCTGAAACCATACCATTTTTCACACCAAAAACGTAAATAGTCAGAAGCTGGTAAAACCAGTGGCTGGACTGGTCACCATGTCCCACCACCCATGCAGAGCAGGACTAATTGCTAAGGATGCCTAAGGCATCCAGGAAGGCTAGACATTCTTAAAGAAGGAAATATTCAGCAGGAACAGGCTGTCCCCATGTCCTGAAACACAAGACAGCGGGGAAGAAGACCAGCCTGACTGAACGGAGAGCTTTAGCTGGAACTCAGGGACAAAAGGAGCATTTATGACCTTTGGAAGAAGGGGCAGGCAACTCAGGAGGATGACGAGGATGTCGTGAGGTTATGCAGGGAGAAAATTAGAAGGGCCAAAGCCCACTAGAACTTAATCTGGCTACTGCTGTAAAAGACAATAAAAAATGTTTCTATAAATAAACATATATATAAACTCTAAACAATACAGTTCTGTCATCCAAAAGAGGATGCTAACCTGTGGACAACTTGTTTGGAATTAGTATTCTTTAGCTTAATTATTTTCTAGAAAACACTTGGAGAGTTAAGTTTTCCTCCTAAACTGTTTCCAAACAAGTTACTGTGTGTTAACTGAGCAGGATTTTTTTAGATCAATTAGCTCACATTTATCATCAGTTCCTATATTAATTTTAAAGTTGGCTTCAGTGTCACTGTTTTAGAGACTCGCCTTCAAGGACCCACTAAAAACATACATCCAGGAAACGATTCAAGAAAGGGATGCACACACATTTCCTTGTGTTCTAACCTCTCTTGCTTTTGTTATATAAAACACAATAGCAAAAACTTTTTCTTCCTTCTCTTCCAGCATCATTTTTTCAGCAGTCATTTCCCTGACATGCTGAATCTACCTAAGACTTGGCTTTTGTATTTTGAATGTTCTGTTGCTCTCCAAAGATTTTGTCCTCTGAAGAACCGAAGTACTCGCATTACCTTCTCCAGCTCCTCTTGCTGCTTTAAAACACTTTGAAATGTAAAAGTTAATAACTATGTACATTCTTTACAGATGTCTTCATACTTAAAAAAAAGTAAAACTATTTTTGGAGAGGATATTTATTCAGCAGTCCAATTTAAACCTGGGCCCTCTTGCAACTATTTAACAATTGCCTGTGAATTCCTAGAAGGTCCTTGTAAACATTTTTATTGTTTTGACATGCAATTAAAATATTCTTTTATGAATTAGACTTCATCAGAAAATAAAAAAAAAATAAAAGAAGACAGTATTTAATAATAATTTTCTCCAGTTTCATTTTGCAAAGAGAAGACTTTACAGACAGTATCCCTCCCTGAATTAGAGTCTAGCATGATTTTGCCACCCTACACACTAAGCTTCATGATGGTTTCTGACAAACAGGAAAAAATACTCCCACCACCCATCTTTCTTCTCTCCTTCCCCAGAATGATGCTCCAGACCACATATATTCTATGCCTTCAAAGACAGAGTTCTTCTCCTGAATGATTTGGAAGCACTGATCACGCAAACAGAAGGTATGGTTTCACTTTTACATCTAAAACCTTTCAGGCTCTGCAGGGTCTTGTTCATATGTACGATAAAATGCAAGCTGTGCATTGCTTGCAGAGTTTATGCACAGCCTACTTTTGTGATAGAAAAATTTTGATGGATTACTAAGGAAGAGAGGGGGTACAATAATCTATGCAGCAGTAATTCTGTAAAATAAAACAGCAGCTACTAAAATGGAGAATTCAAGGGCTAAATGTTAAATGAACATTGTGGTTGGAATTTTACAAGAGAAAATACATAATCTTAAAAAAATTATACAAAGTTGCAAAGCTTGGAGTGGGTTTTAAAATTTAGCTACTGTAGGGGATCTACAGTAAGGAGCTGGTATTCTAAGACATTCTTTTCTGCTTAGATCTTGAGCAGCTTGAAACTGTTGGTTTAGGATTAATACACCATAAAAAATTCTTATGTCTTTAGTCAGTAGAAGCCTCAGATGGAATCCTTGGAAGCTGGCTAATATAGATAAATAAGTGAAAACCCTATTTTGCAATTTCTTGGACTTCTTGAATCTGCATCTGAAAACGGAATACAATTAAGATACCTGGTAGGGCATCTTGCAAAAAAAAAAAAAAAAATTGTCTCTTATAAATAGTACAATGACACAAGTACTTCCAAAAAGAAATAAGTGTAAAGCATCTCATTAATTTACTCATCAAAGTACCTTGAAGAAAAGTATTACTTTCCAAGAAATGATAGGATTTGATCAAATCCATACCCCCCAAACACTCTCCCTGCTCAGATATGTCCTTGGGAATTCTGAGTATTTTGAAATATTAGAAAGGTTTTATTGACTGTGCCAAATAAAGGAAATAAGGAATCCACTAAAATACAACCAGAAGTCTGGTCCCACTGGGTTTGAGAATTCAATCAGAGCCTGAAGAGGATAAAGGAGAAATGTGTAAAGACTCTGACGAATAAACAAGTAAGAAAATCCAAGTCTGTTTAATTTCTAAGTAAAAGCATTCATCATTTTCAGAATATCTAGAACAAAATGGGCCTTTCATCCTGAAATCAAAACAACCTTTTTGCACTAGCTCCATCGAAATGATTCTCCCTCCTCTTATTCAGAAAGTCCTAACTGGAGTGATATTAACAGAGGGAGGCTTGTGAGGATTTCTTCCTCACTCTTAACTATTTAGAAAGTTCTCAGCCTACATCTTAAGCAAGCTTTGAGAACATCTTGGTCCTTGCTTGCTCGCTAAGGCCTCAGTTAAGAGCCAGCATTCAAAGTAATGGTAGGCAGGTCTGGCGTATATTAGATGATTGATATTTTTCATAGCTGACTGTCCACTTTTTCACTACTCTTACTTCTCTTCTTCAGTAGCACATTACGGCTCCTCAACACGTGGGGCTGTGATCTAGTAGAGCCAGTAGAAAATACCTCAGTGATATAAAGCTTTGCCAGAAAAAACAATCAACCACACAATCACCTTGCCAACACAAATCTTATACCTGCTTCAAGGTTTGCTGGCATCATACTCTACTGATCTGGTTAAAAGGGTCCCCAGTGCAATGTCATAAGTGATGGATTTTGAGTGCTCACTGAACTGAACACATCACTTCCTGTTTTGTATGTGCTATGAAGGCAAAAGCCATAGCTATCTACCAAGGAAACCAAAGAAACCTTTTAAATATTTACAGGAAAAATTAAGCATGTTTGGAAAAATTCAAAATAGGTTAATTTTAGAAAATAAAAACATCAAGCCATATGCAATGAAAGTATTATCTGTATATCAGAGGTGTGTGCAGAACAATTACAACTCAATTAAGGAACTAAATTACCTTTTTAGCAAATTACAGGGATTTAGGATTTCTGTTAAAAGTGCATTACAGATTGTTAGCAATTAATTGATGTCATTTAGTATTGCTAGGTAATTAAGTTCAAAAAGTAACTTTTACTTCCAGTAGAAAAGCTTTCCTGATTATGTTATGAAACTTAATCAGGTAGAGGAGCCACAAAGGCATTCCCCTCCCTCTCTTGACAAGCAGCAATCTATATTGTCTTAGTTTGACAGGCAATGGTTTATATCTACATAATTTTAAACTAATTACTTATCTTATCTTTTTACATTATAAAAGCATGCTTTTAGTTGTATAATTTCTCCCAAGAAAAATTCTATCAAACTAAATTACAGGATGAAAATAGATGCATGAAACAGAATAAGTAAGCATAAGTTCTAAAACAAATATCTGGCAATTTGTATTCACATTGGAATAACAGTCTAAGCTGAACATTAAACTTAAACATTTTATTAATTTCCTAGTTCTAGACTTTTTTCTGTTTTGAACTGGAGAAAAGTGTGTCAGTAGCCAGTATACTTACAACATCTTTTATTTTCCTACTTCCAAATGATTCTTTAAAAACTGTTGCCAAAATCCATTATTAATTATGGCAGAAAAGACCCTGGGGGTTAACAAGGCAACCATGAGCCAGCAGTGTACCCTCCTGACAAAGACCCTCCTCCTCCTCTGTTCAACACTGATGAGGCCACGTCTGGATGCTGCGTCCATTTCTGGGCTCCCCAGTACAAGAGACATGGACATACTGGAGTAAGCCCAGCAAAGGGCCAGAAGAATGATTAAGAGACTGGAGCATCTCTCATAAAAGGAGAGGCTAAGAAAGCTGGGACTGTTTAGCCTGGAGAAGAGAAAGTTTAGGGGGATCTTACCTATGTGCATAAATAAAAGATGGTGGGGTGTAAAGAAGACTAGTGAGACTTTCCTCAATGGTGGCCAGTGAAAGACCATAGAATCATAGAATCATAGAATGGTTTGGGTTGGAAGGGACCTTTAAAGGTCATCTAGTCCAAATTCCCCTGCAATGAGCAGGGACATCTTCACTAGACCACTCCAAAGCCCCATCCAGCCTGACCTTGAAAGTTTCCAGGGATGGGGCATCCTCAACCTCTCTGGGCAACGTGTCCCAGTGTTTCACCACCCTCATAATAAAAAATTTCTTCTATATATCTAGTCTAAATTTACCCTTGTTTGGTTTAAAACCATTATCCCTTGTCCTATCACCACAGGCCCTACTAAAAAGCTGTCCTCATCTTTCTTATAACCTCTGTTTAAGTATTGAAAGGCCACAATAAGGTCTCCCTGGAACTTTCTCCAGGTTAAACAACCCCAACTCTTTCAGCCTTTCCTCCCAGGAGAGGTGTTCCATCCCTCTGATCATCTCCGTGGCCCTCCTCTGGACCCACTCCAACAGGTCCGTGTCCTTCTTGTCCTGGAGGCTCCAGAGCTGAAGGCAGTGCTACAAGTGGGGTCTCACCAGAGCGGAGTAGAGGAGGAGAATCCCCTCCCTCGACCTGCTGGTCACGCTGCTTTTGATGCAGCCCAGGGTATGGTTGGCTTTCTGGGCTGAGTGTGCACATTGCCAGCTTTTGTCCAGTTTTTCATCCATCAAGGGGCAATGGGCACAAGTCAAAACAAGAAAATTGCATCTGAACACAAGAAAAAGCTTTTTTATTGTGAGGGCAGTTGAACACTGGAATGGGTAACCCAGGGACACAGTAAAGTCTCCATCCTTGGAGATAATCAAAACCCAATTGAACATGGTTCTGGGCATCCTGTGCTCTGAGCAGGGGCGGTGGGCTAGATGATCTCCAGAGGTCCCTTTCAATGTCTGCTATGCTGTGATTCTGCAAGTAAAAGTAATTTCCAGTGTCTGAGCACAACCTGTTGAGATTACTGTGATTTTTGCTATTGATTCCAAAAGGGCATGATCAGACCTAATGGATGGGTTAGTGGCCTTTTAATACCATGAGCTTGTTAATGTAGTGAATTCAAAGTTACAGAACAACACTGGTGTGCTTAATTATTTCGTTGCCTTAAAGGTCAACACAAAAATGGTCTGAAATAGTGAGAAAAACACACATCAGATTGCAAATGATAGCTGTGAGTTAAAAGCCATGGAGCTGACCTGTCTGAGTAAATGGAAAGATAATTATTTCTCAGAAAGCCTGTGTGTGAATTAACCTTGATATAAAACGAATGACAGATGCCTGTGTCATGGTTTAACCCCAGCCGGCAACTACGTACCATGTAGTTGTTTGCTCACTCCTCCCCCCACAGTGGGATGGGGGAGAGAATCAGGGGAAAAAAAAAAAGTAAAACTTGTGGGTTGAGATAAAGACAGTTTAATAGGACAGAAAAGGAAGGGAACTACTACTACTTGTAATAATAAAATATACAAAACAAGTGATGGACAATACAATTGCTCACCACCTACTGACTGATGCCCAGCCAATCCCCGAGCTGTGGTGCCCCCCAGCCAGCTCCCCCCGGTTTATATACTGGGCATGATGCAATAATGATATGGAATACCCCTTTAGCTCGTTTGGGTCAGCTGTCCTGGCTGTGTCCCCTCCCAGCTTCTTGTGCACCCCCAGACTTCACTGGCAGGGCAGTATGAGAAGCTGAAAAGCCCTTGATTTAGTATAAACACTGTCTAGCAACAACTAAAACATCAGCGTGTCATCAACATTATTCTCATCCTAAATCCAAAACACAGCACTGTACCAGTTACTAAGAAGAAAACTAACTTTATTCCAGCCGAAACCAGGACAGACTGAATTTACAGGAAGCAGAACGTCAGCTTCACGATATTCAGTTCTTGTAGCTGACTATTCTAATATCTACTGTTCAGTTACAGCAGTCTCTCTCCCCTAAAGGAAAAAGTTTTCTTTTTTTCCAAGACACTTTTCTGCTCTAAAGCAAGGGGAGCTTTCAGCACAGAAACTACCATCAGAGGCTATGGCTGCTAAGATCCATTTGTTTTACTTGCTTCAAACTTGCATTGCATGCAAATGAGATGGCTAAATGCAGAGGTTTACCGTGTTTCATATTTTTTCTGCAGCAAAGGATTCAAAGTCCAGGAGTACGTGAGCATATTACAGAATACAGCACTGACGAGCACTGTCTTTTGGTTCTTTACCCATTGACTTATCCTGTAAAACCTTTTTTTCTATCACCTGCCCCTCACCCCCACCTCAAAAATCTACATTAAACTCCTCCTGATCAAGGTCACACTGATATGAGTGGATTAAGGTTTGGCATTCAGTCAGGGTCAGCAGTATCCCTTGGGCTGCAATATGCCTAGATTTAATTTACCATATGATGTTAGAGTGAGACTTTTGAGCTGTAGTCCACCTCCCTTGCTTCCAAACAGATGACATTTCTGAACTTCTCATATTTTTTGCCACATCATTTGGTAAATTTTTATTATTTTTTTCTTAAGGGAAGACTCATTCCCTCACCCAGAAATCTAATGTGGGTTTTTTTTTCCCATGGAGGGGAATATATGCAAGCAGGTACATTTTAAGTATTTAACCTCAGTATCTCTACCACTAGTAACAGCAAGAGACCAAGCGTTGAAGATTTTGCAGATCAGCCTCCTCAGAATAACTCTGTAATAAAGTCAACAGTACACATTTGCAAGATGCCTACCCTGGATTATCAACAAAGTAAAACTCAGACCATTAGCACTGAGCATATCGGTATAAATCAATAACTCTTTGAGCAAAAAGATTCCCTCATCTAGGTTACAACAGCAGTAGACTGTGAACAATTCCAGCACTGGATAAAACATTCAAATTCAGTAGCACTGGTACTTCCATTACAGAAAATTGTTTTGTGACTTTCATCTCTATGACACAAAGAGTAGCAAATTTAATTTCAATATCTCTTCATTTCCTTTCCTAAATATTAAGTCAGGTTAGCAAGACTGATAACAGACCCTCTAAAGTTGGGGCTCAGTTTGTAAACTACCATCTGTGAGAAGTTCATATCTGGTCTCTAGATTTCTTTTTTCACCTCTACACGATACCAAAGAATAGTTTGCAAGATGGTAGCACACACCAGAAAATGTGTGTAACTTGATACAGATTATAAACATAAATTCATTCTTTTCCAGTATAGTATTAGTGCTCTGTCCAGTCCTAGTAATGCTAAAAAATCTGGGAGAATATAAAAAAGAACAAGATAGAACATTCGCGTTTGTACCTTGAGAAGTTAAATGAAACCTCTATTGTTTATTTATGAGGTTAAGATCCAGCCTGGTAAGAGTTTACATGCATTATCATATATTTTTTGCAAGTAAAAATGCTTATACTTAGAAAAAAAGACAAAACAAGATCTAATGAAAGAAGTGAAATCTAGAAAAATGGAGACTAAAAATAAATAATCAGTGGCAACAAGGATATTACCCTCCAGAACAATTTACTAATATTGCAGACTTGATATCACCTGATATCTTCATTAAAAACTAAATATTTTGCTCAAGCAAAAGTTATAAGCTACAGAAAGTACAGTATGCCAGTTTCACAGAAAATATATGCAAGATGATGGTAAGACTTTTCTGGCCCTCACATACAGCTCTAACTTGATTTGTTCTTGTCAGTCCTCTCTGATCACGCAGTGGGACCCCAAATAGTACTTTGGCATCAGCAGTGTAATTCAGAAGGAATTTAAGGACCTGAGGTTTTGACGACAAACCAAAAAACCTGCGTAGGTGATCAAGAGGTCATAACTGCTTAAGTTTGCACGAGATAACCTGCTGTTACACATACCCCAGGCACTTACACCGTCACTGAACATGCAGGTATCTCTGTCCCCAACGCTGACTCCGTAGGTAGGCTCAATGCAAGATTAACATGCAGTGATACCACTGAATACAACATAACATATAGCAGTTGTTGTTACTTACATTAAAAAAAAAAAAAGGCAGCAGAAGAATGGTGCTAGTGACCTTTTATGTAATATCCTCATGATAAGATCCCCTACCCAGCAAGTGGGAGCACTGGGTTTTACCCACTAAACTATTCAATAGGTTGTAAAATCTGTTCACGTGAACTTTAAAAGAAAAAGCTTCTAACAGCTCTTAGTTGTGCTCCAATCTGAGGATCTCGAGTGACAAAAACAAGAAATAAAAACAGTAGGACGAAAAGATAGTTATATCAGAATGAATTAGAGTGCTGCTTTTCCTGCTCCCTGACTTCATCACACTGGGCTCAAATAGTTCTCACATCAAAACAACGATAAGCAAGAGTGACTGACACTGGAGAGGAGGAGAGCGCAAGAGATATGAGCATTGACTGATGAGACGGCTGCCAACTGTCACAGCTCACCGAATGCAGAAATGACAAATGCACCTTCGGAGCACCCGAGCACCATGGTCTCCAGCACTGGGCACGTTCCCCCACACTGCCTTGAGACATGGTACGCATCAGTTGTAGCTAGTGTCTTATGGCTAAAAAAGTCTGAGGAGAAGGGAGGACACAGGAAAAAACAAGATATTACACTGTAAAAGGGGAAAACCCTACATTTAATCTTCACTTTCTTTATTCTCTACCCTTTTGATTGTTCCATCTCACATGCAACAAGGCCTCCAGAAACAACCACCGTTTGCATCTGAGATTCAAAACTCGAGCTATAAGGCACTGTGACAGTTAGCCACAAGTGATGTAGTGCCATTACTTTTCAGTTTCATATACATATACATGTCCGCATATCAACATATGACACAAACATCAGATCTCAGAACCGGCAGCACAACATTTGTAATGTTTATAGACTCAATTCACTAACATGGATTTAGCAATGGAAGAAAAGATCAAAGTCATTTCTTTTTCAAGTAATGCAGTTGATTTTGTTTGTCTGTGCTGGTTTTGGAAGGAAGCTATCATAATGTATAGTCTTAATGAAAATTTTCTGTGCCAATTCCCTGTTGTCTTTATTGACGAAAATCTGAAATTTCTATCTGTGTTGAATTTAACAATAACTCCCTGAGGTAATACTTTACATTTTGACTTGATGTCCATAAAATGTCAGAAATTATATCTCTACACACTTATTCAAATCAATATTGTCCTTGACAAGAGACAACAAAGAACAAATGACACATAGTTGAACATCTCAAAGAGAAAAATACAGATATTAGTAATTACAGGCATCCAACCCACTTTATCTTGCTACAACTAGGATTAACTATATAAAGAAAGGAAAGAGAAAAGAAGGAGGGTTCTCATTAAATAAGTACCAGTCCAGTTTCTCTGTTTCTCCTCACTTCTTTATCTTACAGCTCTATTCACTGCTTACTGTCTACCATGCAAATACAGAAAAGTAGTGATTTCTTTCTGGGCTTCTCTCTAATGGTCTAATGAGCAAGTAATCTTAGATTTGAATCCTAAAACAAGGTAAGATATTATTATATCTTATATAAGGTATTATGCATTTGCCATTCTTTGGGTCAACATACCACACCCTAAGGTAAGCGTCAAAAAGGGGCCAGCTAGACCTCGCACTAGAAGTGCTTCACACACAGAATAACGAGAAAGGCTACACCACTATGTCCGATAATGACTTCAGCACTTTGTCACCTATAGTTGTTGAAATAAATCCTCCCACTAATGTAGCATGTAGGCACTCAAGTCACACAAGTGGTCAGCAAACACCCTGACTGACACAGTGAGGTTTGATGCGCAGTCTTGATGCCACCAGCCAGCTCCGTAAGCCTTGGATGTTCTGCGATGGAGGCTCCTCCATCCTGGCAGAGCAGGAGGGAGAACACCCCTCACACATCTCCGTCCCTTTGGGTCCCCAACCCCTGAGATCACTATGCTGTTTTAAGTCCTCAAGAGTCCTCCCAGATGTGTTTAAAGGAGTTCTCACTCATTTGCACAATGATAAACCTTTCCAGCACACTAACTTTCCGGAAAGTAACACTTGCATTCGTACCTACTTCTAGGAGTCCAGTATAAGGTTACAAAGCCCATCACGGGAGTCAAATGCTTATTTCCTTCTGGCTAAGACTAAACTGTGTCCTGTGACTCACTGCATCAGCCTTCTGATTAACCAAACTGGGCATTTGTTCAAGATGGGCACAAGATATTTTCTTCCAGGCCAGATGCCTGTTTTTCCTTCTCACTAAAGGTTCATGGAAGCAGTAGAGTTGGTCTAGACTTTGAGCCAGACCTGAAGCAGGGAAACATTTTGAGGTCTTACAATTTAGATGCAGATTTTTTGAGGCTCTGGATGTCAGTTCTTTATTCATTTCCACAGCATTCCCGTAAAATATATTTCTCTTCCCATAGAACAGGTTACATATGCTCATTTCATTTTGTACTGAGATTCAGAGTTTAAAACTAATGTCTCAAAAATATCATTAACTCAGGATGCTCAGTTTGAGAAGACTTGACACGAACTTAATGAAGCAATTAGAATTTTAGACAACTTTGTACATGTAAGGGAGAGTTCCCACTGACAACAGAGGCAGCTGGTCAGCACTTTTGGAAGTCAGATAGGAGGTGTGGAGAGCTGGGTAACCAAAAATGAAGAGCTTAGTATTAGCAACCATGTATGAGAACTTTGGGTAACAGGCCTACCATTACACAGAAATAATGTGGAATCAACAGGAGCGGAATCCTTGACAGTCTACTGTTTCGTCCACAAAAAAAATATCCTTTCTCTTTGCCCTGTTCCCTTCCGGGGTCTGGGGTCTTTCTTCAGTGAATAGAAACTTTGGCATAAAAAGCAGTTTTAGAATGAAGAGAGTAAGAAGAGATTAAGAGAGAGGAGCATAAGAGGAGATTAAACAGAATACACCTTCACAGAATAATAATGTATACAGCATCAGATGAAAGAAAAGAGGCTTTCAAGTATAAGCACTTTGACCCTTGATTTAAAATAGCTGTCAGCTTTTGAAATTCTCCTATATGGGGAAGAAAAAAACTTAAATCTATTTGGTATGCTGATATGAAATACCTTTTTTAGGTTTTTTTGCTTTTTGCCAAACTGCAATAATAATGATCAGCTTTTTCAAAACTTTTCCCTTTACCTTCGGAAGAAATAGGGGAAAAAACAGTATTGCCAAAGCTATATTCACTGCTTTACTTATCCACTCCTTTTTAGCGTCTGCAACAAATCAGGTAGGAGCTAGGGCCATCAAGATTTTTAGCCATAAACCTTTGGTTCATCTCCAAAAAAGGTCTGTACTATACTCCCACAAGACAAGGATTTATGTGGATAATATAGCACATGATTAAATAATCACAGAGAGTATTGTAATGCAAATAACAGAAGGACACAAATGGGGGTTGGTTAATCATAATCACAGAATCTCAGACTGGTGTTAAGATCTTGATTGTTATCACAGCCAAGAATGAGAAACATATCTTCTCAGACAGCAGTATCATGGCACCACAGCCATTTCAAAGACGGAGAGGGTATGACAAAGTAGTATGCATTTATGAATATTTGTCATCAGGTTTTCTTAAAAAGCATCCTTGCAACTGCATCCCTTAGAACAAACTAGATCACATTCATTTGGTCAGCCTCTTGATCTGTGTATAGGTACAAGGATATGTAATAAACTGATTAAATTCACAGCTATGCAGCTTGCCCCAAAGATGTTTTTTTTACAACAGTAGTAACCAGATTTTTCTGGTCTTTCTACTAAAACCACCTCAAGCAGGCTGAAGTCAGGTAAACTTTTGGTACGAAATTCGTATGTCTCTGGAACTACCACTGAAATGGCACCTCATCTGCTGGATGTGATGGTATGCCAAAGACGTAAGAACCTCATCAGTTTACATTTGCAGATAAAATGCGGCATAGAAAGAATTACCTGTTTAGAACAGGAACTGGCCTGAGATACCTTGTAGGATTTTATGTAAATAACAGGTAAGTAGGGGGTTTATTTTAATTACCCACTCCACCCTGGAAACAGGAACATCAAAACCTGACACAAGCCCTTATTACTTAAATCTAACCCTATATATGTATACCTTCAATTAAAACTAGGCAAACCGCACTAAGGAAATCTGGAAGGATCCCAGGAGTCGATTTTTTCAAATTACCAGTTGCAAAACAGTTACCATCCCTGATGCCCTCCCTTCTGCTTTTCCCTGCTGCTGTAAGGTGCGTAACCGGCCACTACCTCCCTTCAGGCAGGGGATGCGAGGGGTGGCAGGACAAAGCTGCCCTCCCACCCGCCCCTACCCCTTCCCTACAAACGTGGAGAGACAGGCCAAAAGTGGCCTCCGCAGCCCTCGCCGATGCCCCATTGTCCTCCACGGCTGGAGCAGCCTTCCCGTACCTCGGGCCGGACCTTCCACGGATCGACGCCGTACGGAAATCCATGTAGGCGCAGGCTCTGTTTCCTCAGTACCTGCACCTGACGGATCAGACTCACACAAGATAAACCTTTAGCGTATGGAACAGTTTGATATACCCGGCCCAAAACAGAGGTTGCCCGAAACACACTTCCTCACAGAAATTAGCCAGAGGACCTTTGTGGCTCTGCCCACATTGCAATAGTTATAGCAGCAACTCACTTCATTTAACGGTTCTTGCCCAGAGGAAGAGGAATAGCACTCACAGAATACTAGATCTTTAAAAGGCAGTGTAAGGGTATAAGTTTAAATCTTCTTGTATGTCCTGGTAGAGAGGCAAATTCAGAGTTTACAGGAAATTCTTTTGGTCCTACTCTGTCCCAGATGGATCTGTTCATAAAAGCTTGTGTCGTGTTGTGTAAAATACAGGTACTTGGAGCTTTGCACTCCACTTAAGAAATGCAATGTATTCCAAATGTCTATGGTTAACACTGCATACATCTTTTCCAGCCTGACATGTTAAAGTGGAGCGTGACAAAGGACTTAGATTGTGTATATCTGCATGTGTGTAGACAGACAGACGTCACAGATTTTAAGAAATGTTATTTGAAACAGGACTGGGCAACTTCAGAAAACACAACTACTGTTAATAACTCTGTACAAGAAAACTTAAGAAGGAAAATCAAACGTAGCAGTAATTGTATATGTGTGTTTTCTATTTTCTGCTATATCCTGCATAGTTCAAAAATTACCAGATTCTGACTACAGCCTGTAGACACACCATTCTGTTCTACTGAGAGCTGCTCTGTCAGGCACCTCCTAAGCCCCTTCAGAAAATTTTCTTTCCAGAAATACCTTGCAAGGACAAAATACATGTGGGAAGAAGAAGAAGCTACCCCCCTGTACCACTAATATAATTTGCAACAGTGTAGCAGAGTGTCAGGTGGAAAAACAAATACAAGTTTCAAACACATGAAAGCTCATTAAAAAAAATTAAGGCTCTCATACACAAATATAAAATCATTTGGAGTTATATAAACAGCAACATCATTAGTCCAGTTTGGATTATGGTGCTAATAATGCTGATAACTTGGCTTACCTGCTCCCACGCTGCTCCTCCGCTGAACAGTACTACCCAGAATCTCTGGAAATGTCTAACAAATGTTTTATTTACATGTTGGTGTCAGCTCCTGCCTCTCTCACACCTTGCCATGCAAATAAAACATTTATCAAACTCACAGAGGGTTTTGAAAAGCATTTGTTTGCTAAGAAACTGCACCCTTTTTACTGTCAGATTTGTGTAATGACAGCTTTGTACAAGTGAGAAAGGTTGGACTAACATCATTAGTGACATCAACGAATGGACAGAAAACTCTCCCTCCTAAAAACGCATACCTTGAAATCTCTCGGAGTTTTGCAATTTGGATGTCCCATGCTGTTCTAGGTCCTTTTTTCACCCTCTGAAACCAAACAAGATTTCTAAGAACCGTATCAGAGCTGGGTGGGATACCGGAATCACAATCAGAATAGGTAGATTTCACAGGCTAATTTTTCTTCTCTGTGTCAACTATTCAACAGAAACTCCTTGGAAAGCCAGTGCTCCCTGCTCTGCTTGACCTCCTCCAGTCAGCACTGACTGCAGATACAGAACTCAGTGTTCTGCAATACATAGACAAATGGAATTTGTCTAGACCTTGTCAAAACATCCAGCTGAAATATCAGAGAACATCTGCAAGAAAAGTGGTGCTGCCCAGCATTTCACAGTGTAGCAGAAGGGTGGCACTGAGGTCTGTTTTATTTACTTTATGTGAATAACCATTTAATCCTTTTTTTTTTCTTTTTTCTTGACATCATTATCTCATCCTAGGGTAATTTGAACTTTTACCAATCTACATCAGTCAAATACAGCCATTTGTTGAGCCCAGGGCTCCCCATAAAAATGAAAGTACTTTTTTTTTTTTAAGAAGAAAAAATGTATCTCCATGAGTAATAGAAGACTGAACACCAAACTGTGGTATTGTTTGTGGCAAATAAGTCCATAACAAGAGCTAAATTACAACTATAAGTGGGTCAAAAAACCGACCCAGAGTTAACCCAGGAGACAGTTAAAAGAGTGTGCCAGCCAGAAGAAATGACATGCTCCTGACTAGAGCACACAGAGTGTGGACTATGGACAAAGTACATGCACATCTTAGAGAAACCAAAATACTAGAAAAGGAGGCACCTGACTCGGAAGAAACGGAAGAAAGAACAGCGTTACTTTACATCATTATGCAAATATCTGCAGAGCGTGCACAACATGGGTATGATGACAACAGTGCGTTTAGCCAAACAGATTTCTTTAAAGACTCCATGGCTGGTGTTGCAACTGAGAAGAGAAATACCTCTAGAGATGGATAGGTCTTGCATTGTTCAACAATAGTCAGCTCAAAACACAGAATACACAAAGCCATGCATTCACAGTTTTATAGGCATTAGAACAAAGAGAAAAAAAATCAGAAAATAAAAAATTAATTGATAGACCTGAAAGTTTACAATTGTAACCTTATCCCTATAGGAGAGTGTGTGAACTGAACAAGTGAAAACAAAATAATAAATGGGATATGACAAAATACGTAATAGCAACAGTGAGAAATGTATCTATTATAGGCATGAAAGCTCTTCAAGACATTGCTCTCCCTTAAGAAAAAGCAGTTATTGGAAGGCCAAGGCTTAACATAGATAAGGAAGAATCTGAGGTCATCTTCATCTTAATGATGAAGGAATTCTCAGAAGACCATAAAAAGAGAGCTGAAAGATCATCACCATAATTTACATTCAAATAATTTCCTGTAGCCTAAAATAAAGGTTAAAGGAAGACTCATTGCTTGGAAAATCATTGGTTAAGAAGAAGAGCTGATAAAGCAAGCAGCCTCACTGTTACTTGCAACAGGAGCTAAAAGTCTTTCCTTTCACATCACCTTGGAAAAATTTGACATAAATGTGAAAAAGGATTATTTTCCACTCTTTTTCATGGGAGAAATTAATCAGACTTCTCAAGTAAAGATGCCTCAGCTAGATCCAGGCAAGTATTCTGAAAACCAGGAAAGTTTAAACCGTTTTCACTTCTGCCTTTTGGGCTGTATTCCACATACCTCACTGAAGGAAAGGACACATTTACGATGCCATGGGACCGTAGCTCCCAGCCTGCAATGCCCGTTTCTTTGAGATTCCCGAGGACAACTAACAGACTGATAACCTGTCCACAGTGGCCTTCTTTTCCTGATGAAATGAACTCTTGGCTGGATTAATTTTACAGGAACCAGCAGGAATTCAGCCTTGGCAGCCACATGTTAGTGGGTAGGAAAATCTTGTGCCGCGGGAAGGACGTACCTCCAGTCTGGGGACTGCAGAGGGTTAACAGGTGGCCAAGAGGAGAGTTGTCAGCATTCCATCCCAGCGAACAATATTGCTGGCGTATTAGGTCCAGTAATGTGACAGATGGACACTATAGTACATTGGCACTGGCACTGGCCTTTGCTTGCTACTGGAATAAAGTACATGATCTGCCCTGCCAGAAAGGCAATTAAAGGTTAGACATACTTATCTGGAGGAAAAAAAAACACAACAGAAACAGAAGGAAAACATTTGGGGAGAAAAAGGCACAAAAAGAAAGGATCTGAATAGTTCTAGAAAGACTTTCTGGATAAAAATGAATAAAATGTAAATCCCATGTAATGAAAATCCCATATGAGGTTCTCTTTGTGGAGAAAGAATGAAAGTGTCTACTTCATACACTTAGACAGAAGTACCCAAACATCCTCTGAGCACCGTAAGTCTGTCTGCCATGGCTGTCCAAACAAACAGTAGATGAAGCAAAGGCATGCAACTGAAATGGGATTGTTCCATTTAGTAAAGACTATGAGAACTAGTCCAACATTTACATAGCAATGATACCATCTTTAGGTACTCTAAAGAAAGAACAAAGTTGTTCACAAGTATTTCAAGGAATCAAAACAAAGCAGTTTCTATCAGTGCAAAAATGTCATTTTCCTCTGTTTCTCTCCAGTGTGCTGTGCATTACAGCTCTTAGTTTCCCTGTGTTCAACTCCTCATGCAATAATAGAGCGGAGGAGGAAGATGTCTCATACGTAACATCAGACACAGTCAGAGGACAAAAGCAGAAAGAGAAGTCACTTAAAAGAAGCTGACTTTGCCATCAGAAGAGATGTTTTTTACAAGTAGTCAGTCTTCAAGACCAGCATTTTTATGGACTGCCAAGACCTATGACTCATGAGTAGGAGAAAATCAAGCTGAGGACACTAAAGCGCTTAAGGGACAGAGACCACAATGTATGAGGTGAGGCTGACCAAGAGAAAACTAAGGGAAAGTCTAATTGCTATTTTCTACAATGTAGGGGGAAACTGTAGATAAGATGAAGCCAGACTCATCTCAGAGGTGCACAGCAAAAGGACACAAGTTACAGCAAGGTAAACTCAGTCTTGCTGTGAGGAAACCATTCTCCTCAAGGAACATTGTTAAGCCCTGGAATAGGTTTCTGTCCCTGGAGATTTTCAAAATTCAGATGAACAAAGCCCTGAACAACTTCATCTGAACTTTGAAATTAGCCTTGCTTTGAGCAGGAGTTTGGACTAGATGACATCCCAATATCCCTTACAATCTATTATTCTATGATTTCGATTATTTTCAAATTTATTCCTATGATTCTATGATTGTAAGTAGAATTTTACAGGCAAGTTGAGTATTAAGAGCCAAATCTTTGAGTGTGTCTACAACCAAGTGAAAGAGAACCCCAGTATTACAAATTACTGAAAAGAGTTGCAGGCTAACAGTATTTCATTTTATGATGCACCTGAGAATCCCACTTCAGGTTTATCTTGTAATAAAAAGCTTGCAATAAAAACCAAATATACCAACTTCTGAATTATGCAGCTACAATTTCAGGAACAACTTTAGACAAATCTTAACTTTGTAAAATTTGCAATGTTCTGTAGGTCTTAATGTTGCTGTTGCAATAAAAACAGCATATAAAAATGAGCTACAAATGACTACTCCTTATCTATTGAGCAAGTACCAGGGATTCCTCATACTTCTGAAGGATTATTCTTTTACTAACTGTGCTATCTCATAAAGCTCCCTGAATACAATGGGAGATTGATTGTGAGGGTCCTCTTTATTCATGATGAAATATTCCATTATGATTGGAGGGGTGATTTCTATCACTTGCTCTTAATTTCGCCTATGAATCCATAGATGGAATTCTTTAACTTCAGAAGATGAAGGTTCTGAGAAATGGTTGCATATGCTTTAATACAGCTATACTGTTGCCACAGGATTTTCAACAGTCTCTCCCTACTCTTCTGTAGAACAGATATATCCCTGCTGATTTTAATTTTGTGTTTCTGTACACTGCACTATTAAACTTGCTCCAGGTTCAGCAGGGTGTAATGGAAGGCAGATTGACAATATTCCTGCATGCTTTGGCTTGGGCATGGACTTTGTTTGCATCCACTGAGGACAGAAGGCTGAGCAGTGACACTGTGCAGACTGGGGTTTTTTTACACCTGTTGCAGGACTGAACTCTCCAGACAGAGGGAATTTCAGTGTGAATATTTTTCTGTGCCATCTTGTTATGTAGAGTCACTGTCTTTTTAGTACTAGCCACCAGCAAACATCTGTGAATTATAACAGCCACATAATAGAGGCAGCGTGCTTCTACTCCCCGCAAACACAGATGCTGGGACTAGCTCTTTATTGCACACAATTATCCGTAGCAGAATGGTGAATAGGGCCTAACTAGTACCCGCCACATAAATACTTAACCTTCGCTCTTATGTAAATAAAAAGCTCCATTTACTTGGTGCCCACAAGCATAACCTGTCCCTTCTGCAGCAGGGAAAATGTGCGTACGTTTCTTTTTCTCTGAGAGTACAAAATTCTCCATTTATGCTAGATGGCAGCCAGGAAAGTGTTAGCATAGCACAAGCCGGTTCTTATGAAAACACAGGGGTAACATGAAGCAAGAAGGGCCCTTGAGGAACGCCAGCACCTGCTGGCAGGACAGTGATCTCGGCAATGCCACCAGTTTCTCTCCTGCATTTCCTTGTCCCCACAAAAGGGTTGGATGTTGCAGAGGTGTTCCAACAATTCATGCAAATAACTGTGACATTCACAACTGGTTAAATCACATGTATGTAACAGACTGCAGGGTAAAGAGCAACTCTCACAAGCTATATAGCATAACCACCAACCAACTGCAAACAGCAAGAGGGGTATTTAGTGTGTTTTCATGGAATCATAGAATCATAGAATTATTTGGGTTGGAAAGGACCTTTCAAGGTCATCTAGTCCAACCCCCCCTGCAATGAGCAGGGACATCTTCAACTCGATCAGGTTGCTCAGAGCCCCGTCCAACCTGACCTTGAGTGTTTCCAGGGATGGGGCATCTACCACCTCTCTGGGCAACCTGGGACAGTGTTTCACCACCCTCATGATAAAACATTTCTTCCTTATATCTAGTCTGAATCTACCCTCTTTTAATTTCAAACCATTACTCCTTGTCCTGTTGCAACAGGCCCTGCTAAAGACCTTGTCCCCATCTTTATTATAAGTGCCCTTTAAGTATTGAAAGCCCACAATAAGGTCTCCCCGGACCCTTCTCTTCCCCAGGCTGAACAACCCCAACTCTCTCAGCCCGTCCTCACAGGAGAGGTTCCATCCCTCTGATCATCTTCGTGTCCCTCCTCTGGACTCGCTCCAACAGGTCCGTGTCCTTCTTATGCTGGGCCCCCCCCCGAGCTGAAGGCAGTACTGCAGGGGGGGTCTCACCCGATGGGAGCAGAGGGGCAGAATCCCCTCCCTCAACCTGCTGGTCACGCTGCTTGGGATGCAACCCAGGACACGGTTGGCTTTCTGGGCTGCGAGCGCACAGTGCCGGGTCATGTTGAGCTTTTCATCTGCAGGTACCCCCAAGTCCTTCTCCACAGGACCTTGTTTTGTTTCATTTTAGAGTACTTCACTATTGATCTCTGGGTCTCTTTTTACTCAAGACCTAAATAAATTGTTTCAGAACATTTTAGCATTTCCTCTCTCTACCTAGTCAAAACACACTGAACAAATCAATACATAAGAAGCATTTATTTGCCTGTAATGTAATTATGAAAAACCACACACTTTTTTATCAAAAGTGTATCACCTTCTCCTTTATATTCACCATCTAAGCTTTTAGTTCATCTGGTTTTTGCTTTCTTAAAATCAAAAATCCCTTGTTACTAACCTTTTTCACAAAACAATTTAAATTGAAACCTCCACGTGAATTAAAGCCTCGCAGTATCAGGCCACACTAATGACAATAAGTGAAAGAAAAAAATCTCTTTTCACCTCAGAACCCCTGAATAAGAATATCCATGCAGAAAATAGCTCATCTACATCCTACATTATGTGCCATACAGAGATGTCTGGCAATCTTCACAAAGGTACCTCAAGAGGTATTAACTGACTAGCTCACGCAGAAAATTTTGCTGGCCTCTTTGCATTCTTCTCTGTCACCTTCATAAGACCACTCCTGACTCTTTGAAGTCAAGGTAAGGATTTGGTTGAAAACAGTTAAAGATGCATATACTCAGACCCTTGTTTGCTGAATTTGTGGGACACTATTTAAACCGTCTCCTTCCAAAGGCAGAGAACATGTGTTTCAGCAATCACATCTAACGTTCAAAGTTATTCCTGTGATACGCTCCCCAGACTTACCTTCCTTTCACGTTGTCTTGTAACAGCGATGCAGTACTAGCCATTTTCACACAGTGGCTGAAACTTAGCAATGCATTTCTATCTTCTATTTCCATGGGAAAGCACACGGGCATGATTCTCTGTGGAAGAAACATCTAAGGTTGTTTGTACTGGTTCAACAGAGCACAGCAGAGAAACAGTAACCACTTCTTCATACTTGTGACAACACTTGGACTTTTCAAGGTCATAGGCCTTTTTTCTCCACCTTTTTAAAAAGAAAAAGTTTCAATGATAGAGATGCTTCAATAACTTGGGGATAAGCGAAACACAAGTAAGGACGTGAATGAAATAAAAGTCTGCTGTCATAGGTTCATTCATGTATCTCCATACAATATCCCCAAGAGCATGCTTCAAAATCACCCTACCAGGAAAACAGAACTTTTTGACAAAGGCAAATGTTGATTAAAGCCATAACCATAATCATAATAGCCACACTAAAACTAATAGAAGATTATTTAAATTCTGAATCCCTGTAGTAACTCAGAGTTTTAGCTTGCGTGGCTACCATGGATTCAAAATGCAAGATTGCCAGCATTCTTAGTCACTGGTAACTACAAGAGTCCTGAAGCACAAAGTGGCAATTAAACTTTCTTTATGAGGAGCATATAGTCATACCACTCCAAAAAGACAAAAGCGAAATAATAGTGGACTGAGACAACACTGGGAAGGTGCATAGGAAAAAGAGGTTCTGCCATTAGTAACCATCTACTGATATAATCCAAAGCTTCTGTTTTAAGGAAGAAAATATTTTATTGCTGTTGTCAATTTGAGACAAATGTTTACTGATACACTGGACAATGCAAGTAACAAAATTCAGTTTTGCACAGAAGTAGAACATCTCGAAGGAACAGGTAAGCACGCTCATGACACTTTAACAGGAGAGCCAGAAGACAAACTTTCAGCAGAGGCACACTGCTTGTCACTGTTGACAGGTCCATGAGAAGATGACCTATATAGCTGCTATATCTGCTGAAGGAAGCGTCAGGTGGAAAGAATAACCCTGACACCGCAAAGACTGAAAATATGAAAAATAAAATGTTAGTAAAAAAATTGCTCTGAGGTTGGTGGGTGTATTTTGCAATTTTTATCACTTTGCTTAGTGTCAAAAGTCCCCAAAGAGACTAAAGTGACAATGTAATTTCTAGGTAGTAGCCAGGTATCATATGTATATGATAAATTTATATATATATACACATATATCATATGTATATGATAAATTTATATAAATTTATATAAATTTATATAAATTTAATGAATTATGAGTTTCTTCCTAAGAAATGCCTCAGTGTCCCTTCAAACCCTAGCAGAGTGTTAGCGGTGACTGGGAGCTTGGCAGAGAACCCGTTACACTCCCTCATTGTTGCATCCGTACAAAACCCCTCCCAGCCAGGAAAGATCATTAATACTTTTCTTGTTTTATTGTTTTATTAAAAAAAAAGGTTTCTATGAGGACTAACATAGGAGGCTAAACAATACCCTTTCCTTCCTTAGGAAATGTTTGCTTTCACAGTCCTGACCTGTTCTCTGAAAGCTGAGCAGGACTTTGCAGAGGAAGCTGCAAGTGGGGCAAACCCACCAGCTCTGACACATGGTGTTCTTCGACACCACGGGGTTCAGAAGCATATTTCCAAAGATAAGCACGCAAAACATTTGTACATCCCCCAGAAGGATCATTGAGAACTGTAAGACAGCCAACACTTGTAACCTGGACTGAAATGTCTGTCAAGCCCTAATACAAAAATAACTAACTAATAAGGACTGTCCTGGTCCTCCTGCATGAACCGAGCAAACCCGCAGAGGTACCTGTAATGAACATAAGGACACAATTTTATGACAACAATGAGGAAGGAAAGGAAAAATACAATTTATTTTTCTTTATATTTATAAAATTTATTCCTCTTCTCCAATCACCTCTCTCACACAGAAACCAACCCTTTATAGAACCTATGATGAACAGAACTATGGACCCCAATCAGCTGAAAACTAACTTTTCTTTTTCTACATTGCTTTTAACCTGACTCAGTTGCCCAAGCAGGTTACCACCAGATGACATTAATGCTTGAGGAGGCACAAGGAGGCAGCAGTAGGATGGGAATGAGAAATGGGAATACAAGACCATCTCTTTCAAAAGCAGCATCAATTTATACCCATTTCACTTGATCACAAGGTCACAGCTTGAGGGCATCTAGCCACTACGACAACACACATGGGATTTTCTTAAATTTTCTGTTGTATGCAGATCAAGTTTTGATGGTTTTCCAGCAGTTCTGTCTAGCCTGAATGAGAGCTATTTATCCCATGTTGTATTTATAATCAAACTATCTGCTTTAGTCAAACTATAGCTTTAGTTAGAGGGAGGGTTTAATTTCGAGGTTCCTCAGTTTATGACAAGGTAGAAAGACTAATTTGATTAGTGACTCTGAAAAAACCCTTCTCCATCACTTATGTTTCACTGGTAGACTCGGGCAACCTGAAACTTCTTGGATTCTGACAGATTTATTGTCTGAATGCAAAGCTTAAATGTGATTTGCTCTCATTAACCTTGACACAAAGCAATTATGTGCACATGGACAGTTCTGAGGTTAAAAAGAGACAGGGACATCTTTGCTTAACTGTTACATGGCAAGGTGCTGGCAAAGTATTCTGTGAACCTGCCCTCCCTGTTACATCAAGTCATATTTCTTTCTCATTCCTTTAATGTCATATAAGAATAGTGTTTACCAGCTTCCAGTTGTTGTGCAAATTAGTACAGGACCGTCTTCCTGTTGGCCCTTGACCAATTTCTAACAGGCTTGTGAAACCTTGTTTCCCTGTTGTACCCAGTAGTACTCCAGCCTACAAAAATGTAGAGCTTTCACGTGACCATGAGAACTTGAGAACCACCATGTAACATCCACAAGATTCTGAGATGGTGACAATAGATTGTGAGAGTTATTTGACTGTGATTTTTTAGTGTTTATACTGAGAACTGGATGGCCATATCAAGCTGGCTGAATACAGATGACTGAACAGCTATTATTTTAGCAACTATTTTAAATCAATACCAGCGTCAACCCTAATTGCAACAAAACCACTGGGTAGAAGATCTTTAAAGTGGGATCAATCTTTGGATTCTCACACTGGGATGCGTCACATTTGAGAATTGCAATCTCCATAGAAATCTCCTAAGTGTGTGTAAAAATCATTTAACTAGACCTGTTGTTTCATTCATAAGGAAGGAGGATTTATCAGACACCTTGTTGTCGTGGGTTAGTTTCCTTTTCCCTAATGAGGCAAAATAGCAATGATCAAAGAAATGCTTCCTAAAGGAGCAAGAACATCGGGAAACACATTTCTTCAAATCCCAAATAAAAATGATTGGACAGAATAGTCTGTTATGAAATAGCATGCCTTTTCCCAAATTTCCAGATGCCAAGCCGTTACCTGAACAGAGTAATCAGGAGCAAGTTTATGGCACCTCAAACTTAGTCCCGGTTTTTAAAAGATATGGCCAGGCATATCATCACCTTTTGAACAACAGTGAGTGCTGAGACACTTCTCGTATTTGCAGCGTGTGCTGGGCTAATGCAGCTATCAGGGATGAACATTCCCGAATTCCCTCCCTCATGATGAGAACAAGCCTTGCAAAGCCAGGAGCTCTAGCGCTTAATGCCAGACAAGTCACCAACTCCTGTGTGATCTAGAAAGCATGTCCTTTGGGCCTCGGTTAAAATAGAAAGCAGCTCTAAGCCGGGTAAAATACTGCTGGTGGCCTGTCAGAAAAACTGCAGTTACTCGGGAATGAAAACATTTCACAAGAATGTGTCCAATTTGATTATATTTTGGGGGAGAAGTGTCAAAACAAATCATTTCTGCTTGCTTGTTTCAATAAAGTGGATAAGACTGAAGTGTTTTGTTTAGATACAGTGGAAATGTTATAACTTTTGTAATATTAACATTAATATAACAATATACAGAGCTTAATAATTTCTACATTATGGGGAAAATGTTCACATTTTTGAATAGCATGTTTTATTGCTTATTAAATTCTTTCAAAATTTTACTTTGATGCAGAATTTTAACACTCTGCTGCAAATAAGCACAAATGAGTTTTGAAAGATAAATTTCACAAAGCATGACAGCCATTTTCTACCTAGTTTTTGCATCAGATGGCATTCACAGACCAGCTGCTTAGTTTAAATATTTGCCACTGATACAGTGCTTTGAGATCCTCAGATGCGAAATGCTGTAAAACAGCGAAGCTGATCAAATATCCACGTATTGTAAGAAATACCTAACTTACAGTAACATCTGGAACAGTTGGATCTGACCAGAATTGCTCTGCAGGCATTATCTGCGATAATAAAATCCTATTTTTTTCCATAGCTATGTTATCCCCAACATCCGGATCACTCTTGCAGATGACAGCTGTCTGAAGAAGCAGCTTTACTTTGAACAGCCTCCTACAGTGCTTAGCACCATTAGTTTGGGGAAAAAAAATCCTCCCTTTGGCAATCAATATGCTTTGTTTTATTGAATTTGTTATCTAATCACAGGCACATTCTGTGCAGTTTAGGAAGGAGAAAAGGTTTTACGACCTGCCAAAGAATGAAATGATTCTTATGACTTTCTACTCTCATTTCATTGTTATTACTATCCTCAGGCATAAAGATGGGAAGAAGGAGGGGAAAAAAACAGGCAGGGGTCTAAAAGAACCCTATTGGAAATAATGAAAGCAAATGATTAAGTGATAGTCCTCGAATACCAATTTCATTTTTATTCAATAACACATTTATCTATATAAGTTAATAACAAATTATTAAAAATCCATCTGCTGAGATTGGGAAATAAAAGGCTACATACCAACAGCATGGTAATTAGTTCTCAATTGCCATGTGTTAGTAATCAATTAGTATTTAATATAAAATAATTGTTCTAGTGAAGTCTGGGCTTCTATTGGGTTGTAAATAAATAACATTTAAATATTAATTACATGAATTAATCTTTCCCCCGGCACTTAACTGATTCTGGATAATTCTGGATTTTGTCTAATTCCTTTAGGAATCTATGCAGCAATAGGATTTTATTCATTATTGACTGCTTTGAAATCCCTTCCTTAATTCCATTGGTTTATCTTCAATGAACTGTAGATAGTGACTTCATTTAGGGGTGTTACTTTGAAGGTACTTTACAATTCTTGTGTCCCTGGAGATCTCTCTTTTAAAGAATACATAAATTTTGTTTCTTCAGTCTTTCCACGTCTTACCTGCTTATCTCTTTCTCTTTTCTTGACTTTGTTTCTCCTATGTCCTTTCTAGTGTCAGTCCTACATCATGTACGGTAGTCCAGATGTATGCAAACTAAAACTTTATACTTCTTCTATTGGTACTTAATCTACTAGTAACTAATATTAAGCTACACTTCCCTTTCAATAAAGCAGAAATGTGAGGGAACGGTCTGTGCACGAAAAATCTGAACTTTAGATTTGGTGCATTGCAACAACACAAGCAGGACAGATTTGAGGGAACTCAAAATAGGCAGACAAAAGACCTTTTATCACTATTTTGTGTTCCTCTATATATTTTACAGAAAGGGAAAATCCTTTCTTTCCTTAGGAGTCTTAATGGATAAACAGGTCCTATTAAAAAGTGCATGTGAAGTTAGGTAGCCTTCTGCTGCATTACTAGCTGACTCTAATTCTTGCATCTTTTAACTTTCACACACTAGAACAAAATGCATGATTAAAAAGATGAGCTGTATTGTTAGCCTGAAAGAACTGACTGTGTAATTCATTCAAAAGATATTATTTTGAATACTCCCCTCAAAATTTTATCAAAATAAAGTTGAACAGAATTAACTCCCACAGATATCAAATGTTTGGAGGCAGGAATCCTGTAGTGATTTAAAGTACTGCTTAACAACTCTCTTCTTTTCTAGACGGAAAAAAAACTTTGCCTGTGGTAATGCCTGAACACAAGGGTGCCAGAGGCCCACCAGACTCTATGAAGTGGACATCCTACCTGGGTCACCGGAGCACCCAGTTCAGAAGGAGGCTCAAATCTTCTGGAGCTAAGCAATGTATTTCAGCTCATCCAGCCTCCTCCTCCACACTATCAGTGAAGCTAATGCAGTAATGTTTTATCTATAAAGACACTATCATTTCAGCTACACCACTGGCATCGGTAGGACTAAACATGAGGATAGATATTAACTTTTGAAGTATCCTATCCTCAAAAACCTTTTGCAGAGCAGCTTTCAAGCTTTCTGCATTATAGACAAGTATAGACAAGTCTGCTTCATATCAATTCTTCAGCCATTGCATCACAAACAGAGATGAAGATGTCACCATCAGGGTGGGAATTTTAGCTAACCCGATCTACTACAGTCAAGTCCAATATTGAGATATAATTCAATCCTCTTGCACTGGGACAATGAGAAAACAAAAAACATCATGCAAGTGGTTCCAGGAAAAAATATGTATAAAAAGAATGGCTTCATTCTTATTCTGGGTGGCTGGAAGCAACTACTTTATCAAGGTAGAATTTTAAAATAGGAGGGACAAGGGAAAAATAAGTAACCCTTAAGGAAAGATAGAAGCATAGCAGAAAAATACACCAGAACTTATCTAAGAGAGTTCCAGCAAACCTTCTTCATTTGTTTCATGGTTCATTATTTAGGCTGGTTGGTAGGTTTCACACTGCTCAGCATCATTTAAAAACAATGTTTGGATGTGGATAAAGGTTTAATTTATACATTTACTTCCTCTGGCTACCCAGGCAAACAGGATGCTTCACATAACACGATTACTGAATTTGCATGGATCTGATGGCTTCAGTGTACAATACTGCATAATGTTAACCCATTTTCTAACAAAATCTGGCTGCAATAAGCTCTGCTTAGCTGAACGCATTACAAGGGTAAAGGAGTTGACATCTCTGCTTTAGCATGGTACTGCTCTGCAATGTTTTACATACCCCATAAAAGGGGAAAATGTACTTTGTAGTTTTCCCCCTAAAAGGTCAAAATCCTAAAGGGATTCTGGAGGTGAATGGTTTCTTGGTTTAAAGAAATATTTGTAGAACAAAACAGTCCTTCCTGATACAAAGTGAGCTCAAATGAAAGCTTAAGCATCTTCCTCTCCATTTATGCAAATTTTAGGATGTCCATTAAGACTTAAGCTTTCACTGATATTCTTTCAGTGGCAGCAATGAATTTGTTTTTTCCTCCAGAAAATGCCAAAGATCTTAATGTCTTTAAGAACATTCTTCATGTGTCTTATGTGCTTGAAAATGGTCAAAAGGATTCAAAGGTTATTAAATGGGACATGGAAAAACTAGACAGGAAAAAACTTTGCCCAGAGTTCATTCCCTCAGCAGGCTGGGGTACAGAAGAACAGGCTAGAGGCGTCTCCGTGTTCTGGAGCACCCAGATGGACAGGGCAGGCCATGGGGCACGGGAGCCAGAGACAAACCAGCTCAGCTCTGAGAATCCTGTAACTACATCAGCATGGCACGGGACCTGAACAACGCTGTATTGATGGTGCTGTGCCTACCTAATATAAGTCTGTGACAAAGAAAGAGACGGTGTTTTATAGGCAGAAAGATCTTTGTTCAGGAGAACCATCCGTCACTGAGGCAAGAAGAATTTCTTTTTGTCTGACAGATTTTGGCAACAGATTATCAACACCAGGCAGCGGTAGGCGTGAATTGAGCTGCTGATGAATGGGATAGTTCAATAAAGCCATCACTCCTGAGTGTTTAAGTAAGCAACAAGACATTTCAGTGGATTAAAGGGAATGAAAGACACTCCGAATAAAACATCATAATGACTTTAGGCTTTGCTCTCCTATAAAGAGCAAAGTATGTTTTCATCCCAATTGGAAATTGAAACAGACGTGAGAAGGAAATAGTTTCTAAATGTCACCAAATATATTGCCACATTTTCTAGATTTAAAAAAAAAAAAAAAAAAATTGGTCTAAGAGGATACCTAGTGATGCACAGAAAGTTTAATAGGATATTCAAAATCATGTAGGAAACCAATAGAAACATTTTCAGGAAAATCATGGGGAAACTGATTACTCCTCCTGTGTTTTAAAATGTCAAATAAAAGCTATCAGACTGCAGCTAAAGTAAAGGAAATCTAGAACCATGCAAAGGAAGTATTTCTTCACAAGTCACATTACCTATCCAGTCTATTGGTACAAACAGTCACTGAGACAAAATTTCGATTGCCTGTAAAAAAGGGCTGAATAGTCATTGCAAATATGAATTGTGTTTGTGAATACTGTCACTTACAAGGATAAGGGATAACAAATTTATGTACATCAGAGATAGCATAGGCTGATCAAAACATGTCATGTCTAATTGCTAATGATTTCATGGAAAGAAACTACCACATAAGCTCACAACTATTCAGTTTTACTAGGCAGTTGAGGCTTTGGCATGCCAGATAAAACTAATCCATAATTTCAAAAGTAGCTCAGCAATCTTAGGTATTCTTCTTTATAAAGAAGAATATCTTTTATATGCAAGCACATCCCAGCACTGCCAATGGTTTGATGACTTTCATGGTGTGAATAAGCAGCTGACCACTTCTAAATTTATAATGACATGCTTAAATGCAAAGATGAATTTCCTCTGAGTTTAAGAAGGTTTACAACTGGATTTTGGTTTGGTTCTATTGTCATCATGGGCTGATCATATTGCTCAGTTCAGGACGTGAAAAAACACATATTTAAAGGTTTTCAGACATGTGCTTAACATCTGTATCATCTCTATGTGCAGCTGAGGCTGGCCCTAGCATGCAGATACCTTCTGTGTTAGCATCTGCAGTGTCTGGACGCCTCAGCTTTAGTTTTTGTGATGGGCTGCTTCAGATTTTGCTTGCTCATTCCTCCTCATCCCTGCTTTTTTTTCCCCACCCTGCAACTTTCAGTGAGGCTCCTTCACTTGGGTAAGCTCTTTAAGTCAGTTTCTATTTGCTTATTTTTCTACCAAAGAAGTAAACGTAAGACTGGATGTGACCTGAGTCCACCTATTTCAACATCCTAATGGTCAGAAGCTTCCGAAAGGGTTTGAAATGGTTCTGGTTTAAGTAGGTGTACAGGACAGTCTGCCACAGACAAGTCTCTTCCAAGAACCCCATAGGTTAAAAAAAATAATGTAAATCCTAAATTACAATATTTTCAAATGGGATAGCACTTACTGCTGAGGTTCACAACACTTTGTTATGCACCAAAGACTGATTTCATTTTTAGTTTCAGTAGCTTCTTAATTTGATGTCACATAAAGAAAATATTTCTTTTAACCAAGCTGAATCCACCATATTCAATTGCTTTGCCTGGGTTTTGGCTCAGCAGAAAGTAACCCTCCCTAGCAGAATATGCCACAGCCCCATAAAAAAACTTTTGTCTCTCATATCTGTAGTTCTTTAAAACAGAGGTAGTCACGTATTCAAAGGTATTCAAAGACTTAAGTCACAAGACAAATCAGTCCTCAGCTGAAATGAGTTTAACAGCTTCAAAATTGTTTTCACATGTATCTAATGCTTTTATGTTCTGGTTACTAGTTGCCCTAGAGGAAAAAGAAAACAACAAAAAAAGTAAGCTAAAACTAACAGAGTTAATTTACTAATGTTTAATCAAGTATATCCAGGGTCAGTAAGGTGCTATGAAGAGCAGGGCTTGCTCTCTGTGAGGAAAGATGCTAAATACAGAAAATATTTCGAGAGATCAGGTCCCTCGTTTTACATATTGTCTTGAGTTTTTATGTCTGTACATGCCTAGGAATGTCTCTAGTAAACAGTTATATTTGTGACCTGTAGCATAGTTAATGCTACAGAGGAGGGAAAGAAGTGCCACTGTCTGGCTTTTCCCCTCTCAGCTACTTTAATTGGCCTTAGCAGTTGCATCCAACATCCAACATCTGCAGAGAGCATCTCCTCATTACTGAGCAGAGCAACTCCAACAGCTCTTTCACTGCCATTATTGCTTTGCTCCTTTGTTAAATTCTAGGTCAGAAGTAGACATTTCCACGCACAGAGCACAAAGCTGCTAACTTTTCTTTCATAGCCCAAATCCCCAGCTGTCCATAAGGAGGGAACAGCAATCCCAAGGAGATGAAAGCCAGCCTGAAGTGCATTTCCTCAGCCGGCAAAATAAAAAGTGGAGGGGAGCATGACCTGATCTGTGGTTGGGTTTGCTTTATTCTCCCACTCTGAATTATCCCAGGTCTCATTTGGCTTATACGTTTCTTTGAATGAAACTTTCTTGCAGCAGCTGCTGAGAAAACCTTTGGAGCCTATTCGGTCTTTAGACTTGTTTGTTTTCCTTGGGGAGAAAGGGAGATTTGGGAGATGGGGAAGGGGAGGATCGTTCCTCTCAAAATCACACCCCGTGTAGATCAATGGATCGACGCGGACACAACACTCAGCCTTTGACCTACGCAATCAGAAAAACTTCAGAGCAGGACTGGGCACCCAAGAGCCAGCTCTCCAAGGTAAATTAACTACCTGAACCCTAGTTACGGCTTTACCTGCCAACTGCATAGACAGGCTACATCAGCAGGGTCACGGCAGAGTACCCTGCTCTTCTGGCAGCCGAAAGCCTGCGGCAGGAGAAGGGTTCTCGCAGAAAGAAGCCGTGGCCCATTTCCAGCCAGGCTGTGCAGACCCCCGGGGCTGGCGGCCAGGACTGCACCTCCGCCGGGGCTGCGCGGGAGAGAAGATGCTGCCGAGAGGAGAGGAAAGGAGTCTCGTCCAAATAACAACTGTCCCTGCTCTCAGCCTTGCAGGAGGAGCAAGCGTGACCCTCCGTGGCTAGTTGACTAAATACCGGCCAGGAGGCAGCAGGTTTAGGTTTGCTCACAACTCGGAGAAGCTTAGCTCGCTGTGTGTACGGCCGATAACACACCCCGCTGCCCATGGACGTGAATGACTTGCTGTTTCTAATGCTCATTTCACCTGAGCTTACTTCAGGCTCTTGAAGTATCTTCCCATTTTTGTTCACTCACAAGAGCTTTCTGCTCTTATGAAAAAGTACCATAAACATAAGATATTACCCCCTTAAAGGATACAATATGATTTATCTAGCTACCTCACCTTTTATTTCTAACACAGCTATTTCTTTTATAGCAGTTAATCTGACAGTGATTTGCTTCAAAAGAGAGACAGAAAGAGAGAGCATAAGACTTGCTACTGATACATTTTGCACCAGTCATCCCAGTCCACACAGCACAGAAAGAGCAGTCTCCAGGGGGGCAGGGGGGACACTGCAGCCCCCCCACCAGCCAAGCTGCCTTGCGGGCACCAAGGGGCCTCCCACATTCGGGATTTCACTTACCCCATGCTCCAGAAGGCAACCGTTGGCATCACCCCAGCCTGCAACCGCAAGTTTGCTGCACGAGCAAGGCTGGACTCGGCTGGTGTCGGCTCTTGCGAGATGCCGTGGCTATCGCTGGCGGTCGCTCCGCAAGCGGTTACAATACCGGCAGCCTGTCCCTGGCAAAGAATCACAGAATTATAGAATCGTTTAGGTTGGAAAAGACCTTTAAGATCATCGAGTCCAACCACAAAAACAGCCCCATCAACCCTGACTGCTTACAGCATCGATGTTTCCCGATAGCCGAGTGTGGGGATTTGGCAGATGTCTGGGTACGCAACGTTTCACCTCTGTTGTTGGGAAGCCAGAGCTGCAGGAAACACCATCAGCCCTTCTTGGCCCTGGGTGGCTGAATAAAAGCTGAGAAGAGTTTGACAGAGGCTAATACACTGTCCTGACAGGATAGCAGAACGAACTTCAGAGCCGGCTTAAACTTGAGTCAAAACGAGACACGTCTCCATTACCACCACTCAATACATCCTGCCCTCGGAACGACAGCAGGCACAGAAATGCAGCCCAACAAGCCTGTCCATTCCTAGGCATGAACTGGGACCACTGGAGGAGAGCTTTGGCTGAGATGGAGCAGGAATGATTACAGGCTGGCTAAGATGGCATGTTTCCAGGTATACCATCGGGTTAGGAAATTGTGAAATGCCTGCTTGCTGCTTGAAAACATCCAAAAATGTCCTTTAGCTGGTTAAAGGAAAATGGGTTTCAACTGATGTACTGTTATCATTTCCAAAATGACATTTCCATGTCTATGTCTGCGGCATGGGAGGCTGAGCTGCCAGAGCTCAGTATCTGTTCAGCAAGGTAGCCTGGTCCAAGCAAAGCACAGCGATAACACAGGGCTTGTGCTGCCAGGAACCAAATGGCTTTCCTAGAATTGCTGACTCCCCAAATCACTTCTGTCTCTTTCTTTCTTGCAGGAAGCATAAATGCTGTATCCTCAGCCTTTCAAGCATTTCTGTCAGCTGCTCTTTTAAATTACAGGATGACCCTGATGAAACATGAATTCAATAAAATGTGATTTATCATGTAAATAGCTAAGAACTAGAATAATGTGCCCCAATATTAGACACATTCAGAGAGACTAGGGATTTGTATCAATATGAAGAGGCTGAAACAGCTATTTAAAAACAATAGGTTTAGACTCTGCCAGCTTATAGCTATAAATATTTGGGATTGTATGTTCTTTGCTATATATTACATCTTGGCCAGGAAACGTAGAGACAGGACTGGGAACAGTGAGGGGGGGTTTAATTATCTTCAACATGTGGCAATACAGGTGTGCAAAGGAACCCCAGTGCTTGTCGGCTGCAGGGACCATATTGCAGAGATTGCCCCATTCTATTCAGAGTGTTCCCTGAAGAGACACGCTCGAAGTGGAACGAATCTTCGCTTCCAGAAGGGAGGCACAAAGGGTACTGAATTTACCATTTCATTTGAAGACACATCTTTGCTTTGGCAAGTATTAATTAAACTAACCAAGCCCTAAGAAATTATAAAGGTGAACTGCAAGACTTCCTTTTCACCCCCAAAACATAGTTATAAGTCAAAATAGGAATTTTGATGGAAACTAGCAGAATGGAAATCCTGGGTGAAGAAATAAAAAATCTCCACATTTGAAGAGCAGGTGGTCTCTTGCTGAGGCATGTACTTTAGAGTCCTGTCTTCAAGGCCCTACTTTTCTAGTAGGGCCTTTTCTTTTCTGTCTAATCTGACAGTGATTCTGAACTGCCGAGTATGGATGACCTTCCTTTCTCATGAAAACATGTGAAACCTGTCATCTTGATATAATATTTGAGGTTCAAAAGCTGTGACACAAGTATGGTCTCACTCCAATCTAGTCACTGCAGAAATAATGAGTAAGACTGATATTTGAAAAAGCCCAAGGAATGACGCAGAATCCTGCATGGATTAAAAAAAAAAAAATAGTTGCTATATCTGGGTAACAGATTTGTTGTAAGTATTTGAGATCATATGTTGTTTGTTAAGTGGTATTAAGTTCTGGCAGGGAAAGAAGAGGCAGCCCTGGGAACTGTATCTTTAAGTGCCTTATATTCACAAGCACATAAAACTAGGGGCAGGGGCACTGCAGAAACGAATGTTTATTAAACAGATCTTGCTGGAGATGGATACCGAAAAAAAGAAGAATGAGTTTCAACCACTTAAATGCATCTGTGCTCCTGCTGGGAATCAATGACAGAGCTGCAAATAGATTCTAGGCATCTTGCCTTTCCATTACCAGCTCTAACGCTGGATTCATTCACTCCTAACCAAACATGCTGCTTGAAAGGCTTGTGCTTCAGTGAGTCCAAAATTCACTTCTTCCCAAACTACGTCAGACTGTGGGATTGCAGTTATTTTATTAAGAGAGAATGTGCTCCCCGTGGGTGAAAGGGCCAGCAGCTGATTCCATTAGTTATGCAGCTGGCTCCAGAGGATCCACTGATATGAAATGCAGGCTGGTTTTTACTCATTTGCAGAGCATTTCTTTTTCCTTAAGCTGACCACCAAATTGCAGGATTTGAGATGCTTACTGGAAAGAGTCAAATCCATTACCACTGAGGCATATACTTGCTATAAAAGCTAAAATTACAGTCTTCATGTTTAAACATCTGGTCACAACCCAGGAGGGATGTATCCCTGCTGGCCATGAAAAAGTAAATCTTAAATAAGTATAAGTTAATTGCCTGTAGTAATATGGAATCTTTGTAATCATTTATGTTCAAGCATATGAGTGGGTATTCATTAAGCTGTATTTTCAGGCATTTACAGAGATTATTTAACACATACATTACCAAAATGATTAGCTGCAAATTGGAGAAAATGTGCCCTGCACACTGGCACTGTCATTTTATTCCGCTCAGTGTCACTGAATCAAGGGGCTAGATAATATAGTCACAGATCAACACGACAGGAGGAGGAGATACACGGTTTGAGCTTCTACGTACGTCTCTATTCATCTGAGCACACACTCTGCACCTATCCATGCCTAATGGGTTACTACCTTGCCCTTTTCCAGCACACAGGCCACACTGGGGTTTTCAATCTGACCTGTCCCCTTTTTCTGTCTTCTGGAAATTTTACTACATGACTCGGGGCGAGGGGAGGGGGGGAAGAAAAAGAAAGAAAACATACCAGAACTCTTCTTCAGATTTCTATTTCCTTCTTGTCCCTCCTTAGCCCCTGGACACTTGTCCCATGTTTCCATTTGCAGAAAAGTGCAGGTGAGAACCTACATTGAAGAGGGATCAGGGAGGTTACAGGGAGTCAACGCCAGCAGTGCAGTCAGTGGGAGGGCTGCAAGGAAAGCAGGGTGATAAAGATTTCTTCATACTACTGCCAAGCCTGGGACACCAGAAATGTTAGTTTACCCATGTTTTTATTTTCCACTGCATCATTGATAAATGTATATTAGGTACTAGCCCTTTGCAAGGTTCCATTCCCTAACCATCAACAGTGGAATCAAGCCTTCTCGTTGCCAAATTTCCTACAGAAACGGAATGTCCTAGGCATCAGTGGGGAACGTTTTAGTGTTTCAGCCACACCGGCATAAGATGATGCAAACTCAGCCACCAACCAAATCATAGAATCATAGAATCATAGAATAACAGAATCATTTATGTTGGAAAAAACCTTCAAGATCATTGGGTCCAACCATCATCCATGCCCACTAAACCATGTTACTAAACTATGCTATGGAGTACCCTATCTATTCGCTTTTTGAACACCTCCAGGGATGGTGACTCAACCACTTCCCTGGACAGCCTATTCCAATGTCCGACAACCCTCTCAGTAAAGAATTTTTTCCTAATATCCAACCTAAACCTCCCTTGCTGCAACTTGAGGTCATTTCCCCTCATCCTGTGTCCAGCCACCTGACAGAAGAGACCAGCACCCACCTCACTACACCCTCCTTTCAGGCAGTTGTAGAGAGCGATCAGGTCTCCCTTCAGCCTCCTTTTCTCCAGGATGAACAACCCCAGTTCCCTCAGCCGCTCCTCATCAGACTTGTGCTCCAGGCCCCTCACCAGCTCCGTTGCCCTTCTCTGGACACGCTCCAGCCCCTCCATGTCTTTCCTGTAGTGAGGGGCCCAAAACTGAACACAAGACTCGAGGTGCAGCCTCAGGAGTGCCCAGTACAGGGGGACAATCCTAGAAATACCTAGAAATACCCAACTCTTTTCTGAATCGGTTGCAACGCTTTGTACATCTTTCCAAAAAAAGCTGCAGAAAGACATAAGCTTTGAAGTGCGACCTAAAGTTCAAGATACGGGACAAAGCAGGAGGTGACTTCTAATGGAAGCTGTCTTCCCAGCATTTTGCTCTCTTTTTTTCCTCTGGCTTTCTGTAACTTGAATGCCCCATCAACAATAACTTGCAGTAAGATCTGCACAAAGGAAAACAGTGTTTAATATAATAGGCCCTAAACCAAATACATCTCTATAAATGAAGAAGAATAGCTAACCATTTCTAAAAGAGAGAGAGTTTTGGAAAGTGTTCACTGGCAGAATGTGGTCATGGCAGAAACAGGGTACAAGCTGCAACATTCTGTGTTACAAAAAAATATTATGTATCCTAGTACTTGAAATTTTCAAGCAAATTATATGTGGAAAATATGGATCCAATGGGGAGTTTCTTATGGTAGAGGGACCTTCAAAGACAATGGCAAATAGAAGCAGAATGCTTCAAGACAGGAATCTGAACAAAATGTCTTTCAGCTTCTAAAATGCAGAAATATTCCCTCAGGTTACAGATATATATGTACTGTTGTGCATGATAGTGTTTGGTATCACTGGGTAACGTTGGGTCATAGCCACACACGAGTCTTGGAAAACCAAGGATAATTTACCATGCATGTATATACATTAGGAAATAAATGTAAGAGCAACCCCAAAGTAGTTCTATACTGCTTAAGGTAGCCAAGTGTGGGATCTCCAATAAATACAGGAAACAATATAAAAGAATCATCTAGCTATAAAGCTCCCAGTTTAGCTTTGCTCCAGGGTTGATATAAACCTATCTGAAGTATCTAGGACATAGTGCCACTTTGTGTGGTATTATCCCTGTTAAAACAATAAAACCAAACACATCAACTAGCAATAGCATAGATAGCTGTAATACATAGTTTGCTCACCACAAGATTAATTCCAAATATTAAACCTTGACTAGCTCATTTCATGTAATCTGTTCAGTGTCTCTTGTCAAACAGACAATTCAAGCCTCTGCTACACACTTCCAGAAGGTTAAATGGTAAAAAGTCAGTAAAAATACAAAACCAGTAAGTTCAAGACATTCTTTCTTACTAGTCTAATAATTTCACATGTTGTGCTTTATAAGGTTTAAAATAAACTACCACTTTAGAGACACAGACAGAAGGATGGTTCAAAGTAGCAATAATGGCTATTAATTGCCAATCAACCTTCTACAGTGCAATTCTACACACACACACCCACCCCCCCTGAAATATATGCCAGCAGAGCAAAAGAGAAGACAAACAAGGTAATTCACCAGTTCTTTGTGAACAAAACACTGCTGGCAGCCTCAACACCAATAATACTTCCCTCTCACCAAGTTCAGACATCATATTCACCTGTGATATTCACATCAGCAGAAGAAATTTTAAAAGTTGAGAAGAAACCCACCAGAGCACAGTTTCATCATTTCTTGAAGATCTTCGGTGCTGCCTGCTGCTCCTGTATTTGTCAAACCATGAAAACCGCCAGGAGAAATGAAAAAATCCTAGGTGCCAGATCCCCCTCATTGATCAAAACGCCAAATGGATTCTCTAGGCATGCTTTATATCAGGCAAAAGAGCAAGAGAGGAGAGGACATGTATGGAGTGCCATAAACCAGATAAAAGCATAAACTTAAACCATCAGTGCATTTGGTAAACTTGCTGCCCTATATTTAGCCTTGAAATAAAGAATTCATATTCCAATCAACCGCATCAAGTCATACGGTACAGGGAGAGATAACAGCACCGCACTGCATCTAATAAAAGGTCCTACTCGCTGGGACACTGAGAACATTTAATCCACAAGCAAAATAATTCACCTGTGAGTAACAGAAACTTAATAGGATATAGATTTGATTTTCAAAAAGGATACAGGGCAAAAGAAAAGTCACTTGGGCCAGAACAACTGGTACAGCTGTGCAGTGTATTCATTTTTCTGGAATGATGTTATGTTCTAACACACACAGCATTGCCAGGGTTGGTCCCATAAGCCCACAGTAAAATTGGACCTACTGAATTTACCCTGCTGTTCTGCAAAGACTCAACAGTCTCATCACGTACCGGGGGAAAGACCAGGGTGTTACGTTCTTCCCAGCCTCTAGATAAAGGCAAGAGACTATCTACCCATAAAAAGGCCAAGTGCAAACCTGATTTTGAAGGTTTTTAGATTTCATTTTTAAAAAATCAAAATAAAATTCCACAAAAATCACTGTGATTATCTATCCCATAGGCTGGATGATTTCACCCTACCTTTAATTTATAGTTACTAGAACCATCCTCCTTTCTGGTTTGCAATCGTGTATCACCCGGCTAGCAATTATTAAAATTGTATATATGAAATTAGCATTAGGGAACCATTTAGCATATTCTATAATCCTCTCAACTCATCAAGAGTTGACAAGGACCTGACTGTAAAGACTACTAGTCCTTCACAGAACAGCAAAAGGCACATCTCTAGGAGCACAGTTGGGGAACCACTCTGGCAGTGAACACGTTTTTCAAGGACAATAGATTATATCTTCCCTTATAAAGCAGCAGACGTGTAAAAGAACCTGGCATGCACTTTTAACGTATAGCTATATAAATACTGAAATCCATAAATATGAGATTAGACATCTACCTATCTAATTAGAGACAATAAGGCAACGGTACTTTTAAGTTTAAAAAGTGATTCAACAGTTTGAAAAATTGTTCTAAAACCAGATTTCTGTTGTCTCACAATAATTCGAATTCAAGTATGTTCTTGCAATAGAGACAGATTCCTTGCCACCTCCAATTTATCTAAGAATATGAAAAATGAATTGTTTCTAGCCCATCAATCCATGCCTGGAAAACAAATCAAACAAAGGTAATGCAACAAATAGAAAAGAATCAGGCATGTTTTCTGTGTCTGCACTGTTTTCACAAGGCTGACCCGAATAACTCTGGCCTCCCAAAACACTTGAGTTGAGAGTGATCAGGCTATGTGCAATCTAGCCAGGTAAGAAAGCAGGATTTGAATGCGACAGATCTTCTGATGCAGATATGGTTCGTATAGAGAAAAAATCAAGCAATGAACCACAAAAATTTCATTTAGCTGTCTAAAGTTAAATATCGAAATACATGTTTCGACAGTTGCTCTTTTCAGAGACGCTGTGACTATAGCTGGGGATAACCAGGGGTGTCTGAAATCCCCATTCAATTTTGTGTTAACTGCAGATACTTAAAACTCAGACCAAATATCTTCAACTTCAAATTAGAGAGTAAAATGACTAATTTAAAAAAAAGTAAATCTGAGATTTTTGGCTTGAGCCTACAGATCCACTTGAACCTCTGACTGCTTTTTCCACTTCAGTGCCTCATAAAACTACTTAGTCTGAACGTGTTTGAGGTCAGCTTCCCAACTGAAGCATTAACAAATTGCAAGATGGGCAATAAGAGCAGATACAGCTTTTTCTGAGCTGAGTCCAAATTACTTTTTCCATTGTCTGTCTGAAAGTTGTCAGTAGTGTTGCATGAAGCAACGTAAGTCCAGCGGCTTTTCCGTAAATCAATACAGAATATTTTAAGTCTTTTAAGATCTCATACAGGTTCAGCTGAATTTTCTGAATGCTTCTGTGCGCAGCATTTGATGAAGCTTCTCCTTAGAGGACATTTCTGAAATCCCACTAGTTCTCAGCAAATCAATTCCATGATACCCATGTGATTTAAAGGTAACATACTGAGAAGATGTGGGACATGAAAAAATACACTTAATTATAGTATTTAGGTGAAGTTTAATGCATAGAGAATGGTTGGCAGTCAAAAGAAAGCTTAAGGATTTTCACTTCAGCTGTAAAAGGACTGATATGTGCTTGCAGTATTACAAAAAGCAGCTGAAGCCTGCCAGCCAGACAATAGAGTGAAACCCAGTGCATGCTAACTAACAAAGATGCCTGGTGCGAAGGGATTGTATTAACTGCAAGAACGCTTATTATACAGGTATATTTTCTTCCCGAACAATAAAAAACCATTGCTACACTGTTCTTGGGATTGGAATAAAAACTAAATCTGCCAGGAAAAGAGCCCCGATTCCCTAAGGAGACTGTTCATTTTCCAAAAGAAAGCAAGTTCTTTTTCTATAGAGTCATTTTCAGTGATCAGAAACTTTCCCACTGCTGGAAAGGAACAGCGGATGGAAAACTCGGCATGTTTCTTTTCTTTGTATCAGTACTCTTTACACAGTCTCTCATAACCCACAAGTTTAATACGTTCATTAAATACACCAAGCTATAGAATGACTTCAGGTAGCAGCAGGAGGATATTTTTTAACTTGTGATACAGCGCACAAAATACGTGTCAAGCTTTACAATGATTCAGCTATCGCAGGGACCTGCCTATTAAAATTTTCTGTGTCAGATGAAGCTCTCCATTATTCTAGACAACTTTTTCAAGCCTTCTTAAACTCTGAAGTACACCGTACCTGACCTTTGGGTTTTCTGTTTGTTTTCTGCACGCTTGACTGTCAGAAGGAGCTCAGCTGTTGTTCCAGACACCTACTATCTTTTTGGTGTGCCTGTACATTCACATGTGGTTATTGTTCTCATGCAGAGATTGCTCTGGAGGTGAGTCAAACCTAAGATTCAGGACTTCTCTAGCAGAAATCCGGAGATAAATGCACTATACAAGCATGGTGGTGCTATTATTGTGTTACAATGCAGTAAAGCACCCTGAACTGGCAGGGAAAGGACTGCAACAATTAATAGTTCTTTCCCACCTCCAACAACTATGTAAGAGGAGCACAACAAATCTGAAATAGTTCAGCCAACACTGTAGCCGTTATTTCTCTTCTTTTTTTTCCCCAAGGAAAATGCTAGAATTTGCTGGTTGTTAGGCTAAATCCCAAAAGGGGTACTTTGAAGAGAATCTTGATTGGTTCCAGTTTGCTGCAGTATTTAACTTATTTGAAACCAAGAAGATGAGGATAGAGCACTTAAGCACGGAAGAAAAGCTGTAGTCACTGAGAAGGGAAGTTATAGCCATGTTGTCCCGTTGTATTTCCCATCAATAGCCACTTCTGACCATAATCGACCTCTGTGCCTAGCAGTTGATATAGTTGAAGTTGTACCTTGCACAGTGAAATCCCAACCAAATGCAAAGCATTAGCTTTTAAAGAGCTACAAATAGAGAGAGCAAATGACAAATATGATTAAAGTAAAGTTCGAGGGCCTTATGCTTTTAAAGTGTCTTTTTTTCTTTTCTTTGGAAAACAGAAAAAATGCAAATTCTGAAAAATCTGTCAAGAGAGCATCCAGAGGCCAAAATGCTCCACATGCTCGTAAGTACGTTACGATCCTTCTTCCTGAGGACTTGAGATTGAGCCCCGAAGCTACAATAATTTGCACATAGTGTCTTTTTTTTACCCTTATTCTGTCTCTTATATTACTGGTAGCTGCAGGCAAGGTTTGTTTTCCCTTACTCATTTGCTTCAGTTGTGTCACACGTCATGGTTAGCTTCTTTAATGGAGTGTTTGCAGATGAGGTTGTAAAAGTCATTAGCCACGGTCGGCAGATGCTAGGTACTGCTAGGATGCTGTTCCAATAACTTCTTTTCTTTAATTAAAATTCTAAATAAATCATGAGGTTTTGCAAACACAAGCCTACAGTACTTGCATAAGATGAAAGCTGTGCTGACTGCTGGCAGTCTTGCTGCAGCTCTTTAGCCTCCTATTTCTTCCATGTTTTGTTTTGTTGGTTTTTGTTGTTGGGGTTTGTTTTTTTTTTCTTGGCCTTCACACAAAATCCCCATATGCACTTCTTCAATGCTTAAAAATCATTATTGCTGAAGATCAATATGAAGAAAACATCTGTGGCTCTTCTTGGTGCACAAATAGATTTACTTTGTGTTTGTTTTGTTTTTTACAATGAATGCAACTAAAATTCCATGTAAAGAGTAACGGAAATATCCTATATTCAGTTACGTATTGATTTTTCATTATATTCTTGTGAAACATAAATGTGGGAGCATTAAATATGCACAGCAGAAGAATATTTATTTGCTATAAAACCTGAATAAATTGAATCTTTTGCTCCTTGTTTCTATGGGAACAAGTTCTATTGAATAAACAGTCTTTGAATAATATTTTATTATTTCTAATTATATTAATTATAAAGCAATATGTCACATTAAAATAATTTCAGTTGTAATGAGAAGCTTTAATACTGGTACAAGCTTAAAAAAATAGGCCAGTTGAGTTTAAAGTAATTTATGCTGCCTGTAATTTTTAGTTTCCATTGATACTAGAGCTAATTATTGAATGTTTGCATTTGAAATCTTAATGGGGTGATGTTTCATCATGGTATTAAGAATAGATATGAAATAACCATGAAGAAAAGAGCAAAAGTTGTAGAAAAATAGTTTTACTGATGCAATGTGTCACTAGGGAGATTTTCTTGGTCACAAAATCACTGCATTTTCCTGTTTTCTGTCGCCCCTCCCCCCTTTTTTTTTCCCTAAAGTAGCAGACAAACATCTGAAAAATTATTTTTAATACAAATTAAAAGGAGACTGGTATTGCAGCCTAGTCTGTTTGTTAGCTTCTTATGCCTACATAAAATTAATGGAGTCCCTTACAGAACAGCTCAGATGGATCAGCATGCAGAAATGGGCTTCAAAACGACACTATGATGGAATAATAAAATTATTTTGAAGTGAATACAGCAGTGTTTAACCAAAACCCAGTCTAACCAACATAAACAACAAAAACAACAGCAACAAAACAAAAACAATGCAAAACAAAACAAAAAAGGGGGCATTTAAGCAAAGGGAGACCTTAGCATCATCCTTGAGAAATTAAAACCAACATAAAAAGTTCACTGGCCTTTTTTTGTGTTACTACATTACTGCTGATCATCATATTATTGTCGTCACGTCTAACTACTCATACACAAAATATCAAAAATCAGGCAAAACTTTGTTTTTAAAAAATGAAAATCACTTGTAGCCTTAATCATTATTACTCAGCTTTTTCTTAATTATTCTACAGCAATATCATACTCTCTTCCTCTTGAATTCCTTTTCATATCAGAAAGTCACCCAAATCATGACTTCAGCATAAGTTAAAGATTAATGATGAGTCAGAAAAGGAAGCAAATTCCTGGCACAGTATGCATCTGTTGTATTAAAATAGCAAAGGGAAATCTGAAAACTGTGTGGAAAGAACAATGTATTATCACTTTATCAAAGGCAGCTTAACTACTTAAGCATTCTCATGACAGCATTTGTTTAGAAAACAATGACCAGCAAAGTTCTGTTCATGTTGTCCAGAAATAGGACTCATGATCACAGAAATAGAAATTTACTTTCAGATTTTTCACTCAGATCTCATAAACCTGTCAGAATTGATCATCTACATTAGAATGTTTCGGTAAGTTGTAAAAAGCAATTGCAGAGATTTTCATTTAACAGCTGGAATACCTAATGAATTTGAATAATGGTTTTATAACTGTGGTGTGCTAAAGGATCAGGAGTAATTTTTATTTCTTACTAAAAGGAATTATTCACAATCCATAAATATTTAAAATATACATACTTGAAAATGCAGTATTTTGCATTTGGCAACATGTTGTGTAAACACGATGAGTCCAGAAAGGAAAAAAATTCTCATTATGAGTGCTTTGTTCTACTTTATTGTTGCTTGTGATCTGTGATACAGTCTAAAATGACAGGTTTTTTTTAAAGTAGAATGACAATAAATCTTTTCCAATGCAGCCCTGGGTTTGAGAGAGCAAAGTCATTCTTCTTATTACAGAGAAGATAGAGCTCCTCCTAATACAGACTAGTCCACGTTTGATCCCCAAAATAAGCAATAAAAAGATTTTTGATGACGAATTTTTAGACCTGGAACATTTTATTCAATAAGGTTGTTAGAAGTTACGTTTGTAATTTGTTCCAGGACCATGTAACTAAAGCAATTACTTATTGGGAAACAACTTTTTCAGAAAAAAACCTCCCACAGTAAATTCTAATGGATGGAAATGATCCTACAAATTAAAGTTTTAGCTTCAGTGAAGTTTGTAACTGAGAAGGACACTCCAAAAGGAGAAAAGCCACTTAAGGCATTCATTTTGAAACAATTGAATAAGGCACTTGTCACCACAGCAGGAAAGAAACAGAAAAGCACTCAAAGCCACTGCCTGTACAAGTAATTTATTTTAGCAATCATCTCCAAAGTTATACAGGAAACAAAATGCAAAGGAAATAACTAATGAGAGTTCATTAATCTAAACTCCAGCAGTCACTAATTTATAGGAATGAGATATATATTAAAAGTTCCCACAATGCAAACGATATAAAATGAAATGTATCGGAAGTTGTTTTTTAAAGTCAGCTAAAAATAACTTATGTAATCACCTCAGCGAGGGTGAAAACTTCAGGAAGTACAACCCAGCAGGCCAGAAAATGCATCTGCATGGGAATTCAAAGCATGTGGGTTTGTCACTGCTTTGACTGAAACAGTCTGTTAGTTGAGGGCTTTACCAAATAACTAGTAATTATTTCAGAATTTCCAGAGGGTTTAGAAAACGCTCAATACACTTTCAATCTTTAAAAGCAAAAGAACCTGTTTCTGGTAACTACCGCTAGTTAAATTTATCTTCATAAGAGACTCAAGAACTGATCGTTAAGAGTGAGATACCATCTGTATTCACTAGAGGTCATATTGGGAGAACATATTTAAGTTGATGGTATAATCACATAGCCATACACATTAAAGAAACAACAAATGTATAAAATAAACTACAAATGGGAATATTTCAGTAGAATTAATTTAATTTCTTTGTCAAGAATAGTCAGATAAAAATTAGAAATATAAACAGTTTCACCAAATATTTTGAAGAATAATTTAAAACTAAAATTTTTTTTAAAAAAGACAAAAGTAATTCAAACTTCATCAAAATTTTTCAAGAGCCATGCACAAAATGATAAATTTGTCTAATTTCATAGCTGGATTGTTAGTAGGATCTGAAATTTCGTGTTCATGATACAAATACTTAGTCATACTTCACTGGGTATAAGTACTGAGCTAAAAAAAGAGAGAAGAAGATACAAAAATGAATTAAGGTTGCAGGGCAAAAATATATTTTCAGCAGATAATAAAAATAATTCTGGTTTTGCAGTCCACTGTGTCAGGACCAAGGCAGACAGAGGACAGCAAAGATAAAGACCTTACATGGTTTTGAACATCATAGAATAATGACTAAATGTAATCAAATATCATGTTAAGCATCTCAGGAAAATGATAGCATTTCAGATATCCAATTTTTTACATATTTAAAAGTTAATCTTTAGAAACTTCTTCCCCTTCCTCTTCCCAAACACCAATTTTATTTTTGTGCTATAAACTAAGCACTACTCAAACAGTTCCCCTGCACACATAAAGTGTGTTAAAGTGACTTTAGTAGCCCTATTTAAACTCAGGGCCACAGCAAAATTATTTCATTTTAAAGGTAAAAGAATAATTTTTTTATCCCATCTTATAAGAATCACCAAATGGCAATACATGATCTATTAAAAAAAACCTTGGCAGACATAGCAGGCAGCAATGGGATAACTTCTTTGATGCTCAGCAGTGGTTTTCAGTTGCTACGGCTTGTGAGTCACTGACACAACCAAGACGCCCAATTATCATCACTAATATAAAAATTAAATGAAACCAAAAAGGAATTCCTCATTTCTATTTTACTGAACAACACCAATTTTGAAGATCAACTTAGGAACTTACAAAGTAGACAGTGAAACTAAATGACATACAAAATAATATCATATTAATGAATTAAGAGAAGCTTTTTGTTCTTTGTTTTGTAGTTCCTTTCAGCTCTTCATTTAATGCCATCATCTTTGCTGTATCAGAGTTGTGTCAGAGGATGACCAATAGACCAGACACAAGCTACATAGAATTTTTCACTGTTTTCACTGTAATAAATAGAGAAACATTCTAATCTATTATTTTTATCCTGACAAGATCCCTCTAGACAAAAGTTCTCTGCATAAGCATGCGTGCTGTTGATGACATATTCCCAGAATCCAGTTTTGGTATATTTTGGGGGTATATATTTTGTGTTGGCATAAATACATTTTTAAGAAGACATTGAAATATCCATTTTAACCATCTTCTCAAACAATAGATTAAAGAAAGATTTTATTAACATTCAAAAACGTAGTAAAGAAAAAGTCTAAGTTTAAAAAACATAGGTCTGGGAATGAAGATCTCTGCACAAGAAATCATACTCATGCCTTGCTACAGTTTTCTGCAGACCCTGAGAAACACACTCTCATTTAATGTCTTTCCATTTTTCCTTGTGCAAAATGAAGATATTGATTCCTCACAGTAATGCTGGAATGTTTAACTCATCTTATGAAGTACTTTGGAGGGTTATTCTAATGCAAAAAATCTAAATTAAATGCAAGGTCTCTCTCACACACACACGCGCGCGCGCAAAGACAGATCATCTTATTTTTAGTTAGTTACAGCTCGATCTGACTATTTCTTGATGAAATCACAAGAACAATTTTGCCTTAAGGTAATTTGGGTCTAAGCAGCGCATGACAAGGATTAGAAATTATCCCCTATTTTTCCCTCTGATTACCTTTCACCATCGCTCTCCTGCATTAATAAGAGTGCTTTGTCAATTCTTTACTCTCCAGTCTAACACCCAACACCTTGATTTCAGGTTTTAAATTTTTAAGAAATTCCATGATCCATACACTGTCATAACTTTTACCCTTTTCCCCATCAACCTCAAGTGGAAAAGAAAGGGGCAGGTCAAGGATATGCACACAGGAAAAGCAGTTTCACCAATAAATGAGAAGAATAAACATTTCATCAACTTATATGGCTTACTTTATGTCTCACTTTTAAATGTCTTGTTTTATAAATCACATCAGCTTGCATATCAAAAACTGCACACAGCAAGATACATTAAATTGGTGCCTGTCTAAATGTGAGTCTTGTATCTATACTTCAGCCTGACTCCTGCAGTGAAAAATGAAAACAACATTAATAAATGTGCACTGATAACAAATCTTATCTTATTGAGTTCTCTCAGATTACACTGAAATATGACTTTGTCTGTCCTTTGTTATACCCCACTCTGGTGTCTGCTGTGGGAAGAGAGTGCAACATCAAGGCCTGAGGCAAGAAGAAAAGAAAGACTTCTCTGGTGTTCAAGCCTATGCAGAGTTTGATGGGTGTATACTGAAAAAATTCAAGCTCTACAGATTCACACACTTTTTTTAAATCTGATATTACTAAAGAAGGCCTCTGGCAGTAACATACTGTTGGAATCCATGGGTTTTTTTAGGAAAGGCTTCAGATAAATTTTGTTTCCGTAACTGTAAAAAATGCTCTCTGGCCCAAGGTCAGTGCAAAGAAGAGATCATACTTACAAGAGTGCGTTACTCTCACCATGTTCCCCATCAGCACAGAGGAGTTTTCCATAATTACAATTAATTTCTGTAGTCTTTTTGTTTAAGTACACTGGAAAAATGGAGTCATTCCTGTCACACCACTTCATATGGAGCATTATTGCCCCACCAAAGTGCAATATAACAAAATCCTCAGAGAGACTGGTAAAAAAAATCCACATTGTTTTCCTTTTCTACAAAGAATACTTACCATGAAGAGGAAAATCACAACCTAATATTGCAGTTCCCCAAGTTGTGGTTTCTTTCAAAAAGCTGAGGAGCACAACTAAGTGTACATTATACCAACAGGCTGACCAAGACCTTCTTCCCCATGTTTTCTTACTCATTTGGAATAATAGCAAAAAAAAGACTGACAGATTTTTCTTAACGATCCCTTCCACATATGCAATTTCAACTACAATGAGAATGCAACTGAAATCCTGGGGGAGAGGATATTCCATTATCAGATGTAGAAAAGAAAGTGACTCAACATATCCTCTCTAGAAGGAAGCGAACTATACTAGGAAGAAACTTAGGGTATGTGTAAAGAGTTAGAGGGAGGGTTGGTTTGTTGACTTTTTTAGTTTGTTTCCCATTTTGACTTATGGTTGTCAAAGTGCAAGACATTTGGTATTATTCAAGCTTCAGGAAATGGGAAAATAAGACTTGCATAGTCATAAAGGTGAACACAGGTGGGAAGAAAGGCAAGAAGGACAGTCATTTCCCGTCCCACACAACTTCCTAAGGTTCTAAAATTTTCCCTGTTTCACACCAGTATGAGACAAAGACCCTTCAGTGGACAAGCAAGAATTATATGTAGTTTACAAGTGCAAGGTCCTGCACCCAGGACAAAATAACCCAAGAGCCCAGTACAGGCTAGGATCCCTGCGGCTGGGGAGCAGCCCTGCTGAAAGGGACCTGGGGGTCCTGGGGAACGACAAGCTGGACATAAGCAGTACGTTGTTGCAACAACAAAGGCAAATCAGATCCAGGGCTGCATTCACAGGGACATTACTAGCAGTGATAGAGATGTGAGCATCTGCCTACTTTGAATCATAAAATCATAGAACGGTTTGGGTTGGAAGAGAACTTTAAGGATCATCTAGTCCAACCCCCCTGCCATGGGCAGGGACATCTTTCACTAGATCAGCTTGCTCCAAGACCTGTCTGATCTCACTTTGAACTCTTCCAATGATGGGGCATCCACAACTTCTCTGGGCAACCTGTTTTAGTGTCCCACCACCCTCATCATAAAAAATTTCTTCCTTATATCTAGTCTAAATCTACCCTCTTTTAGTTTAAAATCATTAACTCTTGCCCTATCACTATAGGCCCTGCTAGAAAGTTTGTCCCCATCTTTCTTATAGGCCCCCTTTAAGTACTGAAAAGCCACAATAAGTTCTCCCTGGAGCCTTCTCTTCTCCAGGCTGAACAACCCCAACTCTCTCAGCCTTTCTTATAGAAGTGTGCCATCCCTCTCATCATTTTCATGGCCCTCCTCTGGACCCTCTCCAACAGGTCCATGTCTGTCTTGTTCTGCAGACCCCAGAGCTAGATGCAGTACTCCAGGTGGGGTCTCACAAAAGCAGAGTAGAGGGGGAAATCACCATCGTTGACCTGCCGGCCACGCTTCTTTTGATGCAGTCCATGCATAAGGTTGATGTTAATCATCCTCTAGCTCCTATTACTCTACTGACAACTGCTTCATTGACTATAGTAGGAGTCTGGGCACCTTGTTTGTGTGTAGACAACTGTGTTTAGGTATTTGAACCTCTACCTGAATCCTACCTTGTAGGCACCTAGCGTCAGGTGGCACCTAATGCCAAGTTGCCTGGCCTGATCTGGCCTCCAGCCTCTCTTTCAGAAGGTCACAGAACCCAGTCATATCTGCCAGTCTTATGCAGATCTCTCATCTACGCTAGGGCATTTCAATATATCAAGCAAACAGGGACCACACTGTCAGCTAAGTGTGATGCATATGATTAGCAGCCTTCTTACAATAAATGGAATCAGTATAGCTAATATTCACAAAGACACCTTACCCATGAATTGCACTGAGTCATAAATATCAGAATGTCTTCCAGTGTAAATTATTATCTTTGAACTGCTTGCAGTCCTTTGACATAATACATCCTAAGGGGCTACAAAAGAAATAAAGACTAAATATTTGTACATTCTGTCTGCAAAGGTTTAAAGATTCTTCTATATATTCCTATAACGAGTGGGAGTAAGTCATCACACTTCTGTGAAGTAATTAAAATAAATTCCCTTCAATGCATTGTATCAGAGTTATTATGTAGAACAAATATGACACTGCTAATGGAATGTGTTAGGAACAACGAAAATTCTATCACATAATAATACAATAGTTTTCTGAGTTATTTTATATCTAGATAGATAGACAAACAAACAAACAATTTGGCTCAGTTATGAACCTGAAAGATTAGCACATTTCCTTTCACAATTCTGTCCCTTTACACATACCATAGATGCATAAATCCAGCACAAAAAAGAATACAGCACATTGTCCTGTGTACATTAACTTGGATATTTTAGTCCTGCTCTTGGCTATGCAAAAGAAAAATCCATATAAATATATATAGCCTCTTTTACATTTCCCAAAGAGACTTCTGATTAAGTCAGGCCATGAAAGGGTAATTTTAAACATGATAACCTATAGACTTCAGTTCAAATGCTTATGATGATACCTGGAATGTATTTGTTTAACTATCAATTTATTAATGCATTTATTACAAAGTTTAAAACTTTCTGTAAAGTTCAAGATTGTTCAATGATTTAAAACATATATGCCTGTAACTCACAATATACAACAGACTCAAATATTCTACTATACAAAGCAAAAATGTCACTACCTAGAACCCAAGATTTTATTTTCTTTGGGATCTTGTAGAAAGCCAACTTCGTAAGAATTCTCAAATTTAAAAGCTTTACAAGTTAAAGAACAGATTAAAGTCTAGGTGAAAGAAAGGGAACCCATAAATAAAAGTAAAATGAGAAGAAGGATTCATGAATCACCTAATTATCTTGGTTTACACATTCTTTAAGAGCTGAACAATTAAAAAGCATACAGAAAATAAGTTCACACTAACAGAAACAGGTTTGTGACATGTAGATTTCTCTTTTTCTCCCTCTCTTTTTTTTCCTAAAGGCACTTTGGCAATAATGTGATTAATGCCCTGTCTGGCCTTTCAGTCAGTCAGCTCCCTGTCAGGGATGCCAGAGCGCTGCACTGCTGCTAGTGTGTCATGGGATCCATGCTCAGAGCTTTACATTTCTCCCAGGTGTAGGCCCATCATGTTGAACTGACATTGCACATCACTCAGCACGGTGATGCCAAAACAGCTAGCACCCAGGAGCAGCACGTGTAGCAGCCTGTTGCCATGCGGATCTAGCCCTGACTTACACCAGTTCCCATCAGTGTAAACCAACAAGCTGCCCCGTTGGCCCGGTCCGATAGAAGGAAACAATAGGGACACCGTGGAAGAGCAGGAGGACTGGAGCTATTCCGCCAAACTGCATATCAGCTTGAAAGCTGCTTCCAAGCCTCTGCGTCCACTTGTATTTTTTGTGCATTTGAGTTGCCAAGACAGTCCTGTGGAAAGCAAATAAAATCTTCAGCACCCACTTTCTACCAGGACTGAGTTATTTACACGGGGTAGGTGTACACTCTACAAACCAGGAGGAGACCAGTTCCTGGAAACTGATGCCCAAAGCTTTGCATGATCCCTTAGCCACTGTCACACTGCAGAGAGTCTCCGCAGAAATGACCTGTCTTCTTCCAGCTTCTCATTTGCCTTTTATTGCTGAACCTCTGTTGGCTGAACTTGCTAGACGTTGATGGCTCGAACACAGCAAAAGCACGTGAAGTGCACTGCTGCTAGAGACTACCAGGTGGTTGGTGATGCTGTTAGATTGCTGAAGTGAAACAAGGCTCTGAAAATAGTGCTTGCTTTACATACTCGGGACCGTGGTACTATATGGATACAAATAATGCTGTCCGGCTCAGGAAACTCATCAACAGGTCTCAGAGCATTAGGACAATGAGTTTTCACACTGCTTTTCATAACATTTGGTTTTGACTTGTACATTTTAAGACCTACTTGTTTAGGAGTTCTTCTTAGAAAGTTTGTTGTTGCATTTCACATCTCAGTACATTCAGGAAGCAAGTGTCATTCATATTCATATAACTCTGGTAAGACCAGCCCAAATAATCCATTCTTGACATCTTTGGTTTGTTAATAAAGCTTCTAAATGGTTATTTTACAAGGGCATAGACATATTTCTGTTGTCTGACACAGAAAAATTTTACTCATGTGTATTGGGTCTGGCTGAGATGGAGTTAATACTCCCCACAGCAGCCCTCATAGCACTGTGCCCTGCATCAGTAGCTAGAAAGGTGTTGATAGCATACCAGTGTTTTGGCTACTGCTGAGCAGTGCTGGCACAGCATCAAGGCTGTCTCCCCAACATTCTTGCCCTCCCCTCAATGGCAGGCTGGGGCAGGGCAAGATCTTGGGAGGGGACACAATCAGGACAGCTGACCTAAACTAACCAAACAGATATTCCATACCATATGACGTCAGCTCAGATATAAAAGCTAAGTAAAGGGAGACAGAGGGGGGGGATTTTGTCTTCCGGAGCAACCACTACGCGTACTGAAGCCCTGCTTCCCGAGAAGTGGCTAGACATCGCCTGCTGATGGGAAGTAGAGAATAACATCATCTGTTCTTTTTTCTTTGCTTTCGCACGCGCGACCCTTGCTATCACTGTATTAAACTGTCCTTATCTTGACCCACGAGCCTTCTGTTATATTTTCTTCCCCCCCAGCTGAGGAGGGGGAGTGATAGAGCAGCTTTGGTGGGCACCTGGCATCCAACCAGGGTCAACCCACCACAGTCCTTTTTGGCGCCCAACGTGGGGCTTCCACCCCTCGCCTCTGTGTATCACATTTTTAAGAATTATCATTAAAATCTACATTCATCACACAAAAATCTTCACTCACATCAACAAAAAGAATTCCCCACACCAAAATCAAAATAATATCATCACAAAACCAATAAAAAGTGGACAATTTACACACAATCCACCCCTCGTCCCTTCACCACAATTACAAAAATAAAAATTCCCCACTTATCAAGCAGCTCTTAACTCTCTAGCTGCATTCAGTCCATGTTTTGTCCGTAACCTCTCTCAGTTACTATCCTTATCTCAAATTCCTCACACTGCCCGCATTCTCCACCAAAAAAGACTGGGTTGACTCTGGCTGGACGCCAGGTGCCCACCAAAGCCGTTCTATCACTCCCCCATCCTCAGCTGGACAGGGGAGAGAGAAATATAACAAAAACTTGCGGGTCGAGATAAGGACAGGAGAGATCATTCACTACTTACCGTCACGGGCAAAACAGACTCAGCTTAGGGAAAATTAGCTCAATTTATTACAATTCAGCCAGAGTAAGGTAATGAGAAATAAAACGAAATCTCAGAACACCTTCCCGCCACCCCTCCCTTCTTCCCGGGCACAACTTCACTCCCGGATTTCTCCACCAAGCCCCCCCAGCGGCACAAGGGGGACAGGGATGGGGTTTACGGTCATCACACGTTATTTTCTGCCGCTTCATCTCCTCAGGGTGAGGGCTGATCACGCTCTTCCCCCGCTCCAGCGTGGGGTCCCACCCACGGGGTCAGTCCTCCACGAACTTCTCCAACGTGGGCCATTCCCACGGGCTGCAGTTCTTCACGAACTGCTCCAGCATGGGTCCTTTCCACGGTGTGCAGTCCTTCAGGAGCACACTGCTCCAGCGCGGGTCCCCCACGGGGTCACAAGTCCTGCCAGAAAACCTGCTCCATGGGCTCCTCTCTCCACAGATCCGCAGGTCCTGCCAGGAGCCTGCTCCAGCGCAGGGTTCCCACGGGGTCACAGCCTCCTTCGGGCACCCACCTGCTCCGGCGTGGGGTCCTCCCTGGGCTGCAGGTGGAGATCTGCTCCACCGTGGACCTTCCTGGACTGCAGGGGGACAGCCTGCCTCACCAGGGTCTTCACCACGGGCTGCAGGGGAATCTTCGCTCCGGCGCCTGGAGCATCTCCTCCCCCTCCTTCTTCACTGACCTTGGTGTCCGCAGGCTTGTTTCTCTTACATGTTCTCACTCCTCTCTCCCGCGGCTGTTTCTCACTCTCCCAACTTTTTTCCTTCTTAAAAATGTTATCACAGAGGCGTTACCACTATCACTGATTGGCTCGGCCTTGGCCGGCGGCGGGTCCGTCTCAGAGCCGACTGGTATGGGCTCGCTCTCTCTCGAATACAGGGGAAGCTTCCAGCAGCTTCTTACAGAAGCCACCCCTGTAACCCCCCTCGCTACCAAAACCTTGCCACATAAAACCAATACACTCATGCCACAAAAGGCTTTTGAATAGTCTACCAGGCTTAGGATGAGTGACAGCTGCCATTCACTTCTTTTTTTCACCTTTATTATATACGATAGAAATTGAACAATGCAAGAATAAGTGGGATGAAATTAAGCTCGTCTGAGTTTGAGGTCAACAGCATTGCAGAATCTACCCATTTTTCAAAAAGAGATCAAGAGATTTTATTTTTCTTTAAAAAGGATACTTTTTAACTGTGAACTGGCCCAGCTAATAATAAGTGACCTCTGCTTTATGCTGCAGATGTAAGCGTGAACAGCATGATGAAGAAAGGTCTTTCAAATGGATGCGCTCTAAAAAAGGGACACTTTGTGTGTACAGTTGCACTTAGTGGTCTCCTTAGTGCCTGAATATGAGACCAGAACCTTTCCAGCCCAGTTAGTGACTCAGGCACAGGTCGGGGTAATTCTGAGTTACGTTTCCCATGGTTCTGGGGGAGATTCATTCTCTGGCACTCGGCAGTGCATCAATGATTTCTGCAGTTATTTTACATTATCCTTAGGTTTTATAGTTTGTAGATTTGTTTGTGGACATCTGGGTTGAGTTCTTTCCTCCAAAGCCTCTTTTATCAAAGTTGAGCTTTTGTATCAAGTGGAGGTCTTTCTAAACCACATTGAAAATGTCCTACATCTCCATTTGCTTGTACTTTTGTGGGGAGAGAAGAAGAAAGAAAATTTTGTATTTATGTTCTATTGGTAACACTGTAGCTGCAAAACAAAAATCTGGCAGAGGCTTTCTGGTTTAGAATAGCTTTCTTTTACTCTCTTTTTGGTTGTTGTTTGTGATTACTAGGCCTGAATTTCAATATATATTTGTTTTTCCTAGTTGACTATTTTACTATTACTTTTACTTTGAGGGTTTTGTCCTTTCCATTAACATTAAACGATGTCTAGCTCTGTCTGCTTCTGTTCATTACTGCTTTCCACATTGTGCTGATGAACTATTTCTCTCTTATCGAAATCGTTCCTAGATATATTGCCAAATACATCTCTGAGAGTTTCTCCATATTTCTCCTCTCTTATCGGAGATGGAAGCCTGCAAACATGGTGGAAAAGCTGTCTGAGAGCAGAATTTCAAACTCCTCTCTGCTTTGATAGTAGAGGATACATCTGGAAATAAGCATTCTTTGAAAGTACTTTAAAAAAAAAAATTCATGACACAGCAGACAAGTCTCGGTCATTTTCTACATTGGCTTCTCTGATGTAAAAATGTCCAAAAGAATAAAACAAATTGCTTACTTGGTTCCTGGCTCTTTATGAATAACACTGTAGATTAAACAACCATTCTCACCAAAAGCAAAGATGATTTATTGGCAGCAATTCACAAGCTGGTCATCCCTGCTATTACATCCACAAACTCTTCTTGTGCCAGTGGCGCTCTTTAGTTCATGATTGTCCATTCCATGACACTTAGGGAGACTGATAGAAAGGTAAGGTAGAAACTTACACATTTTTCTTTGCCTTCTTCATATTACTCATTTTAAAAGCGAAACGCAGGATGATAATCAGATTCACACATTGTGTGTGGACTTTGGAAAATACTAGTCTCAGTCTAGGATGGCTTTGAGTTCTGTTGCTCATGACTATAATAATTCCTAGTCTTCCTATCAGAAAACTCCAAGGTAATTGGAGTCTTTGTTCCAGCCTCTGGTGCTGGGCTCAGTTCATTTGTGTCCAGGCAAGAACTTGATCACACATATCCTAGTTCAGGCCATGCGCAAGCACTCAGCTTCATTTTGTCAATGTTAGGAGACTACAGGACAGCTAATCAAGTAAGTGTGCTTGGCTTATTATATCTTAATGAGGTATTCTTAGAATAACGGACCGTGTATTCCCCAAGCTCCTAGTAAAAAATCAGTCCTAGAGGCAATTAAAACCAGACATGCTTCATCCTGCACTTTCTACAGCACATCTCTGCAGTCTGTAGACTGTAGACAGCAGCCTGGGTGAGAATTTTTCAGCAAAATGGGTTTTCACCAGAAGTTGGCAAAACTAAAATTTCTTGTTTTCAGAAACACATCCCCCTTGTTGAGAAATTTTCCCAGCAGCAAGACGGGCTTATATGTTGGTTGTAACCTCAACAAGACAATATTCTCGGGGTTGTGGGAAAACTTCCATGCAAGTTTTGGACCCTGTCTCACTGAGCACCCTACCCATTGTAATAGCTAGTTATTCCCTTTCTGGTTGCATCCAACACAGAAGCCTCAAAGCTCTAAGGAATGGAAAAACACGAAAACATTTCTCGTTTCCCTCTTTCAATATTTCAAGTAAGCATGCTAAAAGAAATTAAACCATGTAAACAGCCAATAAATCTTGCAGTAGCCTAATTTTTCTTACAATGATGCCTCAGGCAAATCAACTGTGGCAAACAAAGGCAAAGGATTAAAGCTATGTAAAATTCCCTCATTTACTTATCTTCTACATCTTCTTAAACTACTACTCCTCCCAAGGGATTCAAAGTCCTAGTGTTGCTCAGTTCTTATATCAACCAGTGAGAAGAAATGTTTAATGATGTTTATCAGACCAATTCTGACAAATCACTCAGGATTTTCAAACCAAGTAATTATTACTTTTAACAAAAATATAATAAAGATAGCATGTAAGAAAGTTGCAGAAAATATTAGTCATTTCATGGACCCTTTTCACCCACTGAAGAAATCTTTATTTCCTCTTTCAACAGGAAGTATATCGGCTCTGATGAATCCCTGTGGAAATTCATCTGGCTTGGCTAGATACTACCCTTTCTATTCCTCAGTAATTTCAGAGAAGTGCTTTTAAGGCTCATGTAGCCACTATCAGTAATTTTGATGCTGTACACACCACATCCAGAACTAAAAACACATTAGCCACGCTATTGACTATCCCATAGATAGAAGGTTAATGCTTATTCTTATATTGCTGGAATCTCTCTGCATCATTCAGTGTTTCTATCATGAGACAGAAGTGTGCCATCTAAGGAGGTACTTCATATTTTGTACAGCATTCTGCTCCAGTAGCTTTCATAGCCTGAGCTACTGTATACTTCTATTTTGTTTGTGGTTGCTTGGATAAGCACCTATTCTCTTGAGGTAAGAATTCACACTTAATTCTTCCAAAGAAAGAGCACCTACTGAGAGAAAGTAAGAAATTCAAATTTTAGACACCTCACACACAGACATTCACAAAGGTCATTCATCTTTGACTATTTAGAGGACTGATGAGACACTACAGACTCAAATTTGAGTATGTTTGCTAATGACACAGTTCTGTTTACCCTTCACGTCATACAGCTATATTGCCCTCACTAAATTAATCTACTTTTTGATGAGGATGAGCTCACGGATGAAGAACAGCTGTTTGAAAATTAATTAGATCAAAATTAAGATTATACTGTGAGGTAGAGGAAAGCACACAGTTTGCAAAAAGGCGTGTTCTCATCTATTTAATAAAGTGTAATCATGACTAGTCTGTTCCTAACACAAGTTACTTAAGAATTTTTGATTCCTCACTGATGGAAACTTTTCATCGTACTGTAATATCCATGGAGAAATAATTCATTTTGGCTAGGACACTCCATTGTATTTTCCCTTAAATAACCTGACTCTATGTCCCTTGGATATATTTAGAAGGACTACAACAACATAGTCTTGGAAGTAGACACAAAACAGAACTCCAGAAACTACAGCCAAGGCTGAAATCCAGCAGAAAACTTTGTACCTTACCATAAGTCTCACTCAGCTTTGCCTTTTAGTCCCCCTGCAGAATTTCCCATCATGAACAAAATCTTGGGTCACCTTGTGGGCATCCCTTCAAAACAAAACAAAACACAACAAACCCAACCTGATTTTCCTTAATAAACCACCATGGTTAACAAGCGAAATCCTGCCTGTTTCCGGGTGAATAAAGGCACTTTGTTGGGCAAAACATTGCCTGGAGCTGGTCCAAAACTGTTGAAAACATTCTCAGAAGACCTAAGCACCAATGTGAGCCCCACTAACCTTATCCTCTACCTGCAAAACCAACTTCCTCGACCTTCACTCTTCTAATAAACACCTAGCAGAACATATGCAAATGTAAAAAATATTTTGCCTTTTTTCATGTACAGACAATTATCCCCCAGGAAAAGGCAGAGGGAAAGAAGAAAATAACCTGTATAAATTAACAGCTCTGAATTATTCATTTTTCTGAGTATTAATAATATTTTCATATGAAATAACGATTCCCTGTCCTGCACATTTGAAATAACCCATGAGGTTTTATGATTCAGGAATGACAGGACTGACTGCCCCCAAAGAATAGATTTTTATTGTTTATCATTCAAATATACCAGATGTATCAAAGTTTGACTTTGCAGATAGTGGTGTTTCTGCCATGTACGATTCATGGTGTTTTAAAATAAACTAATATTTCACTTCTAAATTATGGCAGCAGCCTCTGATTTCTATTACAAGGAAGCAGACTCCTACCCATATCTTCTGTATTTTTTGCTCACATCATAAGGCTTGGTGTGATTTTGTTACTCATTGTCAACATCCAAGGCTCTCATATATTTACAGGAAAATGAGTCAGCGATAATAGTTTCCAAAGCAAAGTTAATTAAATATGAATGTTATTAAGTAATATGCTTCTCATGAACTCAAAAAAAATGAAATAATTGAAACTAGTAGTAATGATCTAGCTCTGAAATAATGAAAAAATGAGGCTGCTTGTATCTATTAATTTGCTTTGAGCTATCACTCAAAAAAAAAAAAATTCAGCCCAGTAACATCAAGATCTAATAATAACACAGAGTATTTTACTTGTCTCCAATCATATTGCACCCAGGATGCACTAAGCTCCTTTTAAACTTCTGCCTCTGCTCCAGCTGGTGGCAGAGAAGGGCTCTGCCACCTCTCTCAGCGTTCAGCACCAAAAGGAGAAGAGCTAGGACAGCACAGGTATAGACAATGCCAGCTTTCTTTAGGAGTCTGAGTTTTAACTGGCTCTTCTCCAGAGGTGTAGCATAGGTAACAGAGGCTTATTCTGACCTTCCTGCCTTTTGCAGCTACCCACATACCAGATACCATATGGCTTCAAACAAGAAAATTAAGTGTGCTGTGTTTCCTTGAAAGAAATTGGAAAAAAATAAGAGAAAATGCCAAGGTATATAGAAACTACTAAGATAACAAGTAGTGCTAATCCTGCCAAAAATCGTTATTGTTGATATTAAGAAATATAGCATTACTTTTAAAGAACAGATTCAATATAGTGCTAACTTGCAAGGCATAGAAATAACTCGAAATACATGTAAATGGCTTGTCATTATCATGAAATAAACTTCTCTAAAAACCCTAAAATACTCTCCACAACATGATAAAATACGAGCATAACTTCTAGTTGATATGTTACATCAATCTTTCATCTTCAAGATAAACTATAATCTATGTTCAGGAAAGAGCAGAATCGCCTTCTAAATGTATACCTGCTGTTTAGTTTGGTCTTTAATGACCAGAAAAGAGAAAACCCAGCTAAGTGGGTACAGAATTTGTGTGGCAACACAGAGAACTATACTGATTTCATTCTAACTGACAGGCTCTGTATTACCCAGAAGACGGTAAAATAAAACTACTTCAACTCAGAAACTGCCTGCTGAGATATATCATTTAACAAAACATTAAGCCGAAAGGAACAAAACTGTTCAGCATGAAAACTTCAGAATTAGCTAAGACAAGTTCAGGACAGAATTTAGTCATGGGATGAAAGTGGAAAGACTTTAAGTGTTACTAACTAATTGAATTTTTCTGCATTAAATAAAAATGAAAGATCTGGTTGCTGCTGTAAATGTAGCCCATCAAGTTAAGAAATTACTAAAGTTACATTCTATCAGAAAATATTCTATTTTATTGTAACAGAGGCTGAAGTTACAAATCTGAAATTTAAGTCTTAATATCTGTCAGAGGTATTGTATTTCTCAAAAAGATCAACCAGAAAGAAGTTCAGTCACTGCTACAGAGCAGATTGCTTTGCCCATTTTCAGAAATGACAGTGATGCAGAAGGTAGGACCACAGACAGAACAGCCAGTGGGAACAGAGGTAAAGGAATGGAAAGGTATGGAGGGGACATTACGTGACATTGCCTTGAAAAAGCAGCCTTCAAGAAATTTACTCATTGACTAATTTTGCTCCGTATTTTAGAGTTTGTTTTATTTCATTGTTTTCATTAATTTCTTTAACACAAAAACTGTGACGAAATTAAGAAACAGGCCAGCATCACAAAGGCGGGAGGATAATCTGTTCAAAAGAGAACTGGAGTAACACCTGGGAAGAACCAGATGACCTTGAAACATGAAGAAACACATATGTAATGGTAAAATAAAATACAAGGTCCTGAACTGGTGAAATAACATGAATTTGTATGAGAAGTTGTAAGTAGAACTGAAGGAGAAGAGGAGAAACATAGGTAACATAGCTAATCACAGCAAGACCAATAAACGGCAAAGAGAAGCACCGATGAAAAATACAATTAAAAGGTGTTTCAGTGAAGCTGTTTGTAGCTGAACTAGGTAAATATAAATGTCATGTATGCATCACGATGTGATGCCTAATTTAAAATACAGCTTTAACCACACATATTTAGATGCAAGGACCTCAGACTAGAACAGATGTAGAGAGAAAATACCGGCGTGCTCTGAGCAATGACTAGCCCATCATATGAGCTGATGTTAGATGAAATTGGCTTGTTTTCAGTCAAGTAAAATGAAGACCTGGATGAATTTGTTATCTATAATTATGGGGTAAGCAACAGAGAAAAAAGAATGGTTTAATTTAGAGTATAAAAAACATGTAAGAGGATGTAAACTGTTACTAAGAGATCTGAAAAAATCTAGTTTCTAGCCCGTCAGGTAGTGAAATCTGAAACAGCCTTTTTAGAGGCTTCTCATCCATCACATGCTTATCAGCCTTCAGTTTTGATTAAGTTAAATTCAATTAACTTGTAGTACTATTATTAAATTATAGAAAACCGTGGGCTTACAGAAATCAAGAGGAAGTTGACTTTATCGGTAGAAGTCATAGTTTTCCTGTTTGCCATTAGTCAGCCTGGCAGAAGCAGGATCACATGAGTTCTTAGGGTTGCACTAGAACATACTTCTGACACTTCAACCTCCAGGTGATCTCCTCCTCTAAGGCAAGCGTCTTGATGCCATTTATGTAAAGTAAAATTGCTCACAGCAAGTGTATTTTCGTATGCAACAATTCAAATGTGTTTTCCCACCTACAGTTATTAAAAACCTGAACACCCCAAAGAATCAGATAATGTGTGGAGAGCCATTGAAAAGCAGATAGCCATTTATGGAGGCAAAGGAGCAAGCAAAAGAGGAGCACATCCCAGCTTAAGTGTTGAGTCAGTATTTACTCATATAATGGTTTCCAGAGTGATGGGATGTGTACGGAGAAACTCTGCGTAACCACGCAGCTCAGAGGGATCAATGGAAATTGGGCTGCACGCACGGTGAGATCTGAACATCACTATAGCTCAGGCTGTGCATGGTAACTTCTCCATGTTTCCTTAAATGAAGTGCTTTTCTCCTGTACTAAGAGCCTGGTCTGTTCAAATTAGTCCCACCTGCAACAACAGACATTACCTGGGAGACAGTTTCTCTTTGTCATATAATTTCATAGTCATCTCTTAGCTATATCAATTAACATTAAGATATGTTTTTTCTTAGCTACACATATCTATTTTGTCATCCTTTTATCAGTGCTTACTATCATCTTATTATGCTTGCATTATTACATTTCAATATTCTACTTCGTTATTCTGAAAAGCAACTTGAGTAAACAATCTAAATTGTTACGATTCTATTTTCCTTTTTACTCAACAAACCAGATCATTCCTCATTCAGGTGAGTGGGTTCACATCTTTGTATCAGCATAGCTACAACATAATTAATTTACAGTAAGCAAACTTTTTAAGCCTAAACTTTTCTTTACATACTTCTGCAAAGCTAGAACAATAGGAACATTGCTGCACAATGCTGAAGAATATATACATTCTTCCTAAAAATCTTCTCATATATTAAAGTTTGTCCTATACACTGAAGGTATTACAGCAATTTTTGCCACTGCCACCTAGGGCCACCACTAGTGGTGACAGAAACCGAAGCAGTGCTACAGCAGTAGTTATTGGAATGAATTAATTTTACTCATTTAGTAAAATGCATCTGTGGCATGCAGAAGGAATTACAGCAGCTAGGTTTAAGATGCAGCTTGTGACTATAATTCCCTATGAAAGGCATTATAAGCCACAGCCTTTTGACATATCAGAAGTTTAGCATAGAAGGTCTCTATCAGTCCTTGTACTTACCAAACACAAACAAGAATGCTGTAAGATCTTTGCTGCTTCATTGCACATTCAGAAATGGAACAACCCTGCGAAGTACAAAACAAAAAGACCCTGGACAAAGGACACCTTTACCTGCATTAAGTACTTCTAAGCATCTGTCAGGGAACTAGCATGTAAATGCAAATATTGCAATTCGGTGTGAAGAATTTACAACACCCTCATGACCCACTCGCAGACAGTAGAAAAAACTAATAGTGACATAAAGTTAAAAGCATGAAAAATTTGTAAAGCCTGAACATTTTCTTCTTTTTTCACACTTTCCTAGCACCAATCCAGTATTCAGATGAGGTATTCAGAAAGACCTTGGAAGTAGAACACAGGATCACATGCAGAACACCAAAACTGTATTTAGAAATATAATCACTGCCTTAGGAATTCCTAAATGGCAATATGGTATATCTGAACTTGTTAAAGTGATGTGGAACACTGACAAACTGAAAGGGGGTCAGTGAGCAGCCAACGAGCATTACACATTCATACAGCTGTTTGGCTACTGTGCTCAGGCACTCATTTACAATTCTTACCTCCAAAAGGGCATAAGTGGAAATTTTATCCATCCTAAAATCATGTAGTGACACTTCATTGAAAAGAATCATTAAATTTAGATAGGTTAAAAAAATAAGGAGCATAGGCTCAGAGAATAGTTTTTGCAGATGAACATGATTGCCTTAGGATGTGCAAAAGCAGTTACTGGAGAAATCATACAAGAAACAATATGTTTTGAAGCTAGTGATCTATTTCAATATCTTGAAAAGTTGATTCATATGGATTGGATAGTGATAACGTTATAGGAATTAAAAATAGCTAAAAGACCATGACAAATAGGAATGATAAAAAGAAATGTATCAATTTGTGATAGCTCAGCCTCAGTGCTCACAAAGATTAGATCAGTATGTTAGAAATGAAAAGATAGAAATATTCAAACCATCAAAGGGAGATGCAGTTGGTAACAATGGAATATTTATATCTGCGCAACATCACTAGAACAAATTGGCGTCCTAACTTGCTTGCTGAGTAGAGCCCAGACCATCTAGAACTACCCACAACAGGTCCATGCACTTGAACTGACATATATATCTGCATCAGATTCCCAGAAGAATATGCCCTAGGGCACCTCAAACAGTCCTGACCTCGAATGGAGAGGATACAAAACCAGGCTGCTTTGGCCATTCTAGCATATTAATGGAATTCCTACATAATTTTGGCAATTGAGAAAGAGGATAAAGTTGGTCATGAAAGGCTGCTACAATCAAAAAAAAAGCCTTATAGAAGGAGTAACATATGAATTGAAGCAAAATTTGCCTTTTTTTTCTTTGCTGATTGGATGAAAGTAAGGTTTCTTATTTATACATCAATAATCATGTGTTCTGTTCAGTTTGTTAAGAAATATGTAGAAAGTAAACAATATAACAATATAACAAAATATAAGAATAGCTTTTACAATTTATTTTTTTTATTTCCTAATGCATCTCTTATGTTTTCATTAGTGTTATTCTCTCATAATCTTCTATGGACCATGAAAGTTTGTTGGTGGAGATGGACAAGCAGGCTAGCTATTTAGATAAAACAGTTTAAGATATAGACCATAATGTTCAGACCCCTTTGGTGCCAAAGATTGTATGCTATCAACACAAAGAGAGTCATTCTTCACAAGTATCAGCAAATATGATTCTAAAATATCCTTGTCTAACCAACTGAGCTACACACTGGAGTCCATTCTGCTGGTGACAGAACATTTCCAGAAACGGCATCTTCAGTGTCTTGTTCTCTATAGCCAGACTGATGCTACTGCTACTAACGCTGAGTAGTGTCTCCTTACTAATTCAAATAGCCACATTGGTGTAGAGAAGACTCCCTCCAGGAAGGAAGAATACTACAAGAAAGGTCTGTCTAATACCTAGGGGCAATATAGACTAGAAACCAAACTGAAAGGCAACACAGCTTAAAGTTTCCCAAATGATATGTTACTTCGTTTGCTAAGTTTCAGATTCTTTTGTGTACCCGTCCTAAAAATATCAGATATCTTTTCTCAGGAGAAATTTAAAGAGTGGGGAGTAGTAACAGGGCTCTGGCCGACTGAGAGCCCAGCCTTGTGCACTACTTGCTAGGTCTCGTGTGTCTTCCTGCAGGGAAAAATTGTACTGCCCAAACCCAAAAACATTACAAGTACTTCCTCCTGTATCTTGAATAGTATGTCAATATACTGGCTCTTCTTTGCATAACATGCAACACAAAAGCAAGTCCAGTTGCTGTGCTGTCAAACCTTCACACAGTGGCTGTCCCTTTTCCCACATACCTTTCTGCTTTATGCATTATTCACTTTCAAAAAAAAAAACTTTAAAAGAAAACATGATCCTATCCTCACAAAGCATTTAAGTAGATGTGATGACAGGAAGTCACAGCAATTCTGAAGTATTGTGCTTTGGAGGAAAGTCTTGTTAGAATGTGAAATTCCAGTCCTATAAAAACAAAAATTTAAGGAGTTTTTATTTTAGTTTACTCCACCTTTTATCAAACCAGTTTGATATATTTTGTTCAGAGAAAAAGACCAAAACAGTATTTTGTAGTAATTTAGCTGCTTTGTTTTGACAAAGTTTTGATTGAACTTCGTCCATGCAACTTCAATAAAACCCAATGTAACACATACTACCATGTATGTTAAACAAAATATAATTACCAAAGTATATAGTGGTACTGTACATACTGTGATGGGAAACTGCAAGTTAAAAGTATGCAGCAATATTTTACAAACTTATCTAAAATACAATCCAAAAAATCACCAGTTAAAACATAAGGAAGAGCTGGGAAAGCTTCTAACAGTGAGAAATCCAAGATTTTGGAAGTCTAGAAAGTCCTTTTACATTTGGCTATCTGGTGGGAGAAGCCATTCACTCCTCTCACCTGCAAGATATATATATCGATTCTGACAAAATCTCTCTCTTACAATAGAAAATCCTTCTATCAGGTCAAATAAAAAGCAGGCCCAGTGTTTGATATAACCTGAAAATACTACAGAATTAGAAACACTGAGGCACTGAAAGAAAGAAAAATTCCTTGGATTTAGACTATTTACAAGACATATTTCCAAGTCACATATACTATTAGCTGTGCTCTGAGCGTGTTCTGCTTTCTGAATGTGAAGGCAGAAGAAGAAGGTTGGAAGATAAATATTGTGCAAGGACAGTCTAAATGATTGATCAATTGGTTAAAAAACCCTAATAATCTGAGAATTTTCATGGGTGAGAAACATTTCTGGAAAGCTGAATAATTTTTACTTTTTGCTATGTGCAGTGTTAAATTTTAGTTCTATACCAAATATATAATTTTCTAGGTATATAGAAAAATCACCCACTAAGAAACTATACTAATGGCAGTACAACCAGCCTCATTTGTTGTAATTTTGCTTCTTCAGTAAAACCAGTAAACCATAAAAGATCATAACTGTAGCCTAATTGGAATTTTGGTACAGAAAACATTATTCTTATCCTTTCCAGTCTCATTCATACCTGCCTTACCACCTTTATTCTCCAACAGTGAAATATTGTCTCTGAGATCATGTTTGTCACTTTCCTAGAATTATCTATGAAGAAATGACAGACCATATGTTTGATCTTTACTACATTTAAGTCTACTGCTAACCTGCTCTGATGGGTCTGAGGACCCACCAGTGGAAATTCAGTAGCTTTATTAAGATCCTAAGAGTCTCCATTGTGCCTATTTCTCTCCTTTCTTTTGTGCTCAAAGCTTCCCTTGTAGGAATTGGTTTTTTATTTGATGGTTGATTTCCTGGGAAGGAGCTTTGTTGCTTATAAATAAAGTGTGAAGGCTCCCTCTGTCATCCAGGTAGAGAGACAAACACACCCAAAGCTGATCTGCCCTGTCTGACCATAGGCTGGGATGAATCATCATGTGCCACTCTTTTCACGGACTATTAGAGTTTACCCAGCCAGCTTTGACTGGCAGCTAAGATTAGATGAGATATACATCATTCGTAATGTCTAGACTACCCAGCATCCAGTGCCCATACAGGGGGAAAAACTACCTATGAGTTCATAGATACACTGCAGCTGCTGTAATTTTTGTGGTGCTTTGCTGATGAGAAAACACACCAAGAATTTCCTAACAGGGGTCAGAGTCCATATTCACCTCTGGAAAATCACTGTAAAACCTATTCACATAACCAAGAACGAAGAGCAAATTAGATTAATTTGTCTCAGCAACTTTGTACTTCTCCAGATGGAAATGACAACTCAAAAATCAAAGAAAGAATATAATTTCCCCAAGTTATTTTTAAAATTATTGTGGATAGCATTTATGCTTCTGCCAGCTTTCTTCTCTCCTGTGAAACACAGCTCTCTAGCTAACAGGAAAACTTCAAGAAGTTTTGCATTTGTTTTCAGTTTAGATAAGCACACTGAATTTCAAATAATCTTCACAAAATTTATCCAACCCTTTGAAGGCTGGATTTAGATCTCACACTGATATAACCTTGTGTTACACCTACTGAATTCAGTAGCACTACTTCTGACTTAAGTTGGAATAAATGAGATTCAGACCTCCGAAGTCTGCAAATGGGAGTAGATTCAATACAAGAACTGCTCGTCTTTCAAGATTCCCAGTACTTCTGAGTCCAGATGGAAACTTCTCAACAGCAACATCTCTCAAGGTATCTTGGCACTTCCAGTGTTGGCCAGCTCCCAAAAATTCAAAGGCTATAACAATGAGAAAGGGAAAATAAGTTGAAACATTTCAGGACGTCCATAAAGTCTGTATCACACCTGGAAATGGGGCCATTTTTGCAAGAACACCTATGGATAAGACAGAGTGAGGAGAGCTGTTTAAATTCCCAGCTGATTCTCTGTCCCTAATTCTATTCTCATACTCAAGTTTCCCTTCAGTCTATTGCTGAGTGCAAAATGCTGTTTCATTTCAAGACACATAGTGACTCAACAATCAGAGTTTAGCTCCTTGTTTTCAAAAGTGCTTTTATGCAATAGAGAAATGAAAGGTACTAAAATAAAATCATGTTATATTCTTTAAATCTGTCCACTTGCATTACATCGAGGACTTGACCAGTCCTTCACATAATGTCCAAGAGACAACAGCAAGGAGTTCACAGAACTCTGAAGAAGCTCAGGTGTGTTGTATTTCTCAGCAGAGATTCACAGATAGATTCTTGTCAAGTCTCTATGTAAAAAATAGAACATCAGCTCTTGATAATCAACCAAATTTTTGCATACATTTTTTTCCAGCCAATTATCTCTAGTACACAGATAAAATTTACTGTTGAGCAATATATTTTTCTTCCATTGGCATTTTCAATGTAAAATCAAAAGCTTATTATAAATGCAGAAGCAAAAGGGAAAAAAAACTGTTTCCACCATGTTTGTATGAAACTCATGATTAACTAATTCAATTTTCATTTGCTTTCCTTGCATACTTTCTGTTCTTTATGTCTGTCACTGAACTATGAAATCTGGCCCAGACTTAATGGTTCAGAATCACGTTTGCAGAAGAAAGTGCTATCTTACCAATGAAAACAGCTTGAATAAATACCTATTCTCTTTTTTACATATTTGGAAACAATAATTACAGAATTCGTTCCACTGCCTTAAATTGCAGGTTTAAAGCTTCTTGCAAGCCAAGTTACATTTTGCCTGCCCTCTCATTCCCTGAGGGACATTTCTACCTCCTTCCTTTGGTTTGTCACTGGAGATCATCTGACCACATGGCCAGTCAGTTCAAGGTTTGGCTGAAAAAAAAAAAAAAAAGAAAAAAAAAATCAATAACAACAGTGATAACAGTAATAATAATATATGTATGTATATATTCCAACCAGATCAACCATAAAATGCAACACAAAATGTGAAAAGAAATTTTATTTTAAACCTTCTTTCAGCTTAAATTAACTACAAAATTATTTGTAACCAACTTCACCCTGGTATCACTAGAAAAATGAACAAAAAACATTCTTTCCTACACCGTCTTTTTTAAGAAATTATTTAATGGAGAGAAAAATATCTTTCTCCCGGCTTTCTGTCTAGGTCTAGAAGAAACAAAATAGAAAGAGATGCACTTTCACCCTGCAATAGGGACTATCATCCCTCATCCCCCTCATCCTCACCCCCAAAGTTCAGATTCTTAATCTGGTCTCTGGATTTAGGGTGCAAGCTTTTCTCCAAAACCAGGACAGTAAGAGAATTAAAGTTACATAGGAAAAAGAAATACAATATGTAATCACATACAGGAAAAGCCATAAGAAAAATCATCATATATCACACACACTAGCACATTACACCACTTGGCTCCCTAGTGATATCTCTCTTGTCAGAATAAGTGTCACGTCTTCTACTGCACAGAAATGCAGCCTTTAAAGCCTGCTTACCAAAAACACTCTTCCATGAGCTTTGCAGGAACAGGAATTCATAAGCCTTAGCCTCAGAAATAAAAGTGAAAAGATAACTAAGGGTTGTTAGCCAAAGGCTACAGAAAACAGACTGGATTTGAATTCACAGAGCAGTCAGTAGAGCGTCTGTTGTTGGGTTGCAGAGTTGCGGGGTTTTTGGCTTACCTAAGACACAGGTGCTGAAATCAGCTCACTCAGAATTAAAAGAAAATAAGTTTCTACCTTTCCAGTTCTAGGAACTTCACTCTCTTGGCCTCTTATCCAAGAGGCTGGACAAAATCCCCAATTATTTCGAGGACAGCAAAATAACCGCATTCAAGCACAAGAATTAAGTTGGCATAAAATTGTCATGAATATTCTGTATAAAAGCTCTTTGCCTGTGCTTCCTGTTATAATTGAGGAAAATATTTAAATTTTTGACTTATCAAAACAGCTACTTGTTTTGGATGAATGAGCAAGTGGAATTTTGCCTATATGTGTTAAAAATCCATTCTGCTACCCCAATCCTTTTTCTGCTTTCCAGCTAAACAAAATAACAGAAAGAGACCAACTATTCCAGTTGGCATCTTCTGAGTGCTGACAAATTTTCATGATAGAAGACAGCCCGAGCACTGGACTAAACTGTCACGTTCCAAGTATAATGTTGAACCATTTACCTACACCCAAACATCTCCAGATTGAAATGACACCTCTGTTTTATCTCCTGGATCTTCACAATGTGGAAATGATTTTGCTTCTGAAGCTAGCTTGTGGTGGCATCTTAGTCAAGCCACCCACTTCTCTGCCTCAGTTTTTCCATTAACTTTTCCATTTTCCCATGAAGAAAATATAAACGTGAAGTCATCTACCTCTACAGCTATTAATCATGTTTCCATGGTCAATTCTCAATCTTTATCCTTCAGGTCTTCCCGGTGTGCTGTCACTCCTTATCTTTTATGTGAACTATGCTGACTTCTCACTCCCTGTGACAAACTCAAGTTCCTCAGCATCCTTGGCACAGCTCAGATCCTGCCTGTATTTCACCTTGATCTTCATGCCATAAACCTCAAGCCACATACCAGCAATTATCTTACAATATTGCTTCTTTACCATGTGACTCTGACTTTCTTTTAAGCCTCATAGAGCTGTCAAACCCTCTGGGAAGCAGAAATACAGCCTACAGCAACCTAGTGTGAGGACACCAGGAGGGGACATGGCATCATTGAAGAACAACTTCTTCCAGGCCTGCAGAGCAATTAGCATTCAACAGCATTGAAGGCAACACATTAAAACCAGAAATGTTATTCCACTGGGAAGAAAAAAGGGCTAATGACCACAACAAACCTTCAGCCTCTTCCTTCCCCCAGCTCAGACTCAAGTATACCTTTCCCTTCACTAGTATTTCTCTTGCTCGCCCTGACAGCCTCCCCTTCTTCCAAAACAGAGTTTGCATCCTATTCCCAGTGCTGACACAGTCCAGATCTAGTGAATGTCCATTCCGGCATTTCCAGTCCTTCATTTATCTTGCCTTCCTGGAGATGTAACCTCGTGAAGGCTTGAGTACTTCTCCCTCCATAACCAAGAGAAGCAAAGTCTGCTGTGTATATTAGCATGGCTTCATGAGGACCTGGCAAAGGGGACTCAGACTCTCCATGGGTCATTAATGCTTCTGCAGCCAGGAGACAGAAAATCCAGTTAAACCTCGGGGAAGGAGGGGCCAAGGTAAAGCTGCATGGGTTTGAGGGTGAGGGGGATATTATATCACCTTATCTCAAGTTTTGTGCCCATTAGAGGGAGGGCAGGCACAAGCCTTGTGTCATTCTCCTTTGTCGTGGTTTAACCCCAGCTGGTAACTAAGCACCACACAGCCGCTCACTCACTTCCCCCCCACCCAGTGGGGTGGGAGAGAAAATCAGGAAAAGAAGTAAAACTTGTGGGTTGAGATAAGAATGGTTTAATAGAACAGAAAGGAAGAAAGTAATAATAATAATTTTTAAAAAAGGATTGGGATATACAAAACAAGTGATGCACAATGCAATTGCTCACCACTCCCCAACAGATGCCCAGTTAGTTCCTGAGCAGCGATCCACCTGCCCCAGCCAGCTCTCCCCAGTTTATATACTGGACTTGACATGACATGGTCTGGAATACTCCTTTGGCCAGTTGGGGTCAGCTGTCCTGGCTGTGTCCCCTCCCAACTTCTTGTGCCCCTCCAGCCTTCTCACTGGCTGGGCATGAGAAGCTGAAATAGCCTTGACTTAGTCTAAACACTACTTAGCAACAGCTGAAAACATCAGTGTGTTATCAACATTATCCTCATACTGAATCCAAGACATAACATTATACCAGCTACTAGAAAGAAAATTAACTCTATCCCAGCCGAAACCAGGACACCTTTCAAAGCAAAAGCAACATTGCTGCACCTATGAAAGCTTCACAGTTCAACCACAGGGAAGGGTTTCACATTTATTTTATTGCTTCAGTTAAGCAATGCTTGCTAAAGCCTCTCTGATTCTAAAACTTCAGTGAGAAGAGCTGCCTGCCTGCTTCAGTAGGCTAAACTGACAACGGATGGATGAATGAAAAGTCTCATGCAAATTATGCCTTTAAACATAAACAAGAGTTAGTGAGCATGCTTGTACACAGAAAAATCACATTACAACATAGATTTTCACTTAAGACACGACTGACAGGAGATGCTATGTCACCCCCTGTCTCAGCGGGAAATGTCACACACCAACCCAGAACAGTATTTCCCAATACCCTCTGGCAGTAAAACTACAGTTTAAAGGGCAACAGATCCCAGGCTGCTTTCCTAACCATAAAAAGAGGGTGGTGATGTCCCTGTCCAGCTCTAAATGATTGCTTCAGCTCTATAAAAGTGTCTCAATATTTCATGTGTCTTACTTAAAACCCTAGCTCAAGGATCGGGGCGGGGGGGGGGGTTGCTCCCAATGTCACAGAAAAGGCTTATAAAGTAAATTTTATATGCTCCTGCTTTTAAAAGTTTTTTTTAAATAAAACAAAAATCATGGTTTCAAAAAACGTCAGGATCTTAACAGCTCTTGAGCACTTCCAGCTGGCAGTACTGATGCTACCCTCTCACTTTTTCGGTTGAATCTACCAGCATTAGCTGTAAGCGGTCCGTTTGTGTGCAGTTTTCTGACTTTGTTGTGGTTAGGGGTGGGGGACTAATCCCTACGTGCCCCGCTCCTTTCCTCCTGCATCGCCATCACCAGCCACCTAGAGAAATGACTGCTGACAAGTACCAACAGCTTTGGGCATAAGCCAAATAAGTAGATGCCTTGTACCGCAAACAACAGACTTTGCTATAATCTTTGCCTAGGTGTTGTCTTGTCTAAATCTTGAACTAGGAGAATTGTAGGACGGAGTCACAGGAGGTACCTGTCCGTGTATGAACCCATCCTTTGCAACACAGTACTGTAAGGTAGCTATGGCCTGGCATAAAGGGAGAAGGAATAAGAGAGGAGATTTCTCCTCGGCCACCCCTTACCTCCCTAGGAAATATTTCAAATCTATCGACTTCATGCTTCCCCGTCACTTTATTTTGCCTACAAAGCTGACAAGCCTTGAGTCAACTCTTCTAACAGTTTGATATACATTTATGTAGCATCTTAATCTATGGAAGAGTGAAAGAATACTGCAATAAAAATTAACAAGCAAAACTGAACAGATCATCAGTTGGTGGTCCCAGTGAGAGCAACGCATTTAGCTTATGTTAGAAAGGAAAGAGAATATGTCAAAATTATCCCAGTTGACGGTAGGTTTCTACAAAATAATTCTCATTGCTGGCAAAATCAGTAGGAAAGAAGAACAGCAAGTTGGCACATGTTGAATTTTACATGAAATGAAAAGTAATACTTGTTCAATACACCAAGTCATGTATTTATGTCCAGGAGAAAAATATTTTGAGAATTTTCCCAACAGAGCATATAGGAAGACTGGATTAAAAAAGAACCACTTTTTCACACAAACAAACAACCAAACTTCATTGCTTTATTTTGTTTATCAGAGCTGTGGATTTTAGGGCACATGCCTGACCAGAGGCATAATATTCTTCGGCTCCCAGTACCAAACTAAATATTCATCCATCCTGGACTTTTTTTTTGCCATTGGCTGATACAGCTAACTATTTATTTATTTAAATACTAACATATCAATAAAATTTAAAAAGTAAATAAACGGAAAGAAAATATTATCCTAGTGTATATCCTATGAAGTTTGGCAAATTAGCTTGCCATTTTCAAAAAGTAAAAATTTCAGTGGCAAAATGTTTCTTGGTAATAAATCCATACAAAAACCTATAAAAATACCAGCTGTTGCTGACAAAACCTTGAAGCAAAATTAACACTTCAGTACAATTTTAGCAGCTGCAACCTCTAGGCAGTAGCTCAGTTGATGATCAGAAATAGCTATTATGCACATTTGATATTAACTGAATCAGGGAGGCTTCTGGCACTATACTTGCAGTCTGAATGGAAAGTAAGATGGCACACAAAGGTCAGCTCTTCCACAGTCAGGAATCACAGAATGACAGAATCACAGAAGAGTTGAGGTTGCAGGGACCTCTGGAGCTCGTCTGGTCCACCCCCCTGCTCAAGCAGGGCCACCAGAGGCATGCTGCTGAGGCTCTGCTAGTTACTGCTGAGAAAAAAATATCACAGACAAAGAAACAGAAACTTACATTTTGCACTAAGACAGCCACCTGTTTCTACATCTGAAAGGGAAGGAGTTGAGTAAGCACTTTGGAAGTTAGTCATTGAAGGACTTGGGACTGAATATAGTACCAGAAGAGCCACTTTTCGGTAACCCCTATTTTTAAATCAGAATAAGGCACACTGTGCTTGTGTCCATTCTGGAGTTCTGGCAAAATCTGCTTTCACAGTAGGTTCCTGTAATGAAGAGTTCTCATCAACATACACTTTTAGCTGCACTGGAGCACTGGCAATCATAACAGGTAGCAAGGGATGGGTCTGTCTGGTTGTCTAGGGTTTCTTCTAAATGAGGCACAAACTTCAGCTGTAATTCCCATCTAGAGGCATACTTAAATTTCTTTCCATGGAAAATGGAAATCTAGTTGTGTGTATACTTTTGGGAGATACTTATTTTTCCTTCTCTTCTTCCAGCTCAACAAGTGACCTGGGGACACGGCAAGTCTGTCTTGGAAAACACAGTAATCAGCTGAATGGGTTAGCTTTTCACATAAATTCTGCATTGCCATTCTTCTAACAGCTCCTTATAATTGCAGCTTGTATCCAACTCCCTGAAAGTACGGCATCAAGTCAGGTACAATCTGCAGCTCCAAGCCAGGTGACCAGGACAATCCCAAGGTGAATTTTACAGCCTCCGGCAGACCTCCAAACACTACCCTTTGCTACTACCCTCTCCTTCCCTTGACAACCAAACCTATGCCTAGTAAAATGTCAGAGTATCCACAGAACTAAACCTGCTACACTAAAACTTTTCACAAAACTGAACTGCTCATGTGCATAGGTTTTCATATGACTGCAAGCACATAGCCTCTACTACAAGCAACAGAGGGAATTTTCAGATAACAGAATTTCTTTGGAGCCATGCAAATGTCAGCAAACAGAACTGCCTGTCAGCATTTTCCTTTGACTAAGAGCAGAATCCACAAAGAAGGAATTGGTGAGTTAACCTGGTAGCAAAGGACTACATTATCAATTGTCGCATTTAATCTAGAGGGAATCAATCAGTACAGCTTCCCTCAAGCTTTCTTGTCAGCATTTCTCCCTCCAACCCATTTTATCCCTCTCTAGTACTCCATTCCCTTATGGACTACTAGATCCTCACATTTATTTAGATTCTCAGTTTCCTGTGAAAACAAATGCCAAGCTGGTACTTCATATCTTGGAGGGGCTGGCTCTTAAAGTCTGAACGTCCATTTGCTAACAAAGAAGGGAAATGTAAGCAAACATCCCAATGGCAACTAGCAAATATTTGGCAGCAAACAAAAGGAAGATTATCTTTTACTAAGATTTCTCCTTTTAATCAACTGATACTGAGTGTTTATTTTTTCAGTTCACAATAGCTAAACAAGCAGAACCAAATACCCTTCTTTATCATAATGAATTCAGCTATCCAAGCCTCCATTTACAGACAGATAGCTTTAGGAGGGAAAAGGCTCTAAAATATTTTTAAAAGCCAAGCAAAAGACAATGCCCCTGGTGCAAAACAGCTTAGTTATTTTTCTTAGGCTTTTTAATATACAGCACATAAAGCAATTGTTGCATCAATTGTACTGAAATTATTCTAGAAAACATTCAACAAATAAAGCAGTTTTATTGTTCAGATCCTATAATAACAACTTACTGAGACAGCAGCAAAAGAGAACCTGGCCTCTCTCCCTGATCCGCTAAAGCCCTCTCAAAACAATAAGCAGGGAAGGAAGGATGAAAAGCTGAGTTTATAAACCACTTTTAATACAAATGTACATTGTTGTGTGATATGTAAGTTGTCGGCATTCCACGAGGAAATGTCATCAACAAATTTCACAGCACAAATAGGCCACCCTTGCTTGCAAGGGGTAATCCTGACATGGCCACCAGAGAGACCAGTACCCAATGAATTTCCTGGCAAGGAATAGGCTTAACTGAAAGTCCTGCAAACTGACAACAAAAGCCTTACAGATGGCTTTTAACATTACTTTAGGCAGATGCTCACACTTAACAAGATGCTTGTTAAACACACTATCAAATAATATCCAGCTAGGAATGTGGCCTGTGTTACTCTGAATGCTAATGATATTACAGAGAAGTCCCCATTCCCTGCTCTGCTACTTCACGTTTTACTTGAGCAAACACATGCTAGGGCAGTTACATCTGCAAAATTGTATGCCACCTATCAATCAATACCATTATTGAAATATTATATACTATTGAATTATTATATACCAAACCCCACAGTAATTTTATCAATTTGTTGCTGGGCTTTGCAAGCACGTAACATTCATCTAACTTGCATATTTGCAAGAGAAAAATATACATTTAATCATCCCACAAAATGATTCACAGGAAATAACCACAAATAAAAAACAATCTACACCTACAGCATTTGAAATAAGAAATGCCAAGATGGTGGTGCATTTAATGTCCCAGAGGTTGCTGGAATAGAAAAAGCCATGCATGAATGAAGAGGGAAACATGCTACAGGGAAAAGCAATAGGTTCCTTTTTTGTCCTTAGGCCAGTGGAATCTAATCAAGAGTCTGTGCTACTTTTGCACATTTTAGAGAACATCACCAGAGAATTTAGGTTGTAAGAGGTCTGCATAGTGCAGGAAAGAAATTAAATAGAAGTTGCTATCATACTCATGGCTAAATAAATGACTTCTCTGTCAGGCTTGACAAAGTGATAGTATAAATAACTTCCAAGGATAATTTGCTAACACTTGGCTAGTTGGCTTGATTCAGCAATTGGCACTGATAACCCAGTCTGATTCTCAGAAGAGCAATGGCATTGTTTAATTCTTAATTCCCACTGCAGAAAATTGCAACCTATTGTAAGAACCAATGATTTACCATGGTAACATATATCACCAATGTACACATTGCAGAGTCTCATACTGGCTATCTGTATCATTGTCTCGGAATGTGTAGACCTGTATAAAATACAGTGGAGGAAATGGAGCCAAAATGTCAGTCCAAAACATCCCAAAGAAAGCAAAACCACAAAAGGAATCTTTTTTATAAATCCTAATTATAGCCTTCATGGACTTACAGAGAGCCTGATGCTGGGATCTAATTGAAATCTATTATATGGACAGACCCTTGCTGGTTGCCCTCTTACTTCTCATTATATGCATTAAAACAGCAGCTCAGTCATGGAAAAAAGTCCTTCTGCATGTGAAAGCCTGAAGATTACTAGTGCTGCAACTTTGATAACAACTTGCTTGTCCAAAGGAGATTGCTGTCATGCAGCACCAGCTTCAAGTACTTTATACACTCACTGTCACGTGTTTGATTTCTGCCCTACTATCCCTAGTCACCCGTCATTCTCCCCATTTTGAAATCTAAATCTTCCCCAGCTGCTGCTGTGGCTGCTTTATCTAGCATGGCCAATAAAACTGAGAGTGATAAATAGCACCCTGATGGTCGGGCGTGCCCTAGGAAGAAGAACGACCCAAACAAAGGGAATCAGACTTATTTAGTGCTGCTCTTGCTGATAACTGTCAATTCAAAAGCCTCATGTTCATATTCATTTCTGACTACCTCGCAGCAACCAACGTGTGAGCTGAATCACACCCTCTCAAAGGTATCCAACAGCAGCAGATATAAATATTTCTATCAATACAGGATTTTCCTGGGAAAAAGAGTTTATATTATTTAAGAACTGCAAACAGAATGCAAAAAAATCAATCACCTGTTGTACAATAGCCATTTCTTTCCTCTTATTTACACTGAAGAGGAGGGGGGTCCTAGAAGCAGAGGAACGGAGGCATGAGCAAAGCGTGTGACTCCACAAAGGTCCCTTACCAGCACTGGTAGCAAAAGGACCATTTTGCAGCATCCTCTGCAAGGCTTAAGGTCTCAACCATTTAAGTATCACAAAGGCTTTGAACTAGTGAGGGACAATAGATCTGGTGACTCAGTCCAAACAGTCACGTCGGTACTGTCTCCTTCCTAACTAACTGATGCAACACTACAAAAAAGGGAGGCAGGGGTGACCTTCGAACAGCACTGCTAAAATTCTCAAAGCTCTGATTCATGAATAGTCCTCATTGTTGAATGTACTTTAGGGGATAAAACAGCTTGAATTTCATTTTTCGAAACCAAAAAACACAGTCGTATGTAAAGAAGGGATTTAGAACAAAGCAAAAGTTTTGATGGGCAGCAAGAAGCTCCATCTTATTCTCCTTTTAGAATTTTTCTGTCTTCTTTCTCCTAATGCTATGGAGCTTTGAGGGGGTGATCCCTCAGTTGTTTCAAGAATAAGTTGTCAGCACTACCATGAATAAGGAAGGAAAAATGAACTATACAATTTCTGTATGTATACATGTGTGTATCTAAAAATAAATATGTATATATTAATAAAACCCTTACCCAAGAAATACACTATACCTCACATGCTATTCACCCCATGAAAAAACAATGGAAGAAAGAATGAAAAATAACAGATGCTAGATACTCAGCCTCTAAGATGATGAAGGTAGTGAAAACTCTGCATAGAATAAAATAGCATAGAAGAGCAGAAGTCTCTGACATGGAGTAAGAAGCAGCTACCTCTGAAAACAACCAGACCTTGAGGAAATAGATGGTGGATCTGCTACTGATGCTAAAATTAAACCATATTAGTTGTAACATCTAAGACTACTATTTTTACAATTCCCCAAAGCATGTGGGATGTTTTTCAGGACAAATAGAAAGATATGGACCATGACCTGAATGGTTTTCAGAGACTTGACATGACAAGTGAAGATCACCAACTGCATGAAGGGGATAAATTAAAGAATGTTAACGGAATGTTACAGCTGGGGTGGTAGGCATCACAAAAGGCAAGAAATTTAAGATGTTAGTTTTCCACAGCAACATTAGCTTTGGTGTGTTACATGGCCTATATATACTACATAAACCACAGTGTGCGAGCCATCTACATTTCACAAAGAAAAAAGAAACTCAGGTGCAACTTTTTCCCAAAGCAGCAAAACAAAGCCACTTTTTAACTCAGTGGAATTGAGGTTAAGAACCTCTTGGAGCAATGCATGTATTGACATGTTCCATACAAAAAGATATGAGAAACTAGATCTAGTAGCAGAACTTAATTTGCAAAGACAAAACTTAGTGGAAATCAACGGACTCAATACAATTTTTATTGATAGGCTGAATACTGGTTTTTAAGGGTCATCCAATTCATTCTTGAACCCATTATGGCCTTTCATGTGGTCTTCTTTCTTTTTAGGTTTCTACATCAGGTGAAATTCGCTAGAAACATCTTCACGAACAAAAAATGTGTTAGATAAACACTTCCACAGATAATGAAAAGACAGACTTGCTGTCAGAGGACAATATTCAGCCACTACCTACCATCCTGGCCAAAATTAAAAACTTCTAAAATGAAGTGAAAGGCCTCAATTACCAATCTCTTGAGTGCTGGCTACTGCAGGTAACTTTAAATGAGTATAGCAGAGGCACACTTACGAACTAGCAGAAGTAGAACCTAAGTCTATTTTTTGTATCATATATAATACCAATGGCATGGATGGATTTAAACTTTAGTAGTGCCTTTGTGACAACGGTGACAATGTGACATCCTGCACAAATTGCTTCCGACAAACAGCAGTCATTAATATCTCAGAAATTCAAGAGAAGAGTAAGACTATCACAAGGACAAAGCTACAAAATAATGAGGTTTTTAAAGAAAGGCTGCAATTACAGGGATAAACAAAGTACAGCTGACTGAAACAAGTTCAACAGCTAATACAAAGGCATTAGCAGAAATTCTGCTATAAGCTGGCTATAAAGGCTAGTTTAAAAAAATTACAACAGTATTTGAATACCACAAATTCCACCTAAAGAAGATTATTGCTATGCTATTGTAGTTACAGAAGGAACTGGCTTTTCAAATAAGCCCACAGAAACCTATTTCACAACAGGTAAACAGAATTATATGAAAGCCTTTCAAGCTATGAGGATATAAAACTTTATAAGCAAAATACAAAGATGAGAGGGAGAAAATGGGATTGAGAACAGAAGGAAAAAAAGCCAACTTTAGTCTCTGCCACAGGAAATAATAAGCAGATCCAGGTACTCTACAAAATAGCAGAACTGCAATTTGCATAAATAAATAACCATTTCTTGCCAGCTCCCTCCTTTTATCTCATTTTATTCACAACCTCCAGTTCACCTGACCTCTATTTGCTTCAACTGCACTTAAATTCAAAACCCACTTCCTTACAAATTAGCTTCCCCATTACAGCATTCCTGAGCACATTTATGCACTTGTAGAAAACTTGTACATTGGAGCTTTAGGTCATTCATAATTTTTCCCCAAACAATAATAACAGTAACAAACGCTTCATTTTTTCATTCGGATCCTAAATCGGAAGTGGGCAGAGAAAATGTGGAGCAGAACTTGGCTATTTACTGCTTGAGGTATCTATAGCAAAAGAAAGCAACAGAAATAGGGAGGAGGTGGGCACTGTCCACAAAACCTCGTGAGCTGGTGATGGACAACAGAACACTTGATCTGGGCACCCACCTAGTTCTGCTGAAAATCCAGTTTGTCTTTCTTCCCTTCCCTGAAAGGATTGCATCCACATCATCAAACAAAGGGGAGGAGCAGTTTCCAATGTCTCCTGCTATGTTCCACCTTTGTACAAGGTACTTAAATATTCACTGAACCATAGAAAGGAATGACATTATAATCCAGTGGCTGCAGCGATGCAGTACACTCCTGTTCCTAGTCTCCGCTCCATGAATATGAAGCACATTATGAAGCAGAACAGTGTCAACAGACAGCACTGAGAGCCGCCCATCCATCAACGCCCTACATGACAGTGCTTAGGATGCTGTCTGGAGCTGCAGCTGCAATGGCGAATTCAAACTGAGATCGCTCACTTCTCTATAAAGTGGTCCAACTATAGCATATCATTAGCCGAATGAATATTTAAATATCTGATATGTAGCAAAACAGCACCAATATAAAATAAGTGCACCTACCCCTTCAGTCACGCATACTCTGTAGCATAATGCTTGGAAAATTCTCATCACGAGGAGGATTCAAACCCCTAATCTACTAGGCAAAAAGGGGAGCACCACTAAATGGAAATATTTGCTAAATTCAAAACAAATTCAAGAATAATTTCAAGCAATTAAGCTACTCCGAGCCACTTAGCTCCATTCTAATATAAATTTGCAGTACAATTTCCATTATTCATGGACCTTATATAAAAGGAACTATTTAAGTATAGAATACAAATAATTAACAATTAACTTAAATTTTGAAACTGTGGAAATACTTAATAATTCTAAGTGATGATGTATTTTACGTAAATCTAACTGCTGAAGTAAGTTTTATTATATTCTCGGTGTTAGTTGCTTGATTTTGCAAAAAAAAGTAAATAAAATGTGAGGTACAGAGCTTCCTCAACATTTTTTGTTTATAACTTACTCATACATTTAAAAAAAAAAAACTTTTAAAAAATAAGCAATTTAAACAGTTGAAGGAAGAGTCTTTTACCATCTTTGCTTCTTTCCTTCTATTCTGTAATAGTTAAAGCCGCAACTGTCTCTTCTATCCCTACCTCCTTTCTTCTGGTTCTGTTTTAATCTTTCCCATCCCTGGACTTCTTGATTTTCTCAGTTCCTCATTTTCTTCTCCATCTGCTTTTTTTTTCATTCCCTTATTCTCTTAATAGAGCTGAATGAACTCAAGAGTGGAGGGGGGAGAGGGCAGGGGGAGAAGGGAAGCAGTGCCACAGCAACTCCAAGGCTTCTAACTGAATTCTGCATCTTAGCCTCTATTCAGTAAAACTCCTTTGTATTTTTACAGACCATTTCATAACAAATGGCAACTACTGCCACTTCTAGTAGCCGCAGACCCTGCAAATACAACATAACTTGCATGGGCTCAAGAGAGCATAAAGCACTTCTGCAGAGACAACATGAATTGTAAGGTTTCAGGATATTTTTATCACATCTTACAATTTGGCTGAAGTTGGTTTTCTTATTATTTACACCACGTTATCTGTGCCCTCTGAAATCCTGGAGGATTTCTGCTCTCCAGTAAAGCACTGCTGAGGAGTCTGTCTCTGCCTCCCCCCGTCCCTCCCAGCCGCAGCGGGACATCTCCAGTCACTTTGGGCCACGGCCCTGCAGCTCCCTGGTCACATCCCCCAGCAAGGAGGGAGCACAGGAGGGCACAGCCACACAGCAGACATCAATGTCCAGGGCAGACGTGGAAGGGTCTTTAAATTACTCTTACAGCGTCATCTCTTCAGCTTTCACATCCTTTAAATAAATGAATAACAGGTTTCATGTTCTGTGACGCATTCCAGAAAGGATGTAATTAATATTGTTCTAAGACACAAATAGTCCCTCCTCCAACAAAAATCACAAATAGCATTTTTATTTTTTTTTAAATGACCCTGAACCCATCACACTGTTGGGCAAACATGCTGATGTTTCCTCAGCAAGCATAAGCTTTTCATCAGCCTTGCTTCCACTAGTGGATATTACTGGGCCTCTACAGTGAATATTAAAGAAGGCAAATGTAGAAAAGGATATTAAGGAGAAGAAAAATGGAAAAAAAAAAAAAAAAAGAATTGTATTAGTCATTCTTTAATTTCTTATAATAGTGATGTTGAATCATTCCTTTGAAGTGACAACGGTGGTAGCCATTTAAAAGACAATCTAGCAGATTAGGATCTTGATGTGCTATTTCTAACTCCTTTCAAAAAAGAGAAGATAAAGTTTAGGAAAGTCACCTTTGCAACCTATTCCATTGTTTCTAGGGTACTAATACAATTGCTATAGGAACAAAGGAAAATGGCAAACCTGGAAAGGTTCCCAAAGCAGCACCTTAGAGAAACATGAAATAACAGATGATCATCCTCATCTTCTTGCTATTGTTAATGATGCACTGATGTCTCCATGGGTTCACATGGGTTTAAAATAAAAATAAAGGCCCTTACAGTCGCTTTCAGGGACATTATTTCACAGGGAGCTACATCTTGGTTTTTACATGACTGAATTATGCCTACCTAGTCAAGGAACCAGGTTAAGTCAGCTTAAATGACAACCCAGGCAAGAACCGCATCTGTCCTTCAAACTCAACTTTTCAGAAGATCTATACATAGTTAAATGTTATATTTTTGTGTGTGTTTTAGAATGCCCCACATTACACAAAGGGGATCAAAAAATCTGATTATTCTTGTGGCTCTTTCTTTACATTTCTAGATTACAAAAAAATTCTGGCTGGTACAATTTTCAAACCGCTCTTCCTGTAGCAGTGTCAGTGAGAGCTGGCTGGAATGGAAGCTCAATTTATAGTGTAGTTCTGAGTTATTGGGAAATGTGTTCCCAAGAAAAACAGTGTTATTTTCAGAAATGCAGAGCTCATACCACTCACTGTGAAGTTAAATTCTGAATTGTAAAATAAAGAAAGAAGCAAACAAAATAACAGAATTTTGCATAGCTGTGTCATGTATCCACTAGAGTATTGCAAGATTTATATAACAGTAGCGGCAGAATATAGGACCTATTTTATTTTTTTTAAAAGAGGTCAAGGTCTAAGTTGGCTATTCAGAATGACAATTCCTTTTAAAACCAAGTTTGTTGACATTCATACAAACTGTAAAGATTCTGAATTATCAGAATCAGTTTAGAAAGGGGACTTGACCATCACTATGAAAAGCTAAGCTATTTAGTAAATGTGCAATTGTAATCAAATAAGGGAAACAAGATGTTGTATAAAGACTAGGGGAAAACACCTTTGAAAATGCTATAATACTTTTTCTATAAATCAGAAATGTAATTTCATCTGGATTAACATGGAGCCTATTCCAAACAGGGTAATGCAGAATTAGGTGGGATTCAAGGAAGGATAGTAAGAATTATCCACCTGGAAACAATCTGATGAAGAGAGACCAAAAATACTGGTAGGTCTCTACGTGACAAAGTACAACAAGAAAATAGTAAAATTTATTAAAATGAGTAATATGGGGAAGACAGTTTAGCGGTTTCTCTCACAGTAACATAGGATATCCAATAAAATAAAAATTAAGCTAATTCAAAACCAATTTAAAATTTTTTACAATCTATCATTTTGAAAATAATTTACACAAGAATTTATGGACATCAAGAATTCAGAGAGATTCAAGGAACACGGGAATATTTGTATAGACAACAAGAGTAGTCCAAGTAATCAGAGCTGTTGGAAAACCTCTTTGCTTTTACGAAGGATATGAAGCTTTATGTTCCCAGGCTTAAGTCAATCCACCTAAAAAGCACAGACCAGTGATGAACAGGACAACAAGTTATCCTATCCTGGCTACAAGGAGTTCTTACACTTTCCAAAACAGCTTTCAGTACTAGCTATTGTTGACAGCAGAGGGACATGGAAGACAAAACTCAGCCCAATGAAGTCTGTTAATTCCTACACTCACATAAAATTACCAATCTAAGGAATGACCTTTTTCCTGGATTTTCATGTATTAATCAACATGTCTGCATCTGTAACCCAGAAAGGATATATTGGTATGTTACAGCAAGAAGAGTGTTAAAAAAAAAAAAAAAAAAAGCTGTTAAAGCAAGACCTCTCTGAATGCAAACAGCAGTAACTCCTTACTGCAGGTGTCATGCTTTTTACTAGTTCATTATTCAGAGTGGCAGCTACAAAAAGAGAGTTCTACTTTTTTGCCATGGTCTCATCTCTACCCTCTTGCCCTGCAACACATTTAAAAATGCTGGATTGTTCTTTTATTTCTCCTGAACAGTACTCAGTCAGCATGGCAATATAGCTTGAGATTGGATTAACTACAGCAGACCAGAGTCTCTAGAAATAAAAAAAAGGGAAAATAAAAAAAATTACATCTAGTCCTAAATGTCTTTTCCAAGACACAGACAGCTACACATGCAGCAAGGTTCTGTGGAAGGAAAGCAACAAGAGACTAATGAAAGAAACAAGAAATTTTTTTTAAGGCTTAAAATTGAATTAAAGGTGTTGCTTTCCCATTCTCCCTCCCCACAAAGAGATTATCAGAAAAAAATAATACATATTTCTCACTGTTACCAGATTACGTTGAAAAAGCCCTTTTTTTTTCCCTAATGGCATATACTAATATTTACATAGCAAGACAAGTAAGAAGATCCACGTCTACTTAGGTTGATATAATAACCAATACGAGTATGCGTGTAATAAGGATAACAGGAAAAACATATATGAACCGAGACTTAATTTGAACAAACCACTAGCAGACGTATAAGCAACATAAAAAAGGGACAAAATCCAGCCCTTCACGGAAGCTAGGAACAAAGACCCCTAAGTAAACTCATGGTATAGTCAAGAACTAGTGTATTTTATGCCATACCAACATATTTTTAAAGCTGCCTATATTCAGAAGTAATTCAAAATTCACTACAATTGCAGCCCCTCGTCCATTGTAAGTGCTTAGTGAGAAAGAGGACAGGTTAGAAAACCATCTGTGACTGGGTCTGATAGCCTCTGTGTTGTGACTAGTCTGTGCTAACACCTCAATTGCTGTAATAAGCACAAAATACTTCCATAGTGTTGCAGAGTGAAACCCTTTGACTCTTATTTTACCTTCCCCACAAGCAAGTTAATTCTGTAGCTTGTTCCGGTGACTTTTCCCCATTTCAACATTACAGAAATGGTGCTGCACATGTGATACCACAAAAGCAGCTCACTGTGAGGAACTAGGAGCCACTAACCTCAAAGTTTCAAGTAAACATCCTGTGAAAGAGACATTTTGTTCCAACTTTCTTTGCTTTTGACCCAAGTGCCATTTTCCAGTCCTTGCTGGAAAACTGCAATAGAAGTAGCCAAATAAACAAATCTTCTAAATCAAAAGTGCAAAAAGAAAGAGTGAGAAACATAGTGAAGAAAAATCATTCTGTCCCACATACTGTCCTTGTAACTCAGTATTTTTTAGTTTTGTTTAAACAAAGAGGTGGCTTTCAGAGATTCATAGGATCAGACTAGCACTCAAGAAGTCATCTGTTTAGCTCCCTGCTGAAACCCCTTATGCCAATCCCAACATATTCTTGTTTTATAGACTGATTATAAAAGATGTGCACTAATAGAGACCACACAGCCCCAAAGGCAATGTAATTCAATTATATTAGGGAAACGAAATTTCTAGTTCTACAGTGTAAGCTCATTATTATTACAATCCATCAGAAAAACAGAAAGGAATTTATTCTTTTCCTCTTATAGGTCTTCATTTGTGACCTTAGTCTCCTTCGTCTTCTCTTCAAGTCAGAGAATGCTCTTTTACTCTTTCTACCAAAATCTTGTTCCTCTGACCACTCTCATTCCCTCTACCAGTTTCTCTCCAGCTGGTCCACAACTTTCAGTATTCAAATACATGCTGTATGCTACCTAATGCCTTACAATTGCAGAACACAGTTAAAAGGACTACATAGCTCGTTCTGAGGCTATATTCCCATATATATATTTTAGTTTAGCATGTCCAAATCTGTCAACAGCAGGATGTTAACTCTTCTTTGGCTTATAATCCCCAGATGATGTTTTTGCACAGCGTTACTACCTAATTAGTGGTCTTAGCACTATTTTAAGCATCCATTTTAGATGCTTGATCTAGGAAAGTTCAGGTCCTGATTTTAGTCCTTTGCATGATCCCCAACTCGTGTCTAAAGTAGCCTGAATTAAATAATAGATATGATTTCTCAGCATTTGCCATATGGTGTAAAAATTTATCTTGTTATCTTTTCCAGTGAAATATTAACATAGGTCTGATATATTCAAGTATTACACACAGATTTCTGAAGGGAAGATATTCACTTCAGAATGGATCTACTCTGGCAGAAATGCAAGTTACGCAATAACAGTTGTAAGGTTCCTTCTATACCCGAGGACCATAGCAGCAAAAAATAAGTAAATGACTGGGAGTTGAAGGAGAAGGGATGGGCTTCCCAAGGAGAAGGCTTCTGAATAAAAGGCAAAGATGGGCTTTTTGTTCTAAGTACTTTGCAGGTCAGGGGACACAGGATGAAACAATAGGGGCATTCAATCTTTGTCCTGATATGTAGTTTACACTTTGCAGTATTCTGTTTTATTACTAGCCATGCCAAGAAGCCCTCAATACGCTATGCCAAACTGCAGGTCTTACTATCAACTATATGCTGCTTAAGCTGAATTTGAAAAAAATAAACAATTGTGACAGTTAGCAGCATCCATAACTTAATTGTCACAGACTCACAGAGGTTTCCAAATTCCACCACATTGACAAGATCCCATGCCACATACTTTTTTCAAAGGAGTCATCCAAAATTGGATCAGGGACAAAAGCTCTGAACTAGCATATTGAATTTCATTATCTGTCAGTTAACAATAGAGAATATCTGAAAAAGGATCTGGAATAAGCTATATATACAGAAAGTTAGTGAAAAAGAGATTGGAGAATTGGATAATATTTACATTAGAATTATGCATCTTACAACAACTATGATAGAAATGGATATGAAGTCTAAGAAATGAACCGTTAAAGGTAAGAAAAAAAATCTGTTGTCACCGTCTCTACTATAAAGGCTAAGGGAAAAATAGTGAATGAAAACTGCTATTCTATAGGTACTAGATTATATACAAGCCTTGATGGTTATACTCAAACTTTGATGTCCATGTCAGGAATTCCCAAAATACATCATTTAATCAGCATTGGTAAGAATTAATTTGGAATTTAGTAAACCAACGTCAGAGTCAGTCTGAAGGAATACAAGTGAATTTTCACTGATGAGGGGGAGGTGAGTGTATTTATGTTACTCACATTTACTTATATATGTGATCTGTATGATCTTGACAGATGACCGTTGAACATGGATCTCCATTGCTAAAAAGTTTTAAGATGGTATTCCTTACATTAAAAGATAAAAGGATAAAGAAAGACAGACGAAAACACCATGATGAAGTAGCCCTCCTACTAGCTATATTAAAAAACCTTCTTAAAAATCTAAGGTGCTTTTAAGGAGCCTTGCCTTCTCTCAGAACATTTATAATGTCTCACTTCTCCCTGGTCACTTACTGTTACAGGAGCTGCAGGGATAATGATGTCTTTGTCTCTCCTGTGGTAACTGTGAATGACATTAGCCAGTACGTTTAAAAATTTTAAAGAAAATAACAGACACGCATATGTACAGACAGAGACATGCGTATATAAGTATATCCATAGATATAAATATACACAAAAATGAGAAGTTTTGTTTCCTTCAAAAACTAGGCAATGTTCCGTGTTCACCAATTTCAGAAAGAGAAACCTTCTCGGTGTACCGTACTGATCTTGCACTTGGGAAGTGGTTTGGGGGGCAGGGGTACTAGGTTTTCAGGGGTGTATTTTCCAGAGTCTATTTCCCTCTATTCCCAACAAACAGTCACCTAATTATTTCATTATTTACTTTTGTAACTTCCACAGTGTATGAAGAACCTTTTCTCTTCACCATCCTTATTCTCATAACAGCATCATGTGCAAATTATGTAAGCTCCAAGCACAGCCTACAATCGTACCCAAGGCCATTTGAATCTTCTAAAGCAGGCTTAAAAATGAAATTCAGCATTCTCCTAGTTTAATATTCTGTTTACTGACACTAATTAATTTGCTTTGAAGACTACAGAAAGCCCACTTGCAATTGAGGAGCGTAATAAATATCTCTGTAATTCTGAGATTATACCCTTTTCTGAGGTTGTAGTTATTGCATGGTAAGACCCTTCCAGACTCCCCATAAAGTTGTTATTAAAAACACTAACCGATGCATACTAACTGCATCTGCAAGATACATCGTCTTCTAGAAATATAGGCAAAAAGTCCATAACATATTATCATTTCTACTCTGTACAGTATTTGTATTTCGACATATTCTAGACATAAATAACAAAATCTGGTTTGCATTTGGTGCAAATATTGTCTTTTTATTATTTCCATCTACTTATAACAGAAATATGATCATTTTCTTTTGTTCTGAAAGGACTACCTGATGCTATCAATGTTTACTTAAACAGAATGTTCCATAAATCATTCATAATAAAACCAAGGAAATTACAGAACTTTGAAGTATAAAATGCAAGTTTAGCAACAGTATGTATTGAATGTTAAGATATTGGTCAAGTGCATTTTCATACTAGCTCATAGGAAATAAGTAAAGGAATGGGATTTTTTTCCGGTACAGATGAACTGTGGATCAGTATTATACCAGCCACTCCAGAGTTTTAACACATTCTTACCCCCCTCTATCTAGCTCTGTTTCACTGAATCAACCTCTAAAGGAGAAATGTCAAATCAAAATCTAGCAAGGAAAAGAAATAAATTTGTGTACTGTTTACATAGCAATATATTCACCTGGATATTGTAGGACATACGACAGTAAGGCTGTTACTTACTGTTAAGACAGTAAGAATGTGAGCACTGAAGAACTTCCAGCAGGCACTGGGGAAACTCATAATGATAAAGTCATCATAGACAGGGATACTAAAAATATAGTTAAACAGACTTTGTTCCTTAGTGATACAGGATAAAACACAAAAAGAAAAATGAAAATAATTATTGGAAGACTACAGTACGGTCATTATTTGTAGACAATACAGAGGAATTAGCAGTAAGATAGCTAAAATGTCATAGTGATAGCATTAGAAGTCATTAAGACTTTCTATGGTACTGCATGCATTTTTGAAATGTCATATACAAAGTTAAGAGAGATGCATGGGAGTTCCTTACACCCCTGAAGCTGTTGGCTCCAGATTCAGACAGTGTGGACATTTTGGTCTGATCAGGCAAGACACCTTAAAACATTCTTAGGTTGGGATTTGTGGGTAGGAGGTTAACTAGCTAAAAGTTAGAAGAAGACTTAAAATATTAGTTCATTTAGAAGACCCCTGATAGCCTTTAAAATAACATCCAACCTATTTACCTTTTTTTTTTTTTATGGTGAGCATGTTAATTAGCTTTCTCTGAGCGTATAAATAAAAGCTCTACACAAACACCTCACCGGTTTTCTTTCTGTGCTGTGGTGCTGTTTTCACCTATTCCTGATTGCTATCTAGAAACCCTCAAAATACAAACCTAGTCTTTTAAAACATATTTTGCTCCCCTTTATGATTTGCTTTATAAATGTAAAAAGAAGGAAACAAAAATAGATAACAAAGATGATAAAACTATGTTAAAAACAATTCACTAGAGATAAGATGCCCTACTTATCTTCCAGTAGGTATTAGGTTTATGTTTAAAGGAGCTGAGGGTGGTTAAATATTTGACAAAATCCCATTTTAAATTCTTAAAAGCAAGGTTATGGAAATCATAGGATTCATCTTGGGCTTAAGATCATAGTACTAACATATATTTCAATAATGACTTGAATCCATTTCTTTCCAAGGATCTCTCCTGTAGAATATCTGCTAAAGGTTGCAAAGCATCTGCCTACAGCTCTTTTGCCACCTATTACAAAACCTGAATTACTATTGAAACAACACTAGGAGACACTACTTTTTGATACAGCTGCACAAGTAAAGCAAAATAGGAAGTCTTTATGAAGGCTGATGCTGTTTCTAGAGGTTCCTTTGGCATTTGGGGGTTTTTAACCTCACTTATAAACTTCAGAATGTGAAACCTTTCTGGACATAGTTGAGATTAACATAGTGAAGTTTCAATAATTTGATGGTCATCTTACTAGATCTTTAATTCTATTATGCGTAACAGAAAACAGTCAATAGGATCAGGAAGGCAAACTACATCCATACAGTAACTACTCACCCAGCTGTTTGCCAGCTTAAGAAAATAAAACTTTAGAGAAGTCACAGAACTCTGCTTAAAGCAATCATTTTTATTTATGCTTAAAATCAATAAAGTTTACTAGAAAATACTTACACAACTCAATCCTGATTCATAAACTATTTACAGTAAATCTGAAGCAGGTATACTCTACCCTACATCAAATACTAAAGTTTAAAAGCTGTCCTTAAGTGCAAAGGTGATTCCATCATCAAATACCGCATTTCTGGATTCTGGACCTCATTGCTAACATCCAGACTAGTGGACAGTGAAGCCAAACAGAATTTCAGAGCTCATACACGCTGGATTATGCTCAGCCTGTTGAAACTGCAGAAACACCTGGGCTTACCATTGTTCCACACCTATCATTCACTCGGATGAAAGGAGAGTCTTTCCAATTCTTTTTAAGTACATAGGCACGAGCAGCCAAACTTATACATATATACATAACCTTCAGGCTATTCCTACTGCCAGAACTTTAGGATTTCTTAAGCATTGCTTGAGTTTGGAAAGAAATTGGGCCCTGTGGACCTTCATTTTCTCCAGGTTGTTTTGGTTTTTTTTTCTCCAGAATTTATTTTCTTTTGATACTATGCAGCATAACATTTTAGTAGTTGTAAAAGCCTTTATATCTCTTTCATTCACATAACCAGTATTTAAATGGGAGGCACTTCTCTCCATTTTTTCCTAAGAAAAGACAAGTCCCACTAGATGAATTCTGACTGGACATTTACTGAGTCCAAATGAAAGATCAGTTCTTCAGTTCCAAATCATTCTAGTCACAGCTAAGTAGCAATGTGATTTTTTTTTTCTTTAACACTGTCCTCACCATCCAGATTCATTATACAGTAACAAAGCTGCAGGATTTTTAGAAGCAAAGATTTTTTTTTTCTTTAGGAACTAGAAGAAAATGCTGCTTTGACAATATAGTAGGTCAAACTTTGCCCAGGTGCAAGCTTTTGACCGAGATGTTACACACAGCATGCCTGTAACTCCCTTTTTTGCTTCTGAATTCTGATTAATTCAAAAAGCACGGCTCAGCTTCCCTTCATCATCCTACACCTCTGATATTTCAAAGTGGTTTGGTCTTAGCCAAATATAATCCTTTGGCTCTGATGAACCAGCCAGCAGAAATCCCCAGCCCACCCCTGCTCTGTGACTAAGAGATCCTGAATCACTGCTGGGAGGGCTGACAGCAGCCAGCAGCCACACCAGAAAGCGTGAACCGCTGCACTGGAAGAGCGAGCTGCCTACTAATAAAAATAACATTTGTTTTCTTTCTCTTGTGACAGCTGCCAGCGTATAAATCTAAGTATTTTACACTTCTTTTTTCAACTAAATTAAGCCAGACAGGTGCCTCATACACCATGGGAACCGCGGAACAAATCCAGACAAAAGCAGTAGAAGCTAGTCTTTCAAAAGGTACAATACAAAGGGGCAACAATAAATAAAATAAAAAAAAAAATTTAAAAAGCATGCTGTAACAGTGAATTCACTAGAGGAGCTCCCTACCCTGGTTACATGTCAGATGGTAGGCTCCATAACTACTGAATTACAAAATACCACATTTTTTTCTTCATCTTCATGTCTTTAGGTGGTGATCCATGACATCTTTATCACATTCATATATAATGAAAAATGTGTATTTTGTAGGTGACAATGGTAATACACAAGTCTCACTAGAGTTTTAGGATAAATTATTTCTCTCTCTCTATTGGACAGCTTTGTGACATTGACTCAGCTTTGTTAATAGGACCTTAAATTCTAGTGTCCTTTAAGAACGAAATGCTACTTCCAGCTCAGCAATAAATTTCAAACCATCTTGCAAACTATTATGAGTTACAGTAATCTTAAAAACAGCAAGGTAAATATTTCAGAATGGTTCCTGAAGTGCACGACTGCTTCCTCACCCGAAATGCAACCTGTCAGTCAGCGTACAAGGGAAGAGGAAACCTTGAAAGCCTTTCAGAAGCTAGAAATCCATTTATAGAAGATGCTCAGGATGCTCATGCCTCACCACCCGTGTAACAAACCTCTGACCCTACTGTTAGCATGCTGCTGCTTTGATTTTTCCCTGCTGCCTTGAACCTCACATTAGTCATCTGCATCAGAGCAAAATGAGTGCAAACAATCATTATGGTCTGATCTGCTACACTATTTGATTTTTGTTTGATTTTTTCATTTCTCAGAAGTGCATTCCCGTATCAGAAAGAGCAAAACACCTCAGCAAAGCAGCACTGCAAGGCAGCTGGGCCAGCTTAAGACCTAGGGTTTCCTATAAAAATTATCAGTACCTGACCACCTTGACAAGTCTCCTACCAGAGAAGCTCCTACCCTGAGGCACTGGGAACCTAAAAATACCCCAACTCTTGTTTGAAATGATGAATTACTAAGTGGAATGTAGGCAGCAGTTGTTTAAATGTGAACTGCCATAAGAGTTGGTTAAATTTTGCTTAATCTCAGCATTGCATTTGGAACCTCGAAAAAGATTCAGAGTGGACCTTTGACACCCAATTACAGGGTCTTTATAGATTTCAGCCCAGTCGTTCTGAGAGTAGAAAGGAAAGAAAGCTAATAAAATTTTGGCTTCTCTTCAGCATTCACCAGCGCTACCATGAAAACAAACCCCAGCTAAGTCAGTTAATCATTGACAAAGTAGCAGCTCCACTTTGGAATCGGGAGGTTGGTGAGGTAAGAGGCAAGCAGGAGGTCAGACGTGCCTGTGTTTCTGCCTGCTGACGCAAGAGAGCACGTGATGGGGTAACGGCACAAAAAAGCAGCTACAGACAAGGATTCCTTATTGCTTGTGCTGCTCAGAGGAAGGAGGGCCGGCTCTGGAAAGACAGACCCAAGAGGAAGTCTGAAGAGATGGAACATGAAAAGGGACCAAGGCGTTTGTTCCAATGGGGTTCGGCCAGGCTCCAGGCAGCAGCAATGATGCCGGGACTTTTTCCATCATCAGACTATAAATCAGCGCCTGGCAGGCCACTGGCTAAAAACACGTCTCAAAGGGATGCTATCAACACGGAACCAGGAGATCTCCAACAGAAAGGCAATATCTGGCATATAGGTAATGCCCCTGTTGTAAAAGGTGGGCTGCTTGTGCATGCCCTCCTGACCCGGGGCTTTGCAGGGATTTTATTCAGCTGGGAAAAGCTGGGGTTTAATCTTTACTTCCGTGCCCTGAAGGTTGCTGGAACTGGATTCTGTTGAACTGCCTAGGAAATCCTCTTTGCAGAGAAAGCCTTAGCTCTAACCAAGGAGTGCTCAGATTTAGGGGTGGATGAATTAAACCCTTCCAACATATATTTTAACTGCTTCCTGCAGGTCAGCAGAGGAGGCAGCCTGCCAGAGAGGTAGGTCACAGGCCACTCTCTCCCACACAGAGAAAACATTTTTCATAACAGTGAAAAGGAAATAGCATGGTAATAATAACAAGAACCCTCACCTGATGGTCCTCACTCTAGATACAAGGAAAATGGCTTCCACGAACCTCAGTAAGGCTTGAAACAAAACCAGAAAACCATTACCTGCTGAGCCTGTTTGAACCAGAATTATCCATTAGCTTGAACATTTCTTCAGCCTCCTTTAACTCCCATGCCAAAACATATCTAGGAGCTGTCACCATATGCTGATAGTATTTATTTATTTATGCATTACTTCTTCCTTCTACTAACAGAGATGCCACTGCAATTTGGAGAACTCAGGAGTTTTTTCTTGCTTTCTTCTCCTGCCATATATTAAACTAAAACAGATAGTCCAGGACTCAGCAGCCTGGGTTGTGGATGCTTCTCTTATTACAACAGGCTCTGTAATAACAAAAAGCCAGATTCTGAATTTCACTTACAGAATTTTCCACATATCCAGAATAAATTCCTGTTGTTAAATATATTCTTGCACCATGAAAGCAAATTATTATAGAGGAGCACACTGCAGTTTTTAATAAAAGATGATCTAAACCCCTCCCACCTCTCTCACCACCACAGACACACATATGTATTGTGAGTATTTGGGCTCACGTTTTTGAAAAGCAGTACCAGCCAATACATTAATGTTTTAAAAGAGGACCGAGGTAGATAATGCAGCAACAGAAATGTTATTAAGTGTCCATCTCCTTTATAAGGCTCTGGTAAAACCTTATTCCTAATACTGCGTACAACCCTCATCTCCCAGGGGCAACAAAAATTAATTCGATCTGGAACAGATACAGGGAAGGATTTCTAAGATGATCAAGAAAGCAAAGAGCTGATTTTAGTAAAGAAGACTAAAAGAAGGCTAGCTTATATACCCAGAGAAATGAAGGTTGAGAGTGGATATTAAAGCTCTCCATCAATATACATCAAAAGTTAAACAGATGGAGGGAAAAGGGACTATTCAAACTTAAGAGACAATGTTGATGCAAAAGCAAATGGTTATAAAGCGACCATGGATAAATTTCAACCAGAGGTGAGAAGAAGGTTTCTAAACATCAAAGGAACAGAGCTTTGGAAAAGAGCAGAGAGGGAAAACACCTTAATTAAGCATAAGAGAGAACTCAATAGATTTGTCCAGTAAAAGCAGCAGTTTAGATTAAATGACACAGTCCCTTCTGTTCTACATCCCCTTTTTTCAGGACAGAAGCCGAGAATATTTGTAGGTATTTGCACATAAGGTATACAAGAATTAAGTCAAGCCTCCAATGCGTACAACTCTTTTTCACTCCTATGAGAGCGGCAATTCACATTGCCTTCAAAAGAAATCGTAATGCAAACTACAAAACCTAGACAATTATTATTCAAATATTCCCAGATTAAGCCCCAGATTAATTCCCAGATTAATGCAATGGATAACATTTCTGAGGGACTGTAGAGTTTTAGCTCTTGGAGTTATTTTTTGTACTATCATCTAAAGACACAGGTAAACTCTTCAAACCGAAGTGATAAATAATTCCTGTTTGATTCAACCTTGCAGGATGAATGTGCAGCTGGTCAATAATCCATTCTTTCATTTGATTTCATGTATTTATTTTTAAATGCTGCACTGCTGAGGTTGGTTAAAACATGTTCCAACATCAGTGAATCACTGATAATCCTTAGGTAACCAGGGGCTATTTATATATCCAATTAGAGACCCAGATTTAAATAAGACCTCTGGGGATAACAAGTATTCAGTGGGAAAGGTATATCCTTAACTTCAATTTGGAAATGAGTACAAAGCAAGGAAATATACTAAATATATCCTTTCTGAAGGACTTAGAGGGGTGAGCCTACTCTGAAAAGGATAGCTTTTAGATTTGTTCTATCATCATTTGGAAAAAGAAAAACAAGAGCCACTGATTTTGCGAATATACACAGATGGGGAAAAAAATTACAAAATCATCTGTCGGGATCAGAGCGCAGGCATGTTTATTCCAGAGCATAAAGAAAATTTTCATTCAGAGGCTTCAGCAGCAGTGTTTGAAACATTTCACTGGCTTTGTTTGGGCCTTTGCTTTGCTTTTGAAGAAGCTCAGCTATCAGATCTGTAGTTTCATTTTGATTAAAAGGATAAGTGGGAATAGTGAAAACAATATTACGATGATGCAGCAAGATGAACATTGACGTAACAGGAATAACAGCGGCTGCTGCTTCTGCAAAAGTTCAGGTCTCAGTACTAACTTTCAAGGACTCATATGTTTTCTCTTTTGGGGGAGGGGAGGGTCTTTAGAGGGTGAGGGGGAAGGGAAGGAGTTAAAAAGGTCCAGACCCTGGTCATCTATGAAGTTAATCTTTCTTTGGAAAGGTGAGCAAAAGACATTCCTTCTGGAAAAAGGGAGAGCCAACTTAGCATTGAAGGATATGACCTGCTTTCTGCGAACAGCTAGAAATGCCACCGTCCAAATCTCTTGATATCAAAGCATCCTACAGTGCTGAGTACGGCCTCGATTTCTCCCTCTGACACCTCTCTGAAACATTGAGCATTTTGCTATGAATGCCAAGTTTCCAGTTTGAGAAGAGACAGTCATTTAGTGGCGTGAGATGTGTAAAGCAAACATTCTGGGAAGCTTTTTGGACCAAATTTCTCCTCTAGAAGTGCCTGTAATTGAGAGGGCTAGGGTTTAATGTGCCTGGAAGTCCCTTCTGAAGCCTCTGTTCCTTATTAACCACTTATTTGTTATCAGCAGCTTGTACAGAAAGCTGACTTCAGTGGTGTTATGTTGATTCACACCATTTGGCCCAAAATAGGAGAAAGACTTTGTTAGTAATTATGCCATCTGGAGGTGTTTACGTATAAATTCCAGGGTTACCGATTCTTCCAGGTTTGAAGGAAATGAAGAAAAAAAGACAATAAAAAAGTAAATGGACCTTTATGTCCCAAGTCTTTATACTCCAAGAATGCTAATATACATTTGGTACCTAACTGCATACCACATAATTTTAGCAAAATTTATGTAAGTATGCTCGTGTTTATTATTGAGAAATTCTGAACACAAATTGAAAAGGAGCCTGATTTTCAAAAACGTCCATGAATATTCATTATTATTTGACCTGTTCCTCTAGGGACCACTTCCTCAGATCATTCTCCAGCCTGTAAACCATCTCACAACGAGGCTGAAAAGCTGGTCCCCTCCAGCTCCTGCCTCTGAAGCAGCATTCGGTATCTTTTTGCATCATACATAGTCCCTTTATTTTCAGATTTATTTTCTGCTTCTCACGTAATTTTAAATTCATTTATTTCCTGTTTTACTGTGAACACTGCAAAGGCAGCAGTTTTGCAATATTTTGCGATGCTGAGTCTGAATGCACTGCCTTTCCGAATCTTCTGTTGATGTCCCTACATGTATTATCAATAAAATCAGCTCCAGGTGTTTGGCCTGCTGCACTTCTTGTGAAAGACAATACATAAACAGATTACACTGATAACTCACAACCCTTGATGGGAAATATGTTATCACATAAACTTTCCCTTGGTAATGGGGTTTTGTCTTTCACTTCCTTTAAAGCTTGGGTTAATCAATTAACTACCTTTAGAGCAATTAGTGCTTCCTACTGAGAGTTTAGCGTTCAAAACTCACTGCGTTTTGTTGTTGTTGTTTAGGTATAAATAATTCATTAAGTAACCAATATTCAAATTCCTCAAAGATGGTGGCTTTCCGTGTGATTTCCCGCAGGCTCTTTCCAGGCTAGCTCCCTTGTTTGCATCCTTGTTAAGCTCTGGTTGTCCCAAGGGTGAGGCAATAGACGGCTACAACTATACTAGCAAACCAAGCAGTGCCAAGACTCAGTCCCTGGCCCAGAAGACCAAAAGCCCAGACTGCCAAGGTCAATATTATTAAATTTGCAGTTTCCAAATGTGTAGCAGCATTGAAAGTGCTGAGTGAGAGCTCTGCCCTGGAGCTGGTCCCACCAGTGGTGCTCAGCCAGGGCCAAAAGCTGCAAGGGACCATCTATCAGTTTTACAGGTAAGTCCTATGCCCAGATCTGTACCTTTTTCAATTTACGAGCAGGGACGTTGCCAGTAAATCAAAGGAATTTTAGCATGACTGAACAGAGATTTGTCATTCATGTCTTAGCCAAACGTATTGGATTAACTCGTTTTAAAGATTCTTAAACAATTGGCTGTCCAGAGAATGGGGCTGAACAAGTTAAGAACAGCAGTTTTCAGCAGGTTAAATAAACATGTATAGGATGCATTTTCACAAGAGAGGTGGTGAACACAGGAGCTAGGTATAAAATTCCTCTAATGCTATTCCTTTCTATGGGGATGTGTACTTTTTTGTTTCCATTAATTATTTCCCCTGTGAGTTTTTAATCTCTCCTACTGAAATATTTCAATAAAAGTTAAATTAAAAAAGGATTTGAGGGAGAGCTATTAAGAAGTGGAATTTTCACTGTCTCAGTGTAAGGATTTAGTTGTTTTCTTGGCTCTCTTCTCACTTTTGTTAGTTATAGAAACTTTAAACGCCCACCCAGTAAGACATGTTACATTATTAACCACCTGAGTATGGAAAATGCAGTTTCACTCAAATAACACATGCCAGCCAGCTGTCCAAAACAGCAAAGCAGCCACCTCATCAGTTACTTACAAAGGGATTAGGAATTTGAGAGCAAGACTATGGTCCAGTGAATAAAGGAATAAACAAGAAATAATCAAACCTAGACTCTCCTTCAGCCTCTGCCTCTGACTCACTCTGAGATTTCAGACAAGCCCCTTAACCTCTCTACCCTTCACTTCCTTCATCTATAAAGTAGAAATAACACGTTCTTTGTAAAGTATGTAGAAATGCATGTGTAAAAAGCATGTTGGCACAATCACCATAGCAGTTACTGATTGAATACAATGCCGCTGGATCCTGGTAGTACGGCAACATTTACATTCTTCCATGAACACTACAAATAAAACCAAAGTTCGCAAGCCGGTTTGAACAAGAAAATGGAAACAACCCAGGAATTTGCATACAGCTGGTTTTCTTCCAACATATACTGTATGCTGATATAAGCTGATAAATTTTCAGATGCACTCATGAGTTTGTATTCCAAAACTTCCTTTCAGTGTCTTTCTCACCACATGTTCTTTACAGTAGAATTGTAAAGTAGATAATATTTAGTGTACAAAACCATGCAAATAAAACATCCTATCCGATTAATACCTAGGATACTTCCAGTGCTCTGCAGCTTGCAGGTCTAACACTATATATCAAGTTGGGCAGAAACAGATTTTAGATTAAAATGGATTAAAATAATCTGGCATAGAAATAAAGACCTTTCTGAGATTTTTTTAAAAACAGAAATTAGACATTAAGACCCCAACAGAAACCAGACAGCTTGGCAGTGACAACAACAGTGACTCTGTTTTGGGAAAGGAGGTTCCAATCCCACCACTACACCCCCCCTCCCCCTTTTTTTTTTTTTAGTTTGAGAAGGAATTTGAGTTTGGGCAACACGTGCTCCAGATCAGTGCTTGGGCCATGAAGCAATTGATAATTTGGAGATTGGTTAGTCATTGGTTCAAGTAGAAATTCCAACCAGAATATAATGGTTTTGTCAAACATGTAAGGCACTTGCAAATAAAAATCATTCTTAAATAATCAGTCCTTTCTAACAATAAAAGTCTAACTTTCCTTTGAAAAACCCCTGCCTGTCTCTAACCAGACAATATGGTTAATCCTCACAGCATCAAAGGAGCAGTGTATTCACTGACAACCATGTGTCTGTGTGAACGTTTTCATATATGCACCTACTAGTAAAGAGAAAAAATTACCCAGTTTGCAGCACTAGTACTACAGCTTCATCTTCCTTGATGCCACAGCCTCACACAGTATATGGACTCCTAATATGATCCTGGTTTCCTTGATTTGCCTTCAATTAGAGCAGGGAAAAATATTTGTAAGTTTGTATCAAGGGGTTTTTGGCTGATATTTTCTGGAAAGTGACAACTTATTTATTCAAATAATTTCAGCATGAAACAGTCAGTCTTTCACATTGAACTGGTTCCATTAGTAAATATATTTCATTTTTTTAACTGTCAAGAATTTATCCAAAGAAAATATTATTTTGGATCACAAGGAATAAACACAAAATAAAGTGTAAAAAGTAAGTCTATTTCACCAGCAAAACTGAAAAATTTTCTTTTTGAACTCATGAGAAGTCATATTCCCTTTTTTATTCTTTCAGAGTCCCCAAGAGTCATTTATTCATACAGCTTTATGTCCCACGTATTCATTATTTCCTTTAGAAGATCTTATCTCTGATTTTCCAGATTTTTAGGGTTCTCTTCCATTTTCCCTTTTAGCTTAGATATGACTTATCTCATCTACAATCATAAATGTAACTATCATCCTCCTGCAGACTGTTCAAAGATCTACCTTAATTCTGTAGACCTACATTATGCAATTCTAAATATAAACTTGTCTATCTGATCTAATAACTGATTTCATATCAAGTTTAACATGGCTATAAAAGATCCATCAACATTTTTCTGCAAACCTTCATCACTACATTCTGTCTCAACAGCCATGGGTACTTGTCATCCTAATCTATCTTACGTTGGGTATAAACAGAGCATCATCTTCAAAGTGAACCTCTTTAGTCCTGACATTGACATCATTGCTACATGTTGCAGCTTCTCTCTGCATAACATTTAACTACAGAGAGGCAACCCTTCCAACTCTGAGCTCTTAACAAAGTTCAAATACTGCAGACTTTTCCTGTCACTTTTATCCTGTACCTAGTTAGTAATCATGCTTGCTGATCATTTCTCCTGATTCTCACATCTCTCTGAATCACTTTCTCAGCTCTGCCATCTACTGCATTGTACATCAGGTATTTATTCTCTCTCTAAAGGCTTTTCACAACTTGGTTCAATCCTCACAATTATCTCGTATTCAGTTTCAAGAAGTTAACTACAATCAGCCTGTTGGATTGCTTCCATTTTCAAACTTACTTTTTTTTCTTATCATGCTTTTCCCTCTTAGGATGAATTTACTGAGTCATCCAAGAAACTCCTTCATTATTCTCCTCCAGATTGCTCCTGAATTCTTTCCTTTGATGTGTCACTAGGCTGTTGATGCATCAAAACCACAATCTATCATGCTGAATAACATTCATGTGTGGTGATTAATTTTAGCTTTACTTGGCATCCCTGGTATTCTGCAAAGATAATAAAGTGACAAAGATAAGCTAGGTTTATGTTCACAATAAATAAATCAACAAATCCACACCCATCTTTGTATACTTCTGTATAACTAGTGGCAGAACATACAGGAGGCTAACAGGAGGCAGAAACAGTCTTTTGCTTTCAATTGCAAAATTGATTCCAAATTTGACAGAGAACTACTGATAATCACACATGCATATGTGGTTGGCTTCTTTTCCCAGCCTTGTAAAGCAACACCAGAAGTCGCCAAGCTATCAATGTTCAATTACTAGCATTCTCTGGGAGACTCCCAGGATGAAAGTGGTGTCACAATTGCTTTAGCTCTCCTTAACACTGTGCACGTTCATGTTATTAGAGAGATGTCTTTGAGAAGAGTGTATTAGAGCATGCAGCAAATTCCAAAATTGTCCAACAAAGGTGGGTTTATTTTCTGTGTGCTTCTTTTACAGCAAACACCTGTAACAGTGGCCAAAAGAGGCAGCACGTTTCGGCTCCAGCACATGGATGTGGCTAAGGTGACATGTCAATTTTATAGTGCCTTCCTTTCCTGTGAGCAGTATATATTCCTTATTGTTCCCTTTGAATCTCTACCAGAGCTAGCCTTCAGCAACACAGCAATGGAGTCGACTACAAAGTAAAAAAGATATAAAACAACAACTACAAAAATTGTTTCCCATTCATCTCAAAAAATGTTGGCAGAAAAGTGACATTGCTTCAGCAGACAGGGCCTCCCAGAGGGTTTGGGATAGCTGGCAAAAAACTGTGGATAAGAGCTGCCAGAAGACATTGAATAGTGGACAATAAATTTCAAAGTATCAACCAGACCATAGAGGAATCAACAGAAATTGGAGAATTTATTAAGATTAATCAAACTAAGAGCTGAGTGGATCACAGTGCTTACCTGCTGTGTGAGAAGGGCAAAGAAGGGAAACTGCTTTGCCAGCTGTGTGGTAATCTCGAGAGGCAAAGTCAAAGTAATAACAGGAAAAAAATAAAGTTGGATTTTGGTGATGCAACAAATTACTTTAAAAGGATTACTATAGCACTATCTCACAAAGTCTACGGTATGTGCACCAATGTTTATAAAAGTATACCATCTGTAAGTTAGATCCATCAACACAATGTCTATCATTTTCCATCAACATTCTCCAGAAATATAGGAAATTCTTTCCAGTTATTCATAAAAAAAGACCAACCAATGACAAAATTGGGAAAATAATAGTATCTTTCCAAACAGCTAGTAAATCATCTGATGGCAACAACACAATAAAAAAATAAAGTTTAAAAAAAAAGGCAAAACAAAACACCCACAAAAAATATCTATACCACACCCAAAAGTTAAATCAGTCTTGCAGAAATTTACTTTGGAAAAAAACAGGAAAATTCTGCAGCAAAACATAAAAGCAGCAAACATTTGCATTAGAAAATGCAAAGACATATTCCTTCCAAATAACATTAATCCAGAAATCTTCCCCAAAATCTTCACTATTTCCTTTTGGGAAATCAGTATGGTTTAGCTTTCTGATGCATACACATTTTTTCATACCTAACTTCACAGCATTCATCTACCAGTTCAACCTTACCCCAATCACAGCCAATGCAAATATTTAACTGACATCAAAATAGTAATAATCTTCTTACACTCTGAAGGCCAAAGGCAGTTATTGCGCGATATCCGTAATGCATACCTCAGAGGAGGAGGAAAGCGAGGCAATTTAAATAAATCAGAAGCCAAGGAGAAGTGGAACGTTGTCACCATAGCAGAGATTCCTTTACACTCTCCTAAGGTCTCTTGCCTCAGCTCCCGCTTGTGCAAAGAGTAACACGTATCTGCACTTACTTGAACCATCATTGCCTCACATAAAGTCCACAAATCCATTACAATAGGTACTTGTGCCTGTTCGCATTTGGAGGGTGAAAATCACACTTATCAGTCACAGGTAGCAACAAAATGACCACCCTGGGCAGTTGTCCAGGTAAAACAAATCTCCATAGCCAGAAAAATTCAGTTCTGCTTTCCTACTCGACAGGTAGCTTTAAAATATTCCTCAAGGAGAAGAGAGAAAAGGAATGATTTCTCCCACAGAAGAACATGCAAAATCTCCTCAAACTGCAACAAATCTTCGGATGTCAACTAGTTTTTTCTCTTCTGATGGTGCAGTCCACAAGCATGTCAAGGTGAAGTTTCCCAGACACGTGCCTCTGGGCAACACAGCAGGATCATCCTTTAAATATGGACATCTAAAATTAAGCCTATTACATATCCTCCCTTCAGGACCAATGCAGGGGAAATACTACTGCCAACAACAAATCAGTGACTTGTAATGGCAGACTAGCTACTGAGTTCCACCGTGTTTGTTCCAACTTTCATTGTCTAGGTGCAGGCTTTTAATAGTCCAGTCCAAGAAGCAAGGAAAATACAAACAGATTCTGATAACCAACAGGTAAAGACTTACACTTCCAGCTACCTCAGGTTTGAGTTTCAGATGACTTCAGGCACAGATGCAACTTGCCATCATCCATTCTGACAGCACTGGCAAGGACTTCCAGCTTGATCTTTTCATCATTGCTGAAAAACATTTAATTGTTTTCCCCACTTTTTTATACCTGAACTGGGATCCATTTACCAGATTTCCATGCCTAATGTTTAGCTTACCTACCTGAAACCAATATTATCCCTGGTATTGACATCGCATGTTATAAAAAAGATATTAAACAATGCAATTTCCAACAACATTACTCACTTAGTGTCACTCATAAAAGCAGAAAGAACCATAACAGCTAAAGAACACGGAGGCCTTGGTGGGGGTGTGGAGAGGTGTTTGCTTGTTTTGAATTGTCCAAAGCTACCTGTGAATTTTGATGACGGAAGATTTAACTGCCTGGGGGTTCAGCTGCCTCTGAAGGGTCTGTTCACTTCTTCCATACATTTTGTCTTCCTAGAAAGCAGTCACCAAAGACAGCTTCCTTTAGCTTCCACAGTGTCATCAAGCTGAATGTAGCTTAGTGCATAGCTCTAAGGTGGAAGTTAAGTTGAGGAGGAAAGGGAAGAAGGAAACAGAGGGAAGAAAAAAGCCCCTGTGTTTTCCCTCTCACCTCCTGAGCCACTTGTTTTGGAAAGAAACCTGAAAATGGTGAGGTGTGAAAACCTGTAGAGGAAACTGGGGAAAACAGTCCAGAAAACATCATTTCTGTAAGATGTGGCATAGTTTACAACAGCAACAGAGGTGAAGAGGACCAAATATCTTTTTAATTTTGTAAAAGGGTGGTGAAGAGTCTGTCCATCCCCAGGAAGCATAGAGATGTACAACTACAGCTCATCTGAGGAAATCAGAGAACCCAAATGTATTTGTACAGGAGTTACTACATTGTAAATAGTCTATCCTGTAGGTTTGGCATATTTATATGTGAATGTATTTGAATTTCTAACCTTTAAATTTGACTGGTGTTTTTTCTAAGGAATAAGGAGTTGGTTGCTCATCAGTGGGTGTTTGTCACTGTGCCTAGAGGAGTCGCTACATATCTGTGGCTTGGCCTTTTTTATGCTGATCTGCCATGTTGTTTAGTGGCAAAAGAAGTGCTAGAGATTATTCAGCAGGCTGCATGCCATGCCTGTGAACAACAGACTTTTATTTAGTCATTCATTCTGGTGATATAATTTAAAAGAACAAATTAAAGTAGACTCTAGGATATATTCACACATATACTATAGCGGCTAGTGCTTCTCCTTATCCCAAAGGAGTTTAAGCTAAGGTCTTCCTTTACTTAGATGGCCCTTCGTCACAGTCTTCAAGGGGAAAAAACCACTCTTCCTCCTCTCTCTTTACTGAATAATGTCCAGGTGACCCACTCTCTATATGATGACTCAGGGAACTCTAAGTTATATCTCTGCCTTGAGATCCTTCCCCTCTGCAAGAAAAGATCTGAGACAATTAAGGAAGCTGGCCGCAATATCCTCTGTATTGCCTCTATAACATGCCAAGAGGCACCCTCTAACTTTTAAATCCTCTCAATATGTCCCAGTAAATGGTTATACATGATTCCCTGTGGCCGTCTGCATTCACCAGTTAGATTAGATTTGTCTCCTCGAAAGAAGCTCGTACAAAGAATTGATCGGCTTCATTTGGACTTGACTCTAACAGGGGCACTTGAGAGTGAAAAATACTGCAAACGTTCTATCAAAGCAAAAGATCGAGATCTGGATTACAAAGTTGGAAACAGGGTGGCAAAAGGCAAAAACTAGTACAGTGCAGTTCTTGGGTTAAACCTGTCCAATGCAATTCCTCCTTAGCTAGCCAGGTAACTCCCCATAAGGCAATCGAAGATATTTGTCCAACACCTACTCGCATTCTGTCTTTCAAGTGCTACTACACATAGCTGAGCCCAATTCATACCCCCAAAAATTGCATATTCAAGACTTCCTCTTTAAAGTTTTGCAGCTTTTCTTGCAAGACTGGCTGCTTTTCCCATCTGGCCTTCCATAGGAGAAAAACTAGACTACAGCTCCTTGAGCTTATGGACACCAAAATAAATTTCAGTCTAGGCTCACTGGAGACCGCATCACCTTTTGCATGATCATAGTTCATTAGGCTGCCAATTTCCCATTTTTTTCCCCTGTTCTGTCTAGGAAGTAAGTTGACTAGATGGCTGGCTAGCCAGACAAGGTAATGTTCCTTATAATAAAACTCCTCCTTTGCAACAGGAAAAAAAGACATAAAAGATATAGACTGCCAGCTGTTATTATATTCCATTAGCTTCTTGCAGGGACCAGAGGCAATACACCAGTACTACAGATTCTACACTTAACAAGGATGTGTAAGGCAGTAGCGTATACTCCACCATCAAAGAGGTTGTCAGCATTGTCAGAATGCATCAGCTCAACTCAGTAGGTTGAAAGTCTTGTAATGGAAATCGGGGGACCTTTATGAGATTTCCAGTGCCCTCCATTCCCACCAGTTGCTGGGTTAGAAAGCCAGAAGGCAGTCCATCCCTGCAGTTAAGACGATGGTTGTTAGTTCCAGCCAGAGGCGCTTCGGCACAAGTGCCAGGCTTAGTATTCTTGCAGCTATAGCCACTTCTGCTGGTATAGAAAAGAAACTGGTGCCTGTTCAGCTCTGCCTGTTTCCACGTCTGTCTGAGGCTGGGGAGGACATGGAGGAGCAGTAACCCTCGGAGGCTGACCGGCAGGGACCACGACACGGTCCCGCTCAGCAGAGCAAGCTTTCCCAGGCCTGTCTTCAAGCTGATGGAGCGCAGGGCAGTGAGGTGAAATCTCCACACTGTACCACGCTCTGTCCTCAAAATTGTATTTGAATATTGCAAAGTACGAGCACCTCACTCTTCTCTTTGGCTGTGACCCCATTTCTAGTTGCTCCTCTTCTGTCAGGCTGTGAAGCCCATGTACTGTAACAGTGGGAAGGGTCAGGCTGATAATCCCGCTTATCCTGGCACAACTTCTCCTGGGGTCATGACTCCTCTCTGGAAACTGCTGACAATCTGTAAACAAGGCTTATGGTCACTCATTGATCAGTGACAGCAGAACAGTTCATCTAAGGGAGTACACTGTATCTGTGCACTGAAAATACAATGTTCAGGGTGTGGGGGAGAAAAAGGTGTAAAAAGGCATAGGTAGAGATTACTGCACAGTCTGAACACCCAAATGAGATTACCCAAGCTCATAATTTTAATTTTGACACTCCTGGATTTTTCAGTGGTTGGCCTTTCAACCTTAATTCTTTCTTTTTTTATTGCTATTTTGTGTGGGAGAAATAATATTAGAAAAACAACTCCTAGAAAATATCAGAACTGAGAGAGATTGCAATTACAGTCTACACACACTGGTGCAGGATTGCAGATTCCAAAAGGATACGACTTGGGAAGAAATTTCACAAAATATGTACATTCTCTCAATGTGATTCTGTGCCATTCTCCCTCTCTGAGACGGTATCAATCTTGCAGATTAACTGCTACTCATTCAGCTACATCCTCAAAGGGATTGCAGTTCTCTTCATAAATTATTCAGGCAGCAACAGTATACAAACTTAACTCCTTGATGAGGAAGGAGCAGCTACTTGATCATTTGGTTTAAACGAATGCATCTTGCTCCCTGTTACTCAGTAGTGCTTGCGGTAACCAGACAGGGACTGGGAGACAGGTCTCCCAAGTGAGTGCTGTAGCTCACCTCCTTGTTTTGACTTTCACAGGCTGAGAACCACCAAGTTTTAACAAGGAGAAAGGACTGACCTCAGCAAAACCACCAGCCATCAGTGATAAAAGCAAAGAACAAAGTATGTTTTTGTGTGTGAGTCTGAACAATTTTTGCCCATCTACCTTTAAAATCTGAGACTAAGGGGAGTGCAAAGTGAGACTGTTTACATCCCCTTAGGTGTCAAATCCACATTGCACGCCTGTGAAAGAGAAACGGAGACATGCTGCACAGGAGAGCAATAAGGGACCACAGTGACAAGGAAAAGAGCAGGGGGAAGACTGAGACGGCAAGGGACCATAACCCAAGAGGGATAAGGATGACTTCTTGCTAGGCTCTGAAGGAGAACAGAATGATCTGCTGACAGCAGAAAGAAAGCCTTAAGATTTACACCAGAACTAGGAAAACGTAGTGACTACGGGCTTCATTGTAAGAATTGACAAGTCTGTCACTTGAACTGTTGCAGCCAAGGAAGATGCATGATATCTGCCATGAGCAAAAGGTATGAGATATGTGCCTGAGTCAAGAACGAATACTGATAGGAAGCGGGGGTGAGGAAAGCACAGAAAAAGCTCCCCTAGTTGCCCTTCACATTGGAACAAATGATCCTGCCAGATTCCTGTTGAAACAAAATCCAGAATAGCTCTACCCACTAGAAATGAGGCTCAAAGCAAGATGATTTATATGAGAACTATCTCTGTCCCCAATGGGGAGAAGGCATGGGATCAAGAAGAAAGTGAGGATTAACAGGTGGATTAATGGAATGTTACTTGCATCCGAGGGAGATTTCAGATATGTAATCCTTGGGAGGAATTAATGGGAAACAGTCTCTTGAGACAGGGATTTCCTCATCAACCACAATACCTGGCTAACCTACATACCAGGATCAAGTTTCATGTGATTTAAAGTAAATAAACTTTTAAGAGAGAGGTCTCAAATCCATGCCGTCTCTGTCAACGCACAAGAAGAGGAAAGCTTAACAGATTTGAAAACACCATGGATTAATTAATGTCTGGGAGCAGAAGAAGGGAAAAAACAAGACAAGAGAAAAAAGACACGTGCCAAAGAAAGTCCAGAGTCAGCATGGCAAAGTAGTTAATATGATATAATCAGAAAAATAAGGCATAAAGTCAGGATAGGAGAGACAAGTGCCTCGAGTCTACACATAAAAGCAAATGGAGGAACTAGAATTTGATAAAAGTACATGTAAGCAAATACCATAAGACTTAGCAGGTAGTGGACATACAGGAAGGGTTGATCAGGATAAAACACAATCCGTGATTCGGGGGGGGGGGGGGGGGTGGTGTAAAAAGGACTTAACTGTACAATTAGTCAATCAGATAAAGGCTCTGGCTGAAAGACAGATCCAGCCATTCCTATAAAAGGTTAAGGAAAAGCGCAGAGAATGCCTTTTACCTGTGTGAAGAAAGTTTCAGATGCAAAAGGGGACTTCTGCTGCAGTGAGAATATGGTTTAGCAGTATCAGAGTGGACCAAGCAGTGGTTTACCTACCAGGTATAATAGTGGTTTGATGCTTCTGGGAGTCTGAACAGACATGCAAAAACTGCTAGCAGTAGTCCACCAGAATTACAAAGTAGTCCCTATAGGTAACACAGGGAGAAGCAAGGACATATGCTCTGGGGGCAGAATTCACACCACCATGGAAAAAAATGAAGACTAGGACCCCCTGATAGCAGGACCAACTGCAAGACTGTTATCACATGCAGGGCCAGAGGTACAATAGCTGTATATGGAAACTTTGTAAAGAAGAGAGGGTAGATTCCTTAGGATCTGAGGAAACATCTGCAATTAAAGACTTCCATAAGGAAAAGGCTTTAGCTAAGCTGAAGTGTGAAAGATTAGGAGGACTTTTCAACCAGGGAATTGCCAAAAAGCACATAGTTTGTGGTGATACATCTTCTCAGATAGAGTCACAAGAGCTCTATGTCCTCAACAAAAGAGTAAAAGAAAAACTAGGAAAAATTAAATAGGAAATGTTGAATAGTTAGATCATTAAAAAAAAAAAAAACCACCAAACTACAACAAACTTACACATGCTTCTACACAGATAAAAGAAGAAACAAGATGGAAGAGCCAGAATACCTAGCTTGATACAGTAGTCACATTGGAAACTTAGAGGAAAAACAATCAGTGAAACATTATTCCATTGGGATGTGAAGTATGGGGAAAAAACTACTGGATAGTGTAACTATACATTATAAGCCTTTATAATTTACATTATAAAGCTTTAATATGAAGTACAAGTTAATGGAAGATCTGTACCTACAATACAGTAGAACCCCTATGGACTGACATTTTAGACCTAACTAGGAGGAGTTCAGTAATGGGGCTATACTGACTGGATGGTCAGGACAGCAATAGTAACCAACAGACTGAAAGAGATTTGTGAGGCTGTGAAGGCAGGAGGCAGTAATAAAAAGCCTCTATGCCATTTTCCTAAAGAAACTGTTAGCACAAATGTCATGTTAGGGTTGATGACATTATATATTTTGAATGTTTAATAGTTCAGACACTCAGGGAACCCCTAACAAGAAGAGTAAAGCTGACTTATTTGACCAGCACACAAACCTAAGTTCAAAATACAGCAGAGCCCTTTTGACCTTCACAGGATCTGAGTCAGCGTCCAGGTCGAAATAGAAAAAAGAAAGCCATATGCTACACTTGTAACTAACTTGAGATTGCTAAACTGACTTTCTTAGGCTGGTGGAGTTTTCTAGCTCACAAGCCTATGACAAAGTCATTCGGCTTTGACAAGTTTATTTGTATTGCTCCTAGGATTAAGAACTGAAGCTTTTTATGAAGCAAGTATATCAGTATTAGCTGGCAGCATACAGGAAACACACTCTTATGAGTTCCTAGCTGTATCTTCTGTAGGAATAAAAAGAAAGAGCATGAACACTAATGAAATCCTGCATCAGAGCTTGTTTGAACAGCTAAACCAAGAATAAATCACAGTAGCCAAAGAACAACACAGTAAAGAGTTCTGCTACGTGTTATATCAAACAGAGATATGACAAAGAAGGAGGTGCGATTAGTCATTAAATTGGAAGTGCGTAAGGCCTAATCTGACCTGCTGGTATTATAAACCAGATACTTGCCGTATAAACTGCTGGGTGTAAGGTAAAATGTCAGTTATGGTTTAAACATTTTACTGCCAATCTTGACTTTAAGCCTGCAGAACAGACAATCCAACACATCCCAAGATCATATTTCACAGTTTAATCATCCTTACTCTTAATGATTCACACTTTATTTTCAACTGGAATGTGTCTAGTTTTGGCTTCCAGCTGTTGGTTCTTGTTATGCAGCTCCCTGCTAGATTGAAGAGTTCTATAGTACCCAGTAACTTCTTCTCATGAAAACACTTATCCGTATTGATCACATTACATGTAAATCATCTTTTGGATAAAACAAACCATATTGCACTCTGTCTTTCATTCTGACATTATCCTCAGACCTCACACTATTTCTGTTTATTTCTTGTGTGCTCGATCTTTCAGCTTGCTTCTTTAAATATTAATACATCTCTCATTTTAGCTGTCTACAAGCTGGGCATCTAGCCTAGGCAAGACTTCAAGGTCCCTCTATAGTCCACAGAGGACAGAAGGCAACTCCAGAGAGCAATTCATCCTTATCTCTTAGACACCTCTCTCAGGATCAGATAATGATGCTTTGGATGTAACTTTTTCTCCATGGACTACAGCAGGAATCTAGGCTACCCAGCTGGACTGCACAGACAACTTTCAGAAGGCTGAATTTCAGTTAAATCAATTCAAGTTGATACTCAAACTCTGGTATCAGTTGTTTTCAGCACTTTGGCACATACTTCACCAGGACTGCATACAGCAGTCAAGTCACCTCACTGCTTTTGCTATACACACTTGCACATCTGTCTGCTGCATCGTAACACAGAAGCTCATTTTGATTTCCTTCATAGTCTATGACCTCCATATCCTTTTTAGGAACCCTCTTACAGATTGCAGTTTATCCTTTTGTAATCTATATTTGGACCTAACATCTCCTGGAAAAATAAAGATCACTCTGCAAGCTGTATCACTATTCCCATTGTAATTATCATCATCTCACATAGTCTCACATCTCAGCTGCACCTATTTAAACTTCCTGTTTTGAAGCTTGAATGAAATAATACTGAGCTTTACAGGTAAATGACATCCTTGATACAAGCTGAAAACTTGCTTTTAAAGGTGTAATAACTCAGCACATTCCTTCATAACCAAGAACTAAAAACTCAGGTAGTTATATTGATCTCACCCTTCAAAAGAACCATAAATTTTGGAAGCCCTAACTTTGTTTGGTAATAATACCTTTTTGTGATACAACATCAGCTTGTCTCAGAAGGGAATTCATGAAAATGTCAATTCTGAAATGTATGAGATTATAGAAAGAAAAATAACAGTTATTGTAGATACATTTATCCCTAAATCTTTGAATTTTCAAGATCCTAGCATAATTAGGCAGCAAGATGTTATGAAAAACTGACTGTTGTGATATGAATCAAGGGAAATCTTACCACAACAGCTTAGAGATGTTCCAAAAGCACTAACTATGAAATACAACTATTGAACTAGATCTTTGAATCTGTGACCTTACAAACAGTCCACCCTGAGCCACCTTCAATACACTGCAATCATTCTAAAGCTGCAAATGAGCTTTGCTTCAATTGCTTTTATGTATTACATAAGACAGCATAAAGAATTGTTCTGAAATCAGGAAAAATATCCAAACAAGTAAGGCCTTTATATATTACACAATATGTGAAAATACATCTGTATGTTTATTAGGTTCTATACAAGAAAACTGAAGATTAACAAAAATAAGCGAGCTAAAGAAGAAAGAGAAAATCAAGATATAAGAAGTGAAAAGAGAATCTATACTAAAGCCTGCAAGGCAGAAGAAAAGCTAAGCAAAGCTACAAGTTGCATTATTAGGCATTACCATGGCTGCACCCATAAGCACACCTCTTTCTATGTGCAGCAGACAGTATCAGTGCTGCACGTGCTGAGCTTTGCTAGTTCTCAGTTACACCGCGTATTTCTTTGCAAAGAGATCACACAGACCCATTAGGAGGAGGGGGCTGATGTTCCTCCCATGGGGCAGCTACCGAGAGAGGTTCCAGAGATGTGGGAGTTAGCACAGGGGAAAAACCACAGCTTCTGCAAAACTGGACAGCAATGAGGAACTGGGAGCAGCCAGGCAGGCTGCCCGATGTGCAGAACCCAAGTAGCGGTGCTGCAACGCAAAGTTGCTGAGATAGTTGAGACCAAGCATAGAAGCAAAGAGTCACCTGCAAAGCGAAAGTGGGCAGGGGGAGAGCTGTATTTAAGTTCTGTTTCTTTCTGTTCTGCTTTCTCTAGCCGATTTGCATTTTATGTATTTTAAAAATTAGTTGTTTTTATCTTTTCAATCAGGTCATGTGGGAGTGGGGGAAGCTGAGCTTTAAATCTGCTAGTCTTTGGGGAGACGTTCACTCTAGTAGATGATGCACTTAAATGTCCTGGGCACCTCGTGGCCTTGCCATGCTGCAGAAGCATTAGTGCAACCCCTAACCCATTCTTACTTCTGGAACAAGCTCTAGAAATCAGCCCAAGACTTGCATCTAGCTGCTCTGAGCACAAGGAGAGAAGAGAGCAGGCACGTCTTCCTCCTTTCTCCTTGCACAAGATTGATTACATGCTTGCCAGGATCCATCCCATTCCCCACCCATATCACTCCAAATAACTCTTGGCTTTGGTGAAGGGAGGCAGCTCTGGTCAGCAATGCGGTTTAGCTGATGGC